>NC_083235.1:13929883-14554466 GCF_032191835.1 Heteronotia binoei | reverse complement strand
CTGATTATTCTATGTGGCTGTTACATTAAGCAAGTTTGGCCACCCCTGGTCTGACACAACAAAGTTAAGAGTCCGGTGGCATCTTTAGGACATATGAACATTTGTATGGTGATAGACATGATAGATAAGAATTTGGAATTTTTCATTCAATATTCTGTAAAACCGTAGGATTTTATAATATCAAAAGGTCATAAATGTTTATAGAATTCAAAGGTAATATTTATGTACTAATTATGAATACTTGCAGGTACAATAAACTATACCTTTTCTTTTCTTTTTAAATGTAGTAATAACTGTAATCTACTCTTTTACTTTCTGTACCCTATCCCTGATCCTTTCCCCCAATTCTCCTTGTGCAATTTAACAAAACTTGTAAAATGGGGAAAAGAAGACATATGAACATATGAAGCTGCCTTATACTGAATCAGACCCTGGATCCATCAAAGTCATTCTTGCCTACTCAGACTGGCAGCAGCTCTCCAGGGTCTCAAACTGAGGTTTTTCATGCCTATTTGCCTGGACCCTTTTTAATTGGAGATGCCAGGGATTGAACTTGGGACCTTCTGTTTACCAAGCAGATGCTCTACCACTGAGCCACCATCCCTCCCCTGGCATAAGACCAACAACATTTTATTCAAGGTATAAGCTTTCGTGTGTACACACTCCATGTAAAAAGCCAGCACATCAGGAGGAAGGAGTCTAATCCAGCCTTTTCACTGTCATACTGGCCTTTTACCAATCATTCTTTTTGTTAATCTCATTCTGCCTTTTGCATTGGTAGCCTGAATTGGAACCGGTTTGCTAATTTAGGTTCTATGCTTAGGAACTCAAGAGGCAGCCAGTTGGGTAGTCAACCTCCAGGCAGCATCTGGAGATCCCCTGGGATTACCTTTAATCTCCAGATTACCAAAATCAGCTCCCCTGGAGAAAATGGCTGCTTTGGAGGTGGACTCTGTGGCATTATACACCACTGAAGTCCCTCCCCCCAACTCCAGCTCCACCATCCAGAAATCTCCAGGAATTTCCCAACCAAGAGGTGGCAACCCTAGCAGCAACCAATCAGAATTAGCTAGCACTAATGAGGCAGGTAATAAAAATGGTCTGGTTTAGTATTGCCTACTTGAGTACCTTAACCAATAGAGGTTTTGTTTTTCCTTTGGAAATCCACAGTGGTTAACAACATGTGACCAGTGGTAAATGCAGAAAGATATCTGAAATAATATTGTGGCAGATATTACCAATCTATATTTAAACAGATGCCATTTATAATGAAGTACCTGCTTGACTAGAGGAGTTTTAACGACTTCTGAAAGAGCGTATCTTGTGAGACAGGACATGCAGGTGAAACATTGCAAAGCCGTGGTGGATATAAGACAGGGATGAAGCTGGAGTTAACCATCTGGTGGAGGTGATCAGTTTGGTTCTGGAAAGGCTCTTCTGAAGCAGCAAGCGTGCCTGCAATTGAAGCTGCTGGAACGGGAATTGGAAGCTCCTTTAGAGGCTGCAAATGGGGCTGGAGCCAGATAGCGATTTTTTCTGGGAGATATGCAGGGATGGAATTCTAGCAGGAGCTCCTTTGCATATTAGGCCACACACCCTTGATGTAGCCAATCCTCTAAGAGCTTACAAAAAAGAGCCTTCTAAGCTCTTGGAGGACTGGCTACATGAAAGGTGTGGCCTAATATGCAAAGGAGCTCCTGCTAGAATTCCACCCCTGGAGATACGTGTTGTTGTGCAGGAGGATGAGACAAGGGCGTGAGTTCCCTTCAGAAAGCTGGGAGGGAAAGGAGCAATGTGACCATAATGTCAAGGATGCGATGCAATGCCTGGGATCTCTGTTGTGTGCTTGGAAACAGGGACGCCTGTGCAGGAGAGAGGCTGGTCCATCTGCCCCGGTTTGTGTTGTCCTGGATGCCGTTGCCGGTGGCGCTTCAGTCCCGCCTGGCCAGGCGAGGGCTGCTGAAACATGTAGAGCCCGGTGAGTACAGAAAGTGTCCTTTGCCAACCCCAGGGACTCTCCCGGGGATGCTGTCATGATCCTGGGCCTAGCGAGGCCTGCAGGACCCAGGGAAGCCTGCTTTGAAGTTACTGGGGAAAGCCTACATCTCCCAGGATCCCCTCTGTCCCTCTGATTTGGTAGCGAGGGCATGGGAGGGAAATAGGGCCAGAGAGGGGTGGGGCCTGGGAAGAGAATATAAAGGCCAAGCCCAGGAAGGGGGTGTTCTTTCCCTAGGAGGCAGAGCTGAGGAAGAGCTGCTGCCAGGGAGAGACCCTTACTCTGTGAGGTGGGGTGAGTAGTCTAGGTCTGACTGAGACAGATAGGGACAGTAAGTTCAGACGCGTTAGTGCATTTGGTTATTTTTCCCTTCACCCCTTTTACTGTTTTATGCACCTTGATTTTTCTATTGCATTGACCTTAAACTTTTTTTCTGTTGTGAACTCTGCCTGGTCCTCACAGCAGTTAGTTGCCCTAGGCTAAGAGAGGCCTGGAAGGGCTTGGGAGGGAACTCTGGACCTTCTCAAGGGAGACCCTTAACCCGGAGTGGTGGCAGCAATCGGTGAGACCCCCCTGAGTCGTGACAGATGCTAAAAACAGAAATTGTTAAAACTGTATCCTTAACTTTGGGCTGGCGGTGAGAACCCCTCCTGGATGGCAAGTCTCCTAAATCAGTTATTGCATATAGAACAGTGGTCCCTAACCTTTTTGGCACCTGTGACCGGTTTTATGGAAGACAATTTTTCCATGGACCGAGGAGGGTGGGGGCGTAATGGTTTCAGATGATACAATTGTGCACTTTATTTCTATTAGTTTGGTGTGGGGGTTAAATGTGCAGGCTCTTATCTGGGAGAACGGGGTTTGATTCCCCACTCCTCCACTTGCAGCTGCTGGAATGGCCTTGGGTCAGCCATGGCTCTCATAGGAGTTGTCCTTGAAAGGGCAGCTTCTGTCAGAGCTCTCTCAGCCCCACCCACCTCACAGGGTTGCGGGGGAGGAAGGGAAAGAAGATTGTGAGCTAATCCGAGACTCTGAAATTCAGAGTGGAGGGTTGGATATAAATCCAATGTCGTCTTACTATTATTGCTACATCGTAATGTATAATGAAATAATTATACAATTCATGGCTCGGTTGCTAACAGGCCACGGACTAGTACCTGTCCACGGCCCTGGGGTTGGGGACCCCTGATATAGAGTATTAATATCGCAGAAATAGAATCAGACACAGAGACTTACAATTAATATGTGAATTTAAAGAGCCCCGTGATGCAGAGTGTTAAAGCTGTAGTACTGCAGTCCTGAGCTCTGCTCGCGACCTGCGTTCTATCCCCGGTGGAAGCTGGGTTTTTAGGTAGCCGGCTCGAGGTTGACTCAGCCTTCCATTCTTCCGAGGTCGGTAAAATGAGTACCCAGCTTGCTGGGGGGGGGAAGTGTAGATGACTGGGGAAGGCAATGGCAAACCACCCCGTAAAAAGTCTGCCGTGACAAAGTTGTGATGTCACCCCAGAGTCGAAAACGACCGGTGCTTGCATAGGGGACCTTTCCTTTCCTCATTACCCTTATGGATAAATTTACAGCATTTGTTTTGAGACAAGAAACAATGTTCTCAATATGTATTTCTTCAGCACTGACAGCTGTTTATTTCATACTAAAGTATAATCAAACTAGACAGAAATGTAAAATTAGAACTCTTAGATCCTGTTACAACCCCCCGTGTTCCCTTTGGTTTTCCTCTAAGGGTTGCTTGCAGGTGCGTGTCCCCAGGATGTCTTGATTAGTGTCACCAGGGGAAGGGCCTTCTCAGTTTTGGCCCCTACCTTACAGAATGCATTCTTGAATGACACCTGTGCCCTACCAGACTTGTTTAGTTTCTGCAGGGCATGCAAGGCCAAATTGTTCAGGTTGACCTTTGGAGCGTAATCTGCACATCTAGGTTGTATTTATTAGAGGTATGGTGCCAGCCACATATTTTAATAGCTTAACGTTTTAACGTTAATGTTTTATATTTGTTTTCTGTCCTTATGCTATTTTTACCTTTTTAATATGGTTTCAGTGTTGCAAGTTGCAATGAGATCTTTTAGGTTAGCAGCGATTTTTAAAAAACATATTAAATACGCTCATAATGAGGCCAATTTGTTTATATTTGACTTTACAATGAGTAAGGAGCCCCATGGTGCAGAGTGGTAAAGCTGCAGTACTGCAGTCGGAGCTCTCTATTCGTGACCTGAGTTTGATCCCGGTGGAAGCTGGGTTCAGGTAGCCGGCTCAAGGTTGACTCAGCCTTCTATCCTTCTGAGGTCGGTAAAATGAGTACCCAGCTTGCTGGGGGAGAAGTGTAGATGACTGGGGAAGGCAATGGCAAACCACCCCGTAAAAAGTCTGCTATGAAAACATCGTGATGCAATGTCACCCCAGAGTCGGAAACGACTGGTGCTTGCACAAGGAACTACCTTTACTTTACAGTGAATGCATATTTATTCTTCATTCATTTATTCTAAAAAAAAAGCATAATTCTCATGTTGACTTGTCCTCTTCTCTTAACAGAGCCAGAGGAAGAAATCATTGCAGAAGACTACGACGATGACCACGTGGATTATGAAGCCACGAGGATGGAAAACCTGCCACCGAACTGGTACAAAGTAGTCGACCCGATCTGGTAAGACTGTCAGCAGTGACCAGGAGTTTCTTCCCCAAAACTTGAGGGAGCTCTACATGGGTGCAAACGACGGCACTGGCTATGAGGGGTGACATGATCGAGGTTTACAAGATTATGCGCGGGATAACAATACAAGAATTCATGGGCACTCCTTTTATCTGTTGGGTTAGAACAGATAAAAGGAAGTCCTTCTTTACCCGAAGAGTGGTTAACACATTGAATTCAATGCCACAGGAGGTGGCGGCAGCTGCAAGCATAGACAGCTTCAAGTGGGGATTGGAATACCATTTTGATATGATCACCATCTTCAAGTACTTGAAGGGCTTTCGCATAGAGGATGGTGTGGAATTGTTTTCTGTGGCCCCAGAAGATAGGACCAGAATCAATGGGTTGAAATTAAATCAAAAGAGTTTCCAGCTCAACATTAGGAAGAACTTCCTGACTGTTAGAGCAATTCCTCAGTGGAACAGGCTTCCTCGGGAGGTGGTGGGCTCTCCTTCCTTGGAGGTTTTTAAACAGAGGCTACATGGCCATCTGACAGCAATGAAGATCCTGTGAATTTAGGGGGAGGTGTTTGTGAGTTTCCTGCATTATGCAGGGAGTTGGACTAGATGACCCTGGAGGTTCCTTCCAACTCTATGATTCATTTCCTGAAGGCACCTGGGGTTTTTTGGCCACTGTGTGACACAGATTGTTGGACTAGATGACCATTGGCCTGATCCAACACAGCTTCTCTTATGTTCTTATGTCTGGGGCAGTGATGCTCTGTATTCTTGGTGCTTTGGTGGGGGGGGGCAACAGTGTGAGGGCGTTTAGTGTCCTGGCCCCACTGATGGACTGGATGGGTCATTGGCCTGATCCAACAGGGCTTTTCTTATGTTCTTATGAATGAAACCCTCTCTCGTCTTCCCCTGCAGTGGCTTTCCTTACTACTGGAACATCGAGACCGACCTGGTTTCCTGGCTTTCACCCAGTGACCCCAACTCTGTGATCACAAAAGCAGCCAAGAAAATGAAGAGCAGTTTTGGTGAGATTTGCAGGTGGCTTGAGTAGGCTGTTGCTGCAGAGCTGGCAACCAGGGCTTGTGGATAAGTGGGCAGGGGTGGGGGTCTAGGCGTCCAGAAGAAAGAAGATATGGTTGTTATTGGATCGGTACCTGGCAGTAATGCGTGTCCACAGATTATTAAGCATGGCCAATGGCCTCATCCAGTCCAACACTCTGTGTCACACAGTGGCCAAAACCAGGTGCCATCAAGAGGTCCACCAGTGAGGCCAGAACTCCAGAAGCCATCCCACTGTTGCCCCCCAGGCAACAAGAATACAGAGCATCATTGGCCCAGACACAAAAACGTAAGAGAAGCTATGTTGGATGAGACCAGTGGCCCATCCAGTCCAATGCTCCATGTCACACAGTGGCCAAAACCCAGGTTCCATCAGGAGGTCCACTAGCAGTTTTAAGAATATAAGAGAAGCCACGTTGGATCAGGCCAGTGGCCCATCTAGTCCAATACTCCTTGTCACACAGTGGCCAAAACCCAGGTGCCATCAGGAGGTCCACTAGCAGTTTTAAGAACATAAGAGAAGCCACGTTGGATCAGGCCAATGGCCCATCCTGTCTAACCCTCTGTGCTACACAGTGACCAAAACTCAGGTGCCATCAGGAGGTCCACCAGTGGGGCCAGAACTCCAGAAGGCCCCCATCCCACTGTTGCCTTCCCCAGGCACCAAGAATACCGAGCATCCCTGCCCCAGACACAAACACGTAAGAGAAGCCATGTTGGATCAGGCCAGTGGCCCATACTGTCCAACCTTCTGTGTCACACAGTGGCCAAAACCCAGGTGCCATCAGAAGATATTGGAAGAAGAAGAAGAAGAAGATATTGGATTTATAGCCCGCCCTCCACTCCGAAGAGTCTCAGAGCGGCTCACAATCTCCTTTACCTTCCTCCCCCACAACAGACACCCTGTGAGGTGGGTGGGGCTGGAGAGGGCTCTCACAGCAGCTGCCTTTTCAAGGACAACCTGTGCCAGAGCTATGGCAGACCCAAGGCCATTCCAGCAGGTGCAAGTGGAGGAGTGGGAAATCAAACCCGGTTCTCCCAGATAAGAGTCCGCACACTTAACCACTACACCAAACTGGCTCTCCACCAGCAGGAGCTCCACCAGCAGGAGGTCCACCAGCAGGGCCAGGACTCCAGAAGTCTTTCCAGAGACACTGCAGGGTCTGAGGGGAGAGCTGAACGGCAGACTGTCTGGGGGCAGAGATTTTGGGATTACTATTTTATTTTAGCTTTTAACTGAAAATATTTTAAATGTTCTTATCAGCCACCTTAAACCACGAGAGGCTGGGCATTTTAAAGCATTGTAATAATCCCTCCCCCCAATGCATACCCCTTGGCCTGTCTCCTACAGACGCCGAGGAAAAAACGGAGCGCTTGCTGGAGAAGATGGAGCGGGAGGAGGCAAAGGATCGTCGGCACCACCGGCGGGAGGAGCTGGCCCCGTACCCCAAGAGCAAGAAGGGTAAGAGCTGGTCGTTCGGGAGCAGGGGGGGGGGGGCCTTGCCAGCTGCTCACAGCCTTCACGATATGCTTGGGGGTAGGGTTGCCAGGTCCAACTCAAGAAATATCTGGGAACTTTGGGGGTGGAGCCAAGAGACTTTGGGGGTGGAGCCAGGAGCAAGGTTGTGACAAGCACAATTGAACTCAGAAGGGAGTTCTGGATACCTTTTAAACACCTCCTCTCCATTTGGAAATAATGAAGGATAGGGGCACCTTCTTTTGGGCCTCATAGAATCGGACCCCCAGGCCCAATCCTTTTGAAACTTGGAGGGTTTTGAGGAGAGGCATCAGATGCTATGCTGCAAATTTGGTGCCTCTAACTCAAAAGACAGCCCCCTCCCAAAGCCCCAGATCCATTTTCCATTGAGCCCCAGATCAGTTTTCCATTCACAGATCAATTTTCCATTGAGCCCTATGGGAATCGGTCTCCACAGGGAATAATGGAATGCCCAGCAGATTTCCCCCCCCCCTCTGCTTTCTGATGACCCTGAAGCGGGGGGGGGGGCCTCCCAAATGGGGATCCCCTGCCCCCACCTGGGGATTGGCATGCTACATCCTTGGAAGGGATGGGGGGCCTGCTACATCCTTGAGCTTGGAAGCTCTTTGGAAGGTGAGGGAGGGCTTGAATTCCTCTGCCTTTCTTTGTGCCCCTCACAGCAAGCCGGAAGGACGAGGAGCTGGACCCCATGGACCCCAGCGCTTACTCGGATGCCCCACGGTCAGTGTGCTGCGAATGGGAGGGGGCATATGTGGGGGGTGTTCTCAAGATGGAGATTACAGGAATGGGACTAAATGTTGTAGGGAATCTACAAGAACATCAGAAGAGCCCTGCTGGACCAGGCCAGTGGTCCAACTAGTCTGACTTTCTGTCTCACACAGTGGCCCGCCAGTTCCTCTGGAGAGCCAACAACAGGGCAGAGAGGTTGAGGCCTTCATAAGAACACCAGAAGAGCCCTGCTGGATCAGACCAGCGGTCCATCTAGTCTGGCTTTCTGTCTCACACAGTGGCCAGCCAGTTCCTCTGGAGGGCCAACAACAGCGCAGAGAGGCCGAGGCTTTCATAAGAACATCAGAAGAGCCCTGCTGGATCAGACCAGCGGTCCATATAGTCTGGCTTTCTGTCTCACACAGTGGCCCGCCAGTTCCTCTGGAGAGCCCAACAACAGGGCAGAGAGGTTGAGGCCTTCATAAGAACACCAGAAGAGCCTTGCTGGATCAGACCAGCGGTCCATATAGTCTGGCTTTCTGTCTCACACAGTGGCTTGCCAGTTCCTCTGGAGGGCCAACAATAGGGCAGAGAGGCCGAGGCTTTCATAAGAACATCAGAAGAGCCCTGCTGGATCAGACCAGGGGTCCATCTAGTCCAGCATTCTGTCTCATACAGCAGCCAACCAATTCCCCTGGAGGTTCAACAGCAGGGCATAGAGATGCCAAAGCATTCCCCTGATGCTGTCTCCATGTCCTGGTATTCAGAGATTGACTGCCTCTGAACGTGGAAGTTCTCTTTAGGCAGGAAATCAAAACAGGAAAAATGTGTGAGATCCTTTCCACAGCAGTTAAGGTCTGTTACTGTGGAAATGTTCAGTACAAAGTGTACTTTCTCATGAAGCATTTGCAACAAAATCCAGAAGGGCTTTGTATGACAATAAAGCACCTTTTCCCCTGTTTTTGGCTTGCTGCCACGTTTTCTTCCCTGTAGTCATCAGGGCTAGTAGCCACCAGTAGGCCTCTCCTCTGTGAATCTACAGATCCCCTTTTAAAGCTGTCTGTGCCTGTGGAATCATTCGATTCCCTGAGCATCGCAGCAGACTGGAATCCGAAAGAAGCCGGGTTTGAAACCCCGCTGCCACCTGTCGTGTTGAGAGCGGGGGGAGAGGCATCGTGAGACTGAGTTTCTGACATCCTTTTTCTCTCTCACACACTCCAAGGGGGACCTGGTCTACTGGGCTGCCCAAGCGCAACGAGGCCAAGACCGGCGCGGACACCACGGCCGCCGGACCCCTGTTCCAGCAGCGCCCCTATCCAAGCCCTGGAGCCGTCCTGCGGGCGAATGCGGAAGCGTCCCGGGCTAAGCAGCAGGACTGAGAATTCCCTTCCTTCCCTCTTTGATGTATTTGATAATAAAGCTGGCAAAACTTTCCTCCAAGCGGTTTCACTGTGACGCAACGACCAAAACTCCTTGGGGAACTTGAGGCCGACGAGTGATTATTTTGGTGTTTGGCCTGCAGGGGTCACTGTTGCACTGCACCAGAAAATAGAGTATACCTGCTGTCTGTTGTTTTTCCAGTGGAGATGCTAAAAGGACCAGCTTCTCTAAACAGTGCTTCGTTTTCTCTTCCCTGTAGCATTCCAGTGCCAAAAACACCTGCTAGGCTGGGCTCTGTGCAGAGTGTCCTGGGGCTTCCTGTGGACCCGAAGTGCCCTTGGCGTGCTTCCCCAGTGCCCCCATTCTCCTTTGCTCTATAGCAGGGGTGGCCAAACTGCGGCTCAGGAGCCAGTGTGGCTTTCACATATATTATGTGGCTCTCAAAGCCCCCACTGCCCCATCAGCCAGCTTGGAGAAGGGATTTGTTGGTGGCTTGGAGAATACATTTAAAGTTAAAGTTGCTTTCTTTCCACCTTTCTCTCCCCTACCTTCCTTCCTTCCTGTCTTATGTGACACAGAGTGTTGGACTGGAGGGGCCGTTGGCCTGATCCAACAGGGCTTCTCTTCTGTTCTTATGTGACGTTTATTCTATGTGGCTCTATAGCAAAGGAGGCCACACTTGCTTAACATAAGAGCCACGGAGAATAAATGTCAAATGTTTTGAGAGCCGCAGGACATGAATGTCAGATGTTTTGAGAGCCGCAGGACATGAATGTCAGATGTTTTGAGAGCCGCAGGACATGAATGTCAGATGTTTTGAGAGCCGCAGGACATGAATGTCAGATGTTTTGAGAGCCGCAGGACATGAATGTCAGATGTTTTGAGAGCCGCAGGACATGAATGTCAGATGTTTTGAGAGCCGCAGGACATGAATGTCAGATGTTTTGAGAGCCGTAAGGAAGGAAGGCAAACGGAAGGAGAGGTTGAAAGAAAGCAACTTTTAACTTTGAATGCCTTCTCCAAGCCAGCCGAAGGGGTGGCGGGGGCTTCAAGAGCCACGCAATATGTGTGAAAGAGCCACCCCTGCTCTATAGAGAAGCATCACGAGGAAACCTGGCTCCTCAGGTTTCTGCTCGCTTGTACGTGGACTGGCCGCATTCTTGGCTATGAAAGCAAAATCTAGCAGCCCCCTTGCCTCAGTACCGTCCAAATAGCCCCATGCAGCAAAAACGTCCCACTGTTTCCCCTTCCGTGCAAAGTTTAAGTCCAGTGACACCTTTAAGACCAACGAAGTTTCATTCCAGGGATAAGCTTTTGTGTGTACGCAGAGACTTCTACCCAGAATTAAACTCTCTTGGTCTTCGAGGCGCTGCTGGGCTCAAACTCTGTTCTGTTGCTTCAAATCAACCCGACTGCCCACCTGAATCTCCTTCCATGCAATCGAGGGTGGAATTCTAGCAGGAGCTCTTTGCATATCAGGCCACACACCCCTCATGTAGCCAATCCTCCAAGAGCTTACAAAAAAGACCCTTGTAAACTCTTTGAGGATTGGCTACATCAGGGGGGCGTGACCTAATATGCAAAGGCGCTCCTGCTAGAATTCCACCCCTGCATACAGTAATTTGGTTCTGAATCAAGAATGCCATGCTGGGTGCTTGTTAAGTTCTGTATTAGATTACACAGCAGTAAGTGGGAGGAGCAGGTCGAGTATTTAAAAAAAGATTTAAGATTTTTAAAAAAGATATAGTGGCTCTGAGCACGCTACGCTCATAAGCAGTTTCTTCATAACACAGTTAATCCTGAGCGTAATGCTGCAGCCCCATGGGAAAAGAAGCACGTATACACACACCAGGGCTTTTTCTGTAGCAGGAGCTCCTTTGCCTATTAGGCCACACCCGCCTGAGGTAGCCAATCCTGAAGCTTACAGCAGGCCCTGTAAGAAGAGCCCTGTAAGCTCTTGGAGGATTGGCTACATCAGGGAGGTGTGGCCTAACAGGCAAAGAAGTTCCTGCTGCAAACACATCAGTCAATGGGTGCTGGCATTTTATGCTGGGGGAGAGGAGCAAGGCTTGGGCTCTCTCGGGTCCTGCACAAGTTTCCAGTCGATCCTCATTCTTTTTGGTTGACCTTCAGAGGCCTTCATTCACGCTGAGTGAGCTCTTAAAGTGACGTGCTTTGAAATACTTTCTGGGCTGCGGCATAAACCCCAGAGCACCCCTCCAAGGGGCAGGGGAAATGACTTTTCTTCCTGGGAAAGAGCGTCAAGAACAAGGAGTGTGAAGCAGGAAAGAGCCAGAGTCCAGGAGTGCCTGAAAGACAACATTTGTGGCAGGGGAGGGGCTTTTGTGAGTCACTGCTCCCTTCTTCAGATACCAGCAGGGCTTTTTTTGAGCAGGAATGCAGTTTGGGCTGGCTGGGTGTCGGGGGTGTGGCCTAATATGCAAATGAGTTCCTGCTAGGCTTTTTCTACAAAAAGGGCCTTGTGTGGAACAGTGGTGATGTCAGGTGTGGCCTAATATGCAAATGAGTTCCTCTTGAGCTTTTTAAAAAAATGCAAAAAAAAGCCCTGTGTGGAACAATGGTGATGTCGTGTGTGGCCTAAAATGCAAATAAGTTCCTGCTGGGCTTTCTCTACAAAAAAAGCCTTGTGCGGAATAGTGATGTCGGGTGTGGCTAATATGCAAATGAGTCCCTGCTGGGCTTTTTTAATGAAAAAAGCTCTGTGTGAAACTGGTGGTGTCAGAGGATGCGGCCTAATATGCAAATAGGTTCCTGCTGCGCTTCTGCAAAAAAAGCCCATGGATACCAAGATGGGTAGCTGCGTCCAGGGCTCCCCCCTGGGGGGACGTGGTGGAATGGAGTTCCGGAACCTCTGTGAAAACAAAGTTTTCCCAAAAATGTTTAAAAATTTATGAGGGGCACCTGTGTGTTTCTCCTTCGTTTCCCTCTTGAGAGTTCCGGCACCTCTTTTTTCAGAAGACGACGAGATGGTTCTTTTGCCCCACTTTTCATCACCCCAAAGAGTCAGGGGTGGCTCCCCATCACCTTCCCTTCCTCTCCCCACAACTGTCACCCAGGTGGGGCTGAGAGAGCCCTGAGCGAACTGTGACTGCCCCAAGGTCACCCAGCTGGCTGCATGTGGAAGAGGCGGCAATCAAACCCACGGAGGTATCCCTTTTAAAGCGGTTCGTTCCTGTGGCTGTCAATACCTCCTTTGGCAGTGAATTCCACATTTTCATCGCTCGCTGTGTAAGGTAATATTTCCTTTTTGTCCGTCCTGAATTTACTGCCTGTCAGCATTTCAGGCCCCCAAAGTGCCAGAGAAATCACCAAACCACCTTGGTAGGGGTAGCGGGGAGGGTGGGGGGTGGGAAAGCACCATCCTGGTCAAAGCAAACACGGCAATAAACTCTCTGGAGGCACAGAGGCAAGACTGAAGGCTGGTTTCTATCAGTCTGCAGTTGACCCATTGCTAGGAACTGGCAGGGTACGTCTCATCCGACAATTAGGAGCCTTTTTCTTTTGCTGCCATCCTGGAAGAAAAGAGGTGGTGGGGAGGGGGGGAGAGAAATAAATATATAGTTGAGCTAAGAAAGACATAAGATGCAGTGGTCATTTGCCTGCTAAAAACTACCAGCTTCCCCTAAATGGAATTTCTGTACACAAAGAGAAGACGACCATAGGTTTATACCCTGCCCTTCTCTCTGAATCAGACTCTCAGAGCGCCTCACAATCTCCTTTCCTCCCCTACAACAGATACCCTGTGAAGCGGGGCTGAGAGAGCTCTCCCAGAAGCTGCCCTTTCAAGGACAACTCCTACAAGAGCTATGGCTGTCCCAAGGCCATTCCAGCAGCTGCAAGTGGAGGAGTGGGGAATAAAACCCGGTTCTCCCAGATAAGAGTCCGCGCACTTCACCACTACACCAAACTGGCTCTTCTCCAGAATTAAAAGACCGTCATTGCTGGGTTGGGTGAAACTGTGTATACAGCCGTATTATTATAAGGACTTTTTTTTGCAGCAGGAACTCCTTTACATATTAGGAGAAAAGCATCCTCCCCCCCTGATGTAACCAATCCTCCAAGAGCTTACAGTGTTCTTCTTACAGAGCCTACTGGAAGCTCGAGGATTGGCTACATTGGGGGGGTGGCCTAATATGCAAAGGAGTTCCTGTTACAAAAAAAGCCCTGGTTATTTATCTGCAGGGGATGTGGGACAGCACAGTGTAGCCGATTCTCATCAGATCTCAGAAGCAAACCAAGGTCAGTACTCGGACGGGAGGCTACCGAGGAAGGCTCTGCAGAGGAAGGCAATGGCAAATCACCCGGGCTTCTCACTTGCCTTGAAAACTCCTTATTTGGGTTGCTGTTAAATTGGGAGCTAAGCAGGGCTGGTACTTGGATGGGAGGCCCACCAAGGAAACCTCTGCAGAGGCAGGCAATGCCAAGCCACCTCTGCTTCTCACTTGCCTTCAAAGCCCTTGGCTGGGGTCACCATAAACTGGAAGCAAAGCAGGGCTGGGACTTGGATCCACCTCTGCCTCTCAGCTGCCTTGAAAGCCTCCTGCTGGGGTTCGCCATAAATTGGAAGCTAAGCAAGGTCAGTACTTGGATGGGAAACCACCAAGAAAGACTCTGCAGAGGAAGGCCATGGCCAACCCCCTCTGCTCATCCCTTGCCTTGAAGGCCTGTTGCTGAGGTCGCCATAAATTGGAAGCTAAGCAGGGTCAGTACTTGGACGGGAGACCACCAAGGAAGGCCATGTCAAACTGCCTCACCTTGAAAGCCCCTTGCTGGGGTCTCCATAAGCTAAGCAGGGTTGGCCCTTGGAAGGGAGACCACCAAAGACGACTCTGCAGAGGAAGGCAGTGACAAACCACCTGTTTTTCACTTGCCTTGAAAACCCCAGAGGGTTGCAATAAGTCAGCTGTGACTGGATGACACTGTACACACACACACACACACACACACACTTTCTGTTGTTGTTGTGTGTATACTTGCTTTGGACAAGGGAGAGACTGCGAATTTGGCCAGTCGCTTCTAGAACTTTCTCCTTGTTTGAAAGCAGGACTCCAGGCTTGGGAGGTGCCATAATGGCCAAACTCATTGATCCAGATCAATTGCCCCCTTTATCAGTTCAGTTCCTCCGACGCAAAAGATTAGGACTGCCACATTACCCATAAGCCTTCAGGGAGGGAATGGAGTCAACCCACACTTCTTCGACCACCCTGCGGTACAGTTCAAATGCGTTAAGGGGCCATTCTGTAACCTGGTGTTATAAAGTGCTATCCAGTTGCAACCAACTCACTGTGACCTTTTATGCGGGGGTAGCCAACAGTAGCTCTCCAGATGCCTACAACTCCCATCAGCCCCAGCCAGCATAGCCAATGGCTGGGGCTGATGGGAGTTGTAGGCAAAAAAACATCTGGAGAGCTACTGTTGGCCACCTCTGTTTTATGGGGTTATTTTTACAGCAAGTGAGGAGCAGAGGTGGTCTGCCGTTGCCTGCCTCTGCACAGCAACCCTGGACTCCCTTGGTGGTCTCCCATCCAAAATACTGACCAGAGCTGACCCTGCCTAGCTTCCAAGATGGGGTGTGAACTGGCAGAGACTGACCAAGAGAGAGATCTTGGGGTTGTGGTAGATAACTCACTGAAAATGTCAAGACAGTGTGCGTTTGCAATAAAAAAGGCCAACGCCATGCTGGGAATTATTAGGAAGGGAATTGAAAACAAATCAGCCAGTATCATAATGCCCCTGTATAAATCGATGGTGCGGTCTCATTTGGAATACTGTGTACAATTCTGGTCGCCGCACCTCAAAAAGGATATTATAGCATTGGAGAAAATCCAGAAAAGGACAACTAGAATGATTAAAGGGCTGGAACACTTTCCCTATGGTTGAAACGCTTGGGGCTCTTTAACTTGGAGAAACGTCGACTGCGGGGTGACATGATAGAGGTTTACAAGATAATGCATGGGATGGAGAAAGTAGAGAAAGAAGTACTTTTCTCTCTTTCTCACAATACAAGAACTCGTGGGCATTCGATGAAATTGCTGAGCAGACAGGTTAAAATGGATAAAAGGAAGTACTTCTTCACCCAAAGGGTGATTAACATGTGAAATTCACTGCCACAGGAGGTGGTGGCAGCCACAAGCATAGCCACCTTCAAGAGGGGGTTAGATAAAAATATGGAGCAGAGGTCCATCAGTGGCTATTAGCCACAGTGTGTGTGTGTGTATATATATATAATTTTTTTTTTGCCACTGTGTGACACAGTGTTGGACTGGATGGGCCATTGGCCTGATCTAACATGGCTTCTCTTATGTTCTTATGTTCAAGAGCTGACAAGATTGAACTAGCCTGGGCCATCCAGGTCAAAACCGGCAAGCAGTGGTGGATTGCCATTGCCTGCCTCTGCACAGCAACCCTGGACTTCCTTGGAGGTCTTCCCATCCAAAATACTGGCCAGGGCTGGCCTTGCTTCGCTTCCAAGATCTGAGAAGACTGAACTAGCCTGGGCCATCCGGGTCAAAACAAGAAACAAGCAGGGGTGGTTTGCCCTTGCCTGCCTCTGCACAGCGACCCTGGACTTCTTTAGCGGCCCCCCATCCAAGTGCTCACTAGGATTGACCCTGTTTAGCTTCTAAGATCTAATGAGATGCGGCTACAGGCTGGGAGGATTAGAAAGCTGGGGTGAGGAGGGCATGCGCAGGAAAGGGGAAGTGCAGCCGCTGCAACTGAGCATTCCGTCCGACTGCACCTGACCTGGGACATACGCTTGCCTGTGCTCCCCAACCTCTTTGAACCTGCAGGCACCTTCTGAAGTCTGACGCCGCATGGTGGGCAGAGCCACCCCATGGCTGCTGCATAGGGTTGCCAAGTCCAATTCAAGAAATATCTGGAGACTTCGGGGGTGGAGCCAGGAGACTTGGGAGGTGGAGCCAGAAGCAAGGGTGTGACAAGCAGGACTGAAGTTGAAAGGCAGCTGCACTCCTTTTAAATGCTTTCTCTCCGTTGGGAATAATGAAGGATAGGGGCACCTTCTTTGGGGGCTCATAGAATTGGACCCCATGGTCCAATCCTTTGGAAACTTGGAGGGTATTTTGGGGAGAGGCATTGGATGCTATGCTGAAATTGTGATGCCTCTACCTCAAAAAGCAGGGGCCCCCCACCCAGAGTCCCAGATAAATTCAATTCTGCATCATACCCTATGGGAATTGGTCTCCATAGGGAATAATGGAGTGCCCAGCTGACATTCCCGCCCCCCGCTTTCTGATGACCCTGAAGCAGGGGGATCCCCTGCCCCCACCAGGGGATTGGCAACCCTACTGCTGCAGAAGGTGGGGCCAGCCACAAAATAGCCGCCGTTGCTTCCCTTCGGTCACACGGTGAAGATCCTTGTGCTGCGGTGGCAGCTGGCGCCAAAGCAACACATCTAAAAATCTGCACAGTCAATCATATCTCCAACAGCCAATCAGAAAGGTTGCTGGGGAAAAGCCTCCACCTGCCACCCTTTCCACAAACATTTGGTGGGCACCAAGAAAGGTGTCTGGCGGGTGCCGCAGCGCCCACAGGCACCGTGCTGGGAACTCTTGCTCTTGCCGATCAGAAAAAAGCGCCACTCTCCAGCAAAAAGAACTTCAAAGGCAGACTCCAACGTGAAACGACTGAATTAGAATTCATCGAGAGGTGTGACGCCTGCTCTGTCCTCCCCCAGGACTGAGCAGGAGTTGAGTTAGTCATTATAGATGTTAAAGGTCTTAGTAAACTGGGAGACTCCTTAACTATCACAGGTGTTAACTAGTTTAGCAAAACCAGGGGCAATCCCAATGACAGTGATTATCAATGGCCTCTGAATTTGTCTTGATTGAATTTGAATTTTACTCATAACATCTCCTCCTGTTAGGGTTGCCACCTCTAGGCTGGGAAACTCCTGCAGATTTGGGGATGGAACCTGGGGAAGACGGGGACCTCAGTGGGTTACAGTGCCATGGAGCCCACCTTCCAAACTGACCATTTCCTTCAAGTGAACCTGGAGGTCAGTTGTGTTAGGGGGAGAGCTCCAGCTATACCCTGGAGGTTGTAGCGACCCAAAGAGTAACGTGGAAAAGAGAAACAAGTATACAGCACGCAGCATCCACAGAAAAACAGCCTCAAGTATGAAAATAATCACAAATTTATCACAAATAATAAATATAAAGTACTCAGACAATTATAAGTCACACCCGAACCAGAGTCCTTTCATGTAAGTCCGAAAACCTTATTCTTTAAAGTGATGGTCCGGGGTGATAGACGAGCCGTGAAGATAAGAGTCCAATGCTCCAAAACTTCTTTCAACAGTAGCCGGTGTAAAGACGAATAGCAGCAAAGCGCAAGACTGCAACAGGGACACACGTATTGCCCCGTTTCACATGAGGCTTCTACAAGCTTCCAAATTTTTCAGATCCTTCATACATGGCACATAGCTCCAAATGTCTGCAGATGGCATTGATAATAACTTTAAAGATTAAGGTTTTCGGACTTCTATGAAAGGACTTTGGTTCGGGTGTGACTTATTACACTCTTGTCTAAGTACTTATTTATTATTTGTGATAAATTTGTGATTCTTTTCATACTTGAGGCTGGTTTTTCGTACACCCTGGAGGCTGGCAGCCCCGCATCCTATGCTTCCTGCATTTCAAGATCCCTTGCCCTCATTTAACCTCCTATACAGACTTGGAACTTGCAGAATATTTCTGGAAACGGAAGGGATTCCTGTGAGCAGAGCAGACCTGCCCTGCCTCCCCCTTTCTCCGGCTGCAGCCTGAAAATACGCCTCCTGGGGAACAGAGAACCTCAGAAACAGCATGAAGGGGGATTCAAGAGGTCTGCGGTGAACCTGCACAAATCCCTTCTTCCATACACTGAAATCCTTCATGGGAGAAGACAACGACTGCAGATTTATACCCCGCCCTTCTCTCTGAATCAGATTCAGAGCGGCTTAGTCTCCTATATCTTCTTCCCCCCACAACAGACACCCTGTGAGGTGGGTGAGGCTGAGAGGGCTCTCCCAGGACTGCTCTCGAGCAGAACAGCCTTGCGAGAACTTGTAGCTGACCCAAGGTCACATCAGCAGCTGCAAATGGAGGAGCGGGGAATCAAAACTGGTTCTCCCAGGTAAGAGTCCATGCACTTAACCACTAAGAAGACTGCAGATTTATACCCTGCCCTTCTCTCTGAATCAGAGACTCAGAGTGGCTGACAATCTCTTATTTCGTCTCCCCCGACAACAGACACCCTGTGAGGTGGGTGGGGCTGAGAGGGCTCTCCCAGCAGCTGCCCTTTCAAGGACAGCTCTGCCAGAGCTATGGCTGACCCAAGGCCATTCCAGCAGCTGCAAGCGGAGGAGTGGGGAATCAAATCCGGTTCTCCCAGACAAGAATCCGCACGCACTTCATCATTACACCAAACTGGCTGGAGCCAGGTTATAAATGTTTGCCCTGCTGAGAGAACCCCCTAAATGCAGCTGACCAAGGGAGCGCTAGGTCAGGAAAGTTTCAGCTGGAATAAAATCTGGTTCACCTTTCAAGGGCTCTTTAGAATTAGGGTTTTGTTGTTGTTGTTGTCGCTGCATCTGGAATGCCATTTGTTTCCGGCCCCTGCCCATCGGAGTGTGCAATTTCTAGCTACTGGACAATCCCTCCGACCTCTCACATCCAAGAGCTGGAAAGGATTTCCCCCAGGAACGTTCTTTCCCACAGTGCTGCGCACACCCTCGGTAACACCGGCGTGCTTTCACTCCAAGCATCTGCCCAGGTGCCGCTACATGATGCTGAGAGTGCCGACCGGTGCTACTTGCTCATGCCCCCACGTCATCCTGAGGCATGTGACAGGTCCAAGGTCACCCGGGGAGCTTCCATGGCGCAAATGGGGATTCGAACTTGGGTCTCCCAGATCTGAGCTGGACACTAACCACTAGCATCGCTGTGGAATTCAAGAAAATGAAGTGATATTCACTATTTGGACAGGTTACGGACCTGTAGCATTGCACTTATGTAGCATTGCACTTATTTCCTCTCTTTACATTTACATTCGTACTTACATTTGTAAGACGGAGTGCTAGGGGAACCCTTCTACGCTGGAAGAGCGAATGCCCAGAGTAACAACACGTTTGTTCACCCTTGTTTTTTCCAGGAAAAAAAGCCATTGGCTACAGATATTTTAGCCCTGTGGCGCAGAGTGGTAAGCTGCAGAACGGCAGTCCACGCTCCGCTCATGACCTGAGTTCGATCCCGGCGGAAGCTGGGTTCAGGTCGCCGGCTCCAGGTTGACTTAGCCTTCCATCCTTCCAAGTTCGGTAAAACGAGGAGCCAGCTTGCTGGGGGAACAAGTGTAGAGGACTGGGGAAGGCGACGGCAAACCGCCCCGTAACAAAAAGTCCGCCAAGAAAACATCATGACGTGACATCACCCCAGAGTGGGAACAACTGGTACTTGCGCAGGGGGCCACCTTTACCTTCCCCCCCTATTACTTTAAGTGCTCAATTTTGATTAAAGACAATTGGTTGGATCAGAAGTATCATTTGCAGGACTCTGCAGACAGAAAGATCTTCCCAGACTGCCCCCCCCCCATGGCTTCAGTCCACTAAGTTCCTGGAAATGCTACTCTGGAAGACAAGTGACCTCCCCCCCTCCTCCAAAGGGTAAGGGGGTTTGCAGAGCGAAAGGTGAAACCAGCAAAGAAAAAAAAATCACCCTGCCCCTTCCTGCTGGTGAAAACGTCTTCCATTGGCTTTAGGCAACCTTTGGATCCAACCCATTGGATTGGATCAACATCTGGAGCGGGGGCCCATCAGTGGCTATTAGCCACAAGATACAGATGTCTGGGGCAGGGATGCCCTGTAGTCTTGGTGCTTGAAGGGGGGGCCACAGTGGGAGGGCTTCTGGAGTTCCTGCTCCACTGGCGGACTTCCTGAAGATTCTGGGGTTTTAGCCACTGTGTGAACAGAGTGTCGGACCGGACGGGCCGCTGGCCTGATCCAACAGGGCTTCTAAATGGAGATCCGAGCCTTTATCTCCCAGCCAGAAGGTGAGAGGGGTGTTGTGCAGAAGGAACGCGGAGTGCAAAGGCACCATCCATTTCCCCTCTGCTCTAATCAAACTGATTCTATTGTGCGCAGACCCTCTGCATCTCAAGTTGCTTCTTTGTACCTCCCCCCCACACCTTCTGATCAGGATAGAAGCATTCAGAGATACCAATTCCATTTTTTTCCCCTGACAGCTTTAATTCTCAAAATCTCACACCCTGGAAATGTCACTGGTCTCTAAAGTGGTTCTGGATTCGGATCTCGCTCGTATGGTCAACTAAGACGTCTTTTCTCAGCGGACGGCCCTCTTTATTCCTCCTCTACCGGGTGTGGGGGCTAGCTGCGGATACTCCATGTGATGAAGGAAAAGCAGTCTGACCCCTCTCACACACCCCTTTCCACGTGTTCCACAGCTGCTAACTCCCTGCAATGAAAAGGGAGTCTAGGCTAGGCCTCAAAAAAAATTCTGCCCTCCTGTTTCTTTGACCTGAGGATGCTCTAAACAAAGGGTGTCAAACATGCGGCCTGGGGGCCAAATCAGCCTTCCCCCACAAGCAACTGGCTATCTTCTGCTTCTTTCTCCCTTCTGCAATTCAGCTTGTTTTGCCAGGCTTGCTCAACTGCACAGGAGCTACAGAGCAAAACCTCTATTTTCTCCTTTGGCTGAGGCTCCTCCCTAGAGGAGAAAGGGGAGAAGGCAGAGCTTGTTTTTTCCAGGCTGTCTCAATTGCACAGCAGAGCTTCCTTCTATTGGCTGAGGCTCCTCCCCCTCCTGCTCTCCTGGTGAAGGAAGGAAAGAGCCAGAGCTTCCTTTGCCCAGTTCCCTGGATCCCATGGGAGAGATACAAAGAAAGCACCTTTAAGACCAATGCGCGCTAATGTTTTAAGGGTTTTTTAAAAAATTGTTTTTGTCTGTGTCCTTTATAAAGTTTATAACTTTGCTACCTAATCTTAAATAAGTATACACACTGCCAGGCCCACCCTGATATGGCCTGGCTCAACAAGGTCAGATCTGGCCCTCATAACAAATGAGTACGACACCCCTGTTCTGAACCCCCAAGCAAAGATGTCCCGCCCCGGTCATGCACCACCCGGCCCCCTCCCGGTGTTAGTAGGGTTAGACGTGCAGTGAGGGAAGCAAAAGACCTGCTCTTTTCAAGGCCTCCTGAATCATTAAGCGAGAAGGCTAAATAAATACACTCTCTTTATTCGTCTGTGGTTTATGTACATTGGCAAATAGTACAGGCTTTCTGTCCCATCCCTTCCCCCTCCCCCCCTTAAAAAAAGCAGGAATCATAGAAAATGGTCAGCGCTCTAAAAATCCTATGTACACCGTGTGACGGTTTGATTATTCCTCGTGCTGCCCCGCCCCCACCCATTCCGAACAGCAGACTGAAACCCGCACTGCTTCCCTAACGCAATCCCCACCCCCAGTTAGTGTTTTCCAAGTCGCCACGATATGTGGAACGCTCAACCCGCCACCAGAAGGGGGAAACTGAGGCACGATGGGGTGTGCTGCCCCAGACATACTCAAGCTACCTCATGGTTCAGTTATTGACGCATCAAATTCATCTGTGGGTGACTCACGAGAGGTTTGAGAAATTTCCTTTTGCAGACTTATCCCGTGACTGCAAAAAAATTGCTCGTGCCCTGGGAGAACCCACGAAGCACGAGGCTCGGGCCCAAACCGTTCCCTTCTCCCCAAACACGAACTAAGCAGCCGCCGCAGGGTAACGTTCAAAGGGTTTTTCTGCCCTGCTTCAGCTCCCGGCGTCAGGCTGTCTTAAGTACCATCCACGCTCACCTGCAGGGCTGGCATTCTAGAAGAGCTCCTTTGCATATTAGGCCACACCCACTAATGTAGCCAATCCTCCCGGAGCTTACAGTAGGCTCTTTGTTGTAAGCTCTTGGGAGGATTGGTTACATCAGGGGTGTGTGGCCTAATATGCAAAGGAGCCCCTGCTAGAATTCCACCCCTGCGTTGCCTGAACGCTCTTCCCCAACCCCTAACGTGATCCTTGCAATTCGCTGACGTCTTCATCGACAGCTAGCGGTTTCGGCTCCTTGCCCCGCCCCCTGCATTTGCCCGGATCGCAACAGATGTCAAACATGCGCCAGGGTGCAGAAGAACAAAGCGAGCCTAGGAACCAGCTGCCACTCTGCTATGACCCAAAAGGTCCAATGACCCCACCCCTCCCCACAGTGAGCCTTCCACTTTCCAGCCGGATCAAGCAGTGCCCTCCCCCCCCCCCCCCGGTCCTCATCTGATATAAATTGGCTTGGCTCTAGCTGCTGGGCAACTCGGCCCCAAAAGAAACCCTGCCTGAAAAGGGCTCAGAGGACCAATTCCGAGGAAGGTTAGACAAAAAGGACGCTGACATCTGGGAGGCTTATTCCCTCAAGCTTATATATACTCTAAAAAGACGCTAAGTAATTCAAGTACGAGTGAAACGAAGTGTGAATTACTATTAGCAGGGCTTTTTTTTGTAGCAGGAGCTCCTTTGCTTATTAGGCCATGCCCCCACCGCCTGATGCAGCCAATCCTCCAGAGTTTACAGGGCTCTTAGTACAGGGCCTAATGTTGCTCCAAGAGGATTGGCTACATCGGGAGGGGGGGTGCAACCTAATATGCAAAGAAGCTCCTGCTACAAAAAAAGCCCTATTAGCAAACAGAATGCTGTCAAAGAACACAACTCCAATACAACATCCAAGGATTCAGACCAAAACAGCATCGCAACGAATCTAATCCACAGAGTATCTAAAAAACTGTTACCATGTGGATCTCCAGTTCACTGAAGGTGAATGAAACAAGATAGCCATTACTCAGGATTTCTGGTGTGACATAGTTGCCTTTACCTGATTGTTGAAGGTGTGATGAACTTTTGCTGAAATTACGTCTTTATTTTTTGCTCTACAGATGAGATTCTTCAATGCTATACTGCAGGGGTGGCCAACGATAGCTCTCCAGACGTTTTTTGCCTACAACTCCCCATCAGCCCCAGCCAGCATGGCCAACGGCTGGGGCTGATGGGAGTTGTAGGCAAAAAACATCTGGAGAGCTACCGTTGGCCACCCCTGCTATATTGTATTTGTATTTTTTGATACCACATTCTGTCTACTAATAAGAATTCACGCTTTGGTTCAATTATATTGCACTTTAATGACGTAGTGTCTTATTACAGTGTATATAATTGTGTATAGTTTATTCCTCAAATGGGCCGCGTTCTCTGTCTGCCTCTCTCAACAACATGGTTTTACCCACTCGGACACCCCCCCTGCCCCCAGTGTGGATTCGTCTGCATCTGTCACAGTAGATCAGCCTCAAATGCTTCCCGACAACAATAAATAACCTTCCTATCATTTCCCCAAAGGTGGCACTTTTAAAGGTGGGGGTGGGGGAAAAAAAGGTACACTCCAAAATGGCCGACGTCAGCCTCCTTTCCGGGTTTATCTCCACGGCCGCGTGCGTGCCCTCGCCTTCTGCCCCTGCGTTTGATCGTTGTTCAAAGCGTTTGTACAAAAATACACTTCTTTGAAAATGTGTTTCCTCCTGATGAAACAAGAGGGAGATTGGAGGGGTCATTGAGAGGGGGAGGGGATGAAGGACCCAGGTGTCAGGCTGCCCCCCAAATTCTGCTGGAGGGTGAGGGAAGAGGTGGGCGGTCCTTAGACAGTGAGCTGCAAAAGACAGGGAGAAGTTGGGAGAGCTGGGGCTGGCATGGGGAAAACAAGTGGAAAGGAGGGTTTCCCACCACAGTGTCAAAAGGAGATGGGAGGAAGGGGAAAACTGAGGGGAAGGACGTGGGGGAGTGCGCTAGGGGCAGCAGAGACAAGAAACTGGGAAATGGTAAGGCAGGGAAGGAGCTGAGGTGGTCACAGGCTGGGAAGATTGGGAAGCGGTGAGGAGGGGATGCACAGGGAAGGGGCACGGCGTTGGGGAAGCTCGGCGAGAAACCGGAGCTGGCCGCCAGGAAGGATGCGTTCATGTGTGTGTGTGTGTGCTCTGTTCTCTTCAATTGACCAGCACTGACTTGGTCAGGAAGCCTTGCGTGGCCACAGAAGGGAGCTCCTTGCTCGGGGCGGCGTGGCCCGGCAGCTGCCCTGCCGTCCCCGCGGAGGGTCCTTTGGGCAGGCTGTACAGGTAAACGGCCCCGATCACCAGCCCTGCTCCCAGGGCGAAGAGCAGGTGGAGGCGGAAGTCAAAGAGGTAGATGGACGCCACGGTGGACACCACGATGGAGAAGGACGTGGCGAAGCCCTTGAGGATGTTGTCGGCGTACTTCACCACCAGGGCAACCAGCAGCCCGCCGAAGGCCTGGTTGAGGATCACCCCCCACACCAGCGGGGTGTAGCCGAAGAAGAATCCGTGCTGGGCCACGGCCGACCCCTCCGTGGACCACAAGCCCAGCAGTCCCAGCAGGGTCCCGAAAATGCCCAGCTGGACGTTGCGCAGCCAGACGGAGGCAGCGCTGCCCTTGAGGATCTTCTCGAAGTAGACCCCGGCAAAGCCGGACGAGAGGCACGACACCACCACGGCCGCCAGCCCCACCGGGTAGCTCTGCGGGGCTTCCAGGCCCCCGGGCGTCGGCTTGTTCCCCGCCTGCTGTTGTTCCACCTGGACGATGGCCACGCCGGCGAAGAGGAGGACAAGGGACAGCCACTGGAGGCGGGAGAGGCTCTTGCGCAGCATCAGCACGGAGAAGACGGCGGTGGTGAGGATCTTCAGCTGGTAGGTGACCTGAGGAAGGCAGGGCGGTTTAGTGGGCCCGCGGGTAGGCCAGGGGACAAGACCCGGCCACTGGGGAGTGGGCAGCCCCCAGGCATTCTCAACTCTGCCACAGTGGACAGCTACGGAGGCCCAAGTCCTAGCACTGAAATAGGTGAGGGCAGCTGCGGCTCGGTGGCAGAGCTTCTGCTTTGCATGCAGAAGGTCCTGGGTTCAATCCCCGGCATCTCCAGTTGAAAGGACCAGGCAGGAGGTCATCAAGGAAAAGACCTTGACCTGAGACCCTGGCTCAGTGGCAGAGCCTCTGCTTTGCATGCAGAAGGTCCCAGGTTCAATCCCTGGTATCTCCAGTTCAAAGGACCAGGCAGGAGGTGATGGGAAAGACCCTGACCTGAGACCCTGGCTCAGTGGCAGAGCCTCTGCTAGGGACCCAGAAGGTCCCAGGTTCAATCCCAGGGATCTCCAGTTAAAAAGACCAGGCAGGAGGTGATGGGAAAGACCTTGACTTGAGACCCTGGCTCAGTGGCAGAGCCTCTGCTTGGCATGCAGAAGGTCCCAGGCAATGTGCCATCTAAGCTGCAGAAATTCTACTTTGCGAGCTACTGACATTAAGGTTGTGAGCGACTGCATAAATCGGAGTGCTCTGGGGACATTTTTCCTGAGCTAAGAGAAAAATTGTGTGAGCTGGAGGTTAACAATCTGTGAGCTACCTCACACTAACTCAGCTTAGAGGGAACACCGGTCCTAGGTTCAATCCCCAACGTCTCCAGTTAAAAGGACCAGGCAGGAGGTAATGGGAAAGGCCTTGACCTGAGACCCTGGGTCAGTGGCAGAGCCTCTGCTTGGCATGCAGAAGGTCCCAGGTTCAATCCCCGGCATCTCCAGTTAAAAGGACCAGGCAGGGGGTGATGGGTAAGACCTTGACCTGAGACTCTGGCCCAGTGGCAGAGCCTCTGCTTGGCATGCAGAAGGTCCCGGGTTCAATCCCCAGTGTCTCCAGTTACAAGGACCAGGCAGGAGATGATGTGGGAGGCCTTGAACTAAGACCCTGGCTCAGTAGCAGAGCATCTCCTTGGCAAGCAGAAGGTCCCAGGTTCAATCCCCAACATCTCCAGTTCAAAGGACCAGGCAGGAGGTGATGGGAAAGACCTTGACCTGAGACTCTGGCCCAGTGGCAGAGTTTCTGCTTGGCATGCAGAAGGTCCCGGGTTCAATCCCCAGTGTCTTCAGTTACAAGGACCAGGCAGGAGATGATGTGGAAGGCCTTGAACTAAGACCCTGGCTCAGTAGCAGAGCATCTCCTTGGCAAGCAGAAGGTCCCAGGTTCAATCCCGAACATCTCCAGTTCAAAGGACCAGGCGGGAGGTGATGAGAAAGACCTTGACCTGAGACCATGACAGCGGTAGAGCTTCTGTTTGGCATGCAGAAGGTCCCAAGTTCAATCCCCGGCGTCTCCAGTTAAAAGATCTGGCAGAAGGTGATGGGAAAGTCCTCTGCCTGAGACCCTGAAGAGTTGCTGCCAGTCTGAGAAGACAATACTGACGCCAATGGACTGAGGTCTGATTCAGTGTAAGGCAGCTCCACATGTTCACGTGAACAGGAGCCGGTCCGCTAACTATGGTGAGCTGCGATCTGCTGAGCCAAGGATACAAACTCGGCTTATTAACTGCAATTAACCTCGACTACGGTTTTGTGTGATGTGCTGACTGCAACTGTCCTGGCTTGTTCCCCAGAGAGGGTACAGAGAGAATTGAAACGAAACGACATTGGCCCAAGCAAATCATGAGCTGAGCCATCTCCTAGGAGCCAAATCTGGATTTTACAAATGTACAAAGTTATCTTTAATCGCCACTTTTCTGAAGCTGCTTACGATGATCGTGAAATATCACATCAAAATAGCATCAAAACACATACACCCCATTTCAATCAAACAAAAAATAAGTCATTTATGCCTTGGGCTGATCCTAGATCCAATGGGCCAGTTTGCTTGAGGCTGCCAATCACAGCTAACAGCCTTCTACTCCTTCCCAAACATTACCATCCATCAGGGGTGGAATTCCTTTAAGGAGCTCCTTTTCATATTAGGCCACACACCCCTGATGCAGCCAATCCTCCAAGAGCTTACAAAAAAGAGCCCTGTAAGCCCTTGGAGGATTGGCTACATCAGAGGGGTGTGACCTAATATGCAAAGGAGCACCTGCTAGAATTCCACCCCTGCCACCCACAAAGATGACGAGAGAACAAAAGCACAACTCAAGGCATTGTGATCTTCCTTCCCAATTGGCCCTCCCTTGCTCACCAGAGTTAAAACACCTCACCTAGATCACCAGCACTCAAATAAACTCCACGTGGTTTTGTGCCACGCCTGAGCTTGAGCTGCTGTTTCAGATCACCCTCTGTCAAACTTTCAGGGCGTGTTACATTCGTGTAACGCAGGGGTCCCCAACTTTTTGAGCCTGTGTGCACCTCTGGAATTCTTACACAGGGCGGTGAGCGCCGCAGCAAAATGGCCACGGCAGGAGGCAAAGCCGACTGCGAAATGTCAAGGGGCGAGGTTATGCTTCATTCAGAGGGAGTTGTCGACATTTCAGGCAGAACCTCTGTTTCCCAGGATGCCTCTCCATCTGCATAGCCAATCAGAAGCCCTGCTGGGCAAAAGCCTCATGTGGCCCCACCCACTTTCTACAAACACCTTGCGGGTGCCAGGAAAAGTGTTGGTGGATGGCATGGCACCCACGAGTGCCGTGTTGGGGGGGCCCCTTTGGTGTAACACAGGAGTGGCCAAACTTGCTACACAAATGAGCCACATAGATGTTTGAGAGCCACGAGACATGAGCATCAGATGTAGGAAGGTAGGAAAGTAGGCAGGAAGGAAGGAAGATGGGAGAAAGGTGGGAGAGAGAGGTGAAAAGAAAGCAACTTTACATTTAAATGCATTCTCCATGCTGTCGGCTGGCTTGGTGAAGTGATTTAAAGAGACAAAATACCTTCTCCAAGCCGGCTGACAGAGCAGTGGGGGCTTCAAGAGCCTCACAAGATGTGCGAAAAAGACACATGCAGCTCCCGAGCCACAGTTCGGCCACTCCTGCACCAGACAAAGGAAGTCAGTTTCCTCCCTAGGGAACGGTGGCAGCCACTTCTAGTGGGTTCACGAAGAACATCAGTGGGGTGGGGGAAATTACAGCAACGCAAGCTCTTCCTCCCCCGTGAGCCAGTTTGGTGCGGTGGTGAAGTGTGCGGACTCTCATCTGGGAGAACCGGGTTTGATTCCTCACTCCTCCACTTGCAGCTGCCGGAATGGCCTTGGGTCAGCCACGCACTTCTAAATGACTTTACTGCTAGCTGCTGCAGAGACTGTAAGGGATTACTGGTGCCGCTGCCTCCTCTGGGATCTTAGCCTAATGTCTGCACAGGACCCAGTGGGGAGGATGTGATGCAAATGCCAAAGCACGTCAGGAGCAGGAGCAAAGGCTGTGAGAACCTTTGCAAGAGTCCCTCTGGCTACTGGAATAAGTGATGCCTTAGAGCAGGGGTGTCAAACATGCAGCCTGGGGGCCAAATTAGGCCCTCAGAGGGCTCCTATCAGGCCCCCGAGCAACCAGCTCTTGTCTGCTTCCTTCTCCCTCTCTCTTGCTTCCTTCTGCAACACAGCTTGCTTTGCAAGGCCTGCTCAATCGCATAGGAGCTACAGAGCAAAGCCTCTGTTTTCTCCACTGGCTGAGGCTCCTCCCTTGGGGAGGAAGAAGATTGCAGATGTATACCCTGCCTTTCTCTCTGAAGCAGAGACTCAGAGCGGCTGACAATCTCCTATATCTTCCTCCCCCACAACAGACACCCCGTGAGGTGGGTGGGGCTGAGAGGGCTCTCACAGCAGCTGCCCTTTCAAGGACAATTCCTGCGAGAGCTATGGCTGACCCAAGGCCATTCCAGCAACTTGCAAGTGGAGGAGTAGGGAATCAAACCCAGTTCTCCCATATAAGAATCCGCGCACTTAACCACTACACCAGACTGGCTCAGGGGGGAGGAAGAGCTTGCTTTGTCAGGCTCTCTCAATCACACAGTGGAGCTACGGAGCCAAGCCTCTCTTCCTTCTATTGGCTGAGGCTCCTCTCCATCCTGGTCTCCCTGGGGAAGGAAAGAAAGAGCCAGAGCTTCCTTTGCCCGGTTCCCTGGATCCCATGGGAGAGATACAAAGAAAGCACCTTTAAGATCAATGAATGCTAATGTTTTAAGCATGTTTTATTTTACGCTTTTAAAATAAAATCTTTCATTGTGTTTGTCTATGTTCTTTATAAAGTTTATATCTCTGCTAACTAATCTTAAATAGGTACACACATGGCTTGGCCCAACCCAACACGGCCTGGCCCGACAAGGTCTCATTTACCTCAGATCTGGCCTTCATAACAAAAGAGTTGGACACCCCTGCCTTAGAATAAGGCACCCCTCCCCCTCCATCTCACCTGGAAGGTGGCTGCAGGCAGGTTGGAAATGGCCACATACTGGAGGTTGTTTTGGAGGGTGTAGATGAGAGAAGGCACTGCTAGTTTGAGGGTGTCCATGTATTGCACCACAACGGATTCATACAGGAACGAGGCAAACTGCTTCAGGTTACCTGAGAGAGGAGAGAAAGAGACAGACAGTAAATCTGCTGGCAGCTAATTTTCAACACAGGCCTTTTGTTTTAAGAGTGGCGATTCAAAGGGCCCAGGCATGAGAGCGCCACAAACTCACTCAACAAAATACAGACTAAGGGCTTGCTTGCTTCCCTTTCCATCGCTTGTGTGACCAGCAAAACCATGGCAGATTCTTTCTCTCTCCCCCCCCATGCCCCATCCTTACAAACTCCCATTATTCTTTCCTGTCTGTGAAACATAAGGAGACAATTCCATAAGAACACTCCTGCTGTTTAGACATCTTCTCCAGCATCCTGTCTCACAGAGTCACCAGCCAATTCCTCTGGAGGGCCAACAACAGGGCAGAGAGGTGGAGGCCTTCCCCTGATAAGAACCTCAGAAAAGCCCTGCTGGATCAGACCAATGGGCCTTTTAGTCCAGCATCCTGTCTTACACAGTGGCCAGCCAGTTACGATGGAGGGCCAGCAACAAGGCACAGAGGCCGAGGCCTTCCCCAGATGAGAACATCAGAAGAGCCCTGTCGGATCAGACCAGTGGTTCATCTAGTCCAGCATTTTGTCTCACACGGTGGCCATCCAATTCCTCTGGAGGGTCAACAATAGGGCATAGAGGCCAAGGCCTTCATAACAACATCAGAAGAGCCCTGCTGGATCAGACCTGTCGTCCACTATCCTGCCTCACACAGTGGCCAGCCAGTTCCTCTGGAAGGCCAACAACAGGGCAGAGAGGCTGAGGCCTTCCTAAGAACATCAGAAGAGCCCTGCTGGATCAGACCAGGGGTCCATCTAGTCCAGCATCCAGTCTCACACAGTGGCCAATACAAGCAAAGGAAAATCACAATAATGAAGCTACAAAGCAATACTAAAATACCAGTTATTATAAAGCACTAATAACTCATGACTACACACAGTGTAATAAAATATATGCTCTGTAAATGATATAGAATGCATTTCATAAAGCTCTGCTCAATTAAAGTCATAGTAAAGTCACAGTAACACACAAATCTCAGAATGTTGACAAGAGTCTCAGTAGATTTCTATATAGAAATCCACACAAATCCAATGTAATCTCAGTAAATCTCTGTAATGAGTTGTTAGTGTTTTATAATCACAGGTGTTTCAGTTTTGCTTTGTCATACAGTGGCCAACCTGATCCTCTGTAGGGCCAACAACAGGGCAGAGAGGCCGAGGTCTTCATAAGAACACCAGAAGAGCCCTGCTGGATCAGACCAGTGGTCCATCCAGTCCAGCATCCTCTCTCACACAGTGGCCAGCCAGTTCCTCTGGAGGGCCAACAACAGCGCAGAGAGGCTGGGGCCTTCATAAGAACACCAGAAGAGCCCTGCTGGATCAGACCAGTGGTCCATCCAGTCCAGCATCCTCTCTCACACAGTGGCCAGCCAGTTCCTCTGGAGGGCCAACAACAGCGCAGAGAGGCTGGGGCCTTCATAAGAACACCAGAAGAGCCCTGCTGGATCAGACCAGTGGTCCATCCAGTCCAGCATCCTCTCTCACACAGTGGCCAGCCAGTTCCTCTGGAGGGCCAACAACAGCGCAGAGAGGCTGGGGCCTTCATAAGAACATCAGAAGAGCCCTGCTGGATCAGACCAGTGGTCCATCTATTTCAGCATCCTCTCTCACACAGTGGCCAGCCAGTTCCTTTGAAAGGCCAGTAACAGGGCAGAGAAACCAAGACCTTCATAAGAACATCACAATCTTTTTGAGCCTGTGGCCACATTTGGAATTCTGACACGGAACGGCGGGTGCAGCAACAAAATGGCTGCTGCAGGAGGCGGAGTCAGCCACAGCTTAACTTCAGTCCCACAGTGCAGACTCTTGTGCTGGTAGCTGCCACTAAAGCAACATTTCAGAAAATCTGCAGAGCCAATCAAATCTGAATCCTTGCAGGGCAAAAGGCCTGCCTAGACCCACCCACTTTCTAAAAACACTTGGTGAGCACCAGAAAAGGGGTCTGTGGGCCCCAGGTCACCCACGGCCCCACGTTGGAGACTGTTGCCCTGGAAAACGGCTATAACCACTATGAAGTGCCTGAGCTGTCCAGCATACAGGGAAGAGATTCAGAGAAATATCCCAGAGAAGTAAATCATGCTAAGCAAAGCCAAACAAAATGCCAGCAAGGTCAGAGCCCAGGTAGCCAAACTTGCTTAACGTAAGAGACACATCAAATAAACATCAGATGTTTGAGAGCTGCAGGACATGAACGTCAGAAGAAGGAAGAAAGGAGGGAGGGAAGAAAGGGAGGGAGGGAAATAGATGGGAGGAAAATAGATGGGGGGAGGGAAGAAAGGAAGGAAGGGAAATAGATGAGGGGAGAAGAGGTAGAAAGAAAGCAATTTTTACTTGAAATGCATTCTCCAAGTCGCCAGCTGGCTTGGAGAAGTGATTTAAAGAGACAAATGCCTTCTCCAAGCCAGCCGAAGAGGGCTTTGAGAGCCACACATGTGTGAAAGAGCCACATATCTGGTCACCCCTGGGGCAGAGTGTCAGGGTAGTATTTGGGAGACTCAGGTACAAATTCCTGTTCTGCCGCAGGAGCTCCCTGGGTGACCTTGGGCAAGTCATGCTCTCTACGCCTAACCTACCTCACAGGGTTGTTGTGAGGATAAACGGAGAGGAGGAGGACGATGGAAGCCGCTGGCGGGGCATAAACAAATGGAACAAACGTCTCCAACATCTATAAATACCCAGCATCTCAGGCCAGCCGCCACAGGCGAGAGCGTCCAGCCCTCCAAGGTTCCAGCTCTGGGCGGCGCAGCCTCCTCACCTTGTTTCTGGACGAAGATGAGCAGCAGGCAGGTGGCTCCCTTGAGGACTTCGGCCATGACCACCGCCGTGGTGGCAAAGAACCGGTCCCCGGGCAGCGTGCGCACGTACCGGATGCTGAGGATGAGGGAGGCATTCTGCACCACCAGGACCGCTAAGCTGATGTACTTCAGCTGCCGGTTACCTGGGAAAGGAAGCGCAGGAAGAAGAACATATTGGATTTATATCCTACCCTATACTCTGAATCTCAGAGCAGTCACAATCTCCTTTACCTTCCCCCCCCCCTCCACAACAGACACCCTGTGAGGTGGGTGGGGCTGAGAGAGCTCTGACAACAACTGCCCTTTCAAGGACAACCTCTGCCAGAGCTATGGCTGACCCAAGGTCATTCCAGCAGGTGAAAGTGAAGGAGTGGGGAATCAAACCCAGTTCTCCCAAATAAGAATCTGCACACTTAACCACTACACCAAGCTTCGCTCAGCACTCGCCCCTAGACAGCGCCGATGTTCTCGAGATCCGCTGGCTGGCCGCCACAGCCCAATCTCAGAGATCAGAGCGCATTCCCCCCACAGCTCCCACTCCAGCAACCAGCAGGGCTGGAGGTTTTTGAGGGAGAAAGCAAAAAAAACCCACAATGGGAGCTTTCTGAGGGACTCGCTGCATCATTAGACACCCAGAAAGGAAGAAGAAGACTGCAGATTTATACCCCGCCCTTCTCTCCGAATCAGAGACTCAGAGCAGCTCACAATCTCCTATATCTTCTCCCCCAACAACAGACACCCTGTGAGGTGGGTGGGGCTGAGAGGGCTCTCACAGCAGCTGTCTTTTCAACCTCTGCCAGAGCTGTGGCTGACCCAAGGCCATTCCAGCAGCTGCAAGTGGAGGAGTGGGGAATCAAACCCTGTGAGGTGGGTGGGGCTGAGAAAGCTCTGATAGAAGCTGCCCTTTCAAGGACAACTCTGCGAGAGCGATGGCTGACCCAAGCCCATTCCAGCAGCTGCAAGCGGAGGAGTGGGGAATCAAACCCGGTTCTCCGAGATAAGAGTCCACAAACTTCACCACTACACCAAACTGGCTCTCTGCACCAGGACTAGACACTACAGCCATCCCGGGAACCGTCAACTGGTTTTGCCCCCCATCCCACCTGCAGCAGCTCAGCAAGAAAAGTTTCCCCAAAGTTCCTTTCCACTCTGATTAGCAAAAGGGAGGTATAAGCAGGCTGACCCATGATAAGTGCAGAGCAAAATCCCTGTGCAAGTCCTCTCATCTGCTGATCCAGGTGTACTGAAAGCTACAGTGGAGGAGGGGGGGGGTCGAGAAGAAGGGGGTTTGCCGCCCAGCCCTCATGATGCTGAAGCCAGAGCCTTCTCTGGGCCAGCTCTGCCAACTATTATTCGCGGCTGCCAAGGCACACCTAGCAGGAACTAGGAATGGAAACCTGGCAGGGCCGTATCTCGCAACACTGGATTCCCCTCGCTCGTACAGTAGCCACCCGCTCCTTCTGGGAGGGAAAGCCGAGTCCACGAAGAGGAAGTGGAGACTGTAAATGCCTACAAAGGACTTTGTCCCCCGCTCCAGTACCAGGATTGAGTTCCTGTCTCCAAGGGTGGAACAGCTATCTTCACGAATGCCTCTCTCCCCGTTGTGATCGATTTGCCTTTGGACTGTGTGAATAGGGACAGTTTTATTAAATTAGACCAAAGACTGAATGCAGCCCACCCTCTTTCTCACAATGCTGGCCAGGTACTCTGGAAACTCAGAAGGTGGGCACAAAGAAGACAATAACTGCCAACTGACATCATAAGAACAGAAGAGAAGCCATGTTGGATCAGGCCAATGGCCCATCCAGTCCAACACTCTGTGTCACACAGTGGCCAAAACCCAGATGCCATCAGGAGGTCTGTCAGTGGGGCCAGGACACTAGAAGTCCTCCCACTGTTACCCCCTCCCAACCCAAGCACCAAGAATACAGAGCATCATTTGCCCCGGACAGAGTTCCATCTATACCTAATGGATACTAGCCACTGATGGACCTCTTGAGGTCCACCAATGGGGCCAGAACTCCAGAAGCCCTCCCACTGTTGCCCCCAAGCACCAAGAATGCAGACCATCACTGCCCTAGACATAAGATCATAAGAGGAGCCATGTGGGATCGGGCCAGTGGACCATCCAGTCCAATACTCTGTGTCATACAATGGCCAAAACCCAGGTGCCATCAGAAAGTCCATCTGCAGGGCCAGAACTCCAGAAGGCCTCCTACTGCCCCCCCCCAAGCACCAAGAATACAGAGCATCACTGCGCCAGACAAAAGAACATAAGTGAAGCCATGTTGGATCAAGCCAATGGCCCATCCAGTTCAACACTGTGTCACACAGTGGCAAAAAAAACCCCAGGTGCCATCAGGAGGTCCAGGACACTAGAAGTTCTCCCACTGTGCCTCTCCCTCAAGCACCAAGAATACAGAGCATTACTTGTCCCAGCCAGAGAGTTCCAACAACCCGCTGTGGCTAATAGCCACTGATAGACCTCTGCTCCATATGTTTATCATCGAGGAGTCAAAGATAGACTGTCAGTTGGCAGAGAAATTCTATCCTTAACTATCATAAGAGATCACTGTTGGTAGGCTTGTGTCTTAACTTTAACCAAAAAAAGTATCTTAAAGGAGCAATCCAAGCAGGTCTCTTCAGAATCCGACTGAGGTCACAATAGGCCTGACTCCCACAACATGTTCTTAGAATAAAGTTGGTCTCTGGTAGCACCTTTAAGACCAACAAAGCTTTCATGCGCACACATGTACACTTCTCCAGGTTACCTGAAGCAGGAACACATAGAGGAAACAGGGGACTGATAGTCACAGCAATTTATAGGGATTCCAAAGAGGGTTGTCAACAGGCCTGGAGAAAAAAATATCCTCTCCCTTTAATAACGGTTCAAAGTATGGAAATGGGCAGCTGACACTTTTCATGGCCAGGCAGCAAATTAACATTACTTAAGAACATAAGTGAAGCCAGGGGTGGAATTCCAACAGGAGCTCCTTTGCATATTAGGCCACGCACCCCTGAAGCAGCCAGCCCTCCAAGAGCTTACAAGGCTCGTTTTTGTAAGCTCTTGGAGGACTGGCTACATCAAGGAGGTGTGGCCTAATGTGCAAAGGAGCTCCTGCTAGAATTCCACCCCTGAGTGAAGCCCTGTTGGATCAGGCCAATGGCCCATCCAGTCCAACACTCTGTGGCACACAGTATCAAAAAACAACAACAACAGGTGCCATCAGGAGGTCCATCAGTGGGGCTAGAAGCCCTCCCACTGTTGCCCGCCCCCAAGCACCAAGAATACAGAGCATCACTGCCCCAGACAGAGAGTTCCATCTATACCCTGTGGCTAATAGCCACTGATGGATCTCTGCTCCATATGTCTATCCAATCCCCTCTTGAAGCTGTCTATGCTTGGTAGATAATATTCCATGAAACCTCTAATACAGGGACAGCACTTGTTTCCCTCAAGCAGTTGGGAACCCTAAATCCAACGCCAGTAGCCCAAGTTCTGTTTGGAGGATTAAATAGCAGGCATGTTTCCAGGGGGTACAAACCTGCAGTAGAACAACAAAACTGAAGTCCAATAGCACCGTAAAGACCAACATTTCCAGGCGACAAGCTTTCAATTTGAGACTCAAAGTCTCCTTCACCAGACACTGTATGTGACAAAAGGGAGCTGTCTCTCTCCAAAGCTTATAGCCTGGAAATTTGCTGATAGCTAATGGACTCGTATAAGAGCCCTGTGGCGCAGAGTGGTAAAGCTGCAGTACTGCAATCCTAAACTCCACTCACGACCTGAGTCCGATCCCGGCGGAAGCTGGGTTCAGGTAGGCAGCTTGAGGTCTCCTTCCGAGGTCAGTAAAATGAGTCCCCAGCTTGCTGGGGGGAAAGGGTAGAGGACCGGGGAAGCCAATGGCAAACCACCCTGTAAAAAAGTCTGCAAAGAAAACGTTGTGGTACGACATCACCCCAGAGTCGGAAACGACTGGCGCTTGCACAGGGGACCACCTTCACCTTTGAATGGACTTGTATAAAGCAGGAATAACGGGTGAAGCAGGTTGGCAGGTTCACGGAAACCAGAGTTAAGAAAACACGGAACAGGGCTGGGCTCAGGAGAGGAGCGACTGCTCGGCCTGCAAAAAGACCCAGGTGCAATCCCTGGCGTGGCCAGTTTTGAAAAGACACGATGGCAGGTGACACTTCTGAGATCCTTGGATAGCTGCTGTGGGTAGGGCTGCCAACTGAGAAATATCTGGAGATATTTTAGGCTTTTTTGGGGGGGGGGCTAAGAGTCTGGGGAGGACAGCGTTCGGCAGGAGAGGAACCTCAGCAGGGTACAAGGCAATAAAGCCCACCCTCCAAAGCAGCCATTTTCTCCAGGGGAACTGATCTCTGTAGTCTGGAGATGAACTGCAATTCTGGGAGATCTCCAGGTTCCACCTGGAGGCCGGCGTCTTTAGTTACAACCAGTGTTCCCTCTAAGCTGGGTGAGTGTGAGCTAGCTCAGTTTTTTTAGCCTCCGGCTCACTCATTTTTGTCTCAGCTCAGGGAAAACGGCCCCAGAGCAAACTGACTGACGCAGCAGCTCACAATCTCAACACCAGTCGCTCCCAAAGTAGAATTTTTCCTCCCAAGACTCCACAGCTTAGAGGCAGGATTGGCTACAATGCTTTTTTTTATTTTGCAGCAAAAGGAGATATTGCTCTGGTAAGAGTCGTCATTGAAAGGACAGCTTCTGTCAGAGCTCTCTCAGCCCCACCCACCTCACAGGGTGTCTGTTGTGGGGGAGGAGGGGAAAGGAGATTGTGAGCTGCTCTGACTCTCAGAGTATAGGGCAGGATATAAATCCAATATTGTCTTGTATCTCTGTAGGCTGGAGACCAGCTGGAAAAGCGGGAGATCTCCAGGCCCCATTTGGAGGTTGGCAATCCTAGCTGTGGGTCTGAGTAGGCACGACTGGCTGTGACTGACCCAGCCCAAGGCAGCCTCCGGCCTCCCTGTGATTGGGGAGAGGGAAGGAGAGAACCACAGCCGCCCATCCTTGACGGACAGCAGGAGAGATGCGGCTCCAGTAGGGTTGCCAAGTCCATTTCAAGAAATATCTGGAGACTTTGGGGGTGGAGCCAGAAGCGAGGTTGTGACAAGCATGATAGAACTCACATCACATTTAAAGGGACTGCACACCTTTTAAATGCCTTCCTCCATTGGAAATAATGAAGCATTTCTGGCACCTTCTTTGGGGGCTCTTAGAACTGAACCCACTGGTCCAATCCTTTTGAAATTTGGAGGGTATTTTGAGGAGAGGCGCTGGATGCTATGCTGAAAATTTAGTGCCTCTGTCTCAAAAAACAGGCCACCCTAGAACACCAGATACCTGTGGGTCAATTCTCCATTATACCCTAAAGGAATCGATCTGCCTAGGGAATCATGGAGTGCCCAGCATACACTTCCCTCCCCCCGCTTTCTGATGACCCTGAAGCGGGGGGAGGGCCTCCAAACCGGGGGATTCCCAGCCCCCACCTGGGGATTGGCAACCCCAGGCTCCTGCCCCCTAAGTGAGACGCCCCTTCACGCTCCCAGCCAGGGAAGTCCCCTTGCCCGTCCCCGGCCGCCTCTCACCTCCTGCGGCCCCCGGGCCCCCGCCGCCGCCTCCGCTCCCCGGGCCCTCAGCCGCTGCCATGGTGGCAACCGCCGGGACTCCCAGCTTCCCCGCCGCCGCTCGCACTTCCGCATCCCCGGCCTCACCCCCACTTCCGCCTCGGGCGATGATGTGTAAGAGGGAGGGGAGAGGACCATAGAGCTAAACGGGAAGAAAAGGGTCGAGGGGGAGGCTAGAGCGGCCCACCAGGTGGACATCCGGGGATTCTGGAGTGGGCCGCTCTGTCCCCTTGGCCGCTCTGTGGTGGCGCCCGGCTTAGAGGGCTCTCATTGCAGGTGGCAGAGGGGGAGGGAGGCGCCCGGCGTCGCCTGTGAATTAAATGCGAGCAAAGGGTGACTTGGTGACCGTATCGACATAGCTTGTTATTGCTGTTGGGGCTTTGCATCTGTCAAAACGTCTTCACTCAGTTGCATGCTGATTTGCTGCTCACCTGTGTGGAGGCATCTGTCTGTAGCAGGGGTGGCCAAACTTGCTTAAGAGCCACATCGAATAAACGGCAGATTTTTGTGAGCCACGAGACATGGACGTCAGGTGTTTGAGAGCCGCAGGCAGGCAAAAAGGGGGGAAAATAGATGGGGAGGGAGAGGCGGAAAGAAAGCAACTTTAATTTTAAATGCATTATCCAAGCCACGACCTGGTTTGGCCTTGTAGAACTGGTTTAAAGAGCCAAATGCCTTCTCCAAGCCAGCCAATGGGGTGGTGGGGGCTTTGAGAGCGGCACAATATGAGTGAAAGAGCCACATGTGGCTCCCGAGCTGAAGTTTGGCCACCCCTGGTCTATATAGATGAGCTGTTAGCTTCCATTTCTGTGTTTCTGAGGAAGTATGCCTGCACATGAAAGCTCGTACCTTGAATAAAACTTTTGTGGGTCTTAAAAGTGCCACTAGGCTAAAGTAGCTTAGGGACATGTTCCTCTCCCCTCCAGTTATTTAGGATGGATGGATGGCCCACCTTCTCACTGGGACGAGGCGGATTTTACAAGACTGCCAGTCCATGCAATCAAAGGGGTGAGATGAGTCATAAGCAATGAAATAGAAGTAGGACTACAGAAATTTGAAACAAACCCCACAGTACTAGATGTGATACGTAGAACAATGCAGAAAATGGTGTCACATGAGGGGAAGGCAGTGCAGGGGACAGGGTTGCCAACCCCCAGGTGTCATCTGGAGATCTCCCAATATTGCAACTGAGACCCCGACAACAGAGATCAGTTCCCTGGGAGAAAATGGCTGCTAGGGAGGGTGGACTCTACTGCAATATATCCTGCTAAGGTCCCTCCCCTCCCCAAACTGTACCCTTCCTATGCTGCACCCTCCGAACCTCCAGGAATTTCCCAACCCAGAGTTGACAACTCTATAACAGTAATCTGCTGTAAGCCAGGGGTGTCAAACATGCGGCCTAGGGGCCGAATCAGGCCTCCGGAAGGTTCCTATCAGGCCCTCAAGGAACTGGCTGTCATCTGCTTCCTTCTCCCTCTCTCTTGCTTCCTTCTGCATAACAGCTTACTTTGCCAGGTTTGCTCAATCACACAGGAGCTACAGAGCAAAGCCTCTGTTTTCTCCATTGGCTGAGGCTCCTCACTTGAAGAGGAAAGAGGGAAAGCAGAGCTTGCTTTGCCAGGCTCTCTCAATTGCACAGCAGAACTACTCAGCCATGCCTCTCTTCCTTCTATTGGCTGAGGCTCCTCCCCCTCTGGCCCCCTGGAGAAGGGAAGAAAGAGCCAGAGCTTCCTTTGCCCAGTTTCCTGGATCCCATGGGAGAGCTACAAAGAAGACACCTTTAAAACCAACGAGTGCTGATGTTTTAAGCATGTTTTAAGGATTTTTTTAACCTTTAATTGTGGTAGTCTGTGTCCTTTATGAAATTTATGTCTCTGCTACCTAACCTTAAATAGGTATACACATGGCCCGGCCCAACGAGGTCTCAATGATGTCAGATTTGGCCCTCATAACAAATGAGTTTGACACCCCTGCTTAGCAGCAGTAGAGTGCACAGTCCTGTTCCCTTTATTAAAGCACCTTCCAGAAATCCCGTTACGATCTAATCCCTTTAAGCTATTTACCTTTTCCTGACAGCCTTCTTGCGTCAGAAGGCTTCGGTCTACAGCTCTGTGAAACTATCTTAACCTCTCTGCTCAAAGTAAAATACGAGCTACACAAGAGTTGAAAAAAAAAATTGGAGGGAAGGTGAAAATTCAACAGACAGAGCCTTTCCCTGGGGTTGCCAACTTCAGGTCGGGAGGTTTCTGGAGATCTGGAAGTGGAGCAGAAGGAAGACAGGTTTTTGGGAGGGGGGGGACCTCAGCAGGGTCTAATGCCACAGCGTCCACCCTCTAAAGCAGGGGTGGCCAACGGTAGCTCTCCAGATTTTTTTTGCCTACAACTCCCATCAGCCCCAGCCAGCATGGCCAACGGCTGGGGCTGATGGGAATTGTAGGCAAAAAAAAAAAAAATCGGAGAGCTACCGTTGGCCACCCCTTTTCTAAAGCAGCCATTTTCTCCAGTGGAACTGATCTTGGTCATCTCTACCAGACAGAGAGCCTTCTCAATTGCTGCCCCCTATTGGTGGAACCAGAAGAGCCCCGTGGCGCAGAGTGTTAAAACTGCAGTCCTGCAGTCCTAAGCTCTGCTCACGACCTGAGTTCGATCCCCGGCGGAAGCTGGGTTTTCAGGTAGCCGGCTCAAGGTTGACTCAGCCTTCCATCCTTCCGAGGTCGGTCAAATGAGGACCCAGCTTGCTGAGGGTGGGGGGAACCACCCCGTAAAAAGTCTGCCGTGAAAACGTTGTGAAAGCAACGTCACCCCAGAGTTGGAAATGACTGGTGCTTGCACAGGGGACCTTTCCTTTCCATTGGTGGAACCAACTACTGGAGGAGGTTAGGGCCTTGCGGGACCTCACTCAGTTTCACAAGGCCTGCAAGACAACACTCAGTTTCGCAAGGCCTGCAAGACTATTCCGGCTAGCCTTTAACTGATCCTGAATTGCCGATACAGTAACAGGAAAGGATACAGTATTGAATGCCACTGGAAATGAAATGCCACCAAATTATATTAGCTCCAAACTGTTTTAGTTGCTTAATTTTAATCATGAATTGTTGACCTGATCAATTGTTTATATGTAACGAAGATGGTTGAATTGTTTTACTGTGATTTTATTGGTTGTGAGCCGCCCTGAGCCTGCTGTGGCGGGGGGCGGGCTCTAAATCTAATCAATCTAAATCTAATCTGGATATCAGTTGTAACAGCAGGAGGTCTGCAAGTGTCACCTGGAGGTTGGCATCCCTACCTTGGGGAAGGTCAGGGCAAAAACGGCCCACTTGGATAGATTGATTAGAGGCTCTTTAAGAATGCTACATCAACAGCAAGTTGTTAGTAATGGCCAACCCATGTATGCCACCCAGAGCTACATAGATTTAAAAAAAAACCCAGAGAGAATTTAGTAGTTCTGATTAGTGCCCTAAATCTGATCGGTATTTCAGGCTTAGTCATTCTTATCTCCAAATTACCCGCATCGCAGAGTGGTGTGTACACAGAGGGATAATCTACATAAGGATAACCCTGTAAAGATAGAGCTGTTTGAGTCCAGTTGTGCCTTTAAGATGAAGAAAATTTAATTCTGGGCACATGAAAGCTTATACCCAGAATTAAACTTCCTCGGTCTTAAAGGTGTCACAGGATTCAAACTTTGTTCTATAGCAGGGGCAGTCAAACTTGCTTAACGTAAGAGCCACGTAGAATAAACGTCAGATGAGAGCTGCAAGACACGAACGCCAGATGTCTGAGAGCCGGAAGGAAGAATTGTGTATCAGGTGGCTAAACTGCTGCTCAGGATCCACGTGTGGCTCTTTCACACATATTGTGTGGTTCTCAAAGCCCCCACTGCCACATTAGCTGGCTTGGAGTAGGCATTTGTCTCTTTAAATCTCTTCTCCAAGCCAAGACAGCAGGCATCTTGGAGAATGCATTTAAAATTGCTTTCTTTCCACCTCCCTCCTTCCATCTTCCTGCCCGCCTACTCTCAAACATCTGATATTCACGGGGACGGATTAACGATTAAGCCATGTAGGCATTGGCCTATGGGCCCCCACGCCTTTAGGGACCCTGGGCCAGCTTCCCCCCAATTTCCCCCCTGCTTGCAGCCCTCCCAGCCTGCACGCGCAGCCAGCAACTGAGCTGCTCTTTACCCGACTTGCCTGGTGCAGCTGCTGGTGGCATCATCGCCAAGTTTGCCTCTCTCTGCCTCTCCCCCGCAGCTTTGTCAAAGGGGCTTTGGAGAAGGTGCCTGCAGGCTGCAGCAGGGGCCACAGCGGGGTGGCCGTTCCAACTCTGAAATAATTTGTGAGGAGACCCCCGAGATTTTGACTGCCTAGGGGCCTCCACGGGGTTTAATCCCGCACTGGATATTCAAGTCTTGCAGCACTCAAAACATCTGACATTTATTCTATGCCGCTCTTACGTTAAGTAAGTTTGGCCACCCCTGTTATATATTGTTTCTCCCATATTTCAAAAGCTGGGTGAGGAGCAGTGGCAGAAAAGTGGGCGCTTGCAGTCACCCTGGATTGTAAGCTCCTCAGGGCAGCGACCTCTCTTTGGTTTAATTTACTTCATAGCATACCGTGCACATTGACAACACTGTAATCATTGAGCTCAATCTGTCTATGCTTCAATGTGTTGTCGAAGGCTTTGACCCAGAGAGAACTCCAGTTTTCTGGGTTACGCCTCTGAGGATGCCAGTCAGAGTTGCTGACGAAACGTCAGGTCTCACGATGCCAAGACCACGGCCACACAGCCCGGAAAATCGACAACAGCCGACTGTCTATGCTTCCCTTACACGGTATCTTGAACACACGAAGCTGCCTTCTGCCGAAATCAGACCACTGGTCGATCAAAGTGCTCTGTCTTCTCAGAGTGGCAGTGGTTCTCTCAGCCAGAGGTCTTTCCCATCGCCTCCTGCCTGGTCCTTGTAACCAGCGTTCCCTCTGAGTTAGCATGAGCTAGCTCACAGATTTTTAGCCTCCATCTCACGCATTTTTGTCTTAGCTCAGGAAGGAGGGCCCCAGAGCACATTATAGGGTTGCCAAGTCCGATTCAAGAAATATCTGGGGACTTTTGGGGATGGAGCCAGGAGACATTGGGGGTTGTGACAAGCATAATCGAGCTCCAAAGGGAGTTCTGGCTATAATATAGTGGGTTCAAAGCACTGCAGAGACGAGATCATAGTGAGGACAGCTCTTTATTAAAGCAAGCATGGTGAAGGCTGCTCTCAACAAAGACTGACTAAGGGCCGGTGGGCCAAACCTATATACAACTCTAATCTCCCGCGCTAGCCTGCCATTGGTTCATTCAAACAGGCAGGGGTCTGTGATAGGTGCAGGGTGGCAGGTATTTGGATCCCACTACCCATTGTTATCCAGTCCCCAAGCTCTGCTTTCCTGGCTCCAATGAGCCAGCAGGAAGTATATACTTTAAGGCACATACATAACACTGGCCATCACATTTAAAGGAACTGCACACCTTTTAAATGCCTTCCCTCCACTGGAAATAATGGATAGGGGCACCTTCTTTGGGGGCTCATAGAATTGGATCCCTTGGTCCAATCTTTTTGAAACTTGGAAGGTTCTTTGGGGAGGGGCACTGGATGCTATGCTGAAAATTTGGTGCCTCTGTCTCAAAAGACAGGCCACCCCAGAGCACCAGATACCTGTGGATCAATTCTCCATTATACCCTATGGGAATTGGTGTCCATAGGGAATAATGGAGTGCCAAGCAGACATTCTACCCCCCTCCCGTGCTTTCTGATGACCCTGAAGCGGGGGGAGAGCCTCCAAATTGGGGGATCCCCTGCCCCCACCTGGGGATTGGCAACCCTAGAGCACACTAATTTATGCAGTATCTCACAGCTTGAATGCCAGTAGCTCACAAAAGTTGAATTTTTGCTCACAAGACTCTGCAGCTTAGAGGGAACATTGCTTGTAACTGAAGATTTGGGGGACTGATCCTGGGACCTTCTGCATGCCGTGCCCCTCTGCACGCCAAGCCTACAATTGAGCCACAGCCCCTCTTGAACCCTAGAATTCTGGGTTATTGAACATATTGAAGTAGATAGATTGAACCCTAGAGAGCCAGTTTGGCATAGTGATTAAGTGCACAGACTCTTATCGGAGAGAACCAGGTTTGATTCCCCACTTGCAGATGCTGGAATGGTCTTGGGTGAGTCATAGCTCTCGCAGAGCTGTCCTTGAAAGGGCAGCTGCTGTCAGAGCTCTCTCAGCCCCACCCACCTCACAGGGTGTTTGTTGTGAGGGGAGAAAGGTAAAGGAGATTGTGACCGCTCTGAGACTCTGAGATTCAGAGTATAGGGCGGGATATAAATCCAATATCTACTTTGTCTTCTTCCTTCCCTCCTGTGGGAGTGCCACCTTTTGCCCAATTCTCCTACCCTTCTGTTCGTTCCTTCATTGGCAACTCCCAACAGGATGCTGTGCTATGTACAGCAAGGACACCAGCACAAAGCACACACAGGTGGATGGCGTAAGTCTTGTCAGGGTGGGGCAGATAACCATGTGTACCTGGGTGGGCGAGTCAACACTTTGGAGTGACGCTGAGGAGCTGTCGGACGTCACTCCTTCATCCTGTTTGGCATTCCAAAACCGGCATCCCGGCAGGAGGAGTTTCCAGGAACCGGTCTTGGTGGTTTTGTAAACCAGGTGTTCTCTCCTTGGCATGAAGATTTTGTTTCTGACTCAACTGAGTCAACAGGAGATAGGACAGCTGGGAGGTTTCCGTTCAGCATCTCACTTTAAAGCCAGTGAATTGTTTTCTTTCAATTGCTCCATCTGCTCCAAAAGAATAGAGCAGGGGAGGCCAAACTGTGGCTCGGGAGCCACGTGAGGCTCTTTCACACATATTTCGTGGCTCTCAAAGCCCCCACTTCCCTGTCAGCCGGATTGGAGAAGGCATTTGTCTCTCTAAATCACTTCTGCAAGCCAAGGCAGCCTGTGGCTTGAAGAATGCATTTAAAGTTGCTTTCTTTCCACCTCTCTTACCCCCATCTATTTGATTTCCTGCCTGCCTGCCTGCCTGCCTGCCTTCCTGCTCTCAAACATCTGACATTCATAACTTGCAGCTCTCAAACATCTGATATTTATTTTATGTGGCTCTTAAAGTAAGCAAATTTGGCCATCCCTGGAATAGATGGTGGAGGAGAGAAAGAGCTACAAGAAGCAGCCTCAGGAGAGCCAGTTTGGTGTAGTGGTTAAGTGTGTGGACTCTTATCTGGGAAAACCGGGTTTGATTCCCCACTCCTCCACTTACAGCTGCTGGAATGGCCTTGGGTTAGCCATAGCTATTGCAGGAGTTGTCCTTGAAATGATAGCTTCTGTGAGAGCCCTCTCAGCCCCACCCACCTCACAGGGTGTCTGTTGGGGTGGGGGGAGAAGATAAAGGAGATTGTAAGCCGCTCTGAGACTCTGATCCAGAGAGAAGGGTGGGGTATAAGTCTGCAGTCTTCTTCTTAAGTCGGGTTGCCAATCCCCAGCTGGGGGCAGGAGATCCCCTGGTTTGGAGGCCTTCCCCTGCTCCATGGTTAGCAAAAAAAAAAAGAGGGCGGGGGATATCAACTGGGCACTCCATTGTACCATATGGAGACCAGTCACTATAGGGTATAATGGATGATCAATCCAAAAGTATCTGGGGCTCGGGGGGGCTGTTTTTTGAGGTAGAGGCACCAAATTTTCAGCATAGCATCTGGTGCCTCTCCTCAAGATTCCCTCCAAGTTTCAAAAAGATTGGATCAGGGGGTCCAATTCTATGAGCCCCCCCCCCCCCAACGAAGGTGCCCCTATCCTTCATTATTTCCAAAGGAGGGAAGGCATTTAAAAGGTATGCTGTCCCTTTAAAAGTGATGGCCAGAACTCCCTTTAGAGTTCAATCATGCTTGTCACAACCTTGGTCCTGGCTTCATCCCCAAAGTCTCCAGGCTCCAACCCCAAAGTCCCCAGATGTTTCTTGAATTGGACTAGGCATCCCTAGGGAGGAAAGCGCCCTCAGTGGGATACAATGCCTTAGAGCTCACCCTGCAAAGCATCCATTTTCTGCAGGGGAACTGATCTCTGTAGTCCAGAGATAAACTGTAATTCCAGGGCATCCCCAAACCCCACTTGGGAGTCTGGCTTCCCAGTCATTATACCCCGCTGAAGTCTTTCCCCTCCGCCACATCTCCATGTATTTTCCAGCCCAGAGCTGGCAATCCCAATCTTTGGACACATTAGGTATTATGAGAGAAAGTGGTAGGCAGAACCACAAAATGGCTGCCGCAAGGACAGTCCAGTCTGCCTCAAAAGCATTACCTTGGCGAGGTGGGGCCAAGCTGGAGGTTGGGAAATACCTGGAGATTTTGGGGGTGGAAACTAAGGAAGGTAAGATATTAGGTAGGGACATCAGTGGGGTACAATGCTATACAGCCCAGCTTTCACAGCCAACTTATCTCTGTGGCCCGGAGGTCAGTTGTAACCTCAAGAGATTCCCAGCCACCATGTGGAAGGTTGGCAACCCTATATGATACAGTTCCAGTTATGTTCCACAGTAAGTGTTGTCACAACAGTGACAGAAGTTTCTGGATGAGTAGTCCTTACCAAAGCAAAGGCCCAACCCTCTTGGACTCCCCTAAGAAACATCTGGATCCACTGAGGTGGAAGAAAGCCCGGATCACCTCTGTGGTGTGAGGAAAGATGGGGTCCACTTTCAGTTTCCTATGAAAAGGGAAGGTTTGAGCCTCAAAACAGACCCCCTAACTCTCACTCCTAAAGCAGGCCTATGAAGAAGTTGTCAAGCCCAGAGACACAAGAGAGCAGTTAAGAGTGTCGGACTAGTGTCGGGTTCCAATCTCTACTCACTTATGCCATGAAAGCTCCTTGACCTCAGGCCAGTCACACTGTCCCAACCTAACCTACCTCACAGGGCTGTCATGAGAACGTTGTAAACCAGGGGTGGCCAAACTTGCTTAACATGAGAGCCACATAAAATAAACATATGTTTGAGAGCCATGAGACATATATGTCCAATGTTTGAGAGCAGGCAGACATGAAGGAAATAGATGGGGGAGGAAGAGGTGGAAAGAAAGCAACTTTAAATGCTTTCTCTGAGCTGCTGGCTGTCTTGACTTGGAAAAATGATTTAAAAGATAAATTGCCTTATTCAAGCTGGCTGATGGGAGTGCTGAGGGTTTCAAGAGCCCCACAATGTGTGTGAAAGAGCCACATGTGGCTCCCAAGCCACAGTTTCGTCACCTCTGTAACTGGGGAGAAAGGCAGGATACAAATGGACTTAATAAATAAGGAAGTCTGTGGTCAAGCCCAGAGCATCCAACTGTAGTTTACTCACCTAGGATGAGACCCATGCTGTGCTAATCACCCAATACAAAACCACCCAAAGTTCCCCATTTTGTTACGTTCCATTCAAGACCGGAGGATAGGAGGGGAAGAGGCTCCAAGACACGTCAACGGACACCCCCAGAACTGTGTTGCAGATCACCATTTTTGCTGCGAGATGAGTTGCCAGGTTGCAAGTGGGACCTGGAGATCTGCCAGAACTGCCACTGACCTCCAGCCTACAGCGCCACTGGAGAAAATGGCTAATTCAGAGGGTGGACTGTGCGGCATTATACCCTGAAGTCCCTCCCCTCCTAGTTTGGTCTCATGGTTAAGAGTGGAAGACACTAATCTGGAGAAGTGGGTCTGATTCCCCACTCCTCGACATATAGCCTGCTGGGTGTCCATGGGTCAGTCACAATTCTCTCAGCTTTCTCAGACTCACTGACCTCATAGGGTGTCCTGTTGTGGGGAGAGGAAGGGAACGTGATTGTAAGCTGCTCTGAGACTCAAGAGTGAAGGGCGGGGTATAAATTAGAGTTGCCAGGTCTGTCTTGGAAAATATCTGGAGACTTTGGGGGTGGATCTGGGAGAGGGCAGGGCTTGGGAAGGGGAGGGGCTTTGACATAGTTCAAGGCCACCAAGCAGCTATTTTCTCCGGGGGAGCTGATCTCCACCAGCTGGAGATCAGCTGAAAAAGTTGGAGATCTCCAGGCCCCACCTAGAGGCTCGTTGAACTAAGAGAGAAGTCACCAGGGAGATAATCAAAAACACAACCACAAGGTTACAGTGACAATTAACTAACAAATGTATTATTAACCATAAACACAAAGAAACACAAGTCCCTAATAAAGTCCTTAGAGTAATACATATGGGAAAAGTCCAACATGAGAACGTCTTCTTCACGTAGTAAATTTCTTCAGTGAAATTTTCTTCAATGAAATATGAATTTCCAAATGTTGCTTGAAAATCACTGGACAGGTCGACTTCTGCCCCACCTGTTCCCAATTCTTTTCCAACAGGATATTCCAGAAATTTTAATAACAAGATTCTTGCATGGCACTAGTAGGGACCATTATCTCCACAAAAACCTTCACTTGTGGCAATTGCCCAAAAGGCCAGGGATTTTCAAGCAACTTTTGGAAATTCGTATTTCATTGAAGAAAATTTCACTGAAGAAATCACTACGTGAAGAAGACGTTCTCAGGTTGGACTTTTTCCATATGTATCTACTCTAAGCATCTATCTATCTATCTGGGATTTATATCCCGCCCTTCCCACCGAGCATTTTATTAGGGACTTGTGTTTCTGGTTAATAATACACTTGTTAGTTAATTGTCACTATAACCTTGTGGTTGTGTTTTTGATTACCCACTTAGAGGCTGGCAACTCCAAATCCAACTCTTCTTCTTCAAACTCTGGCCCCATCCCCCACCCCCAAATCTCCAGGAGTTTCTCAACCTGAAAAACTCTAATTGTCAGTGACCAGCTTCAAGCCATAAACAGTTCCAAGCCAGCAAGAATCAGTTTCACAAAGTCATCTTTTTTATTAAATAAGATTTCTGTACAGATTTTACCGGCAGGTAGCATTCCTCTGTACAACATTTCAACAAATAAAATTAAAACGAAACAAAGCACACATTAACTGTAAACCAAACATATACAAAAAGTTATTTTGCTTTACTGGTCAACCCCATAGGGTAAAACACAAACCGGGGTACAACTAGAATTTGACCCTGGACTCCTCCCCAAGATGGCCGCAGGGACTGGGGCAAATATCAATACACAAGTATTTACATGTAACTCAGATGTCTGGGGGTCTGGGCAAAGCCAGAGAACAAACATCATTTGAATGGTGGAGGGACTCTGAGAGTGGCCGACTGCTTTCTGCCCAGTTCAGCTTCCCTTCTTGCCCACAAGTGCAGTCAGTAAAGAAACCTGTAGAACCAGATTAACTTTTCATCAGCCAGTGACCAAGTTTGGCTGCCCTGAGGTCCATTTGGTACCGTTAGCACCACCCTTCCCGCCGCCTCAGAAGGGGCAGGAGGCAACGTTTGGTACCCTCAGCCGCTACTCTTAGAAGCAGCGGTGCCCCGGGGAGGGGCTGAGGTGAGTATTTCTTCAGGCTGAAGAAGGGGGTCTGGTTTCAGCCACCGGTGAAGAAGCACTTGCTCTAAGGTCGGCCGCTTGGAGGGATCTGGAGATAAGCACCATCGGATGAGATCCTGGCAGTCTGCGGAAGGAAGGAAAGGCAGCCATTAAGAAAGAGAGACAGCTGTCAAGAAACAGCCAGTGCAGTGTAATAGTTAGAGCCCTGCACTAGGATCTGGGAGAGCTAGGTTCAAATCCCTGCTCTGCCGTGAAAGCTACAAATAATACAGGTTCCAATGTACAGGCAATGTGGAATAACAATAATGCACTGGAAAATAAATTAAACATTCACACCTCAGGTGTGTCGTGCAAAAATCAGAATACAACTCCATAAATATAAATCTCTCCTGGAATGCGGTGTCCGTTCCTTTAACACAACTCAAAAGTCCAATAAGGGTTCAGAAGCAAAGTGTTCCTGCCCTATAATTCCCAATACAGTCAGTTGTGCTGATGCAGCCTTAAGGTGTTTCAGTCTTCCAACGAAACCCTCCCCCCTAATGTAGCGGAAATTGTTGCAAAGGAATCCAACTATCCAAAGAGAGAATTTATATTGTTTGTTGAGTTGTATTCTGATTTTTTTGCACAATATATTTATCAACACACACGAGGTGTGAGTGTTAAAATTAGACAGGAAGCTGGCCTCCCTAGAGTAGAGTTAAAAATACGGAAACTTGCGATTTGCTTTTGGTTAAGAGTTCACTTCAAGCCAAAGGGCCTAATCCCATTTTGACTTGCAGCAGACCCCTATCCTTTCTGGTCTGCTAAGATTATTGAAAAACTCAGATCGACTGGGCTGAATCCAGAAGAACTTTTTGATAGGGGCCTGAATGAAGCAAAAACGCTGGTATCTCGGAGACCGAGTGACATTGAACTCCAAAATGATAAAGCACTGCTCCCGGCAAATTATTCCAGATTAAAGTCATGGCCAGATTATACATCCACCCTTATGTGTCAAATATAACATATGCGAGACACAGACGGGCTTTCTCAAGGGCTCGCCTTGACGTTTTTCCATCTGCAGTATTAGCTGGTAGGTTCTCCCATCCACCGATGCAGAAACGATGTTGCCTTTGTTCAGAAAAAGTAATTGAAACAGTCTCGCATATCCTCCTCCACTGTGAACTTTCTCAAGAGGAAAGATTGCGTCTAATTACCCCACTTTTATCTAAATTCAAGCCCTTGGGAGTTTTATATAAATGTTAGAACTGAGGTATTTCACAAATTTTTATTGGGAGATACGCAGAGCTCAATAACTCAGGCAGTAGCAAAATTTTTGTTACATTGTGATTTTTACGAGGAAATATTTGGAAGAGCTTTGATTTCGTCAACTGTCCTCTTAAGAGTTGTCTTGTTGTCTTCCTTTATTGCTGTTCTGGTCTTTGACTGAAATAAATATTGATTGATTTGACTACCATGGAAGCTGGCTGGGTGACATTGCTCCTTAATTTTCATTGACCCAGATGCAGAAAGAGGTTGGAAATTTTTCCAGAGTTACTCGACGGAGAGTGGATTTGGGCAGGAGGCAAGCAATCCAGGAACCTCTCCGGAGTGGCTGTTTGCAGCCTTATGTCCTTGGAGCGGCAGGAAATGGAACTGCCAGTTGGGCAACCGTGCGGCACCCACAGCATGCCAGGCAGAGATGGTTGCCCAAAGCTGACTTTTCATCGTCCCTGAAAATCCAGTTCTTTCAATCTTTAATTTCTATTATTCAGGTAGGCGGCCGTGTTGGTCCGATGCAGCAGAGCAAAGTTTGAGTGGCGGCAACTTTATGACCTACGAAGTTTTATTCCGGATGTAAGCTTTCATGTGCATGCACAACTTGTACATTGAAACAGAACTGTCACCAACCATTACGTATAGGTAGAGGGTGGGGAGGGTGTGTTGCCAGGAAAGGCTGATTAGAATCAAGATACATTATTAATTGCCTTGATCTAGTCTTAGCTATATCTATTGCTCAGTGATTTATATGTCTGGACTGATTTTCCTGGCAACATCCTCCCCACCCTTTACCTATATGTAATGATTGGTGACTTCTCCTTCAAAGTATCTGAAGAAGAGTACTTGCACACGAAAGCTTATACACAGAATGGATTGTACTTATACCCCGCCCTTCTCTCTGAATCGGTCTCAGAGCAGCTTACAACCTCCTTTATCTTCTTCCCCCACAAGAGACACCCTATGAGGTGGGTGGGGCTGAGAGGGCTCTCACAGCAGCTGCCCTTTCAAGGACAACCTCTGCCAGAGCTATGGCTGACCCAAGGCCATTCCAGCAGCTGCAAGTGGAGGAGTGGGGAATCAAACCCGCTTCTCCCAGGTAAGAGTCCTTCACCACTACACCAAACTTTGTGGGTCTTAAAAAGGTGCCACTGGACTCCAACTTTGCTCTCGTAATTCATGTAAATTCACTCTGGCTACCCCAGAAGGGGTCTCATCCGTGTTCCCTCTAAGCTTGAGTTACTGTAGGCTAGCTTGCAGTTTTTAGCCTCTGGCTCACACATTTTTGTCTTAGCTCAGGAAAAATGGCCGCAGAGCAAACTCATTTATGCAGAAGCTCACAACTTCACAGCCAATGGCTCACAAAGTAGAATTTTTGCTCACAAGACGCCACAGCTTAGAAGGGCTATTGGGTCTCACCTGCAGAGACAGGCAGGTGGAACTTCACGCTGGCCTTCATGATCTCCTCATCCCGCTCAAAGGGGATGTCTCCGCACACCAGGTCGTACAGTAGGACTCCCAGTGACCAGACGGCTGCTGGAAGGGCGTGATAATGCTGGAATCCCACCCATTCCGGCGGGCTGTAGACCCGAGTACCTGAAAGAAAGAGAGGAAGTTAAGCGTGAGATTGTAGTAGTTTCTGCTTGCAAGAATGCCTTTATTAAGCACAAACGCATTTTTATGGACCCACACCCAGAAAATGAATAGAATCAAAAACCAAAGAGGTCTGAGCCCATTAAAGATCAAGGAAAATTCAAACAGTGCCTAAGAAAAACATTATCAGCGGGCGGAGGACAAATAGAAGCTATTGTTGGGATCGGCCCAATGGCCCATCCGGCCCACCAGTCTGGGGCACAGTGGCCAAAACCCAGGCACCATCAAAAGGTCCACCAGCAAAGGCGACAACTCTAAAAGCCTTCCACTGTACCCCAAGGACCAAGAAGACAGAGGATCACAGCCCCAGACAGAGTGTTTCATCTATACCTTGTGGCTAATAGCACTCATGGACCTCTGCTCCATATGTTTATCCAACCCCCTCTTGAAACTGTCTATGCTTGTAGCTGCCTCCATTTACTGTGGCAGTGAATTCCATATGTTAATTACTCTTTGGAAGAACAAGTACTTCCTTTGATCCGCTCTAAGCCTGCTGCTCGTTCATTTCATGAGTTCTTGTACAGTGAGAAAGGCAGAAAAGTACCTCTTTCTCTGCCTTTTCTATCCCACGCGTGTTTTTGTAAACCTCTACCACATCACCCCTCAGGGCATGAGAAGTCATGAGAAAGCATGAGATCAACCTTCCTAGAAATCTGCTGGAAGAAGCTGAGGAGATAAGGGAAACTCAAAAGATTTCGCTTACCAGGTCTCAAGGCAATGCACGCTGTCATTAAAAAGGCCATGTTTTGAAAGGCCACGAATTTTTTACCGACAATGAGAAAGTTTTGCCCCAAAACCAGAGGGTTGCTTTGCAACGTCCCTGACGTGATGATGTCCAGGGGCCTTTTTTCCTAGGAGCTCCTTTGCATATTAGGCCACACCCCCTGATGTAGCGAATCCTCCTGAAGCTTACAGGGCCTTCTGTAAGCTCTTGGAGGATTGGCTACATCAGGGGGTGTGGCCTAATATGCAAAGGAGTCCTTACAACAAAGAAAGCCCTAATGACATCACTTACAGGTGGCATAATTTCGTTGGGGATGTCCTGGAAGGCCCTCCTAACCCCCCCACTGAGGAGACCCTAAATACCATCCGCTGCGTGAAAATCTGTTACAAATACTTGCCTACACTGGCTATCAGCTGTCCCTTCACCCCACCTCCTGGAATCATCAATGTTTCCTCTAAGCTGCAGAGTCTTGTGAGCAAAAATTCTACTTTGAGAGCCAGTTTGGTGTAGTGGTTAAGTGTGCGGACTTTTATCTGGGAGAACCAGGTTTGATTCTCCACTCCTCCACTTGCACCTGCTGGCGTGGCCTTGCGTCAGCCACAGCTCTGGCAGAGGTTGTCCTTGAAAGGGCAGCTGCTGTGAGAGTCCTCTCAGCCCCACCCACCTCACAGGGTGTCTGTTGTGGGGGAGGGAGATAAAGGAGATTGTGAGCCGCTCTGAGACTCTTGAGTGGAGGGCAGAATATAAATCCAATGTCGTCTTCTTCTACTAAAGTTGTGAGCTACTGGCATTAAAGTTGTGAGCTCCTGCATAAATTACTGTGCTCTGGGGCCATTTGTCCTGAGCTGAGACAAAAATGTGTGAGCTAGAGGCTAAAAATCTTTGAGCCGGCTCACGCTAACTTAGCTCAGAGGGAACACTGATCATGATCCTTCACAAACACACACACTACCTTTAGCCAGAAATGTCCCTACAGAATCAGAGTTGGAAGGTACCTCCAGGGTCATCTAGTCCAACCCCTTGCACAATGCAGGAAACTCACAAACACCTCCCCCTTAAATTCACAGGATCTTCATTGCTGTCAGATGGCCATCTAGTCTCTGCATAAAAACCTCCAAGGAAGGAGAGCCCACCACCTCCCGAGGAAGCCTGTTCCACTGAGGAACTGCTCTAACTGTCAGGAAGTTCTTTCTAATCTTGAGCCGGAAACTCTTTTGATTTAATTTCAACCCGTTGGTTCTGGTCCTGCCTTCTGGGGCCACAGAAAACAATGCCACCACCATCCTCTAAATGATACTCACCATCAAATTCTGTGTAGACAGAATCTCTCAGCAAGGCCCCCGACCCAAAGTCGATCAGCTTGAGGCTGCCGCTGCGGACATCCACCAAAATGTTCTCATCCTTGATGTCCCGGTGAACCACCCCTTGGGCGTGGCAGTGGCTGACGGCCTCTACCACCTGGTGGAAGAAGTGGCGGGAGAGCTTCTCAGGCAGGGGTCCGTGCTCCGTCACATAGTCAAAGAGGTCCTGGCAGTGCTCGGGCCTCTCTAGGACCATGAAGAAGCCTTCCGGCGTCTCGTACCAATCCAAGAGGCGGATGACACCACGGTGGCCGCTGCCTGAACACACAAGGCTCGTCAACACCACTTCAAGAGGTGCCAATGTCCCATTAGGCTGCAAGGAAGGACAAAGGGGGGGGGGGATAATCAGCACAAATGCTTCAAGGATACCAGCGCGGCAAGGAGTAAGACACAAAAATTCAGGAGGAAAACACCCTGTTGGTCTTCCATGAGCAATTTCCCTGGTGTTAGGAGAGGTAGCTCAGAAGCTGGACATCTGCTTGGCGTGCGGAAGGTCCCAGGTTCAATCCCCACCATCTCCAGTTAAAAGGACCAAGCTGCAGGTAATGGGAAAGACCTTGACCTGAGACCCTGGCTCAGTGGAAGAGCCTCTGCTTGGCATGCAGAAGGTCCCAGGTTCAATCCCTGGCATCTCCATTTAAAAAGGGCCAGGCAGAAGGTGATGGGAAAGACCTTGACCTGAGACCCCTGGCTCAGTGGCAGAGTCTCTGCTTAGAATGCAGAAGGTCCCAGGTTCAATCCCCACCATCTCCAGCTAAAAAGGACCAGGCAAGAGATGGTATAAAAGACAGCCTAAGACCCTGGAGGGCTGCTGCTGGTTCGAGAAGACAATACTGACTTGCAGGGCTGGAATTCTAGCAGGAGCTCCTTTGCATATTAGGCCACACACCCCTGATGTAGCCAATCCTCCTGGAGCTTACAAAAAAGAGCCTTGTAAGCTCTTGGAGGATTGGCTACATCAGGGGGGGTGTGGCCTAATATGCAAAGGAGCTCCTGCTAGAATTTCACCCCTGCTGACTAGGTATAGACTAGTGCCCTGATTTCAGTGTCAGAAGTCATCAACTCATAAAGTTGCTGTTAAGTCAGAACAGACTTGATGGCACTGGACACATCCACAAAAATGTACCAACCAAACAAATGACAGTAAAAAATGTGGCCGCTCAGCATCAAGAACTGCTGCCCACACCTCCTCCTTCCCTCCCCAATCTCTGCTCTCAAGTGTGTGCACTGTGACATCATCACTCTGCGACTTCATCAAACTCAAGTGGCAGATGCTGACCCTCAGATCGGTAATGAAGGGAGCGGAAAGCTCTCAGGGCAAAGATGTCAGCCTTCTCGCTTTCCTAAATTTAGGGCTGGGGACAAGGCCCACTTTTCGTAGAAGTCCACTAGGGCTTTTTTTTGTAGCAGGAACTGCTCTGCATATTAGGTCACACGCTCGTGAGGTAGCCAATCCTCCTGGAGCTTACAGGAGACCCTGGAGTGAGAGCCCTTGGAGGACTGGCTACCTCAGGGGTGTGCGGCCTAATATGCAAAGGAGCTCCTGCTACACACACAAAAAAGCCCTAAATCTCCTCACTGAAAGTCCCAAGACTCTGGCAAACCTTAGGGGTCGGCCCCTTGCTCACGGAAACTGCAACGCATGCACATATGCTCTCCAAACTCACCAGCTGTGCCCACTCGGCCACTTTGTTCCTAGCCACGTGTTTGATCGCCACCTGTGGAGAAAGGCACTGATAAGAGCCCATCGCTGGTCTAGTTCCCCTCAGACACTCTCCCCAAGACTGATGCAAGACCAGAGTCGGGACTCTTGAGGATGATATTAGAGTTATACCCCGCCCTCCACTCCAAATCTCAAAAGCCTCAGAGCGGCTCACCATCTCCTTTACCTTCCTCCCCCACATCAGACACCCTGTGAGGCAGGTGGGGCTGAGAGAGCTCTCCCAGAAGCTGCCCCTTCAAGGACAGAGTCTCAGAGCGGCCTACAATCTCCTTTCCCTTCCCCTCCCCCCCCCCCAACAGACACCCTGTGAGGCAGGTGGGGCTGAGAGAGCTCTCCCAGAAGCTGCCCCTTCAAGGACAGGGTCTCAGAGCGGCCTACAATCTCCTTTCCCTTCCCCTCCCCCCCAAAAAAAACCCTGTGAGGCAGATGGGGCTGAGAGAGCTCTCCTAGAAGCTGCCCTTTCAAGGACAACCTCTGCCAGAGCTACGGCTGACCCAAGGCCATTCCAGCAGCTGCAAGTGGAGGAGTGGGGAATCAAACCCGGTTCTCCCAGATAACAGTCCGTGCACTTAACCACTACACCAAACTGGCTCTCTTCAGCTGGAAATGCCAGCCCTCCAAGTGGGACCAGTGGGGAACCCCCAGAAATACAGCTCCTCTCCAGTCTACAGAGGTCAGATTCCTTGGAGAAAGCTGTCGCTTCGGAGGAGGGACTCTATGGCATTGTACCCCACTGAGGTCCTTGTCCTTCCAAAATCTCCAGGAGTTTCTCAACATGGATCTGGGAATCCTTCTCTCTCCTATCGCCTGCTGGTGGGAACTCTACCTGCAACCTTACCCATCTGCCACTCCGTCTGAACATTCCCTCCTTCCCTCTCTCACTAAACACCTTCTGCCGCCTCCCCCCCCCTTTCTTAAGCCTCCCTGGCTTAGGGTTGCCAATTCAGGGTTGGAAAATTCCTGGAAATATGGGAGGGACTTCCATGGGCTATAATGTCCTAGAGCAGGGGTGATCAAACCGTGGCTCTGGAGCCACACGTGTCTCTCTCACACGTATTTTGTATGGCTCTCGAAACCCCCACCATTTGTCTCTTTCAATCACTTCTCCGAGCCCAGCCAGCTGGTTGTTTGGAAAATGCATTTAAGTTAAAGTTGCTTTCTTTCCACCTCTCTGTCCCTCCTCCCTTCTATTTGCTTTCTTTCCATTTTTCCTTCCTTCCTTCCGACTCTCAAACATTCTTCTATGTGGCTCTAATTTTAAGCAAGTTTGGCCATCCCTGCCCTAGAGCCTACCTTTCAAAGAAGCCGTTGTCTCCAGGCCCCACCTGGAGGTTGGCAACCCTATAATTGATGGCCCCCTCCAACTTTTCTTCTTTACTGCCACTAGGTGGCCACAGGCCTCATTACTGATTTTCCAGGTTTGAACTCGTTCAATTTTCAAGGTATTGTTGGGGCATTTCATACATCAGCCTCTCAAAAAACCCTTTTGCGTCGAGGGGCAAGAGCTGAAATATCGAGAGAGCACCAATTTCCCAAAATGCATCCAAGGGTAACAGTACATTCAAACCGCCTCCATCCCGGCATCTCACCTGCAATCCGTCCGCAATTCTTTGGCCAGCATAAACAGTGCCGAAGCCGCCTTTGCCCAGCAAGCTGCCTCGCTTATACAGAGCTGCAGAAGAGTCTTTGTCTTTGCCTAAAACGAGAGAAAGCCACAGGGTTACACCGGATGTAGTCACACGAGGGCTTCGTCACTACAGTTTCAGTCGGAGGAACTCTGCATTGCTGGTAGAGCACACACCGGCTTAGCTGCCAAGGACAACTTGACTTAAAAAGATAGTTCCCAGATTCTGAGCAACTACTTTGTACCTACCGATCCACCATTCGGCCAGTTTATCCCAGCAACGCTAGAAAGCTACTGGGAAAGTCTTGGGGAAAAGGCGCTATAGAAGCCGATATACTGGCAAGAAAACAACTGAAGCAGGAATTCTCTGATCAGTGCAATCTTCTGTGGATCTGGTGGTAGAAAGTGCTCGAGTTGCAGCCAACTTATGGTAACCCCTTAGGCAGGTTTTTTTTTGGTAGAAGGAACTCCTTTGCATATTAGGCCACACACCCCTGATGCAGCCAGTCCTCTTGGACACCCCCGCATGACTCGCAGAGGCCTTTCTTGTTCTCGTGCCACCTTCCCTATTCTCATGTCACCTTCCCCGCCTCCATTTCTCCTCCCTCACTGTGCAGGCAGAGGGGGCAGTGCCATGGAGGCGGGCAGTGCTGCGGAGAAGGATAGTGGGGACACAGAGGGGCTGCCTAGGGTGCCATGCACCCTAGGGCCAGCCCTGGGGAGACCACCAAGGAAGTCTCTGCAGAGGCAGGCAATGGCAAACCACCTGTGAATGTCTCTTGCCTCGAAAATCCTACACTACGTCAGCTGAAACATGATGGCAAAGGAAATCAGATGCTGCAGAAGACTGCACTACAAGTTACTCCTCCCCCCAGTGGAAGGCAAGGGATGGGAAGCGAGCGCAGGATCTTGTGGCTTCATTCCTAGCACTCATGCCTGCAGCACAGGAAGCGGGAGCAAGCAGCAAAACCACCTTTGCCGTGACTCAAAGCTGCTCTCGACAGGAACCGGCTTCTCCAGCCGAGCCACTGGGAAAACAAACCCAGATTTCCTGATTCAGTTCCTCTTGGCCCAGCTGTGGCACAAACAAAAGGAAGAGGAGATGGAAGGACAGCGGGCCAGGAATCCCTGGGCTTATTACAGCCATCTTTGTATGAATCTTCTTGGTCCCGCAAGACAGCTGCGTTCACAGGCAAGAGAGGGTATTTTTCTCCAGAAGAGAGACACAGCAATTGCAGCATCTAAGATCTTGAAAGTCCCTCGGACTGCAAGAAGATCCAATCAGTCAGTCCTAAGGGAAATCAATCCTGATTGTTCCCTGGAAGGTCAAATGCTGAAGCTGAAATCCTTTGGCCACCCAATGAGAAGGGAGCGTTCCCTGGAGAAGACCCTGATGCTGGGAAAGACAGAAGGCAAAAGAAGAAGGGGACGGCAAAAGAGGAGATGGATGGACAGCGTTACTGATGTAACTAACACGAATTTGAGCAAACTTCGGAGGATGGTGGAAGACAGGAGGGCCTGGCGTGACTCGGTCCATGGGGTCGCAAAGAGTCGGACTAGACTGTGCGGCTGAACAACAACATGCTGCTGTTCGGAGGAAAAAGTGGAGGTCTTTGCCCACTGAAAAACAAAGAGGTGCTCTTGGCCAACGTTCCCTCTAAGCTGCAGTCTTGTGAGCAAAAATTCTACTTTGTGAGCAGCTGGCATAAAAGTTGTGAGCGACTGCATCAATGTGTGTGCTCTGGGGTCCTCCTTCCTGAGCTTAGACAAAAATGTGTGAGCCGGAGGCAAAAAAATCTGTGAGCGAGCTCAGGCTAACTCAGCTTAGAGGGTCTCTCCCTTTACAGAAGAGACCTGGGGTTGCCTAGTCTGACTCAGGAAATATCTGGGGACTTTGGGGGTAGAGCCAGGAGCGTGTGGCAAGCACAATTGAACTCCAATCAAAGGGAGTTCTGGCTGCCATCCTTTGAAGCAACCATACTCATTTTAAATACCTTCCTTCTAGCGGAAATAACGGAGGACAGGGGCACCTTCTTTGGGGGCTCATAAAATTGGACCCCCTGGTCCAATCTTTTTGAAACTTGGTGGGTTTTTTGAGGAGAGGCACCAGATGCCCTTAAAAGGGTAAAGGGTAGTCCCCCGTGCAAACACCAGTCATTTCCAACTCTGGGGCGAAGTTGCTTTCACAATGTTTTCATGGCAGATTTTTTACGGGGTGGTTTACCATTGCCTTCCCCAGTCATCTACACTTTTCCCCCAGCAAGCTGGGGACTCGTTTTACCGACCTCAGAAGGAAGGCTGAGTCAACCTGGAGCCGGCTACCCGAACCAGCTTCCGCCGGAAACCAAACTCAGGTTGTGAGCAGAGGGCTCCGACTGCAGTACTGCAGCTTTACCACTCTGCACCAGGGGGCTCTAAGATGCCCTTATCCTGCATTACTTTCAATGGAAGGAAGGCATTTAAAAGGTGCACATTTAAATGTTATGGCCCAAACTCCTGGAGTTTAATTATGCTTGTCACACCCTTGGCTCCTGGCTCCACCCCCAAAGTCCCCAGATATTTTTTGAATTGGACTTGGCAAGCCTAGCGCGTTTTCCTCGTTCTGAATTTGTGAATGAACTCCAGTCCCCACCATAGTAATCATCTCCTCTTGAAAGTTTTCTGTGCAACTCCATCGGATGCTCCATAGGGGGCAGCAGAGCGCTAGACCAGCCACCGTTTCCTGGCACCGGCTCCATGAGTTTAGCTACACACAAACAAACACAAATACACCCGCCCTAATAGAGCAGCTTCCTTATGCCTTTATCCTTGGTTTTTATGGACACAGGGAAGTCCTCTGATCCTTGCGCACTCCAAAGGATTCAGATGCAATAAAACCGGTTTCTTTTCCCTTGCCACTGAATTAAAAAAGAGGGATTCCAGGCGTTGGTCTGAAGCATCAGCTGGCGTTTATTGGATTCATTAACTTGGTTCTATTAAAAAAGAGGCTCTTTTTCTTAAAGGGGGAACTTTCAGTTCTTAAATTTATTTCATTTATAGGCCAACCTTTCTTTCTCTCCCCCCCCCCAGACTCAAAAGGTGGACAACAAAATTAGAAAACGACGCAATGCGTAAACATGCAACAAGCAATGAAAAAAATTAACTGGCTTTTCCCCCCTACCAGACGTTAAGAGAGCCAGCCTAAGTAGGTCTACTCGGCAGTTATTCCCATTTTATTCAGCGGGGCTTACTCCCAGGAAATTGGTTTTAAGGATCCTCCTTGTGAAATGAGAAATCCTAGGTCATCACGCTGTCCAACAATAAAATAAACCCAAAAACTTTGCTAAAACCTTTTGTTTTTAAAGTTTACGTTCAAGTTTAAAAAGGCAAAAAAAAAAAAAAGGCAATTTGCATTCATGACTTTTGGCGGAAGTTTCACAATCCCGCCCGAGCCAGATGATCTTAACAAACAAAACACACCTCCAAGTCGATGTGATAAGACGGTATATTTAAATTTACTAGCATTCCTGAATTATGATTTTTTTAAAAAAATGGTTTCTTTTTTAAAAAAATTATGCATTTTAGTAATGTTGCAAACCGCTTGGATTTTACCAGAAGGAAATGCGATTAATAAATGCCCTAAATAAATCAACGTTTCCTTGGATGAAAACCCCCCAGTGCGCTCAAATAGAACACGTTTGCTCGATACGAGCGCATTGCAATGGGATAATCTTTAAAAACAAAACCCATTTTCCTGGAAGTAAGGAGGGTTCCGAGGAGACCAGTTTAGGTTCGCCCTGTTAGCCGCACCCCTCTGTTGCAAAAGCTGAGCACCGGATAGAAACCAAAGCCTCTCTCCCTTAGCCAAGGGCTTTCCAACTCTTCCTTACACCTGCTTAAGTCCCAGCCGCTGTTCCAAAGAGCCAGCGGCCCTGCCGTCCTTTGCACCTACAAGCCGTCACCTCCTCAAGAGCCCCCCCCCCCCCGCCGCTCGGGAAGCCCCAAAGAAGAGCAAACCAGATCTATAGAAAAAGTGGTGATCCTTCGGGGTGTCTGTGCCGCGATCCCTTAACTCACCTGCCGGCGCCCAAGCCACCTCGCTTCGCTCCGAGACCGGGATCATCCTCTCCCTCGAGGGTTTCCTCCAGCTCCCACCGGCGCCAGAGAAAGGGGGTCGAGCCGAGAAGGCTCAACCCCGACTCAGCGGAGCACCCCCGCGCAGCATCTCTCCAACTTCGCCCGGCTCCTCTCTGCGCTCCCGGCCTCGCCCTGCCCAGCTGGTCGTCCACCTCATTTGCATGGCCCCGCCCGCCAAAGGGCGGAGTCATGCAAATAAATGGAATGTTGACGGAGGAGGAAGCGAAGCGCGCGGGAAAGTTTTTCCCTCCCTCGGAGTTCCTGGAAAGAGCAGCGCAAAGTTGGGGGTTTTTCTTTCCTCTTTGAAGTTTCTTTGAAGTTTGACGCCGTGGAAAGAGAGCTACGCGTGGCGCCCTTCTCGCGGGAGGGGATCAGAGGGGGCAGGCCCGCCCGCCGCATATAAACTTTATAAAGGACACAGACAAACACGATTAAAGATTTTTTTTTTTAACTTAAAATAAAACATGCTTAAAACATTAGCACTCGTTGGTTTTAAAGGTGTTTTCTTTGCATCCCTCCCATGGGATCTAGGGATCTGGGCAAAGGAAGCTCTGGCTCTTTCCCTCCTTCCACAGGGGACCAGGAGAGGAAGGAGCCTCAGCCAATAGAAGGAAGAGAGGCTTGGCTTGGTACCTCTGCTGTGCGATTGAGAGAGCTTGGCAAAGCAAGCTCTTCCTCCCCCCCCCCCTTTCTCCCCGATGGAGGACCCTCAGTAATGGAGAAAATAGTTGTGCTCTGTAGCTCCTGTGTGATTGAGCAAGCCTGGCAAAGCAAGATGTGATGCAGAAGGAAATGAGAGAGGGAGAAGAAAACAGATGACAGCCAGTTGCTTGGGGGCCTGATAGGTGATTGCCTAGGGCACCGGCCTTCCAGGAGCACTAGATTTAAGAAGATTGCAGATTTATACCCCACCCTTCTCTCTGAAACAGCAGCTTACAACCTCCTATATCTTCTCCCCCTACAACAGACACCCTGTGAGGTGGGTGGGGCTGAGAGGGCTCTCACAGCAGCTGCTCTTTCAAGGACAACCTCTGCCAGAGCTAGGGCTGACCCAAGGCCATTTCAGGACACAGGCAAACACGATTAAAAGCTTTTTTAAAAAAAAAAACTTAAAATAAAACATGCTTAAAACATTAGCACTTGTTGGTCTTAAAGGTGCTTTCTTTGTATCCCTTCCATGGGATCCAGGGAACTGAGCAAACTGGCTCTTTTCTTCCTTCCACAGGGGACGAGGAGGGGAAGGAGCCTCAGCCAATAGAAGGAAGAGAGGCTTGGCTCGGTAGCTCTGCTGTGCGATTGAGACAGCCTGGCAAAGCAAGCTCTCCCCTCTTTCCTCCCCAAGGGAGGAGCCTCAGCCAATGGAGAAAATAGAGGTTTTGCTCTGAGGTTCCTATGAGGTTGAGCAAGCCTTGCAGAAGGAAGCAAGAGAGAGGGAGAAGGAAGCAGATGACAGCCAGTCATTTAAGGGCCTGATAGGAGCCCTCTGAGGGCCTGATTGGGCCCCTGGGCTGCATGTTTTATACCCCTGGTCTAGGGCTGGCCTTGCTACCCCCATTAATCCCTGTGGTCAGTTGCGCTACCCTTTGGGCAAGCATGGCACCCATTATTCTCTATGGGCAAGTGAGCATTTCCTGTTGGCGATTGTGTATTGTCTATTGTCAATCCCTGTTCTTCATTTTAGTATGGAAAGGCTGGTCCAAGTCACGTTTCCTGGGAAGCAAGCAGTTCGGTGATGTTTACTTCCAAGTAACTGGACAGGAATGCTGCCTGGAGCTACAAGACTGGGCATTTATTTTCAAAGCTGGTGCTGGGTGAACGCCGGACTTCTGCAAAAGTGAGCTGTGACCAAAGTTCCTCCCCTGCCACAAATGTTGTGAGTCTTTCAGGTGCTCCTGAGCTCTTGGTCTTGTCTACTGCTGCAAACAGAGCAACACGGTGACCCGTTTTGGTCTAACAAAAAATACATCCAGTCTCCCATTCAGTCATAGGGTGGCCAAGTCCGACTTGGGAAATAGCCGGGGGCTTTGGGGGTGGAGCCAGGAGCAAGGGTGTGGCCAGCATCATTGGATTCCGAAGGGAGTTCTGAGCATCACGTTCCTTTTCAGTGCCTTCCTTCCCTTGGAAAGAAGAGTCCACACACTTAGCCACTGCACCAAACTGGCTCTCCCTGGGTGGGGATATTTAAAATACTGAACTAAAGTTTATTTTTTTAACAAAAAGGATTGCTGTTTTGTACTTGTAGCCTATTGATCTAGTTTGGTTTAGGGATGCCAGCCTCCAGGTGGGACCTGAGCATCCCCTGGAATTATAGCTCCTCTCCAGGCTACAGAGATCAGTCCCCCTGGAGAAAGTGGTGCTTTGGAGGGTGGTCTCTCTGGCATTGTATCCCACTGAGGTCCTTGTCCTCCCCAGCCTCTACCCCAAACCTCCAGGAGTTACCCAGTCTGGAGTTGGCAACCTTGCTGCCCCCCATCACCCACCGGTTTCCATGGGGGACCCTATTTTATGGCAGTCCTCATAATCTGTGGAGTTTGACCATCTTCTTCCTTGGAAGGCTATTCTCAGTAAGTTTTCCTCTGTGGTTATTTCCCTAAAATTAACCATGAACATTCTGGATGCCACACCTGAAAAAAAAAGACATTCTAGCACTGGGAAAAATGCAGAAAAGGGGAACTAGAAGGATTCAAAGGTTGGAACACTTTCCCTATGAAGAAAGGTGAAAGCGCTTGGGGCTCTAGCTTGGAGAAAAGTTGACTGAGGGGTGACATGACAGACTGGGAGTGGCCAAACTTGCATAATATGAGAGCCACATAGAATAAATGTCAGCTGTTTGAGAGCCACAAGACATGAACGTCAGATGTTTGAGAGCCGGAAGGAAGGAAGGAAGGAAGGAAGGAAGGAAGGAAGGAAGGAAGGAAGGAAGGAAGGAAGGCAAATAGATGATGTGGAGGGGGATGGAGGGATGAAAAGAAAGCAACTTTAAATGCATTCTCTGAGCTGCTGACTGGCTTGGCTTGGAGAAGGGATTGAAAGAAACAAATGCTTTCTCCAAACTGGCCGATGGGGGCTTCAAGAGCCACACGATATGTGTGAAAGAGCCACATGTGGCTCCCGAGCCACAGTTTGGCCACCCCTGTGATAGAGGTTTACAGATTATGCATGGGATAGAGAAGGCAGAGAAAGAAGTACTTTTATCCCTTTCTCACAATACAAGAACTCGTGGACATTCAATGAAATTGCTGAGCAGTCGGGTTAGAATGGATAAAAGGAAGTACTTCTTCACCCAAAGAGTGATTAACACATGGAATTCACTGCCACAGGAGGTGGTGGCAGCTGCAAATATAGACAGCTTCAAGAGGGGATTGGATCAACATCTGGAGCAGAGGTCCATCAATGGCTCTTAGCCACAGTGTATTGTTGGAACTCTCTGTCTGGGGCAGAGATGCTCTATATTCTGGGTGCTTGTGGGGGGGGGGCAACAGTTGGAGGGCTTCTAGTGTCCTGGCTCCACTGATGGACCTCCTGATGGCACCTATTTTTTTTAGCCACTGTGACACAGAGTGTTAGACTGGATGGGCCATTTGCCTGATCCAACATGGCTTCTCTTATGTTCTCACAACATAAAGGCCCCAATGGAGCTGAATGGAATTTAAACATTCTACAGCAGGGGTGTCCAACTCATGAGGGCCGGATCTGACATAAATTAGACCTTGTTGGGCCGGGCCATGTGTGTCATAAAATGTAATGCCAGATAACAGAGATATAAATGACATAAATTTGAAAAAGGTGCTTTCTTTGTATCTCTCTTGTGAGATTCAGGGGACTGGCAAAGGAGCTCTGGCTCTTTTCCTCCCTCCCCAGGGGACCAGGAGAGGGAGGAGCCTCAGAGGCTTGGCTTAGTAGCTCTGCTGTGTGATTGAGAGACCCTGGCAAAGCAAGCTCTCCCTTCCCCCTTCCTCCCCAAGGGAAGACCCTCAGCCAATGGAGAAAATTAGAGGCTTTGCTCTGTAGCTCCTGTGCGATTAAGCAAGCCTGGCAAACCAAGCTGTGATGCAGAAGGAAGCAAGAGAGAGGGAGAAGAAAGCAGACTGGCTATCCCTGGTTGGGGTTAGGAGCCCTCCAGGGGCCTGATTTGGCCCCCAAGCTGTATGTTTGACACTCCTGTTCTGCAGGAATGCTAAAGCATTTAGACTTATCTATTATTTATAACTCTGCATTTATATACAAAGCGAGTCTTTTCATAATATGGTGCAAAGGCTTCTGTCCTAACAGTAGCCAGCACACTGCCCTCTCAGTGTGCTGTGAACATCGTTCTTCGTAAAACAAGCTTGCCCCAGGATTTCCATGAAACTTTCACACAAGTCTAAGTAGCTAACCTTTTGTTCCTGTGAAAGATTTAAATGCCGCTCAGCTACAGGGTGGCCTTTGTGTTGCAATGTTCCAGGTTAATTCTAGGGAAATAACCACAGAAGAGGATATACTAAGAATACCCTTCTGAGGAAGATTAACCACAAAATACACTCACATTTGGATGCTTGTCAGCTCATGCAGCTTTAAAAGGCTGGGACAAAAAAAATGTTTGCATATGTGTGTGCGTGTGTACGAATACCCATGCCTGGAAGTCATGGTGATCTCTGGGGCATGGGACACATTCAGAGAAGTGGCTAAACACAGCCTGCCTCTGCCTCCCAGCCCTGGTATTCCCTGGAGGTCTCCCATCCAAATACTCGCTGGGGTTGGCCCTGAGGACATTCAGAGAAGTGGCTAGATACAGCCTGCCTCTGCCTCCCAGCACTGGTGTTCCCTGGAGGTCTCCCATCCAAATACTTGCCTGGGTCGGCCCTGCTTCTCTTCCAAGATTGGGCTTGCCTGGGCTACAGGCTGGGACTTCTCTTAATTTACATCATGGAATCATCTTATTCTTGTGTTATCTTTGTTATCTACTTAATATGTAAGGGCTATAGGTATGTAACTTCATTATAAGGCATAGTGGCATTTATTCACAGTGATTGTTTAGTTTGAACCCCAAAGGTACTCACAGGCTCAAAAAGATTGGGTTCCTTTGCTTTAGACCAGAGTTGTTGAACATCCAGTTTGGGGGCTGAATCAGCCCGCCAGAGGGTTCCTATCAGGCCCCTGAGCAACTGGCTGTCATCTGCTTCCTTCTCCCTCTCGCTTGCTTCCTTCTGCATCACAGCTTGCTTTGCAAGACTTGCTCAACCGCACAGCAAAATCTATTTTCTCCATTGGCTGAGGCTCCTCCCTTGGGGAGGAAGGGGGGGAGGAATAACTTGCTTTGCCAGGGTCTCTCAATCGCACAGCAGAGCTACTGAGCCAAGACTCTCTTCCTTCTATTGGCTGAGGCTTCCCCCCAGTCCCTTGGGGATGGAAGGAACGAGCCGGAGCTTCCTTTGCCCAGTTCCCTGGACCCCATGGGAAAAATACAAAGAAAGCATATTTAAAACCAATGAGTGCTAATGTTTTAAGCATGTTTTATATTTTTAAACATATATATTTGGGTTTGGCTGTGTTCTTTATAAAATTTATATCTCTGCTTACTTATCTTAAATAGGTACACACATGGCCTGGTCTGGCCCGGCATGAGTCGGCCCAACCCATCATGGCCCGGCCCAACAGGCTCTCATTTATGTCAGATCTGGCCCCCGTAACAAATGAGTTCAACACCTGTGCTCTAGACCTACTCATTGTGACGTTATAAAGAAAATCGTGCAGCCAGCACATTTCCCGTTATAGCTGCACAAGGAAAAGGCTAAGGACTTTCTTCTTCTTTTATTTAAAGAGAGTTGGTTGTGAATGAAGATCATAACATGATTCTTCAATAGTGGTCTAACAATCCCAAATATCTACAAGATGATTACATTTCCCCCTAGATCCAGGAGGGGAGCCATATTATTCTGAAGCAACAGAACAAAGCTAGGAGTCCAGTGGCCCCTGTAAGACCAACAAAAGTTTAATTCTGGGTATAAGCTTTCCTGTGCATGCAATCTTTGTTCTGTTTCCCCTTAGGATTTCAAAGCCCCCTAAGCCCTCCAGAGCATGTGTGGGAGGTGAGGGTGGCAGCTGTGGGGGCTGAGAAAAGGAAAATGGCAACCCTCCAGGGCTCTTTTTGTAGCAGGAACTCCTTTGCATATTAGGCCCCGCCCCCCTGGTGTAGCATATTAGGCCCTGTAAGAAGAGCCTTGTAAGCTTTTGGAGGATTGGCTCCATCAGGGGCTGTGTGGCCTAGTATGCAACGGAGTCCCTGCTACAAAACAAAACCCTGAGAAGGAGCATTTGTGGAGAGAGACGAACGAGTGATCCAGAGGCATTTTGGCTGTGATCTTCCCCCAAAGGCCATACCAAACCTGCTTTGGGAAAGACCAGGGCTTTTTTTGAGCAGGAACACACAGGAACGCAGTTCTGGATGGCTTGACATAAGGAGGCATGGCCTAATATGCAAATAAGTTCCTGCTGGGTGTTTTCTTTTTTAAAAAGCCTTGGGAAAGACTGTAGTAAAGTGTGAGTAGGCAGCACTGCTGTGAGGAAGCGGAGGCACAGCAAAACACAGACATGGGAATAGTCCCTGGTGAACCAACCTTTCCATGGGCCCTGGTCTTTCCCAGAGCAGGTTTGGTAGGACCTTGGGGGGGAAATCGCGGTCAAAATGCCTCTGGACTAGTCATGAACAGCCCCTTTCTTCGGGGGCTCATCGAATTGGAACCCCTGGTCCAATCTTTTTGAAACTTTGGGGTTTGTTTGAGGAGAGGCACCAGATGCTATGTTGAAAATTTGGTGCCTCTTCCTCAAAAAAACCCCCAGCCCCCTGAGCCCCAGATACTCACAGATTGTTTTTCCATTAAACTCTATGGGGACCAGTCTCCGTTGGGTATAATGGAGTGCTCAGCAGACATTCAAACACCCCTTGCGTTCTCTTAACCATGAATTGGGGGGAGGGGGTGTCTCCAAACCAGGAGATCCCCTGCCCCCAACTGAGTAAGTATGAGTAGCCCTGTAAGGATACAGCCCCTTCCTCCACCCTGGTATACATAGGCCAGGGTCCTGTATGATTCCTTTCTTTTTGTTGTTCAGTCACAGTCGCACAATCAAGTCCGACTCTTTGCGACCCCATGGACCGAGTCACGCCAGGCCCTCCTGTCTTCCACCATCCTCCAAGGTCTGCTCAAATTCGTGTTTGTTACATCAGTAACGCTGTCCAGCCACCTCATCTTTTGCCTTCCTTTCTTCTTTTGCCTTCTGTCTTTCCCAGCATCAGGATATTCTCCAGTGAGTGCTCCCATCTCATTTGGTGGCCAAAGGATTTAGAACCCTTTAAAAAGGTAATTTCTCCTTCTCTGGGTCCAGTTTGGGTAAAAGCAGAGAGGTGATCTGAAGGAATCTGCAACTTCCCAAGGTTTTCTGCCATAAAGAGAGGTTTGAAGAAGCAATTGTGAAACGAGGCATTAATACATCCTTGTTGCAATGATTGGACTGCTGGCTGCCTTATGAATGCAATGTGAATTTATTGTGACATCAGTCTTCTTCAATACAACATCGGACTTTCTCCATGCCATTATACACTTCAGAGGCCCCTCCCCTCCCTAAACCCCGCCCCCGCAGGTCTCCAGGTATTTCCCCATCTAAAGCCATCAATCCTAGCCCTGGCACCACACCCAACCACCCTGAGAAAGACATGAGGGTTCAGCAGCAAATGGGCCTGGAATCTTGTCCGTCTGGTTTGGGCCTTCCCAAGCACCAGCGTGCTGCAGCGTGACTCCCTTCCAAAGGATCCCGTCCAACTGGCTTTGCACCTGGGCTGGTATGAAGGAATGAGGGATTTCTTTCTTTGGGCTTCCCTTTTTCTTCCCCAGAGAAAAGAGTTTGAACAGGATGTGATTCACCTTTGGGACTTGCTGCTACAAGGATCTTTGGCATGAAAAATGTCAAATAACTGGAGGCTAGGGTTGCCAAATCCAATTCAGGAAATATCTGGGAACTTCGGGGGTAGAGCCAGGAGACTTTGGGGGAGGTGCCAGGAGCAAGGTTGTGACAAGCAGAATGGAACGCCAAAGGGAGTTCTGGCCATCATATTTAAAGGGATCACACACCTTTTAAATGCCTTCTGTCCATTGGAAATAATGAAGGATAGGGGCGCCTTCTTTGGGGGCTCATAAAATTGGACCCCCTGGTCCAATCTTTTTTAAACTTGGAGGGTGTTTTGAGGAGAGGTACCAGATACTATGCAGCAAACTTGGTGCCTCTACCTCAAACAACAACCCCCCCCCCCGAGCCCCAGATACCCTCAGATCCATTCTCCATTATTCCCTATGGGAATTGGTCTCCATAGGGAATAATGGAGTGCCCAGCAGCCATTTCTCTCCCCCTCTCATTCTAATGACCCTGAAGCGAGGGGAGGGCCTCCAAACTGGGGATTCCCTGCCCCCACCTGGGGATTGGCAGCCCTACTGGAGGCAGCTGGTACAGAGAGCTTTTCTTCCTTCTGTCTCCCACGGAAACGTCTGCTGGAGATTTCTACAGGCTTGGACCCATCTCCTGAAACCTCTGGGGTTTGCCACTGGAATTTCCCCATTTCTTTCTACTCTGTCCTACCTTCCACAGTCCTACTTTGGATTTGGTTATTTGTACTGAACCTGGTGAATTTAGGTGCTTTACAAATGATAAACCCAGTAACGATGGGAGGAAGTATTGCTGGGAAGCAGAGGGGATGCTGTCACACACACACACACACACTCCTCCCTGTGTGGGAAACCTGTACAAGGAAGAAAACCCTTCTCAAGCACTCTTTCCCCAGAGGAACTCTGTAAAGGGGTCAGTCATTGCAGTGCTCCACCACTTCAAGAAGGTCTCAGTGCCTTTACAAAAACAGTGACCTCCAGGGCTTTCTTGGTAGAGAAAACCCAGCAGGAAGTCATTTGCATATTAGGCCACACCCCTGACATCGCCATTGTTTCACACAGGGCCTTTTTGTAGGAAAAGGCCCAGCAGGAACTCATTTGTGTATTGGGCCACACCCCTGACGCCACTGTTGTTCACACAGGGCTTTTTGGTTTGGTGTAGTGGTTTAAGTGTGCGGACTCTTATCTGGGAGAACTGGGTTTGATTCCCCACTCTTCCACTTGCAGCTGCTGGAATGGCCTTGGGTCAGCCATAGCTCTGGCAGAGGTTGTCCTTGAAAGGGCAGCTGCTGCGAGAGCCCTCTCCAGCCCCACCCACCTCACAGGGTGTCTGTTGTGGGGGAGGAAGGGAAAGGAGATTGTGAGCCACTCTGAGACTCTTCGGAGTGGAGGGCGGGATATAAATCCAATATCATCATCATCATCATCATCATCATCATCATCATCATCATCATCATCATCATCATCATCATCATCATCATCATCATCATCATCATCATCATCATCATCTTCTTCTTCTTCTTCTTCTTCTTCTTCTTCTTCTTCTTCTTCTTCTTCTTCTTCTTCTTCTTCTTCTTCTTCTTCTTCTTCTTCTTCTTCTTCTTCTTCTTCTTCTTCTTCTTCTTCTTCTTCTTCTTCTTCTTCTTCTTCTTCTTCTTCGGTAGAGAAAACCCAGCAGGAAGTCATTTGCCACACCCTTGACATCACCGTTGTTTCACGCAGGGCTTATTTGTAGAGAAAAGCCCAGCAGGGACTCATATGCATATTAGGCCACACCCCTTGATGCCAAACAAGCCAGAGAGCTGGAACTTCATTCCTGTGTGTTCCTGCTAAACAGGGGTGGAATTCGAAGCGGAACTGATCGATAAGATACTGGACACAGCAGAGATGAACTACTTATCATTATTGCTTGCTGAGAAATCCAAGGAAGAAGCAGGGGAATATTGGGAGAAGTTATATGTATGGGTAGACTCTTAAACTGATTTGGTGTGAATTGTGGTTAATATTCTTCAATTTATATGCTTGAAATTTAAGCTTAACTGATAACTTAAATGGGAACTTACAATATAATTCTAGATGTCTATTGTGATGAGAGGTCATGAGTGTAATAACATGAAGAAACTTTATTTTATGTAAATGATATAGCAACATGCAGAACGCATTCTATCCTTAATAATAGCCGTATCATTACTTTTGTCTCCTTTCCCCCTTTCTCTTATCTTTAAATTAATTGAATTAGGAAAAATAAAATAAAATAAACAGGGGTGGAATTCTTAGCAGGAGCTCCTTTGCATATTAGGCTCCTTTGCATATTACAAGGTTCTTTTTTTGTAAGCTGCAGGAGGACTGGCTACATCAGGGGTGTGTGGCCTAATATGCAAAGGAGCTCCTGCTAGAATTCTACCCCAATTGCTAAAAAAAAAGAAAGAATCCCTGGTTACCTCAATTCCTACCCACCTCTCAGTCTTATTTACATGCTTAACAACCAACACATTTCCATAACTGATCATGGAGCAATGACTGCAGTGCTTAACAGGTCTGGAAATAAAGGAGGACACATTAACCCAGGCCTTAGGACCACCTAAATCCTTCAGAAGCTGCCCCACATTTATGCTCATCCTGCTTTGGTGTAGCAAGTCCGACTCAAGATATATCTGGAGACTTTGGAGGTGGAGCCAGGCTGGAGGTGGAGCCAAGCATGACTGAACCCTGAAGGGGGTTTAGGCCATCACATTTAAAGGGTCCATGCTCCTTTTAGATGCCTTTCTTCCTTCTGTTAGAAGAGCCCCGTGGCGCAGAGTGGTAAAGCTGCAGTACTGCAGTCAAACTCTTTACTCACGACCGGAGTTTGATCCCAGCGGAAGCTGGGTTCAGGTAGCTGGCTCGAGGTTGACTCAGCCTTCCATCCTTCCAAGGTTAGTCCAATGAGGACCCAGCTTGCTGGGGGTAAAGCGTAGACGACCGGGGAAGGCAATGGCAAACCACCCCATTAAAAAGTCTGCTGTGAAAACGTTGTGATGCGATGTCACCCCAGAGTCGGAAACGGCTGGTGCTTGCACAGGGGAATACCTTTACCTTCCTTCTTTTGGGGCTCATAGAATTGGATCCTCTGGTCCAATCTTTTTGAAACGTGGGGTTTTATTTGAGGAGAGGCAACAGATGCTATGCTGAAAATTTGGTGCTTCTGCCTGAAAAAAAACAGAGCCCCAGATACCCACTGATTGGCCTGAAGAAGACTCTATCTTGCCAGTTCTTGGTTGAAACCATTTGAAGGAGTATTGGTCCCAAGAAAGACTGTGCATATTGTTGAACTTCACCTATTTTGTCCTTTCTAAGGACCATGCATATTGTATGATTTCATCTTATGTACAATTTATTGCTCGAAGTGTTTGTTCATGTTTCTGTTATAAACTTTAATGAGGATTTGTTTAGCATATTGGAGGCTGGTTCGGTCACAGAACCCTTAGGGGCTCCCTTGCTAGTCACTTATCTGTGATTCTCTATTGTTATTGGGTTGCTTAATCCCCAGGTGGGGCAGGGGATCCCCCGGTTTGGAGGCCCTCCCCCCGCTTCAGGGTCATCAGAAAGCGGGGGGAAGAGAGGGAAATGTCTGCTGGGAACTCTATTATTCCCTATGGAGATTTATTCCCATAGAAAATAATGGAGAATTGATCAGCGAGTATCTAGGGCTCTGGGGGGGCTGTTTTTTGAGGTAGAGGCACCAAATTTTCAGTACAGCATCCAGTGCCTCTTCCCAAAATACCCCCCAGGTTTCAAAACGATTGGACCAGGGGGTTCAGTTCTATGAGCCCCAAAAGAAGGTGCCCCTATCCTTCATTATTTCCTATGGAAGGAAGGCATTGAAAAGGTGTGCCGTCCCTTTAAATGTGATGGCCAGAACTCCCTTTGGAGTTCAATTATGCTTGTCACAGCCTTGATCTTGGCTCCACCCCTAATGTCTCCTGGCTCCACCCCCAAAGTCTCCTGGCTCCACCTCCAAAGCCCCCAGATATTTCTTAAATTGGACTTGGCAACCCTAAGTAGGAAGTGAGGTGAAAGACTGGCTTAATGTAAGAGCTTCATTTAATAAACATCAGATTGCTTGAGAGCACAAGACTGAAGGGAGGGAAGGAAGGGAGGGAGGGAGGAAAGAAAGGAGGGAGGGAGGGAAGAGGAAGGAAGGCAGGCAGGAAGGGAGGAAAGAAAAAGGGAGGGAGGAAGGAAGGATAGCTGGAAAGAAAGCAACTTTAACTTTAAACACATTCTCCAAATTGCTGACTGGCTTGGTTTGGAGAAGCGATTTAAAGAGAGAAACGCCTTCTCCAAGCTGGCTGACGGGGGCTTCGAGAGCCACAGAATATGTGTGAAAGAGCCACATGTGACTCCCAGGCTGCAGTTTGGCCATCCCCAAGTCAGCCTGAGACCCTGGAGAGCTGCTGCCAGTCTGAGTAGACAATACTGACCTTGAGGGACGAAGGATCTAATTCAGTAGAAGGCAGCTTCATGCATCCGGTCTTTCTATAGGGAATAGTTTTAATAATGAAAACATTAGTTTCCTTTGGCCTCCCCCTCACACTGTATTGCTCACTTGAATGTACTGTATAATCTATAAGATGTGTCATATTGGGGTTTTTTTAATTACACGGTTCTCCAATCATGGCGTCATCCCGATTTCTCGCATTGCTCATGGCTTCTGTTTTCCTATTGTGTTGCTTTTAGAATCGCTTCATCCACCTTGAGTCCAAGGTTCCCCCTCTAAGCTGAGTTAGTGTGAGCTAGCTCACATTTTTTTAGCCTCCGGCTCCTATATTTTTGTCTTAGCCTCCAGAAGGATAGCCCCAGAGCAAACTAAGGCATGCAATAGCCAAATCACTCGCTCACAACATATGAACATATATGAACATATGAAGCTGCCTTATACTGAATCAGACCCTCGGTCCATCAAAGTCAGTATTGTCTTCTCAGACTGGCAGCGGCTCTCCAGGGTCTCAAGCTGAGGTTTTTCACGCCTATTTGCCTGGACCCTTTTTTGGAGATGCTGGGGATTGAACCTGGGACCTTCTGCTTCCCAAGCAGATGCTCTACCACTGAGCTACCGTCCCTCCTACTTTTATGCTAGTAGCTCACAACACAGAATTTTTGCTCACAAGACTCGCAGGTAAAAACTTGGCCTTTTCAGCCAATACCCACTTTAGGCTGCTTGGGCATTTCAATTCTGGGTGTAGCTTCTTGTACCCGAGTGTGATTTAAAAAAAAAAAAAAATTTAGTTGGGTTTTGGGGTGGGGCCATTCCAAGTATAGACTACCACTTCAGGCACCTTTCTGGGCAAACTATAATTTATAAATTCTTCTCTCTCTTTTTAAGCAGCGTTTGCTGAGCCGTACTACGTATGCAGTAGTCACTAAGGACTAGAAACTCGTTCCTCTGGTTTGGGCGCTGGCATTCGTTTTCCACCCTGCGCGGGCAGGTTTGAGCACTCCGGATTGTCATTTGTTGTCAATTCCTTCTGGCTTACTCAGCACAAGGTGGAAACCTTCCCTGTCTCATGCGGGCGGCTTGTCCCTGCAAGGAAACCCCAGAAGTTATCTCTGCGGCTGACCTTACAAACAACGTTTACCGGAACAAGGAATGTGGCAGGCTTGTGGCCAGTGGGCAGCGGCCGATGTTGGAGCTTACGCAAAATAGCCCAGCTGTAGGGTCTTTTCCACTAAGAACATGAAACTTCAACTCATGATTCTGCGCTAGGGTTGCCAAGTCCAATTCAAGGAATATCTGGGTGGGGGTGGAGCCAGGAAACTTTGGGGGTGGAGCCAGCAGCAAGGTTGTGACAAGCATAACTGAATTCCAAAGGGAGTTCTGGCCGTCACATTTAAAGGGACCCCACACCTATTAAATGCCTTCCCTCCATTAGAAATAATGAAGGATAGGGGCACATATGAACATATGAAGCTGCCTTATACTGAATCAGACCTTTGGTCCATCAAAGTCAGTATTGTCTTCTCAGACTGGCAGTGGCTCTCCAGGGTCTCAAGCTGAGGTTTTTCACACCTATTTGCCTGGACCCTTTTTTGGAGATGCCGGGAATTGAACCTGGGACCTTCTGCTTCCCAAGCAGATGCTCTACCACTGAGCCACCGTCCCTCCCGGCACCTTCTTTTGGGGCTCGTCAAATTGGACCCCCTGGTCCAATCTTTTTGAAACTTGGAGAGTGTTTTGAGGAGAGGCATCAGAGGTTATGCTACGAATCTGGTGCCTCTACCTCAAAAAACATCCCACCTCCAGAGCCCCAGATATCTGTGGATCAATTCTCTATTATACCTTATGGGAAAATCGGTCTCCAAAGGGAATAATTAAGTGCCCAGCAGACGTTACCCTCCCCCCGCTTTTTGATGACCCTGAAGTGGGTGGAGAGCCTCGAAAATGGGGGATCCCCTGACCCCACCTGGGGATTCGCAACCCTATTCTGCACCAAAGCAATCGTGGCAGGAAGCCGAGAAGACAAGACAGTCAAGAATGCTGCCTATCCTGCTACTGAAAAGCTGCGTCAGTCTCTCCAGCACTAAAGCCAGTTTGGTGTAGTGCGCAGACTCTTATCTGGGAGAACCGGGTTTGATTCCCCACTCCTCCACTTGCAGCTGCTGGAATGGCCTTGGGTCAGCCGTAGCTCTTGTAGGAGTTGTCCTTGAAAGGGCACCTGCTGTAAGAGCTCTCTCAGCCCCACCTACCTCACAGGCTGTCTGTTGTGGGGGTGAGGAGGTAGATGAGATTGCGACCGCTCTGAGACTCTGAGATTCATAGTATAGGTCAGGATATAAATCCAATATCATCATAATCAAAAACACCTTTGGGCTGTTGGCAATGGCTTTCAGGTGGGGGTCCGGCAGATCCAGGGGCTGCTTGGAAAACAGATTTGGTACAAACAGCAGCGGCAAACAAGGTTCCTTGTCACCCCTCCTTACTATCCACCCCCACCCTTGCAAAGTGCTTCTTCAGAGGAATGTCTGATGGGTTTGTGGCTACTCTTATCAAGGGTGTTGAACACACGGCCCTGGGGCTGAACCAGGCCCCCGGAGGGCTCCTATCAGGCCCCTGAGCAACTGGCTGTCATCTGCTTCCTTCTCCCTATATCTTTCTTCCTTCTGCATCACAGATTGCTTTTCCAGGCTTGCTCAACCGCACAAGAGCTACAGAGCAAAGCCCCTATTTTCTCCCTTGGCTGAGGGGAATAGCTTGTTTTGCCAGGCTCTCTCAGTTGCACAGCAGAGCTACTGAGCCAAGTATCTCTTCCTTCTATTGGCTGAGGCTCCTCCCCCTCCTGGTCCCCTGGGGAGGGAGGGAAAGAGCCAGAGCTTCCTTTGCCCAGTTCCCTGGATCCCATGGGAGAAATACAAAGAAAGCACCTTTAAGATCAACGGCTGCTAATGTTTTAAGCGTGTTCTATTTTTAAGTTTGTTTGTGTCTTTTATAAAGTGTTTATCTCTGCTATCCAATCTTTAATAGGAACACACGCGGCCAGGCCCAACGTGACCCGGCCCGACCAGGTCTCATTTAAGTCAGATCAGTCCCTCATAACAAATGAGTTCGACACCCCTGCTCGGTTTGGTGTAGTGGTTAAGTGTGCGGACTCTTATCTGGGAGAACCGGGTTTGATTCCCCACTCCTCCACTTGCAGCTGCTGGAATGGCCTTGGGTCAGCCATAGCTCTGGCAGAGGTTGTCCTTGAAAGGGCAGCTGCTGTGAGAGCCCTCTCCAGCCCCACCCACCTCACAGGGTGACTGTTGTGGGGGAGGAAGGGAAAGGAGATTGTGAGCCGCTCTGAGACTCTTCGGAGTGGAGGGCCGATATAAATCCAATATCTTCTTCTTCTTCTTCTCTTACATTATGTGAGGTTATGGTGACAATCCTCCAGCCTCTTCTGTGTGAGCTCAATGAGGACCCTAGAAGGTGGGGGCCTCAGCTTTCAAGGACCTGGGGAAAAGAGGTCCACCAGTGGCTATTAGCTGCAACGTAGAGATGGAACACTATGTCTGGGGCAGGTTCAGCTGGGTTGCCATGTCGGTCTGAAGCAGCAGAACAAAGTTTGAGTCCGGCGGCACCTTTAAAACCAACTAAGTATAATTCTGGGTAGAAGCTTTTATGTGCAGGCATGCTTCTTCCAACTCTGTGCATGCACGCAAAAGCTTACTTGCTTAACAAAAGCGCCACATGGAATAAATGTCAGTTGCAAGGCATAAAACAACAGATGCTGGAGGGAGGGAGAGAGGAAGGGAGGAAGGAAAATAGATGGCAGAAAGGGGAGGGAGTAGAGGTGGAAAGAAAGCAACTTTAACTTTAAATGCATTCTCCAAGCCACCAGCTGGCTTGGAAAAGTGATTTAAAGAGATAAATGCCTTCTCCAAGCTGGCCGATGAGGTGTTGGGGGCTTCAATAGCCATACAATATGTGAAAGAGCCACATGTGGCTTCTGAGCGGCAGTTCGGCCATCCCTGATCTAGAATAAAAAGCTGTAGGTCTTAAAGTGCCACTGGACTCAAGACTTTCTTTCTCGGGCAGTGATGCTTGGTCTTCTTGGTGCTTGGAGGGGGGGCACAGTGGGAGGGCTTGGCCCTTCTGGTGGACCTCCTGGAGGTCCTGTGGAGGACCCCACTCCTCCACTTGCAGCTGTTGGAATGGCCTTGGGTCAGCCATAGCTCTGGCAGAGGTTGTCCTTGAAAGGGGAGCTTCTGTCAGAGCTCTCTCAGCCCCACCTGCCTCACAGGGTGTCTGTTGTGGTGCAGGGGGAGGGAGGTAAAGGAGATTGTAAGCCGCTCTGAACCCCTGGGTTTTGGCAACTGTGTGACACAGAGGATTGGACTGGATGGGCCATTGGCCTGATCCAACGTGGCTTCTCTTATTTGACCTACCTGACATCTCAGGGAGATATGCAACACCAGGGTCATGCGCCAGGAAGAGGAGACACAGAGTTATGTCTTCAAGGGTGGGATCTATGAGCAGCTGACCAAAAGTTGGGGACAGGAAAGACAAACGAGAGCGCCAGGAGATATCCCATTGGAAGGAACGAGCCAGGAGAGCCAGTTTGGTGTAGTGGTTAAGTGTGCGGACTTTTTCTCCAGGCCAGTTTGGCCACAGATCCTAGAGGTTTTGGTTGGGTTTTTTTTAACATCTTCTAGTTACAGAACACGGGCCACTGGAGTTGTGTGTGTGTGGGGGGAGGTATTTGTGAATTTCCTGCATTGTGCAGGGGGTTGGACTAGATAACCCTGGAAGTCCCTTCCAATCCTATGGTTCATGACCAATCCAGAGGGCTCCATGACTCACCTAAGGGTCCCAACTGAAGGGCTGAAGACCACTACTGCCCTGGTACCTGCCACCATTTCCTGGAGATCAAGTCAACCTGGAAAACATTCTCTCAAACCTTGGAAACCATTGGCAAAGAAAGCCGCACCGGTGGCTGTATGTCTGCCTCGACTTGGACAAAACCACATTGACGGATCATATGCAGACCCCAGGAAACTTACAAAGCAGGCTTCACTCAACAGCAGCCTTACTAAAGTCAAATGCCTGTGGCTTGGAAAGGGGCGAAAGAAAGATGAATTGAGAGGACCATCAGTGGCTATTAGCTACAGAGTATTGTTGGAACTGCCTGGGGCAGTGATGCTCTGTATTCTTGGTGCTTGGGGGGGGGGGCAAAGTGGAAAGGCTTCTAGCCCCAATTGTGAAGCTCCTGATGGCACTTGGGTTTGTTTTTTTTCTTTTTTGGCCACTGTGTGACAGAGTGTTGGACTGGATGGGCCATTGGCCTGATCCAACATGGCTTCTCTTATGTGAGACCACAGTACCCTGCAGCCAATTTGAATGTTAAATTTGAAACCAACCATCAACGGTTCTTAGCCACAGGGTACAGATAGAATTCTCTGTCTGGGACACTGATGCTCTGTATTCTTGGCGCTTGAGGGGGCAACAGCGGGAGGGCTTTTGCTGTCCTGGCCCCACTAGTTGACCTAGAGAGCCAGTTTAGTGTAGTGATTAAGTGTGCAGACCGGGCTTGATTCCCCACTCCTCCGGGCAGAACCGGGCTTGATTCCCCACTCCTCCACTTGCATCTGCCAGAATGGCCTTGGGTCAGCCATAGCTATTGCAGTTGTCCTTGAAAGAGATGCCAGAGCTCATCAGCACAACTCATTTGCATATGCCACACACCTGACATCACTGGAAGCTGTACTAAATTATATCAGCTCAGCATCTACCTTAAAACGGTTCTTGAATTATAATTGTCGTAATAAAAACCTGACTCCCATCATCCTTTTAAAATGACTTTCTCCTATGTGGCCGCAGTGGCATGAGGAAGATTTCCATCTATGTTTTGGTTATTTCCCCATTTTTTGTGAGGAAAAATATTAGAGTTTCTCAAATCTTAAGAGTTCAGCCAAATTCTCATGGTGGGGATTAGTAATGGAGCCCAGAAGCAAGTATTGGGGGGCAGGGGTAAGAACGCACAGTAAAATTTAAGAGGTTCTGGAGGTTCGCTCTTGCCCAAAATGAGGCCTCGCTCTGGGGCCATTTTTCCTTAGCGGAGACAAAAATGTGTGAGCCGGAGGCTAAAAAACTGTGAGCCGGCGCACACTAAGCTTAAAGGGAACAGTGCTCTCCAACTACTCTTGGGCTATGGGGCCACTCCAACCCTGCTCCCCAGCCCGTGAGGAAGCGCTGCTAGGCACTCCAAAGGGATCTGTTGTGAGGAACTCCAAAGGGATCTGTTGAGGCTGGGTGAGTGGGCGTCAACATGGCAGATGAGGTTCAATGTGGCCAAGTGCAAAGTAATGCACATTGGGGCCAAGAATCCCAGCTACAAATACAAGTTGATGGGATGTGAACTGGCAGAGACTGCCACTTCTGGGGAAACTCTGCAGGGGGGCTATGGGCCAAACGGCTGCTGCCTGGGACGGCCTTTGAGCCTGAATCCCGAGTGCTCACCAGCTCCTGCAGTCCGTGTCAAGGTTTTTAAAGCTTCAAGCCTTGCAGCTCTCTGCGGGGGAAACATAAAAGGAGAAAGGACTCTGGGTCTGTATGAGCCAGCATGGTGTCACGGATAAAAGCAGTGGACTCTATCCGGGAGAACGGCGTTTGATTCCCCACTCCCTCTCCACGTGAAGCCCGCTGGGTGGACCGTGGGGCAGTCACAGTTCTCTCAGAACTCTCCCAGCCCCATAAAGCTGTGGGGACAAGAAGGGGGAAAGGCAACTGTAAGCTGCTTTGAGACTCTTTAAAGAAAAGCAGGGTATAAAAGCCTTCTCTTCTTCTATTGTAAGTATGATTCTACGTAAGTAATTTCTGTACCACTTAATGCAGGGGTGTCAAACTCATTTGCCATGAGGGCTGGATCTGACATAAAACGAGACCTCGGGTTGGGCTGTGTGTGTCATGAAATGTAATGCCAGGTAGCAGGTTCCTAAAGGACATGAACATGACGATTTCTTAAAACGTGCTTAAAACATTAGCACTCATTGGTCTAAAAAGGTGATTTCTTTGTATTTCTCCCATGGGATCCAGGGAACAGGGCAAAGGAAGCCCTGGCTCTTTCCTCCCTCCCTCAGGGAACCAGAGGGTGAGGAGTATCAGCCAATAGAAGGAAGTGAGGCTTGGCGCAGTAGCTCTGCTGTGCAATTGAGTGCCTGGCAAAGCAAGCTATTTCCTCCCGCCCCCTCTCCACACGGGAGGAGCCTCAGCCAATGGAGAAGATAGAGGCTTTGCTCTGTAACGCCTGTATGATTGAGCACACCTGGCAAAGCAAGCTGTGATGCAGAAGGAAGCAAGAGAGAGGGAGAAGGAAGCAGATGACAGCTGGTTGCTCAGGAGCTTGATAGGAGCCCTCTGGGTGCCTGATTTGGTCCCTGGGCTGCATGTTTGACACCCCTGACTTAATGTGTTATGTAAATACTTATGCTATGCTTCGGTTCCTTCTCATGGTTCTGGTCTTCTAAAATCCTAAAGTATTGGCTACTGAAAATCCCATTTTGTTGACTGTACTGATCCACTGTGTGCACACGTCTTGAGTTCTTGTGAGAAAGGTGGCCTATAAAGAACACCGATCGACAATAAAATAAAAACTACACAGCTCCCAGGGGCTTTCCCGCTGACCCCTCCCCAGTCGCCACCCAAGCAATCCCTCCCCCCTCCCGCCCGAAACCCCTTCCAAAGAACAAGCCGAAGGCGACGCGACCAGCGATGCTATGCACAGTGTGGGCATTCTCCATTTAATATATCTCAAAAATCTATTTGATTTGCTTTACTAGATCAAATAAAAGTCGTATTTACATAATTTACTCTGCTTACACCGGCCTTGCAGAATTTGGCGTTCCCGGTCAAGGCATCTTGAGATTTCCACTGGTGCAACCACCAGCACCTGGGCGGAGCCTCTGGGTGAGTGGCCCCAAGGCGCCGCCCACAAAAGGGGGAAAAGTTTCCTGGGGGGTTAGAAAGTGTATGATTGAGCAAGGGAGGCTGGGTGATTTTGTTCTCACTGAGGACAGGAATCACGGTGTCCCTGTTGGTTCCTGGTTTGTACTGAGATAACCCCCTGCCCCAGAGGTTAGAAGGGGGAAGGAAGGACAAAGGAAGAGAAGCAGGGGGCGGGTGGGAAGAGAGAAATAGAGAGAGAAGCAGTGCAGGAGGTCAACTCTGCCCATACTTTATTTCAGGCACCAGATTATTTTAAAACCAGTCTTCTAACGGGGTGGGGTTTCCCGGATCCGTGTTCCTATAGCAGCAGGTAGGCCCCCGGGTCTGTGAAACCACCTCTTCGGATCTCCCGAAGGTTAAGGGGCCAGAAGCGTGACCGACTCCTGCCCACCCCTTTCTAGGATTTGAGACTTGGCGCGGAGGCGCAACATGGAAGCGAGCGGCTGATGGCGCACCCTTGGCTTGAGAACGGACAGCTGGAAGGATCGGCTTCAGTCCCGGAGATCGAGGTCACAGATAGCATATAGGAGAGTCCAGTGGGGGGTGGTGGTGGTGATGACTGTAGCGGGAGCAAGGAAGACGCCACGGCTGAAAGAGGTAAGGTTGCCAGAGGCCGATTCTGGAGGGGTTATTTTGCACCAAGTGGTCTAGAAGCTAGCAGACCAGTTCCCCCCCCCTTCCCCCTTGTTGGAACTGGCCCTCTTCCTGGGATTCAAGGAGCAGTTTCTACGGGCGGGCCCCTGACCACCCCGGAAGCGGCCACCCCCACCCTTTGACCTTCTGTCGGTGTTCTGCTATTAAGGCCAGGCTGGCTGACTGCCAAGGGGGAAGTCGGGCTGAGAGGTGAGCGGCGGCCTTCCCCTGCTGCTAGGCACGGGGAGAGTGGAAGAGGCGGCAGCAGGAGAAAAGGCCAGCGACGACCCGTGAAGCGAGCTGGAGTGAGCGAGACCCAGAGGAGCGCTGAGGCTTGGTGGAGGTCAGGCACTGCAGGTCAACCGATGGGGGAGTGCAGAGAGATGAAGAGGAGAGGAGGAGGAAAATGACAGCGATCTGAGTGGGTTCCGGTGCAGATGAGAAGCGGAACCTCCCCCCCTTTGCCCCCGGCGATGAAGGCCGCATGATTTTAAACGGCTGCAGGACCGGGGCCTCCTGCCCTGTCGTCCCTTTCCCGGAGGGGGCAGGACACCAGTGAGAAGAGCAGGAAACTTCTCCCCTAACCCCGCACACTCTCCTATTTACTGCACTGCAGAATCCGGGAAAGGAAAGGGAGGGGGCGGCTCCCTCACTTGCAAAGCTTCGCTCTGTCCCCCCCCCCCCCCCAATCCAACTTCAGTTCACTTCCCCGAGGTCGAGCTGCACCCCCCTCGAAGCGGGGAGAGGCTCCCTCCGGACCGGATCGATCGTTGCCTTTAATAATGAAGGAAGGGCTGATGAAAGGGGGGGAGGAGAGGCCCAGCGCGCCCCAGTCTGTGCATATTCCAGCTCCTCGTGTAGGAGGTCCTGTCCCTCTCGTGTGCCTCCTCCCTCCTTGCACTGGTGGGGGGAGTCGGATGCAGAGAGCTCAAAGTGGGGAGAGCGCAGAGCGGCCGAAGGAGCCTGGATCAGCAGCAGCGGAGGAGGAGGGGAGGGGTCCCAGGTATTGTCATCCTTCCTGCCAAAACATGCACCTAAGGGGTGTCGGGCGAGCACCGGGCGGGCCCCGGCGAGTTATCAACTCTTGTCGGAACCACTGTCTCTATGCAGGGCGCTCTTCTTCATGCTTTCCAAGTACTCCTGTTGCGACACCGCTAGCACCGATGCCAGGATTTCGTCGTCGTCCCAGTCGCTCAGGCCTAGGGGGAGGAGGAGAAAGGGGTGTGTGAGTTTGCCCCAGAGGAAAGAGCCGCTCCTTTGACACCCTCTTGCTGCAGGTGCCGTCTGCTTCCTGATCCCCTCGCCCCGCCAAACGGAACTGCTTCCATCTCCCGCAGTCTGGTGTCCGCCCAGCCGGCGTTCCAGCATTGACCCCGCTGGGCTTCAGCGGCAAATGCAATATGGCTGCCCTCACGTCAACTACTTCAGTGCGTGTTTTCAGAACTCCACAAGCAGAGCTGAAAAGACGTCCCACGCAAATAAAGGGTTAAACACGTTCAAATCACCAAACTTTCCAGGGTCAGAATTAGTAGGTTTCAGCTTTGGGCAATGGCTATGGTGTCCAACACGGCAAATACTGGGGGATATCGCAGGCGGTGCTTGGGGAGGGCAGAGCTTGGGGGCAATACAGTGTCATTTCGGGGTGGCACTCTAGGCCTCCCCTAGTCTCTATGGCCTTTACCACAGAGATGAGAGAACCTCCTAGAGGAGCACTACGTGGAGGCCATTTGTTCTGCTCTTCAATTCCTCCAGGGCAGAACATTTGGGCTGGGGGCTGCTATTCTCTAACCTGGATGGTAAACGAGAGGCCTAGCGACAACAGCAATCTTGCCCCGCCCTCAGAAACTGAACTCCATGTTTTAGAATCTAAGTATTTCCACTGTAGACTCAAAAAGGGGGAGTTCTGGACGATTTCAGTTTCAAATTCTGAATTAAAATTCCTTTCAGCCGCACCAAGGATTCCCCCCCGGCTCTCTCGCAATGCTCAAATTCTTTTCCGACTTGGTATCCTGCAGCCAGAGATGAATTAAGACTCACAAGACCCTGCGGTCTCGCTTTCGCTCTCTCTCGCTCTCAGAAAACGAACCCATTCCTAGGAAAGCATGCAAGAGACAAGGTGCAGTTTTCAGAGCCGGCGCTAGGGGTTCTCCCGCTCGAGGCACACCCCTGCGCCTCCCCCCACCCCACAAGCTCACTTTATAATTTGTTTCGCGTGTGGCACAATGATGTCACTGGAGGTGACTTCACGAGGGGGTCGAAAGAGCGACGGGTGGCATGCTTCCCCCCGCACTATGCTCTTTGGAAGCTTCCAAGAAAGCCTCCAAGGAACGCGGTGTTTTAGTGGCGCCCAGCCGCTTTCAGGTTGAAAGCGGCCGAGTGGCGCCTTCATGGGAAGGCACTGCTCGGCCACGTTCAACCTGGAAGTGGCCGGGCGCCGCTAAAAAAAACGTGCTCTTTGGAAGCCTCTGTAGAGCGTAGTGCGCTGGGCACTGGGCAAGGGGAGTAAGGGGGCACCCAGTAGCGCCCCCAGGTGGAGTAGCGCCCCAGGCAGCCACCTACCCCACCTACTCCCGCACACCGGCCCCGGCAGTTTTACTGTCCGCTGCTCTGAAAAATCTGCACGGCTGCGATCGTGCCACGTTGAAAATGGCCATCGACTGTGGAATCCAACTATTGACATTTTAAAACCAAGTTTCCAACCCGTAGAGATGACAGATAAAAACTTGAGCGTGGGGTTGGTTTTGCTGAAAACAGCAACAGAACAATGAGGCAGATCAAGATGGGTCGCCCTGTTAAATCTGTCTGCAGCAGCAGGAAGCAGCAAGAGTCCACCAGCACTGAAAAGACTAAGAAAATCTGTGGCAGGAGATGAGTTTTCGTGGGTCACCCCTCGTCTCTTCAGGACCTTAGGAAAGCTCCTGCCCTGCCACAAACGGGGTTAGTCTTTCAGGTGCTCCTGGACTCTTGCCCTTTCCTCCTGCCACAGAGGCCAAGCAAGCAGGCTTCATGCAACTGAGCTCCACTTTCTCCCATGCATTCCAAGGCCACCGTGAGATGTCTCCTGAAGCTCCTTCTGCAGTTCAAGCTCGAAACTCTAAAGTCAACGCATTCCCTGCTGATTCCAAGCACAAAGGAGACAAGAAGACCGAGAGGGTGTATGGACTGACTGGTGCGGTTTTGATTGGCGGGAAAAATTAAGGAGATTTTGTACTGGAGGGAGACTGGTTGGTATGTGCAGAAAGGCCTGGAAAGGACACTGGTGTTTGGTTTTCAGTGGGCGAAGGGTCAAAATTTTCATCTCTCTCTCTCACACACACACTCTCTCTTTGTCACTCACACACACACACACTCTCTTACACACTCACTCATTTTCTCACACACACACTGTCACTTTCTCACACTCTCACACACATTCTTTCTCACACTCACTTTCTCTCTTACACACACTCTCACACTCGATTTATCACTCTCTCTCACACACACACACATTGTCACTCACACACACTCTTACTCTCACTCTCTCACACACACACACTTTGTTACGCTCTCACACACACACTCAAACTCGATTTCTCACTCTCTCTCACACACACACTCTTTCTCACTCTCTCTCTCACACACACAGACACTCCAGTCTGGCTGCCGCACCCAAAGCAGAGCTCTTACCAAATGCCGTGGGGGACATCTGCTGCATTATAGCCCGACACTCCAAGGCCGGATACAACGACACTAAGGGAGGGGTTGCTCGGCCACCGCCGGCTGACAGCTGGCTGCTTGTACCTGGGAAAGGAGGATTCAGGAAGCAGAAGTCAGCGATACCCAGGGCGTGTTAATTCATCTTTCCACATTCAGAATCTGGAATCCCCTTCCTCCACAAGAAGCTGTCAGCCACTATTTCCACCTCCCCCCACCCCCCGAAAGGACCAGTTGGAGCTGCATCTTTTGTGGCCCTTAGAGATGGTCGCAACCTGCAAGTACGTCAGCTTGGGGTAGTGGTGAAAAGTTTGACACCAGGATCTGAGAGGCCAGGTTTGCATTTCCAGTCTGCCACATAAGCCTGCTGGGCGATCTCAGGCTCTCAGCCTAACCAATCTCATGGGCTGTCGTGAGAGTGAAACGACAGCAGAGGAGAATGAGGTCAGCTGCTATGGGGCCCCATTGGGGAGTCATTCTGGTGTGTGGACTCTTATCTGGGAGAACCGGGTCTGATTCCCCACTCCTCCAATTGCACCTGCTAGCATGGCCTTGGGTCAGCCATAGCTCTGGCAGAGGTTGTCCTTGAAAGGGCAGCTGCTGTGAGAGCCCTCTACAGCCCCACCCACCTCGCAGGGTGTCTGTTGTGGGGGAGGAAGGTAAAGGAGATTGTGAGCCACTCTGGGACTCTGAGATTCGGAGTGGAGAGTGAGATATAAATCCAATTCCTCCTCCTCCTCCTTCTCTCAGTGTTGGGAGCCAGTTTAATGTAGTGGTTAAGTGTGCGGACTCTTATCTGGGAGAACCGGATTTGATTCCCCACTCCTCCCCTTGCACCTGCTGGAATGGTCCTGGGTCAGCCATAGCTCTGGCAGAAGTTGTCCTTGAAAGGGCAGCTGCTGGGAGAGCCCTCTCCAGCCCCACCCACTTCACAGGGTGTCTGTTGTGGGGGAGGAAGGTAAAGGAGATTGTGAGCCACTCTGGGACTCTGAGATTCAGAGTGGAGAGTGAGATATAAATCCAATTCCTCCTCCTCCTCTCAGTGTTGGGAGCCAGTTTGGTGTAGTGGTTAAGTGTGCGGACTCTTATCTGGGAGAACTGGATTTGATTCCCCACTCCTCCACTTGCAGCTGCTGGAATGGTCCTGGGTCAGCCATAGCTCTCACAGAGCTGTCCTTGAAAGGTGAGAGCTCTCTCAGCTCCACCCACCTCACAGGGTGTCTGTTGTGGGGGAAGAAGATAAAGGAGATTGTAAGCCACTCTGAGACTCTGATTCAGAGAGGAGGGCGGGGTATAAATCTAAGGTCTTCTAAATAAACATAAATCAAATATGAATAGGTTTTCAGGGTTAGCCTTGGAAGAAACCAAGGCTACCCTTATAGCTGGGAGTTACTTGTTTGAGACAATGATGAGAAATGACGGAGCTCTTGAAGAAGACACGAAACTGCTTATATTTGAATAGCAAGTTGGGCTCAGGGATCCTTTTCTCCCAATTAGAAGCTTGTCTCTTGTTCAAGAGAAGTCCCATTGGCTAGTGGAAGAATGGAGGAAAGAATTCTCTATTTCATTCATGGTATGGTCTTGGGACTACATCTGTAGAACACCTCGTTTGGACTGGAAAAGTTTTTCACCATTCATGGACTGTAACCACACTAATGTTTTCTAACTGCTTTACATTATAATATAATTATATGGATGTTTGTTGTAAAAAGAGCCATGTGGCGCATAGTGGTAAAAGTTGCAGTATTGCAGTCAGAGCCCTCTGCTCATGACTTGAGTTCGATCCCAGTGAAAGCTGGTTCAGGTAGCCGGCTCCAGGTCGACTCAGCCTTCCATCCTTCCGAGGTTGGTCAAATGAGCACCCAGCTTGCTGGGGGGGAAAGTGTAGAGGACTGGGGAAGGCAATGGCAAACCACCCTGTAAAAAGTCTGCCGTGAAAACGTTGTGAAAGCAACGTCACCCCAGAGTCGGAAACGACTGGTGCTTGCACAGGGGACTACCTTTTTTTCACCTTGTTGTAAACTGCATTGTTTTCGTCTTGCTCCTCTAGGAAAGCCTGCAGGAGGTCGACTGCACGGCCTTGTGCTACCGCATGGGTTATAAAGAGAGGCACATCCCTTTTCACTTACAGGAGGCTGAGCATGCTGGTTCATATGTTCGAGAGGTCCCCAAGTCTTTACCGAGCCCATTCTCCCGTCGGGCCCCTGCAGCCCCCTCCCCTGCCAGCCCAGCGTTCCCTGACTCGTTAGCTCTCCGTCAAAGAAATCTGGCGCTCCCCCAGCTGTGCTCACCGGGGGCGCAGGGCGAGGGGGGTTTGGTAAGTGCTAGAGCGGCGGTGCTCCCGGGGGAGGCGGGCTTGGCAGCGTTCAGCTCGTTGTGCAGCTCCGGGTGCTCCGGGGAAGACGCTGAGCTGCGCTGACGGGGGGAGCGGCCGCTCCATTCTTCCAAGCCGCTGGCTGCGGCCGCTGTGGCGGAGCTGCAGGTGGCGCTGGCTTTACGAGGCTGCGGGGAGAAGACGGCAAAAGCCTTCAGGGAACTGAGTGACTGAGCTCATTCCCCACCCCACAAAGCAGGGCTTTTTTTTGTAGCAGGAACTCCTTTGCATATTAGGCCGCACCCCCTGAAGTAGCCAATCCTCCTGGAGCTTACAGGGCTCTTGTTACAGGGCCTACTTGTAAGCTCTTGGAGGATTGGATATATCAGGGTGTGTGGCCTAACATGCAAAGGAGCTCCTGCTAGAATTCCACCCCTGGATGTAGCCAATCCTTCTGGAGCTTACAGGGCTCTTCTTACAGAGCCTACTTGTAAACTCCAGGAGGATTGGCTACATCAGGGGGAGTGAGGCCTAATATGCAAAGGAGTCCCTGCTACAAAAAACCCCCCTTCTTCCAAGCCAACAATGGTCAAGGGCAGGGAAAAGGCATCCTCAGCCCTTCTCCGATCGCCCTCGCTGCCCTCCCGCCCGAGGAGTCAAACCAACCTGTCTGGCCTGCTTTTCCTGGTCCCGCAGCCACTGCAGGTAAGACTCCCGGGCGACCTGCTCCTCGATGGCCTCGTTGGTTGCCTCCCAGTCCGTCGCTCGCTTCTTGTCCTCCAGCATCTGCTGCTCGATCCACGACTCCTCCGACGTCTTGATCGCGTTCTTCATCAAGGACTGCTCGGCGTACTGCGAGAAGGGGGAAGCTTTCAGGGCCCCTTGTGGGAAAACCAGGCTGAGCCCTGCCCCCATCCCTGCAATGGACTGGAGCCTGAGTCCTGCCAGCTGCTAGGAAATACACCATTTGGACAGAACGAGAAACATCTACCCGGGGTGTCAAACATGTGGCCCGAGGGCCAAATCAGGCCCCTGGAGGGCTCCTATCAGGCCCCCGAGCAACTGGCAGGCATCTGCTTCCTTCTCCCTCTCTCTTGCTTCCTTCTGCATCACAGCTTGCTTTGCCAGTCTTGCTCAATCCCACAGGAGCTACAGAGCAAAACCTCTATTTTCTCCACTGGCTGAGGCTCCTCCCTTGGGGAGGAAGGGGGGGGGGAGGCAGAGCTTGCTTTGCCAGGGTCTCTCAGTCACACAGGAGGTACTGTGCCAAGCCTCTCTTCCTTCTATTGGCTGAGGATCCTCCCTCTCCTGGGGAAGGAAGGAAAAGCCAGAGCTTCCTTTGCCCAGTTCCCTGGATCCCATGGAAGAAATACAAGAAAGCACTTTTAAGACCAATGAGTGCTAACGTTTTAACAATGTTTTAAGTTTTTTTTTAAAAAAAATCTTGAATTGTGTTTGTCTGTGTCCTTTATAAAGTTTACATCTCTGCTACCGAATCTCAAATAGGTACACACATGGCCTGGCCCAACAAGGTCTCATTTGTGTCTGATTCAGCCCTCATAAGAAATGAGTTCGACACCCCTGATGTACCCTGTGGCCACCCAAGAGGAGGGATGCAGTCACTTTCTCCCTGCCAGGGAGAGCAGGTGGTGAAATTAATGGGACACTGCCTTGGGCCAATGGCTACTTTCCCAGATCCAAAAGAGGACCCATCTGGTGGGCTTCCTAGAAACCCAGGACACATTTGCCTGGAAATGCTGGCTTGGAAATAGCCGGAGAGGTTGTGCTGGTGCTGCTAATTTCGCTGCGCTTCTTCATCCGGTCCTGCCAGAATGGCTGGATGGCCGCACCGGAAACATGATGGCAGCAACGAGGTGATCGGCAAGGCGCAAGTCCTGCACCCTGGGCAGATTCTGCCCAGCAGAAGGTTGGCGCCACCGTAATCCATCCACCCCTCCAAGGGCATCAGCACCTGGGAGGGACGATGGCTCAGTGGTAGAGCATCTGCTTGGTAAGCCGAAGGTCCCAGGTTCAATCCTCGGCATCTCCAACTAAAAAGGGTCCAGGCAAGTAGGCGTGAAAAGCCTCAGCTTGAGACCCGGGAGAGCCGCTGCCGGTCTTGAGTAGACAATACTGATGGACCCAGGAGCGTCTGATTCAGTATAAGGCAGCTTCATATGTTCATACGTCTACCCAGGCCAATTATGTCACTCCTTCCTGTGCTGACGGATAGGGCAGGGGTGGCCAAACTGTGGCTCAGGAGCCACACGCGGCTCTTTCGCGCATATTGTACGGCTCCCAGATGTCGAGGAGGAACTTAATGCAGGCTTACTCTCACATAAGCATGCTTAGCATTGGGACCTCAGTCAGCCTCTGAGCACTGACCCATAGGCAGGCAACTATTTTTGCCATGTGTGAAGTGGGGAAGGAGGAGGAAATAGGCAGGCTTGCAAGCTCACCACCACCACCACAGAGGTCACCCAGAGACCTAGAGCAAGGAAAGAGAGCACAAGAGCCGAGGGAGCCACTGGAAGAAGGGATGGAATTAAAGAGGGCTGTGCAGGGTTCCCTCTTAAGTTTCATAGCTCTTGTAGGAGCTGGATTTACTAACCTTGGTGTCAAGGCATAGAGAGATTCATCATGATCCTTCTCCCACTGGCACTGGTGGTCGGTGATTTCTATGGTACATGCGTATTTCCTTCTCCCACTGGTGCCAAAAAATACTCCCCTAACCTTTCCCTACGCTGGTTTTATGGGGACTGTTATGCCCAGCTTCTGTTATTTAAAAAGTCTCCTTCTAGCATGGTCATGTTGTAAAGTGCATGAATATGTATTTTATCTTTCCGCACAAATGAAGTATCGTAAGTTTTAATAAAGACGTGTAATATTTGTTCATATCTTGCGGCTCTCAAACATCTGATTTTTGTTCTGTGTGTCTCTTATGTTAAGCAAGTTGGGCCGCCCATCTCTTAGGAAGTCCAGCAATCCAAATGATTGCAGCTGCCGTAGGTCACATCCTGCACGAAGAGAGGACACCTGCAAGAAGCCCCGGGTGGACAGGGATGCTGATCCCCAACCTCCCTTGCCCAGGTCAAGACTCACCCCTGGCTTGAAGGAGGGCAGCCCCAGCCCCACGCCAATGGTGGCCTTGTTAGGGTTCACCACGGAGTTGTAATGGATGTTGCGGTGGTAGCTGACCCGGATGGGCTCATCCTCGTTCTGATGGATGCCGTGGAAAGTGTTGATGGGCTCTGGGGGGAACAGAGGGCAGTTTCGCGAGATGCAGAATTATCACCTTCCTCTCCCTGCCCACCTTGGTGGGGGACAGAGGCACACGCACAAAGCCAACGGGACAGATGCTGAAACCCGGAGCACGTACCTGTACCGTACTGGTAAACCTCCACAGGTCGGTTGTACATCTCCGCCATTGCCTGCATCTCGATATGGTTGCCGTGACAGTTGTTTTTCCGCTTCCGGTTGATGTAAGTGGTGAAATCTTCCGTCACGTAATTGGAGAAGTAATCGGCGTTCTTCATCTGCGATACAGAAGGGCCTCAAGATTAGGGGTTGACAAAGGGAGCCCTGACTCTCAAAAGCTTATGTCCTGAAACTCTTGTTGGTCTCCAAAGTGCTACTGGACTCAAATACATAAGAACGTCAGAAAAGCCCTGCTGGATTGGACCAGTGGTCCATCTAGTCTAGAATCCTGCCTCACACAGTGGCCAGCCAGTTCCTCTGGAGGGCCAACAACAGGCATAGAGGCCGAGGCCTTTGTAAGAAAATCAGAAAAGCTGTGCTGGATCAGACCAGGGGCCCATCTAATCCAGCATTCTGTCTCACACAGTGGCCAGCCAGTTCCTCTGGAGGGCCAACAACAGGCACAGAGGCCGAGGCCTTCATAAGAACATCAGAAGAGCCATGCTGGATCAGACCCATGGTCCATCTAGTCCACCATCCTGTCTCACGCAGTGGCCAGCCAGTTCCTCTGGAGGGTCAACAACAGGCATAGAGGCTGAGGTATTCGTAAGAACCTCAGAAGAGCCCTGCTGGATCAGACCAGTGGTCCATCTAGTCCAGCATCCTGTCTCACACAGTGGCCAGTCAGTTCCTCTGGAGGGCCAACAGCAGGGCAGAGAGGCCGACGCATTCCCCTGATGTTGCCTCCAGGCTCTGGGATTCAGAGGCTTAGTACCTCTGAATGTGGAGGTTCCCCTCAGCCGCCATGGCTAGTAGCCATTGGCAGGTTTATCTGCCAAGAATCTATCTAATCCCCTTTTGACTCTGGTGGCCACCACTACATCCACTGGCAGCAAATTCCGCATTTTACTCACTCTCTGTATTCTCTAACTCAGGGGTGTCAAACATGTGGCCCAGGGGCCGAATCAGGCCCCTTGAGGGTTTCTATCAGGCCCCTGAGCAACTGGCTGGCATCTGTTTCCTTCTCCCTCTCTCTTGCTTCCTTCTGCACCTCAGCTTGCTTTGCAAGGCTTGCTCAATCCCGCAGGAGCTACAGAGCAAAACCTCTATTTTCTCCATCAACTGAGGCTCCTCCCTTGGGAAGGAAGGGGGGAGAGGGAGAGCTTGCTTTGCCAGACTCTCTCAAATTGTGCAGCAGAGCAAGTGAGCCAAGCCTCTCTTCTTTCTATTGGCTGAGGCTCCTCCCCCTCGTGGTCCCCTGAGGAAGGAAGGAAACAACCAGAGCTTCCTTTGCTCAGTCCCTGGATCCCATGGGAGAGAAACAAAGAAAGCACCTTTAAGACCGACTAGTGCTAATGTCTTAAGCATGTTTTAAGTTTTTTTTTTTAAAAAACCTTGTGTTTGTCTATGTCTTTTATAAAGTTTATATATCTGCTACCTTATCTTAAATAGGTATACACATGGCCCAGCCTGACGTGGCCTGGCCCGACTGACAAAGTCTCATTTATGTCAGATCCGTCCCTCATAACTAATGAGTTCGTCACCCCTGGTCTACACCATCACGCTCTTCATGCTCGCTGGCAGAACTCTGCTCCTCAGGGTGGGCCCCAGTATGAGAAGTTGGGGTTCCTGACTGGCTGCTGAGTAGCTTCACACAGGGATGGAATTCAAGCAGGTGCTCATTTGCATATTAGGCCACATCCCTCTGATGTAGCCAATCCTCCAGGAGCTTACAAAAAAGGAGCCCTGTAAGCTCTTGGAGGATTGGTTACATCAGAGGTGTGTGGCCTAATATGCAAAGGAGCTCTTGCTAGAATTCCACCTCTGCCTTCATAGAACATGGAGCTCCAGCTCAAAAACCCCCAGATGCAAGAACCAGACCTACGATAAGCAAAGAGCTCTGCCCGCTTTGTGTTGCCTCCCTCACTCACCAGGTAGTCCATGCAGTGCTTCCTGACCACTTCGTGCATGTCCTGGTCACCGTATACCTGGTCGGCTGTAAGGAAGAAACAGGAGATCGTCAAGGCAATCCAAGGACTGTTTGAAGGGGAGGGGGAGGAAAGCAGTAGTGAATGAAATTGTTTTTATGCTTTTCTTTTCTCACAGGGATTTCTTTGTAGCAGGAACTCCTTTGTCTATTAGGCCACACACCCCTGATGTAGCCCATCCTCCAAGATCTTACAGGGCTCTTCGTACAGGGCCTACGGAAAGCTCCAGGAGGATTGGCTACATCAGGGGTGTGTGGCCTAATATGCAAATGAGTTCCTGCTACAAAAAAAGCCCTGCTCTAAGGCAGGGGTCCTTAACCCCTGAGCCGTGGCCTGTTAATAACTGGGTCGCGTAGCCTGCCCCCCACCCCGCAGAGCCTCCTCCTTCTCCCCCCTCCATTTTCACAAAGTTAAGGCTGGGGACGGGGCTGTGTAAAGGCCGACCCACCCTCCACGATCAGCTGATTGGCGGGGAAACTGCAACAGCGGCAGCTGGCTGAAAAATTTGCACTGCCCTTGCCTTCTTTCCACTTCCTTCCCCTGCCCAGGAAGGAAGTGGGAAGGAGGCAAGGGCAGCGCATGGGTGGGTCGGCCCTGGTGCTGGTCCCTGGTGCCAAAAAGGTTGGGGACCACTGCTCTAAGGAGTCTCAAAATGGCTTACAATCACCTTCCCTTCCTCTCCCCACAACAGGCACCTGGTGAGGTAGATGGAGCCGAGAGAGTTCAGAGAGAACAGTGGCCCAAGGTCACCCAACAGGTTTCACCCAAGAGGGAATCAAAACTAGCCCTCCAGATTAGAGTCCACCACTCAACTACCATACCACCCTGGCTCCAAAGGAAGCCCCGAGAAAACCCAATTTTCTCCCCTTAAGCAAAGTCACTGATCTACGTGCGTGAGCTGGAGCCGAGTCCAGCACCAATCCCAAACAGGCGTCTCACGCTGTAAAAAACCCTGGCTCTGAAATGTGTCCCAATGGACTCCCTCGCTCTGTACGCTGTGCCTCTGCTTCTCTGCCTCCGGTACAGCAAACCAAGCCAACAGATCGATGGGCGAGTGGGATGCTACGCTCCAGCCTCTTCATCTCCTTTCCAAAGAGATGAAGGAGGATGAGAAAGGGAGCCCTGACTCTCAAAAGCTTATCCCCTGAAACTCTTGTTGGTCTCTCAAGTGCTACTGGACTCAAATACATAAGAACATCAGAAGAGCCCTGCTGGTTCAGGCCAGTGGTCCATCTAGTCCAGCATGATAAGAAATACGGGGATCTCAGACTGGGGTGCATCTCAGATGGACTGGTCACACATCTGGGGGTGGGAAGGACTTTCCCCTTCCCTTGCCGAAAGGAAGACTGGCTAATTAATGGCTGACGGTGGGATTTGTCCCTACAGCATACAAGTACCCAGGGGTCGTTTTGTAGAAAAATAGGTGGTGGCGCTCATTGGCATAACTCATTAGCATATGCTGCACCCTCAGCAGCCAAAAGCAACCCGACGCAAGAAAGGAGAGCCCCAGGTGAGCGAGGCCTGCTTGGGCTGGCTAGAGATCCAGCCAGCCCAAGCAGGCCTCGCTCACCTGGGGCTCTCCTGGGCCGCTCTCCCCCCCACTGCCATAGTCAAAAGGCCAGCAAGCCAGCTGCCACCTAAAATCACATAAGAAGTGGAGAAAGGATGGCGTGGGCTTCTCCAGGGGTTAATGAGGGCTGCTAAGGCGCGGCAAAGCCCCTGGTGGCTGGCTGCCCGCCCGCTCTCCTCATCCAGGGATTGTTATGCAGCTGCGCCTCCTATTCAATGGTCAAGGTAGGTGGGGAGGAAGAGGGGGGAACCCTCAGAAAGGTTCAGGACCTGTGCTCCTGTGAACTCCTGCTGAATTCTAGGCCTGCAAGTGCTGCCTCTAGGTACCTTCTGCAGGCACCTGATGTACATACTTTTCACCCCAAGGGTAGAACGTACCATTCGACAAGGATCAGTCTTAACCAATTGTCCTGTTTTTGTTTGTTTCCCTTGCAGCAAACAATTCATGTACTAATCTCTACCTCCAAGAGCTGGTTTACAGTTTGGGAAGTTATTTAGCCTCTATAAGAATTTTAAGTCATTGCCATTTTCTTTCTTTGTTTTGCAGGTCGCGTCTGGTTCCATATCTGAGGCACCTCCTCTCTTGCTTGCAAAGGGAGGCTTTGGTCAACGAAAGCCTTCGCTGAGTAATCCAGAGTAAACCTCACAGCCCCGGTTTCAGTATGCCTGAGGGGGGCCAGGCAGGGAGGTGCAAACGAAACTGACCAGAGGCAGCCTTGAAACTGACAGCTGGGCTGCAAAGACGGCTGCTCTGAGCCATAGGAGCAACTCTTTTGTCAGGGTGCAAACAGGGAAAGCTCTCTGATGGCGGCCCCGCAAGGGTCACAGAATCCATCCATCCGTCCACCTGTGAATTCTGTATTATGGTCCAAGGACCAGCCGGTTTGAAGCAAGTAGAAAGGAGTTTTTTAAAAAGTACATGACAATAAGTTCTAAATCAATTACATTCTCTTAATCCCCGTGGCGCAGAGTGGTGAAACTGCAGTACTGCAGTCCTAAACTCGGCTCACGACCTGAGTTCGATCCCGGCGGAAGCTGGGTTCAGGTAGCGGAGCTCAAGGTTGACTCAGCCTTCCATCCTTCCGAGGTCGGTCAAATGAGTCCCCAGCTTGCTGGGGGGAAAGTGTAGATGACTGGGGAAGGCCATGGCAAACCACCCCATAAAAAGCCTGCCGTGAAAACGTCATAATGCGACGTCACCCCAGGGTCAGAAATGACTGGTGCTTGCACAGGGGACTGACTACCTTTACCTTTTTAATCACACAATTCCTTTTCCTAAGAGCTAATACACGGAATTTGGCTACCATACGTGTTAACCGTTTCTGACTACCCCTTAACAGGAATGTCTGCAATATTTCAGGTCTGAGGTCGATATAGTCTTGCAAGGGTTTGAATTTACAAAGTAGTAGGAGAAGATGATATTGAATTTATATCCCGCCCTCCACTCCGAATCTCAGAGCGGCTCACAATCTCCTTCCTCCCCCACAACAGACACCCTGTGATGTGGGTGGGGCTGAGAGCACAACTCTTTCAAGGATAACTCTTGTGAGAGCTACAGCTAACCCGAGGCCATTCCAGCAGCTGCAAGTGGAGGAGTGGGGAATCAAACCTGGTTCTTCCAGATAAAGAGTCTGCACACTTAACCACTACACCAAACTGGCTATCCCAAAGTAATGAACATATGAAGCTGCCTTATACTGAATCAGACCCCGGGTCCATCAAAGTCAGTATTGTCTACTCAGACTGGCAGCGGCTCTCCAGGGTCTCAAGCTAAGGTTTTTCACACCTATTTGCCTGGACCCTTTTAGTTGGAGATGCCGGGGATTGAACCTGGGACCTTCCGCTTACCAAGCAGATGCTCTACCACTGAGCCACCATCCCTCCCCCAAATGGGATAAGTATTTGACATCTCTCATCCTGATAGAGGTTACAATGTAAAAGTATATGTGTGATTGTCTCAATTGCGTTACTTGAACAAGTGCAACAGCACTGTTGGATAGGCAAGCTGGAAAATTTACCACTTAAAACCGCAGAAGGAAAGGCATTACAGCAGGCTCTTGAAAAAGCCCATCTGTGCCTCGCTTGAGGAATGTCCGAAAGATAAGAAGATGGTGTAAAATTCAAGTCCTTCCTCAGATTCTTATACCTTAAGTGGAGCAACTCCTCATCATTTTGGGGAGGGTGACAGAACTCACGGGCCGAATCGAATGCTGCCGGAAAGGTGTCTAGAAAGGCCACCTGGCCTGGGGCAGTCGCAGACGTCAAAAAGAAATGAGACGGAAGTGCCAAGATTCCAGATCCTATTTACAATGCTGCTGTAACTATTTCCACAAATCTGTAGTTGATATGCCAGGGGAAGGCCTGATGTCAGAATGGGGATTTACCACAGGGGTTCCCAAACGTTTCCATATCTAGGCTCCTTGATCTAACATTAGGCGTAACCAACTGAAAACAGATCTAGCAAGCTTAAGACCCTGGGGCACTCAGAACAAAAGGGGGAAAAACCCACTAGCGCTTTCTGGAGGAAGGATCCTGGGGGAGCGCTGACCCAAGCAGCAGAGCCCACGGACTCAGGCGCGGTGGGGGGTGTAACGATTGTTTGCAGCCATGCTGGTCAAAGATTATACCTCCAAAATCCTGAATGGTCCACATAAAACCCTCTATTACAAACTTGCTTAACATAAGAGCCACATAGAATAAATGGCAGATGTCTGAGAGCCGCAAAGCATGAACATCAGAGGTAGGAAGGAAGGAAGGAAGGAAGGAAGGAAGGAAGGAAGGAAGGAAGGAAGGAAGGAAGGAAGGAAGGAAGGAAGGAAGGAAGGAAGGAAGGAAGGAAGGAAGGAGTGGAGGGAGAAAGAGGTGGAAAAAAACTTTAACTTTAAATGCATTCTCCAGGCCAGCCAACGGGGTGGTGGGAGTTTCAAGAGCCACATGATATGTGTAAGTCACATGTGGTTCCCACATCACAGTTTAGCCACCCCTTGCTCTATTACAAAGGTAAAGCTTGCGGGGTTTTCAAGGCAAAACTGAATGATCCAAGAGAGCTTTTCTACCCAGGCAAGAGGGCTCCACTGTACTAAATGGTCCGCAAAGTTACTTAAAGAAATTATTAGGGACCGTGGTCAGCACTACTGTGTTTAGCTTACTAAAACTAGGATACTACTGTGTCATTTTGCATCTTTTTAATGTATTACGTTAAGACCTAAAGCTTCGTTTCGGTTCTTTTTTTTTTTTATTTCTGGCTGGTTCTATAACGCAAATCTTATTGTATTGTTTACTGAATTATACCACCGTCCTGTCGATTGTACTGACTCGCTCTGCATAATCCACCTTCAGCCCAAGTGGGAAGGGGTGACTATCAATGATGTACGTAAATGATAGATGTGAGGAAAGGGCAGGGCTTTTTTTTTTTTAAAGCAGGAACGCACGGAAGTGACATTACTGCACTAGGGGTGTCACGTAGACACTCTTGATTTTTGAGCAACACTCTTATGGTTCAATGACAATTTTACCATAGAGATTTGCCCCAAAACCAAAGCATCACCCCCCCAATGTCCCCGACGCAATGACGTCCCTTCTGCATGATTTCAGCACACTGCGCAACATACTGCCCACTCCCAGAACACCCCCTCGCAATCCCCCTACCTGCATGACGAGGGGACCAGGCAACCCTAGGTGGTGTAGGGTAACTGTCCAGTGGATTGTGCCACAGAGCCATTGCCTTGTGCGCTGCTTCCCCTCACAATGCTCAGAATCTGCTGCCTCGTGAAGGTGCCTCTCCTCCTCACACAGCAGTGGTTCACCTTCCCTGTTATTGGCTGTATCACCAATAGCTGGGCCAAGCCAACCTGATTCTGGCAGAGCAGAGGTTCCCAACGTGGTGCCTGTGTGTGCCATGGCGCCCTACCCACACCTTTCCTAGCGCTTGTGTTTTTTGAAAGTGGGTGGGCCTGGCAGGACTTTCCCCCAACAAGGTTTCTGATTGGCTGTGCAGGATTTTTTTTTTAATGTTGAATTGGCAGCAGCTGCCACCAAAGCACACGTTGCTTCTTCACTGTGGAACTGAGAGGAAGCTGTGGCAGCCATTTTGGGACTGTGTCCATCACACTGTATCAGAATTCCAAAGGTGCCTGCAGGCTCAGAAAGGTTAGGGACCGCTCTAGTGGAAGATTAGAAGGACAGATAAGAACACGAGAGAAGCCATGCTGGATCAGGCCAATGGCCCATTCAGGCCAACACTTTGAGTCACACATTGTCAAAAAAACCCCAGGTGCCATCAGTGGGGCCAGGACACTAGAAGTCCTCCCACTGCTTCCCCCCCCCCCCCCAAGCACCAAGAATACAGAGCATCACTGCCCCAGACATAAGAGAAGCCATGTTGGATCAGGCCAATGGCCCATCCAGTCCAACACTTTGTGTTGCACAGTATTAAAAAAAAACAGGTGCCATCAGGAGGTCCATCAGTGAGGCGAAGACACTAGAAGCCCTCCCACTGTGACCCCCCAAGCACCAAGAATACAGAGCAGCACTGCCCCAGATATAAGAGAAGCCAAGTTGGATCAGGCCAGTGGCCCATCCAGTTCAACACTTTGTGTCGCACAGTATTCAAAAAAACCAAGTGCCATCAGGAGGTTCATCAGTGGGGCCAGGACAGTAGAAGCCCTCCCAAGCACCAAGAATACAGAGCATCACTGCTCCAGACATAAGAACGTGACAGAAACCATGTTGAATCAGGCCAATGGCCCATCCAGTCCAACACTTTGAGTCACACATTGTCAAAAAAAACCCAGGTGCCATCAGCGGGGCCAAGACACTAGAAGTCCTCCCACTGCTTCCCCACCCACCCCCAAGCACCAAGAATACAGAGCATCACTGCCGCAGACATAAGAGAAGCCATGTTGGATCAGGCCAATGGCCCATCCAGTCCAACACTTTGTGTTGCACAGTATCAAAAAAAACCTAGGTGCCATCAGGAGGTCCATCAGTGAGGCGAAGACACTAGAAGCCCTCCCACTGTGACCCCCCAAGCACCAAGAATACAGAGCAGCACTGCCCCAGATATAAGAGAAGCCATGTTGGATCAGGCCAATGGCCCATCCAGTCCAACACTTTGTGTCGCACAGTATTCAAAAAAACCAAGTGCCATCAGGAGGTCCATCAGTGGGGCCAGGACAGCAGAAGCCCTCCCAAGCACCAAGAATACAGAGCATCACTTGCCCCAGGCTGAGAGTTCCAACAATACACTGTGGCTAATAGCCACTGATGGACCTCTGCTCCATATGCTGACCCAATCCCCTCTTGAAGCCATCTAAATTGGCGGCTGCTGCCACCTCCTGTGGCAGTGAATTCCATGAAAAGGAACCTGCCTCCATGCACTTGGAGGAGGCGATGCAGAGTGATGGCATGTGGAAGTGAGAAGCATGGGGACTCCCCCCACCAACACCAGTTGACAGAAAGTTAGCTCTCCAGTAAATTAACGGAGACTTTGTATTAAAAAAGAGGTGGAGGGAAGAAGACTGGGGAAGGCGTTCGCGACCAAATCCCTTTATCATCAAGGCCTGTGGCGCCAAGCACCCAGAGGGCAAAGCAATGCGGCCAATCTCAGCTGCTCCCTCCCTCTTTCCCAAAGCTCGGTCTCCCCACCCTGGTCTTGTCCCCCTTTTCCTCAGCAGCAAAAAAAGCAAGCAGGACCGGGGGGGGGGGGGGGACGTGGCTGACGGCTCGTTTGGCGGGCTGCGCGCACTGCACCACGGGAGTGGGTGACTCATCTCTAGCCCACATGTAAACAAGGATGTGGTTTTCGGTGTGGGGAAGTAGAGCCTGCCGTTCCAGCAAGTCACATGGGCCATGGGCTTTTCTCCGAAATTTACATTGCGGTTACCACTCCAAGCCCCCTTTCTATTGATGAACTCTGCCGGTGCACTCTCTCTCTCTCTCTCTCATGCAACACATAGGTGTGCAGGCGTAAACAGAAAATACAACTGCCCCCCCCATGAGGTAGCAAAATCTGGAAACCAGGCCAAACTGGGGCCGGGATCTAGGGCTGGATCCCCTGTAGCCACTTCATTAACAGCAGCGCCTTCCCCTCTGGTGTACTAACTAAGGAGTTCTTAGAAGGCTCCCTACAGTGCAGAAAGCACCATCATTAATGAGGCAGGTCCAACCCACAACTTTGGCCCAGGGCCAAAATCTGAAGTCCCAGGTCTGCCCATTAACTCCTCGTCGCCAATCCAATCAATGGCTCTCACTAGGGCAGAGGTGTAGAACGCAGGGCAATTTTATTTGGCCGGCTTAATCCTTTTAGAAAGCGTTAAACATAATGTCCAGCCTTAGGTTACTTCGAGAGCCAGTTTGGTGTAGTGGTGAAGTGCGCGGATTCTCATCTGGGAGAACTGGGTTTGATTCCCCCACTCCTCCACTTGCACCTGCTGAAATGGCCTTGGGTCAGCCATAGCACTTGCAAGAGTTGTCCTTGAAAGGGCAGCTGTTGTAAGAGCTCTCTCAGCCCCACCTACCTCACAGGGTGTTTGTTATGGGGGGGGCCAGTAGGTAGAGGAGATTGTGTCCTCTCTGAGACTCTGAGATTCAGAGTATAGGGTGGGATATAAATCCAATATCTTCTGCAAAAACATAAATGTTAGTAGCTAAAATGTCAAAGCTGAAGAACATAGAGGGACTAATGCATTTTGTTTTTCTGTTCTTTTGTATTTAAGGACACCAATTGAGGCTGCATAACTGCTAGCTCAAGTTTTTCCACTCAGACACAGAGTTTCTGAATGCGCACTGCAACCGGCAGAGCGACAACTGCCACATTTGGGGATGCCAGCTGTGGTATGTTCGCAGCATACAACTAGAATACGTAAATCGCCCATGGTCCTCCTGTCTACTGCTATCCAATGGGCTCCTAGTGGCCTCTGCCGCCTCTTTCCTTCTCCTGTCTTGCCTATATTCAGATCTGAAAAAAAAAACCCGGTTGAAATTCACAGAACTGATGCTAACAAGCCTCCCGCGTAAGAAAAGGATCCTGGCAGAATCATTGCAGCTGATTAGCTGCTCGTGTGGAGCTTTTCAGCAACCATCTTTAACCCTTTCTGTCTGACAGTGCAGTGCAACGCATCTCTTCCACGATGGTTTTAAAACCAACGAAGTGTAATTCTGGGTATATGCTTGTATGTGCGTGCACCCTTCTTCAGATACACCGAAACAGACTTCCTCCAAGTGTGTATGCACGCGAAAGCTTGCACCTAGAATTACACTTTGTTGGTTGTAAAGGTGCCACTGGACTCAAACTCTGTTCTGTTGCTTCAGACCAACATGGCTACCCACCTAAGACGCTTTTAAAAAGCAGTTACAGCAGGGGTGTCAAACATGGAATGGCCTTGAGTCAGCCATAGCTCTCATAGGCCAGGCCTCCAGAGGGCTCCTATCAGGCCCCCGAGCAACTGACTGTCATCTGCTTCCTTCTCCCTTTCTCTTGCTTCCTTCTGCATAACAGCTAGCTTTGCTAGGCTTGCTCAATTGCACAGGAGCAACAGAGCAAAACCTCTGTTTTCTCCATGGGTTTCTTTCAGTTCCCAGGCTCCTTGAAGCTCTGAGGCAGAGTCTCTTTCAGCATGGGAGCTTCAAAGGGTCTTTGAAGCTCCCAGGCTGAGTCTCAGTTTCCCCTCTCTTCCTGTCTTTCTTTGCTGGCAGCTGCAAGGAAAATGTGGGGTGTATTTTAAGGTCCATTCCATGGGGTTTTTTTGCAGCTTTGTCTTTGCTCTGCAATGGTTTCAAATGGAGTAGAGATGGTTACATTTTCAGGGTTCCTATAGCAAGCTGAAACTCATGCTTCCTGGAGTTGTGTCCTTGCATACAAAAGGATGATGCTTTCAACCAGTTTATCTCTGTTGAATTGACTTCATCTAGTGAGTACTCTAATATGGGAACCCACAGCCAAAAGAGGGATATTATACTGGAAAGACATTGCCAATCTGAGTCGACTCGGCAGTAGGAGGAGAGGGAGAAGCTTACAACGCCATTTCATTGTTTCCACAGAGTCAGAGCCTTTGTGATCTTCCTTGTTTTATTTTAAAAACTGCACTGCCAAATCCCACTATTCCCCCACTTTTCCAACTTTGACAAAATACTGGAAGGGTTTTAAGCATGTTTGTATTTTAAGTTTAAAAAGAATATATTTAACTGCGTTTGTCTGTGCCCGTTGTAAAGTTTTTATCTCCGCTACCTGGCATTATATTTTATGACACATATGGCCCAGCCCCACAAAATCCCATTTGTGTTAGATCCGGCCCTCCTAACAAATGAGTTTGACACCCCTGAAAGAACATGCAAGCATCTTGATAGAACCAAGTTCTCAAACCGAATCGTTAGCATGCAACCCGCAATAGGAAAATCAACAATGGCTCCGTAACCCTAAGTAATCTTCTGATATCTAGGAAGATAATTACTTGCTTTGCTTAAAGTGCTTTCCTGTTTGTCATAAAATGCCACCAATTTTTTTCTTTTTTTTCATACACACACACAAAAACAACAAATCATGCTTTCCACTTGCTCTCTCCCGCCTACCCATTTTTGTGGCTTCAGCATCATGTTTTTCCTGTGCGTTTTTTGAAGTTTCAATTCCTCTGGGGGCAGAAAGGCTCATTACCCTGGAAGGCAATAAATGAAACTGCCCCATCTGAGGGGGCCTTGGCCCGGTCAAGGCACCAGCTTGGGACCAGCGTTCAAAAAAGAGGAATCAGATGGGAACGCAGAACTTGAAAGCCCAGAAGCCCACACTGAGAACTTGCAGGGGAAATCTGAGCATATTTTGATCGAAACTGAGACTGCGGGTCATCGGCAACCTTCTGAAAATGGAATTCCCAGACCTCTCTCATGCTCAAATACAGAATGCCACAAATGAGTCAGAGGGAGGAGGGTGCCATCCAGGTGGCAGAGTGCGCACCTGTGCCCCAGTGACTAGTGTGGGCAGCGTGATGCCAACTGGTGAAGTTCTGCCTTCCTGAACAATCTGGTGACTGCATAAAGAAAGCTTGTTATTCCAGTTTGGTCCTTGCGTCTGTCAAACAACTTTAATCTGGTTGTATGCTAATCTGCTGCTTCCCCTCTACCTATACGTATGGACTGGCAGCTTCCATTTCAATGTATCTGAAGAAGGGCGCACACACGAAAGCTCAAACCTTGAGTAAAACTTTGTTGGTCATAAAGTTGCCACTCCAGGGGTGGCCACACTGTGGCTTGGGAGCCACATGTGGCTCTTTCACACACATTGTGTGGCTCTTGAAGCCCCCACCCCCCGGCTGGTTTGGAGAAGACATTTCTCTCTTTAAATCTCTTCTCCAAGCCAAGCCATCCAGCAGCCTGGAGAATGCATTTAAAGTTAAAGTCGCTTTCTTTCCACCTCTCTTTCCCCTCCCCATCTATTTTCCTTCCTTCCTGGCTCTTAAGACATTCATGTTTTGCGGCTCTCAAACATCTGATGTTTATTCTATGCGGCTCTTACATTAAGCATGTTTGGCCATCCCTGCACTGGACTAACCTTGTTCTGCTGCTTCAGACCAACACAGCTATCCCACCTGAAGGGATCTTTGCGATGAATGCCCTGTGATGCAATTTGGGTGGGGATTCAGGGGAACTGCGGAGATGTGACTCTCTAGCTGAAGCCTGTCTCCTTCCCTATTTCACACACAGTTTGGATCTTTTTTTTAAAATCTCAACAAGGGCAGACACTCCCACTGCTGAACAGTCATGAATCACTTGCAGATGGGGTGCTGGGTGGCTTTTATCATCGCAGCCCAGTTTCCCTTGCTTCACCTCTGGTGAAATTTCCCTGGCATTGTTTACAATTTACTGGGTGGCTTAGCTGACCTTTGTTTAGCTGGAAGTCCCGCCAAGTTCCCTGGAACACATGCTGAAGCGTCCTCAAGCTTGCAGCTTCAGTCTTTACCTCCCCCTCAACCGCGTTCCCAGAAACAGCTTTTCAGGGTTTAGTTCCTCCATACTAAGGAGGCAATTAATGTAATGTGTTGGGCTTCCACCGGGGAGAAAGATGGGGTTTAAATGAAGTAAAATAAAATCCATGGAGTTACACCTTTTGATCCCTGGATCAGATAAACATATGGAGCAGAGGTCCATCAGTGGCTATTAGCCACAGCATATTGTTGGAGCTCTCTGTCTGGAGCAGTGATGCTCTGTATTTTTGGTGCTCGAGGGGCGCAGTGGTGGGAGGGCTTCCAGTGTCCTGGCCCCACTGATGGACCTCCTGATGGTGCCTGGTTTTTTTTTTGGTCACTGTGTGACAGAGTGTTGGACTGGATGGGCCACTGGCCTGATCCAACGTGGCTTCGCTTATGTTCCTAAAACTGCTAGTGGACCTCCTGATGGCACCTGGGTTTTGGCCACTGTGTGACATGGAGTATTGGACTGGATGGGCCATTGGCCTGATCCAACATGGCTTCTCTTATGTTCCTAAAACTGCTAGTGGACCTCCTGATGGCACCTGGGTTTTGGCCACTGTGTGACATGGAGTATTGGACTGGATGGGCCATTGGCCTGATCCAACATGGCTTCTCTTATGTTCCTAAAACTGCTAGTGGACCTCCTGATGGCATCTGGGTTTTGGCCACTGTGTGACATGGAGTATTGGACTGGATGGGCCATTGGCCTGATCCAACACGGCTTCTCTTATGTTCCTAAAACTGCTAGTGGACCTCCTGATGGCATCTGGGTTTTGGCCACTGTGAGACACGGAGTATTGGACTGGATGGGCCATTGGCCTGATCCAACATGGCTTCTCTTATTTTCTTAAAACTGCTAGTGGATCTCCTGATGGCACTTGGGTTTTGGCCACTGTGTGACACGGAGTATTGGACTGGACAGGCCATTGGCCTGATCCAACATGGCTTCTTTTATGTTCTTATGTTCACTTGTTTGGCAGTATTCTTAGACACACCACAGGTACAAAAGCACCCTGCAGAACATTTGTGCCAAAGCTGCTCGAATCATGTGCAACGGGATTGCCCCCAAACGTTACAGAAACGCTCACAAACCAGGTGCCAGACAGGCACATCCGGGAGATGTGTGTTGTGGGAATGGGCAAAGACAAACGCAGAATAGGAAGAGGTTACTAATGTGGAGAGTCACATACGGCATGGATAAATTGTGAGATTAAGCACGGAATTTCTGTGCCTGCGTGGCTCAGGATCTCAGCAGAGCAGATGGTGCTTTGAATATTATTTCTATTACTTGGCTACTTGTAGCCTGCTTTTTCTCCCTGAGAATGAAGGCCGTGTGCAAAGTGAAAGTCAAGTACCATCGACAGGATGGGATAGCCAATAACGAGTACAATAGGATACGGACTATGGAGATATGGAAACAAATAGAAAAAAGAAACAAAGGTGAAAACAAAGAGTACAAAGAAAATAAAGAGTACAATAGGGTACAGACTACAGAAATATGGAAACAAAGATGACAACAAAGCACAAGCTTTTAAGCACAATTAATTCAGCGGTGAAGAAACTATCTAGGTTGGTCTGGGTCCAGAGCAGCTGGCCGTGTTAGACTGTTGCTGCAAAACAGTAAACAGTCCAGTAGCACTCTTAAGACTAACAAATGTCAGATGACAAAGAAGAAGAAGATATTGGATTTAAATCCCACCCTATACTCTGAGTCTCAGAGCGGTCACAATCTCCTTTACCTTCCCCCTCGCAACAGACACCCTGTGAGGTGGGTGAGAGCACTTTGAGAGCACTTTGGCAGCAGCTGCCCTTTCAATGACAACCTCTGACTGTCTGACCCAAGGCCATTCCAGCAGCTGCAAGTTGAGGAGTGGAGAATCAAACGTGGTTCTCCCAGACAAGAGTCCGCACACTTAACCACCACACCAAACTGTGATTCTCGAAAGCTTATGCTACAATAAATTTACCTAGTCTGGAGCATACTTACATTGTTAAGACTCCCAAGGGGGGGGGGGGGAAATGACTATACTACTTCGGCCATCAGGGTCAAAGTGATCCTTTATTACAGCAAAAAGTAATAGAAACCTGATAGCTCTCTTAATCACGGCATTAGCAACTAAGAAAAAAATCAGATCTCAAAAGTAGCTTTCTTCAGCAATGCTGGTGAAAGACGAGTAAAAAAATGCCCCAACTGAAAACATCAAAACCTCACAGAAACGTAAATGGGGTCAAATTGACCCCACCATTTTTTAAAGCACAATAGAAATCAGTGAAATGGTGCATTTTTAAAAGAAAGCAATCATTTAAATTGTTGCGGTACTAAAGCTTGACATAACAACAGTGAGATGCGGAACAACTGTAACAAAAAAATGACTCGCCGTGCAGGGGGGGATAGAAAGACTCGGTTTTCCAGATTTACAATACAGTTCAATTTGAGCTTTGATTTAGGGAAGCGATCAGCTTAGTGGACAGCTGGCTAGGGGTCATCTAAAGTGCACACAAAAGCTTATACCCAGAACAAAACTTCAATGGTCTCAAGAGGTGCCACTGGACTCCAACTTTGTCCTCCTAACAATTCTGCAAGTTAAGCTGATTTTGCCCCCGTGCTATAGACTGGGTGGGGGTGGTGTCGATGGAGGCAAGACGAGAGGCGCCTTTGCTTGGTGAACCCGCAGGCCAGGGGGAATTGGGACAGAAGAGCTACACAGCTCTGACACCAAACTTTTTAATCATGATGCGCCCTCGATCTCACCTTCCCTCCTTCTCTAGCAGCATGGCAACTTCCTCTTTTATTGAAACTCTGTTTCCAGTGGAAATGCAAAAGAAACCACAGATCTTCTTGCAAAGACTCTTCCCTCTAAGGAAGTGCTCCGGGAGGGCGAGGGGGAGATGGAAAAAGCCAAGAGCCAAGCGGAAGTGACGGCGCTGGGCAAAACTGTGGATGGAAAACAGCTAAGCGGGATGGGGATGATTTGAGCCAGGAGAACATCAGTGGCCATTAGCCACAGGGTATTGATGGAACTCTCTGTCTGGGGCAGTGATGCTTTGTAGTCTTAGTGCTTGAGGGGGCACAGTGAGAGGGCTTCTAGTGTCCTGGCTCCGCTGGTGGACCTCCTGATGGCACCTGGTTTTCTGGCCACTGTGTGACAGAGTGTTGGACTGGATGGGCCACTGGCCTGATCCAACATGGATTCTCTTATGTTCTTAACACGGGCACTCACGCTTGAGGAGGGAGCCAGTCCCATGAGCTGCTCTGCAGACTGCAACCCCGGACATCTCCCTATATGCCAATGCTGCACGGATGCAATTTGCAGAATGGCCTTTCAAAAAGGCATGCAAGGAGGGCAGGCACAAAGAGCCCCGCCCCCCCCCCCAAATCCCCCAGACAGGAATCAAAAGTTTCCTGGAAATTGAGAGCTCTGCTCAAAAAGCTCCTAACTCCAGTTTACAGTGATTCATGGTGGTTTCCTTTCGCATCACCAATGCTCCCTCTAAGCTGTGGAGCCTTGTGAGCAAAAATTCTACTTCATGAGCTAGCAGCATGAAAGTTGTGAGCAAGTGATTTGGCTACTGCAGAAATTAGGTTGCTCTGGGGCCATCCTTCCTGAGCTAAGACAAAAATGGGCGAGCTGGAGCCTAAAAAACTGTGAGCTAGCTCACACTAACTCAGCTTAGAGGGAACGCTGCTCATCACCGCTCCCTATTTTTACCAACGGATCCAAGAATGAAGCTGTTGATGTTTTTAATGGCCTGCCTCTAGCCTCCGGTTGCTAGCCTCCAGGTGGGGCAATAGGTGAGGAGGCTGTGAAACGATGCACTTTGCAACAACAATTATAACTAGTACATCACATCTTAAGAATTACACACTCTCCATAAACATTATATCAGAGCTTGACCGCACTCTACAGTGTATTCAGTATTTATGTTCACGGAGTCTAAAGGGAAAGCACCGCAATCAACTTTTTAACAATTACTTCTAAGAAAAACATGCAACGTTTGCCAGGTTTAAACAGCAAACACTTCTGCGTACAACATGCAAGGTTTGCAGTATACTTGACTAACAAAGAGAACAGTCCTTGAATTAAACGTAGGCTTAGAAGAATGAATTAAAAGTTGTTTTCCTGTTGATTATCCGTGTTGCAAAGTATATTGTTTCACAGCCTCAACCTTGGCTGTGTTTCCCTTGTTAAGTTGTCAAGCCTGGGGGTGGGGTGGGGGGCCCTGTAGATCTCCCGTTTACACCTGATCTCCAGCTGACAGAGATTGGCTCTCCTGGAGAAAATGGCTGTTTGGAAGGGTGAACTTTATGGCACTGTATCATGCTGAGGCTCCTCCCCTCCCCAAACCCCACCCTCTCCCGGATCCACCCCCAAAGTCTCAAGGTATTTTCCAACACAGACCTGGCAACCCCACCTGACAGCCAGGGGTGGAATTCTAGCAGAAGCTCCTTTGCATATTAGGCCACACACCCCAATGTAGCCAATCCTCCAAGAGCTTACCAGGCTCTTTTTTGTAAGCTCTTGGAGGATTGGCTACATCAGGGGTGTGTGGCCTAATATGCAAAGGACCTCTGCTAGAATTCCACTCCTGCTGACAGCTATTTCATGACTGCTGCATTCTCCAAGCTAAATTGTTTTTACTTGTCTGATGCTGCTGGACACAGCTTTTACCTAGTTCTATTGTTTATGCAAGAGCCTCGTGGCGCAGAGTGGTAAAGCTGCAGTAGGAGCCCTCTGCTCACGATCGAAGCTGGTTCAGGTAGCCGGCTCCAGGTTGACTCAGCCTTCCATCCTTCCGCGGTCAGTAAAATGAGTACCCAGCTTGCTGGGGGGAAAGTGTAGAGGACTGGGGAAGGCAATGGCAAACCACCCTGTAAAAACTGCCGTGAAAATATTGTGAAAGCAACGTCACCCCAGAGTCGAAAATGACTGCTGCTTGCCCGGGGGACTACCTTGACCTTTTTATTGTTTATGCCCCCAGCAGGTTCTTCGGTGACTATTTTTGTTGCATTGCTTTTGTTTTTGAAAGAAATGTAAACCTGCGGCTTGTTTGCTTTCATTTGTATGTCTGATGGAATATGAGGGTTGCTTTCTAATTTCACATCAGTTTCTTTCAATCCTGTTAAGCGGGAGAAGCCCTGACATGGTCGACCCAGACTAGCCTGGTCTTCTCGGCTCACAGAAGCTAAGCAGGGTCAACCCTGGTTAGGACTCGCAGGGGAGAACACCATGGAAGTCCAGGGTCACTACGCAGAGGCAGGCTATGGCAAACCACCTCTGTTTGTCTCTTGCCTTGACCTGGATGGCTCAGGCTAGCCCAATTTCCTCCGCTCTTGGGAGCTAAACAGGGTCAGTCCTGGTTAGGACTTGCAAGGGAAGCCCAAGGTCACTGTGCAGAGGCAGGCAACGGCAAGCCACTTCTGTTTCTCTGCACCTTGACCTGGATGGCCCAGGCTAGCCCGATTGCCTCGGTTCACAGAAGCTAAGCAGGGTCAGCCCTGATCACGACTTGTAGGGGAGACCACCAAGGAAGTCCAGGATTGTACGCAGAGGCAGGCGAAGGCAAACCACCTCTGAACATTTCTTGCTTTAAAAAATCCCAAGAGGTTATCGTGAGTTGGCTGTGTCTTACCAAGAGGAAGTGGGAAATATTAGCAAATATAAATATATTTGCATTGCCCACAGAGCTTAGCCTATTTGACAAGACTCGGATCAGGAAGGGCGAGAACTGGATTCAAAGGGGGGGGGGGAGTATGTGAGGTTATTTCATACCCTAAACCAGGGATGGCCAAACTGTGGCTCAGGAGCCACATGTGGCTCTTGAAGCCCCCACCATCCCGGCTTGGAGAAGGCATTTATCTCTTTAAATCACATCTGCAAGCCAAGCCAGCCAGCAGCTTGGAGAATGCATTTGAAGTTAAAGTTGCTTTCTTTCCACCTCTCCCCACCCTATTTGCTTTCTTTCCTTCCTTCCTTGCAGCTCTCAAACATCTGACGTTGAATCTATGTGGCTCTTACCTTAAGCAAGTTTGGCCATCCCTGCCCTAAAGAGACACAACCTGACTCGGCATTAGAAGCCCAGCCAATCCCGGTTTCCTGCAGCACATGATGACATGACACACACTTGCAAATGCGTGTTTTGCCACCTGCATACTTTGCATTGTTCAGAGGTATATATGAAACACATCCTGACTTTACTGATTCTTCTGTTGGCAGCCGAAAGGTTTCGGAAACAGCTAGCTGCACACCTCGGGTGAAATGGCCTTGGGAAACCCAGCAGTTCTTTCTCTGTACTATCACTTTGATCCCTGAAGTGATAACTGCCAAGCAGAGGTTCTTGGAAAGGCAACGGCTGTGTCAGAATCTAGACTTCCCGCTAGCGTACGTGTATAATACGGCGAATGCAGCTGGTCTGCAGGGCAGAAGCAGCCGCAGCCCTGAAAAGCAGTGAAAAGAACGTTAAACTGGTGGCGAAGTCCCAAGCAGAAAGGGCAGGCTGCAGTCAAACATGGCAGAACGTAAGCAGACACTTCTGTCAAGCTTGCCAACCTCCAGGGGGCGGCTGGAGATCTCTCACTATTACAGCGGGTCTCCAGGCAACAGAGCTCAGTTTGCCTGGGGAAACAGTAAAAAAGAGCAAGCGTCCAGTAGCACCTTGAAGACTTAACAAGATTTGTGGCAGGGTGCGAGCTTCTGCGTGTCACTGCTCACTTCTTCGGATACGGCTAGAACGAGACCATCTGTCCTTATGTCTTGGAAGTGGAGTGATATCAGATGCCAAACGCCAACAGCAGGTGAAGGGACTGGGTGTGACTGGGTTAAGTGTGACATGCGGAGAGGTAGCAGACGTGGAAAAATCAGCATTGGTAATGCAAGAGGATGCCTAGGGCTCAGTTCAATCCAGGTGAATGCACATTGTCTCATGCTTCATTAGCAGTTGCAATTCAGCAGTCTCTCTTTCAAAACCTCCCTTTGAAATTCCTTTGATAAGAGAACTGCTGCTCTTGGGAAAGCAACTGAATGTCCTGGGATGTTGAAATGGGGGGAACAATGCCTCCTCCTAGACTGAATTGAGACCCAGGTTTCCTGTTATTGTCCTTTGGCATCTGAAATCACTGCTCTAGGGCTGCCAAGTTCCCGGGTCTGTGTCGGTTTGGGAACTCCCCGCCCAGGAGGTTCCCAACCCGGTGGCCCACATTGGGCTGGCGGGGGGATCCTCCCCTGACGTCGTGATGATGTCACTCGCAGTGACATAATGTGCCAGCTGCTCTAGGGGCTTCTGGAAAAGCTCTATGGTTTTCCTGGACACTCTAGCAATATGGGAAGGAAAACTCTATGGTACATTAGACAAAAACTAGGTACAATGGTACAAAAAATTGTGAGTGACATCATTGCGGCGGAGTCCCCCACTGGAGGCTGCGGAAGACTTGGCGACCCTACTCTGCTCTCTAAGATGTAAGGACAGACAGATTCGCGCATTCTAGCTGTATCTGAAGAAGTGAGCAGTGACATGTGAAAGCCCTGCCACTAAGTCTTTGGGAAGAAGAATGCAGATTTATACCTCGCCCTTCTTCCTGACTCACAGCGGCTTACAAATCCCCTTTATCTTCCTCCCCTACAACAGAAACTCTGTGAGATGGGTGAGGCTGAGAGGGCTCTCCCAGAAGCTGCCCTTTCAAGGACAACTTCTGTCGGAGCTGTGGCTGACCCAAGGCCATTCCAGCAGGTGCAAGTGGAGGAGTGGGAAATCAAACCCGGTTCTCCCAGATAACGGCACACTTAACCACTACACCAAACTGGCTCTCCAGTGCTATTGGACTCTTTTCTGCTACTACAGACTAATCTTGAACTATCTCCTTGGAGAAAATGGCAGCTTTGGAAGACACCATGGCATTCTACTCCACTGACGTCTCTTCCCTCCCCCAAACCCTGCCCTCCTCAGGCTCCACCCCCAAAATCTCCAGGTATTTCTCAACCCGGAGCTGGTAACCCTAACTTCTGTAGAGTGCAATTCATTTGGCCGTGTCATCCCCTCCTGCCTTGTTATTAAAATGCATGTGCAAATTTAAGTGAAGACATCCCAGAATGTCAAACATATGGCCCAGGGGCCGAATGAGGCCCCCAAGCAACTGGCTGTCTTTTGCTTCCTTCACCCTCTCGCTTGCTTCCTTCTGCATCGCAGCTTACTTTGCCAGGCTTGTTCATTTGCTCAGGAATTACAGAGCAAAGCCTCTGTTTTCTCCATTGGCTGAGGCTCCTCCCTCGGGAAGGAAGGCGGGGAGAGAGAGCTTGCTTTGCCAGGCTCTCTCAATCGCACAGCAGAGCTCCTGAGTCAAGCCTCTCTTCCTTATTGGCTGAGGCTCCCTTCCTTCCTGGTCCCCTGGGGAATGAAGGAAAGAGCCAGAGTTTCCTTTGCCCAGTTCCCTGGATCCCATGGAAGAGATATAAAGAAAGCACCTTTAAGACCAATGAGTGCTTATGTTACAAGCATGTTTTATTTTACGCTTTTAAAAAATCTTTGTGTTTGTCCGTGCCCTTTATAAAGTTTATATCTTTACTACCTGGCATTACATTTTATGACACACATGGCCCAGCTCAGCAAGGTCTCATTTATGTCAGATCCGGCCCTCATAACCAATGAGTCTGATGCCGCTTGTTTAGAAATACTTCCTGCCTTGCAAAAAGCCATGGATGGGGAACAGGAGACCCTCCCACCACCAAAAGCGAAGTCCAGGCTTTACACCTACAAGGTTAGCCTAAGCACAAAGAGGAGGTGAAGCCATTATACTGCTTCAAAAAGGAACATGGACTTTTTGTTCTATCCTCACTTCCACTACCCTCTCAACACAAAAAGCTGCACACCACGGACACTTGAGTCTGGGTAAATGCAACTCCTGAAAGAAAAGCGAGCGTATTGCAAGAGTCAAGATAAAGCGAATGTCGCTTTGTTTGATGTGAAATTCAAGTGGCGTCCTTTGGCTACTGGCCTCTTCCAGCGGCTGACTTCAATCACTTCTCTGTGGCAGGGGTGAAAGGAAAGGAGGGATCTGAAACTAGTAGGCACAGGGAATGCCTCACAAAGACAGCGGAGAGGATTCGTCACAGAATCTCTTGTCTTGGCTACCCAAAGCCCAGCTTGTACTTCTCATTTCAAGACCAACGGTTGGATTAATTGCACCCTAGGAACCTTTTCACCCTAACTTGGGATAGCCCTGGGTAGGCCAGGTTAGTCTAATCTCAGAAGCTAAGCAGGGTCAGTCCTGGTAACTATTTGGGTGAGAGACCACCAAGGAAGTCCTGGAGGGCTACGCAGAGGAAGACAATGGCAAACCACCTCTGAACATCTCTAGCCTTAGGAATTCTACAACGTCGGTGTAAATTGGCTGCAACTCGATAGCGCAGGGGTGGCCAACGGTAGCTCTCCGGATGTTTTTTGCCTACAACTCCCATCAGCCACAGCCATTGGCCATGTATGTAGGTAGGTAGGTAAAAAACATCTGGAGAGCTACCGTTGGCTACCCCTGAGATAGCACTTTCCACCAACCCCAGGAGTCCTTTCTACTGGTGTAGTGCCAAGAGCCCCATGGCGCAGAGTGGTAAGCTGCGGTATTGCAGTCCAAGCTCTGCTCACGACCTGAGTTTGATCCCGGCAGAAGCTGGGTTCAGGTAGCCGGCTCGAGGTTGTCTCAACCTTCCATCCTTCTGAGGTCGGCAAAGTGAGCATCCAGCTCGCTGAGGGTAGGGTGGAGATGACTGGCAAAGGCAATGGCAAACCACCCCGTAAAAAAAAAGTCTGCTGTGAAAATGTCATGATGAGACGTCACCCCAGAGTCGGTAACGACTGGTGCTTGCACAGGGGAGCGCTGGTCAGCTGCTTCGAGAGGGAAGATTCTGCCAACCACCCCCTCCACACCACAACAGCTCGTGTTATGGTAGGCCTTGCACCTACAAGGATCTTCCAACACCTGGCCCTGCCTTTTTGAGGCTCACGGGTGGTTAGTGGGAGAAAGAAGAGGCAGGAAAGGTTAATCTCCAGAAGTATTTCCTACCAGCAACACACGGGACCAAGTCCAAGGCCTTTCTAAAGCACAGACATTAGCAATAGCTTTCAGTTGCGTAACAGATCAAGGGATGAGAGCACGGAGAAACTGCATTTTGCAATCCGGATTAAGGGGCAAACTAATCTGTAAATCTGGGTACCTGCCTGTGACTAGCCTGACCCGTTCTGCACATGTCAAAGATGATGATGATAATGGATTTATACCCCACCCTTCACTCGAAATCTCAGAGTGGTTTACAATCTCCTTTCCCTTCCTCCCCTGCAACAAACGCCCTGTGAGGTAGGCGGGGCTGAGAGAGCTCTTACAGCAGCTGCCCTTTCAAGGACAACTCCTATAAGAGCTATGGCTGACCCAAGACTATTCCAGCAGCTGCAAGTGGAGGAGTGGGGAACCAAAGCCTGTAAAGTAGGTGGGGCTGAAAGAGCTCTCCCGGAAACTACTCTTTCAAGGGCAGCTCTGCGAGAGCTATGGGCTGATCCAAGGCCATTCCAGCAGCTGCAAGTGGAGGAGCGGGGAATCAAAACCCTGTGAAGTGGGTGGGGCTGGGAGAACTCTGACAGAAGCTGCCCTTTCAAGGACAACTCTGTGAGAGCTATGGCTGACCCAAGGCCATCCCAGCAGGTGCAAGTGAAGGAGCGGGGAATCAAACCCGGTTCTCCCAGATAAGAGTACGCACACTTCACCACTACACCGAACTGGGGAAAGGCATTACTAGCTAGAAGAGCTGGAGTCACAGTTGCGAAAAAGACGACAACCAGGGGAAGCTTTCAATTCCCCTCCCTCCTTTGCTTCTAAAAGGATGTGGAGGCAGAACGGAGGGTGTGCAGAGGACAGCAACAAGGATGATCGGGGGCCTGGAGGCCAAGCCCTGCAAGGAGAGGCTGAGGGACTTGGGAATGGTCAATCTGGAGAAGAGGAGGCTGAGGGGGGACAGGATGGCTCTCTTGAAGTACTTGAAGGGCTGTGCCTAGTTTAAAGGAGTGCAGGCAGCTGTTCCTGTTGGCGGCAGAGGAGAGGACTCACAATCATGTGTTTAAATTAAGGGTGGGAAGGAACCGGCGGAATATTAGGAGAAAATCTTTTTGCCGCAAGAGTTGTTCAACAGTGGAATCAGCCGCCAAGGAGGGTGGGGAGCTCCCCCTCACTGACAGTCTTCAAGCAGTGGCTGGACAAGCACTTGTGAGGGATGCTCTAGGGCAGCGTTTTCCATTTGCAGGGTCATGACCTGGCCCAGGGTCACGGACTTCTCAGTACCGGGTCACAAGTAAGGGCCGCCACTGCTGGTCTCCCCGCAAGGCAAGGAGATGGCAAAAGCAGCTCCCAGGTTCCCCACCCGATTTAAACACCCAACGGAGTGTTTAAATGCGGGGGGGGGAGGTAGATCACCTGCCTTTGCCCTCTCCCCTTGAGGTGGGGAGACATCATCTCCCGGCTCCACTCCCAGAGTCTTCTGGCTCCACCCCCAAATTTTAGTGGGCCACAAAGAAGAAGTATAAAAATAACCAGGCCACTGGCGGGGGGGGGGGAGAGCTTGGGAAACCCTGTTCTAGGGTTGGACTAGGCGCCCCCTTCCAGTTCTCTATTACTGAATGCACACGGTGAAAAATGGTCCAAGTAAAGCATGACGCTTTGCCCCACGACCACCATAAAGGAAGAACGGAAAACGTCGACTGACAGGGACTAGTAGTAACAAGGGGGAACTGTGGCCTATTCTCTTGCCAAAACCACACTCGGTGATGGCAGCTTATTGCAAAGAAGATAATGCTTATCTGGTGGGAACAGAAAATATGTGAGGCCGAGAGGCTTCCTAGAATCCTGAGCCCTGCCGATGTCAACCCAGTAAGATCAAAATGCGCCCCCCCCCCCAAGATGAGACGGGGGACCGTAACGGAAATGAATTGACGATGCTGACCTTCAAAAAGGCAAAAGCTATGCTGGGGATTTATCAGGAAGGGGGCTGAAAACAAATCAGTCAGTATTGCAATGCCCCCTGTATAAATCTATGATGTGGTCTCATCTGGAATACTGGGTACAGTTCTGGTCACTCCACCTCAAAAAAAGACGTTACAGCATTGGAAAAAATGACATTATAGCATTGGGAAAAGTGCAGAAAAGGGCAACTAGAATGGTTGAAACACTTTCCCTATGAAGAAAGGTTGAAATGCTAGGGGCTCTAGCTTGGAGAAACGTCAACTGCGGGGTGACATGATAGAGGTTTGCAATATAATGCATGGGATAGAGAAGGTAGAGAAAGAAGTGCTTTCCTCCCTTTCTCACAATATGAGAACTCATGGACCTTCAAAGAAATTGCTGAGCAGTCGGGTTAGAACGGATAAAAGGAAGTTCTTCACCCAAAGGGTGATTAACATGTGGAATTCACTGCCACAGGACGTGGTGGTGGCTACAAGCATAGACAGCTTCAAGAAGGGATTGGAAAAGCATATGGAGCAGAGGTCCATCAGCGGCTATTAGCCACAGTGTATTGTTGTAACTTTGTCGGAGGCAGTGATGCTATGTATTCTTGGTGCTTGGAGGGGGGGCACTGAGGGAGGGCTTCTAGCCCCACTGATAGACCTCCTGATGGCACCTGGTTTTTTTTTTGCCACTGTATGACACAGAGTGTTGGACTGGATGGGCCATTGGCCTGATCCAACATGGCTTCTTATGTTCTTATTACAGCATTGGAAAAGGCGCAGAAAAGGGCAACTAAAATGATTGCAGGGATGGGACACCTTCTCTATGAAAGCATGTCAAAGAGGTTTTAGGGAAGAAACAATGACTGAGAGCTGACATGATAGTGGTTTATGAAGTCAGAGTCATAGAGAAGGTAGCGAACTTTCCTCCTTTTCTCACAATACGGAGACTCGTGGGCACCCAGTGAAATTAATGAGCGGTAGATTTAGAACAGATGAAAGCATTTCTTCACCCAAAGATTCAGAGGAGTTTAGCCGTGTTAGGCTGTTGCTGCAAAAACAGCAAAGAGTCCAGTAGCACTTTTAAGACAAAATTTATCACAGCATAAGCTTTCAAGAAACGCAGCTCTCTTCACTCCTCCCCTCTTCTTATCGCCTATATGGCCTTATGGCCAGTTTTTATGTACCCTCCATACATCTGGTGAAGAGAGCTGTGTTTCTCAAAAGCTTATGCTACAATGAAATTCATTGAGTTTTAAAGTTGCTACTGGACTCTTTACTATATTCCCCCAAAGAGTAATTGACATGTGGAATTCACTGCCACAGGAAGTGGTGGCAGCTACAAGCATAGCCAGCTTCAAGAGGGGATTCGAAAAACATATGGAGCAGAGGCGATTAGCTACAAGGCGTAGCTGGAACCCTCTGTCTGGGGCAGTGATGCTCTGTATTCTTGGTGCTTGGGGGGCAATTGTGGGAGGGCTTCTGGAGTTCTGGCCCCAGTGGTGGACCTCCTGAAGGCACTTGGGTTTGGCTGTGCGGCACAGAGCACTGGATTGGACGGGCCGCTGGCCTGACCCAACACGGCTTCTCTTATGTTCGTAACCTGACTGAAATCTGAAGCCGCTGCACTGAAGAGATTGGGAATTTTTAAACACCTTCAGCCTCTGCCCTTAGCTGTGGACTAGTGGGGTTGAAAATCAGTGGCTTGCTTGAAAGCCCGCTTTGAGCTCTTGTGCCATTCACCATCATGGGCGCCCTCGTTTCTTAGTTCTGCAGCAAAACAGACCAAGGTCCTTTTCCAAGCCAAGTGGCTCCCCGCAATTCTGACCATACAAAAGTTTCAACTGCAATTTGATGCCTGGCTTGTAGTGGCCTAGCATAAGAACATAAAAGAAGTCATGTTGAATCAGGCCAATGGCCCATCTAGTCCAACACTCTGTGTCACACAGTGGCCAAAAAACCCAAGTGCCATCAGGAGGTTCACCAGTGGGGCCAGGACACTAGAAGACCTCCCACTGTGCCCCCCCACCCAAGCACCAAGAATACAGAGCATCACTTGCCCCAGACAGAGAGTTCCATCAATAGGCTCTGGCTAATAGCCACTGATGGACCTCTGCTCCATATGCTTATCCAATCCCCTCTTGAAGCTGGCTATGCTTGCAACCACCACCACCTCCTGTGGCAGTGAATTTCATGTGTCAATCACCCTTTGGGTGAAGAAGTACTTCCTATCAATGGCTCATTGTCAAAACGAATGGAATGTCCACGTTCAGGGAAAGGGGATCCTGAAAATGGTTTGATATTGTTACTACTGGATTTGGATTTTGCACACCCATGGACTCAATGCGAAAGCCCTCCTTTGGTCTCTGTTTGGAGTTAGGGTAAGTGTGCTCTAAAACGTTGCATGTAATGTGAATCATGATATGAATTTGTAAAGTGATATTTCTTTGTGGCGATAATACACATTTGTTCTATAGTGTTTAACTTTTTCTCCTGGCACCTGAGCTTGTTTTGGATTTTCCATAATCCATGTTGACTCTTAAAATGGCAGCAACCAGGGGTCATTTTGTAGAAAAATAGGTGGTGGAGCTCATTAGCACAACTCATTAGCATATGCTGCCCCCCACCAGCCAAAAGCAACCTGACACAAGAAAGGAGAGCCCTGGATGAGTGAGGCCTTCTTGGGCTGGCTAGAGATCCAGCCAGCCCAAGCAGGCCTCTCTCACCTGGGGCTCTTCTTGACCACCCCCTCCCGAAGTCAAAAGGCCAGTACGCCACACACCACCCAAAATCACATCAGAAGGGGAGAAAGGGTGGTGCGGGCTTCTCCGGGATTAATGAGTGCTGCTGGGAGCATGGCAAAGCTCCAGGTGGCTGGCTGCTCTCCTAATCCAGGGATTGTTATGCAGCTGCACCTACTATTCAATGGACAAGGTAGGTAGGGAAGGAGGGGGGGGGACCCTCAGAAAGGTTCAGGAGCTGCGTTCCTGTGAGCTCCTGCTGAATTCAAGGCCTGGCAGCAACTAACAACTCACCTGCAGTTATACAAAATGAACTGCTCAGAACCAAAACACACATTACCTATAACAGATAACAGATTGGGAGGGGAGTTTCAACCCCATGCCATACTTTTGACAAATGCAATGTCCGGGAACTAGCATACTGTGGGTGGGGAAGGCTGATGCACAGCATCATGCTCTTGATGCAAATTGGGCACTGGTGCTTTGGAACATTAGTTCCACAACTATGTCTTCTGGGCATGGACCAGGGGTCACTGGGAGTGTGGAAGGAGGTATTTGTGGATCTCCTGCATTGTGCAGGGGGTTGGGCTAGATGACTCTGGAGCTCCCTTCCAACTGTCTGCAAAGAGGATGTAGCTGGGGGGGGGGGGGAGCAACCCTAATGCAACTTGTATTGCAGGTTATGTGTAGTTGGCCACGAGAGGAAAGTCTGAGTAGAGGCCCCCTGGCCGAAGAGGGGGACGAGTCGTTATCTGGATCTTCCTGCTCCAAACCACTCCTTTGCACCAAATTCTACCGAAGCCTCAATTATCAGCTTCATGTCAGCCTGGCAGACTCTGTGCATTCATGTAAATTAAGCCTACCTGATGACTCTCACATTAATTTTAGCGTACAGAAACCTGCATTTGAAATGCAAAACTCTGGATACTCTGCAGAAAACCCAAAACTTCTGCATTTCTGTTTGGAGCTGCCGTCTCCTCATTGGGCTTGTTTTTGTGAAGGCTCCTGTGAGTCTTGGGGCTTCCCCTCTTCTGCCACGCGGAATGAAAAGATGCTGGGGGATCCCCACAGCTCAGCTTGTAAGGCAAGAGGGGGAAAGACCCAGGAGGGCTGTTCATACAGTGGTGGTTCTCACCCACCCTGAGAGATTAGTTTTTCTATCAGATCTCATATTAAACGGGCTTCACTTTGTAACACCCTCCCCCTTTGTTTACAGTTTGCAATAGCAACACAACGGCCTAATGAAAAGCCAGTTTGGTGTAGTGATGATGTGCGCAGACTCTTATTTGGGAGAATTGGGTTTGATTCCCCACTCCTCCTCTTGCAGCTGCTGGAATGGTCTTGGGTCAGCCATAGCTCTCGCAGAGCTGTCTTTGTAAGGGCAGCTTCTGGGAGAGCTCTCTCAGCCCTACCTACGTCACAGGGTGTCTGTTGTGGCGGGGCGACCGAGGTGGGGGGAGGTAAAGGAGATTGTGACCGCTCTGAGATTCACCGTATAGGGTGGGATATAAATCCAAGATCTTCTTCGAGTATAGTTCGCTGAAGATGCTTTTTAGCCACTGAATTTTATAGAAGATCTGAGTTACAGCACCATAATGTTAATTTAATATAAGTCGATTTAAATGATGGTTTTATCTAATTGTAATTATTGTGTAGTATGGTTTTACTGTGTATTGTATTTATGTGTTGTGAGCCGCCCTGAGCCTCCCTTGGCGGGGAGGGCAGGATATAAATAAAAAGTTATTATTATTATTATAGTTCATGCATCTGACGAAGTAAATCTGGACTCCTCAAAGCTGGGATAAATTGCGTTCCCTAAGGGGCTAGACTTCTGCTTTTGTGCCATAAAATGAGAAAGCCAACCAATGACTGGAGGGAAGTGTTCAGTTTCTGGCAATCAAGCCGATTTGCATGCCGCCGCTCGCTTCGTTCCTGACCCAGACAGCCCAGGCCGGCCTGGACTTGTCAGATCTCGGCCCTGGGGGCTGATGGGAGGCCACCGAGGAAGGCCAGGGTCACGGTGCAGAGCAGGTGTGGCCGAAGTGTGGCTTGGAAGCCACATGCTGCTCTTTTACACATATTGTATGGCTCTCACGGCCTCCACCGCCCTGTTGAGAAGACACTTGTCTCTTTAAATCGCTTCTGGAGAGCCAGTTTGGTGTAGTGGTTAAGTGTGCGGACTCTTATCTGGGAGAACCGGGTTTGATTCCCCACTCCTCCACTTGCACCTGCTAGCATGGCCTTGGGTCAGCCATAGCTCTGGCAGAGGTTGTCCTTGAAAGGGCAGCTGCTGTGAGAGCCCTCTCCAGCCCCATCCACCTCACAGGTTGTTTGTTGTGGGGGAGGAAGGTAAAGGAGATTGTGAGCTGCTCTGAGACTCTTCGAAGTGGAGGGTGGGATATAAATCCAATATCATCATCATCTTCTTCTTCTCCAAACCAAGTCAGCTGGCAGCTTGGAGAATGCATTTAAAGTTAAAGTTCCTTCCTTTCCACCTTTCCCATCCCCCATCTATTTCCTTCCTTCCTTGTGGCTCTTGGACATCTGACATTCACGGCTTGCACCTCTCAAACATCTGGTATTTATTTTACGTGGCTCTTACGATTAAGCAGGTTTGGCCACCCCTGATGTAGAGACAGGCCATGCCAAACCACCTCTGAATGAATCTTGCCTTGAAAACCTCACGGGGTTATCGCAAGTCAGCTGTGACTTTATAGCCAAAAAAAAAAGTTGCAGGGAGCGATGAAGAGGGACTCCCAAGTTCACAGCGCTCTTGCACAGGTCATATATGAAGGCGTCTGCATAAAGGGAAGGTCACTCACAGATCACTCCAGCAAGGGTGGCGATAGCTACAGGGCATCCAGGACAGATGCCTCAGACTGGGAGGGGACCCTGACAGCCCGCAGCCCCACCCCCTAACAGGGGGGGGGAAGAGGAAGAGTTGGGTGGCGACCTCACATCCCTGCCTTTGCCGGGGGTTCAGACAGCAGCCAGTTGGCTCGGTCCACCTGTGGCCAAACTGTGGCTTGGGGGCCACCTGTGGCTCTTTCACACATATTGTGTGGCTCTCAAAGTCACCACTGCCCCATCAGTCAGCTTTGAGAAGGCATTTCTCTGTTTAAATCGCTTCTCCAAGCCAGCCGGTGGCTTGGAGAATGCCTTTAAAGTTGCTTTCTTTCCACTTCTCCTTCCTTCCTCCCTACCCCCAGGGGCGCCCTAGGCAGACTCGCTGCCTGGCGCCCCCCCACACTGCTGCGCTTGCTCCCCCCCCCCCCCCGAAGCTCACCGCTGCTAGCCTCCTCTGGCCCACCACCGCCGTGCTCACTCCCCCCGCCCCCAAGCTCACTGCAAGTAAAAGTAATCCCTGCCGGCTACTCGCAGCCCAGGATCTGACAAGGCCTCATTTATGTCCGATCCAGCCCTCATAACAAAAGAGTTCAACACCCCTGCTCTAGGATCACAGCTGAGACTCTACGCCCTATTTGTTGGTGCCCCTGGGAGAAAAAAAGGAAGCAAGCTGACGGAATTTCCTGAGCAAGGGAAACTGGGAAATTCTCAATGGAGGCAGGGATTTCAAAATTAAGCAGACAGAACAGTATGACCTCACACACTGGAGTCAAGGAACAAAACACAGTAGGGCAGAGAGCAAGGTGACACACTCGGGGCCTCGAGGCAAGCCGGTCTCAGAGAACTGCGTGATCTAACGACAAAACAGAGCGTCACCTCATGGAATCTGTGCCAGTCACAAGACGATGATGTGCCAAAAAGAGGCAGATACACACAGCAGTAAACATTTCCAGTAGGGAGACAGAAGTACTTCACATAGTAAACGAACTTGCAAGATCCCGTCTGGTGCAGTGGTTAGTGGTTAGTTTGGTGCAGTGGTTAAGTGCACGGACTCTTATCTGGGAGAACCAGGTTTGATTCCCCACTCCTCCACTTGCACCTGCTGGAATGGCCTTGGGTTAGCCATAGCTCTCGTAGGAGTTGTCCTTGAAAGGGCAGCTGCTGTAACAGCTCTCTCAGTCCCACCTACCTCACAGGGTGACTGTTGTTGGGTGGGGGAAGGAAGGTAAAGGAGATTGTGATCGCCCTGAGACTCAGAGTATAGGGCAGGATATAAATCCAGTATCATCATCAGGAGAGCCAGTTTGGTGTAGTGGTTAAGTGTGCGGACTCTTATCTGGGAGAACCGAGTTTGATTCCCCACTCCTCCACTTGCACCTGCTGGAATGGTCTTGGGCAAGCCATAGCTCTGGCAGAGGTTGTCCTTGAAAGGGCAGCTGCTGTGAGAGCCCCCTCCAGCCCCACCCACCTCACAGGGTGTCTGTTGTGGGGGAGGAGGGTAAAGGAGATTGTGAGTCGCTCTGAGACTCTTCGGAGTGGAGGGTGGGATATAAATCCAATATCTTCTTCATCATCATCATCTGGAACTGTGCCCAGTTTGGGTCATTTGAGTTCACAAATGAGTTCATAAGAAAGCAGGAATCCCTGCTACAGAAGGTGGCTGGAATCCAGGAATCCCAACTACAGAGAACGACGTCTCTTTCTTGCGTAAGATCAAGAGAACTGGATCTTTCGAGGCGGATCATGAGTTTTAGGCAGATCATGAAAGGGAGGGAAGGAACAGATGAATCACTGCTCCACTCCTGTGGCCTTCCCTTACATGCCCAGGGTAATGCCAATTGCCACTTTGAGGTCAGGAAGGAATTTTCCTCTAGACCAGCCTGGCCCAGAGATCCTGGAAGTTTTTTTGCCTTCCTCTTGGCATAAAGCAGGGGTCGTTGAAGGAGTGGCGGGGAAGGCTGCTATGAATTCTTGTGCTGCGCAAGGGTGGGGTTGGACTAGATTAGGGGTGTCAAACTCATTTGTTATGATGGCCGAACCTGACATAAATGAGACCATAAATGGGCCGGGCCATGTGTCATAAAATGTAATGCCAGGTGGTAGAGATATAAAGTATACAGACAAACACAATTAAAGATTTTTTTAAAAAAATGATCAAACTATTAGCATGCATTTGTCTTAGAGACACTTTCTTTGTAGCCCTCCCATGCGATCCAGGGAACTGGGCAAAGGAAGCTCCAGCTCTTTCCTTCCTTCCTTCCCCCCAGGGGACCAGGAGGGGGAGGAGCCTCAGCCAATAGAAGGAAGAGAGGCTTGGCTCAGCAGCTCTGCTGTGTGATTGAGAGAGCCTGGCAAAGCAAGCTCTCCCTTCCTCCCCAAGGGAGGAGCCTTGGCCAATGGAGAAAATAGAGGCTTTGCTCTGTAGCTCCTGTGTGATTGAAGCAAGCCTGGCAAAGCAAGCTGTGATTGAAGAAGGAAGTGAGAGAGAGGGAGAAGGAAGCAGATGACAGCCAGTTGCTCGGGGGCCTGATAGGAGCCCTCCGGGGGCCTGATTTGACCCCTAGGCCGCATGTTTGACACCCCTAGACTAGATTACCTTCCAGCTCTAGGCTTCTATGAGTCAAGAAAAGACTGGGTCAAGGAATGATAACACTCCGTTGCTTTTGCTTCAGGGCCAAGATCCAACAGATCACTGCATTTGGGGTTTAGCTAAAATAAAGCTATAAGTAAGCTCACTCTGAACGGTTACACCAAGACGATACACAACACAATGAAACAGCTGCAAAATACAGTGGAAGTCAATCAGGAAAAGGCAGGTCTTCGGACCTATCCAGAAGGCATTTTGAAAACTGGACATTCTCCTCTTCTGAGGATGGAAAGAAAAAGAAGACGATATTGGATTTATATCCCGTCCTATAAAGGATATTGTAAGCCACTCTGAGTCTTTGATTCAGAGACAAGGGCGGGATATAAATCTGCAGTCTTCTTCTTCTATACTCTGAATCTCAGAGTGGTCACAATCTCCTTTACCCTTCCCGCCCACAACAAGCACTCTGTGAGGTGGGTGGGGCTGAGAGAGCTCTCACAGCAGCTGCCCTTTCAAGGACAACTCCTGTGAGAGCTATGGCTGACCCAAGGCCAATCCAGTAGGTGCACGTGGAGGAGTGGGGAATCAAACTCGGTTCTCCCAGATAAGAGTCCGCACACTGAACCACTACACCAAACTGGTCCCCACCAAAGCTCCAAAGTGGGGAGGGGCCAGCCAAAACAGACCCTCGCTTCCTCACAGCTCCCACTGGGCTAAGGGTTCTGAGAAGAATATAGTTCTGGCAGCATCTCTTTGCACGACAGATCATTTCCACAAAATGTAACGGTGACCATTGGATAAAATGGCTTTAACACCAAAAGAAGGATAAAACTAACCGATTGGGAACAGACATATTCACAGCCATCACAAGAAGCAGTAGTACATATTGGTACATTCTTTGTAACCCGTTCCCAGAGGTACCTGGTTGGCTATCGTTGGTAATGCAAACGCTAAACCGGGTGGATTTTGGGTTTGATGCAGCCAAACCTAATCTTTTTTTGGGGGGGGGGGTTGTATTTGTGTGTGTGCATATGTGCATACATGCCTGGAAGTTATGGTGACTTCTGGCTACCCCTACTGGGGCAAGGAGGACGTTCTGAGAAGTGGCTTGATGCAGCCTGCCTCTGTCTCCCGCTCCTGGTATTCCAAGGCCTCACTTCCATGTACTTGCCAGGGCTGGCCGTACTTAGCTTTTGAGATGCTATAAGATCAGGTTCGCCTGGGCAATCCAGGTCACAGCCAGCCAAACCTACTCTTGGCGCAGGCTGAACTTTCCCTTTAGTTGGGAAACGCGTCTGGCACTGGACCCAGCTTGCTCAAAAACACAACGGCTTTGCGAAAGCATGTACAGTGAGGCAGCAGGAAAGAATGTGTGTAGTAAGAATGGACACCATTGCCAAGGGTAGATCGCTTTCAGAACCACTGCAGCATTACAACTCTGTGAGCGTGGCCAAATCTATCACGGCCAACGCACAGGGGCTTTCCCCTCTGCATGCAACGTGCAGATTCAATCACAGTCTATTTTACAAGATGCGATTGATCTAGGCTCCCAAAATAAAGGCTCCAAAGGTGCAAAGTTCCTTCCTTTACGTGTTTGTTGTCTTGATATACCACGTTTCACAAACAAGCTTCATCCAAGAGCCATCCTGTGCCAAGCATGTCATTTCTATATGCTACTTCTAATCATGTTCCACAGACAAGCCAGATACAAACCAGAACACCCTTCATGCTCTCTCTCCCCGCTTTCTCCTTCTTTTCAAAGGGTGCATAATAAATCCATCTGGACCCAGGATGTTTAGAGTAACCTTGTGCTAACAGTGTAGAGTGCCTCTCCCCCATATTCACACAGCCAGGTCTTATCAGTTCCCAGAGAATGTGTGCGAAAGGGAGATGTTTTTATTAGCTGACATTTCTTAGTCATAAAGAGATACTAGTGAGTAGCCTTTGAATCCTCAACTCAATTTGCATCTTTATGTTATCCTTTTGAAGTTATCTGTAACCTTTCCTTTTGAAGCATACCTATAAGTTACTATGCAATGCTATGTATGTCATTACTTCCAAGGAGTCCGTCCTTGGGCAAGCTCTGGAGTTTTAACAGTAAAGCAACTTTTGATTAAAGAACAAAAGCTTGATTATTGCAAAATATCGATGCTTGACATCCTGTAAACTCACAACAATGACGTCAAACTAAGACATCTTCAGTTTCCAAAAGGCACAAGCTCATTGGGAGACTGGATCAACCACATCTTGTGAAACTGACTGTGACTGAATTTCCAGGGGAAACCTTTTGAATGGACCTTTTTCCATTCTCCATGGAATCTTCTTGAAAATTACTGTGGAATCCATCCCCTCATGAAATATACTTCCCGTGTATTTGGGATATCTTTATAAATTATTTGGACACTTTATTCTATTACTGTTGATTCATTTTGTGTTTGCACAGTGGTTTTGCTTTGATCTATTTACTGTGCAGTCCAGAGGTGTCAAACATCTGGCCTGGGGGCCGAATCAGGCCCCTGGAGGCTCCTATCAGCCCCCCCCCCCGAGCAACTGGCTGTCATCTGCTTCCTTCCCCCTATATCTTTCTTCCTTCTGCATCACAGCTTGCTTTGCGAGGCTTGGTCAATTGCACAGGAGCTACTAGAGCAAAATCTATTTTCTCCATTGGCTGAGGCTCCTCCCTTGGGGAGGAAGGAGGGAGGAATAGCTTGCTTTGCCAGGCTCTCTCAGTTGCACAGCAGAGCTACTGAGCCAAGCCTCTCTTCCTTCTATTGGCTGAGGCTGCCCTGCCCAGTCCCCTGAGGAAGGAAGGAAAGAGCCAGAGCTTCCTTTGCCCAGTTCCCGGGATCCCATGGGAGAAATAAAAAGAAAGCATTTTTAAAACCAATGAGTGCTAATGTTTTAAGCATGTTTTGAGTTTTTTAAAAAATTGTGTTTGTGTTCTTTATAAAATTTATCTCTCTGCTACCTAATCTCAAATAGGTACATACATGGCCCTGCCCAGCATGGCTCAGCCCAACAAGATCTCATTTATGTCAGATCCGGTCCTCATAACAAATGAGTCTGACACCCCTGGTGTAGCCACTTTGTTTCCTATCCTACCTCACAGGGCTGTTGGGAGGATAAAATGGAGGAGGAGGACGCAAGCTGCTTTGGGTCTCCATCGGGGAGAAAGGCAGCGCATAAATGAAGTAAATTAAAAGGATGAAATCGGGGCTTTTTTTGAGCAGGAACGCACAGGAACACAGTTCTGGCTGGCTTGGTGTCAGGGGGTGTGGCCTGATATGCAAATGAGTTCCTGCTGGGCTTTTTCTTGTAGAAGGAAACTCAATCCATTGTGTTTATCTCCCTGAAGGTTGCATGGCTAAATTCCTACCAGGATGAGTCTCATAAACTGGTTTTTGTTTGTTCTTACAGCTGCTCGGTCACTGATCTGCATCCCTGCTCTTCCGTCAGTTTGGAGAGGGTACTAAAAGGAACACGTTCCTGACGAGCTGTTCTAAGTCGTCCTCTCCCCAAGCTGCAGCATCACGGGACAATCTGCAGAGTCATGTTTTCTCCAAAGGGTCCACTGACTCAGCAACGTACAGTGTGATGAGACAAGCCCTTTACGTCTCTCGGGCCGTATCTCTGGGCGACAGCTTGACGCGGAAGAGAAACTGCAAGCCTCACATTGCCCCCTGCTGGTCATAGCTGAGAACAAGGAGGTGCTGAAGTGGAAAGCAACGGCTGTGTCCTTTCTGCTTTCGACCAAAGAAGCAAATGCCATAGGAGGAAAAAAAACGTCACAGGGCAGCCACCGATGGAGAAGTGGCAAGGCATTTAACATAGCAAGCCTCAACTGCTTTTTAAAAGGTCAAGGTAGTCCCCCTGTGCAAGCACCAGTCGTTTCCGACTCTGCGGCGACGTCGCATCACGACGTTTTCACGGCAGACTTTTGACGGGGTGGTTTGCCATTGTTCGATCCCTGGCGGTAGCTGGGTTTTCAGGTAGCCAGCTTGAGGTTGACTCAGCCTTCCAAGGACGGTCAAATGAGTCCCCAGCTTGCTGGGGGGAAAGTGTAGACGACTGGGGAAGGCAATGGCAAACCACCCCGTAAAAAGTCTGCCATGAAAATGTTGTGAAAGCAACGTCACCCCAGAGTCGGGAACGACTGGTGCTCCCACAGGGGACCTTTCCTTCCTTTTCCTTGCCATTGCCTTCCCCAGTCATCTACACAACCCCCCCCCCCCCCCCGCAAGCTTTTACACCTGTAAATTTAACCATATTAAGGTTTTAATTACGCTTCAAGCTGCTATTGGACTTCGGACGCATTATGAGAAGAGCCGCTGGAAAAGACAAATCCTGCTAGGACAAAGGTGAAGGCGGCAGGAAAGAGGAAGGCTAAAGATGAGATGGATGGGCTCTACCAGGGAAGTCACAGCCCTCAGTCCGCAGGACCTCAGCCAGGCTGCTAACAAGAGCTCATTCATTCATAGGACCGCCGTAAGCTGAAAGCAACCTGACAGCGCATAACGTGCAGGCGCGCAAACACACACACACACACAGAGCTTTAAGGAAGCCTTGAAATTTGAGAGAAGCAAAGACACTGGACTACCTCCCAAACTACCATTCCACCAGGATATGTGCCCCTCCTAAAAAGGTAGTTTGCCAAACAACCACTGTGACATGGGAAGAAAGCTCCTCTGGATTTGAGCAGTTCCCCACTCCAGGCCTTTACAACTTGAGGGCCATGACCAACGTTCCCTCTAAGCTGCAGATTCTTGTAAGCAAAAATTCTACTTTGTGAGCTACTGGCATTGAAGTTGTGAGCTCCTGCATAAACTAGTTTGCTCCAGAGCCATTTTTCCTGAGCTGAGACAGAAATGTGTGAGCTGGCGGCTAAAAAATTGTGAGCTAGCTCACACTAACTCAGCTTAGAGGGAACACTGGTCCTGACAATGCAGCTAACTAGCCGACAAGCTTCTCAACAATATGCGCAACGCCAAAACCAGGTGTTTTCACAGTCCTTTTCCTTGCCGAGGTCAACAAACTGAAACAATTTTCTCCTCGCTGTGTCTGGAGTCCAAAGCAGGCCCAACCTCTTCCAGGTACAGAGGAGGTTCTACTGAGAAGCCACACAAGCGGCAGGTGCCAAAACGGGCAGTTTTCCCACTTCCTGTAAGCGTGGCTGGGCGACTATCCTTTCCGGGAAGTGCGCTTCAGCTGCGAGGAAGGAGAGGGGGAACAGAAAGGATAATTTCCTCCCCACTGAGAGAGCTTCCCCTAGGCCATCACCCATCTGGGAGTTTCAAGTTTCGCCGGGCCAAAAGAGATCTGGCGAAGATGCACAGATCTCCTGCAAAAATGTCACATTGCAAGCAATGTTCCCTCTAAGCTGCAGAGTCCTGTGAGCAAAAATTCTACTTTGTGAGCTACTGGCATTAAAGCTGTGAGCTGCTGCATAAATGAGTGTGCTCTGGGGTCCTCCTTCCTGAGCTAAGACAAAAATCTGTGAGCTGGAAGCTAAAAATCTGTGCGCTAGCTCACACTAACTCAGCTTAGAGGGAACACTGATTGCAAGTATATGGAGTTAAGAAAGAGAGCCCTGCTTGATCAGACCAGCGGTCCATTCGTTCCAGCATCCTGTATGTCAGGGGTGGCCCAACGGTAGCTCTCCAGATGTTTTTTTTGCCTACAATTCCCATCAGCCCCAGCTAGCATGGCCAATGGCTGGGGCTGATGGGAGTTGTAGGCAAAAAAAATATCTGGAGAGCTACCGTTGGCCACCCCTGCTCTATGTGGCTGAGGACCTGCCTACCTTAGGGACTGTCTCTCCCCACGTGTTTCCCAGAGGGTACTTAGATCTGGAGTGCAAAACTCACTATCCACCCTCGGGCCGAGGGAGGCAAGATTGAAAACAACTAGGGAAAAAGCCTCTCAATCGTGGCTCCCAACTGGTGGAACCAACTGCCGCAGGAGGTCAGGGCCTTGCGGGATCTTGCCCATTTCCGCAAGGCCTGCAAGGCAACATTATTTCAGTTAGCTTTTAACTGAAACTGTCGATATATCAGCTTTAAAGGATGCATAAGAATACTGAACGCCATCTGTAAACCAAATGGTAGTTAGCACCAAACTGTTTTATACTGTTTAATTGTTTAATTAATGCTCAATGCAACTGTTTTATTGTGATCTTATCATATGCTGTGAGCCGCCCTAACCCTGCTTAGGTGGAGAGGGTGGAATATAAACCAAATAAATCAAATCAAATCTCATGCAGTGGCCAACGGCCTCCTCTGGAGGGTCAACAACAGGGCCTTCCCCTGACGTTGCCTCCTGGCTCTGGGATTCAGAGATTTAGTGTCCCTGAATGTGGAGGTTCCCCTCAGTCAACAAAGCAAGTCGCCACTGATAGATTCTGTCTATCTAACCCGCTTTTAAAGCTGTTTATTCCTGTGGCCATCGCTACATCCTCCAGCAGCAATTTCCACATTTTAATCACTCTCCCAGACTCTTCAGCCTTTCCTTACGGGGAAGATGCTCCGACCCTTTCATCATCTTGGTGGCCCTCTTCTGTACTTTTTTCAGGTCCGCAATGTCCTTTTGGAGATTCGGTGACAAGAGCTGTGCATGGTATTCCACATCAGGCTATAGAGCAGGGGTGGCCAAACTCGCTTAACGTAGAATAAATGTCAGATGTTTGAGAGCCACAAGACATGAATGTCGGAAGTGAGGGGAGGGAAGGAAGGAAGGAGGGGGGGAGGAAGGAGGGGGAGAGGAAGGGAAGGAGGAAGGGGGAGGGTAAGGTGCAAAAAAAGCAACATTAAATGCATTCTCCAAGCCTCTGGCTGGCTTGGCTTGGCGAAGTGATTTAAAGAGAGAAATGCCTCCTCCAAGCTGGCTGATGGGGTGGGGGCTTCACAAGCCACACTATATGTGTGAAAGAGCCACATGTGGCCAGGGCCGGCCCTGTCACTAGGCAAACCAGGCAACTGCCTAGGGCGCTGGCCTTCTGGGGGGTGCTGAATTAGGCACCTCCATGTGACTCTATGATGTTATCAGTGTGTTATCAGGGTTATGTTATCAGTGGCCAGAAGTCTGCCTTGCCTAGGGTGCCAGACAGTCTAGGGCCAGCCCCGCATGTGGCTCCTGAGCCGCACTTCGGCCATCCCTGCTATAGAGTTCGTTCTTGTTCACAGCAAAGCCTGGCCAGGAAAAGAGTTAACCCTTCAGTCCACACACAGTTCTTTTGCTCATCAAAACTGCCCTCCCCTGTGCTGTCGGCACTAGGAAGGCAAAAGGAGGGGTTTTCAAGAAGGGACCGCTTTTTTCTTCTTTTAAAAAACCTCTATCCCCTGCAGGAAAGGGTGCCAGGGACAGACACATTCGAAGACTAAAACCAAGCTGGGCTTGAAAGCTTAACGCGCTTCCCCTTCCCATATGGCACTGAATGAAATCGGGGCTACAAGTTCCTGCGGCTCGCCTGTTCCTGGAAAAGAGCTCTGTTTCTAGAAGAACCTGAACCAGGCCATCTCCCTCGAATTGCAGCACTTTAAGGAGTTAAAAGCAAGGTGAGAGCACCTTATAAGCCTGAATTTCGACAGAGGAATGGGAGGAACGAAACACACACTTAACAGGGAGCCCAAGAGAAGAAGACGACTGCAGGTTTATACCCTGCCCTTCTCTCTGAATCAGAGTCTCAGAGCGGCTTACAATCTCCTGCTTCATTTCTACAGGGGATGGGGAGCCAAGGGTTCACAAGAAAGGCAGGCTGCAAGGAAAGATTTGAAGGAAGGGAGAAGAGAGATCTTCCAGGGGGGAGTTCGAGAGAGGATATTACAGGGCGGAGGCTGGTTGAGCTGGAGGAGGGAAGCCCACAAGATACTGAAGGTTGGAGCTAGATGACATTTTTTTTTTTTGTCAATGGACTGAAATTTTCCTGCCTCTCAGCTCTCCTTGCAACCCGCTGATCTCCACAAAAGGCAGCTTCCTGGGGGGACGGAGGACCTTGAGAAAGAGTGTCACGGAGTCTGAAGGGAGAAGTCTGTGGAAATTGCCATTAGCTCCAGCCCTGAAGACAAAAGGTATGAGAAGGGTGAAGCCATCCTAGAGGGCCCTGAAGGGGAAGGAGGCTTGTGCTGGGCTGGGTCAGGAATGGGACAAAAAGCCAGTTTAGGGGTTTAAGGAATGAGTGGGGGGTGGGGTTGGATACAGCGATCCACAGCCACAAAGATCACACATCTTTCCTTGTTTCCCTTCCCCTGCAAAGTCGGCTCAGCCCCCGGAAAGTTGATTTCTGGGGATGGAGATCTACACTGACTGTACAAGTCAGGAGGTTGCACTGAGGAAGTGGGAAGGAGGGCAAACTCACCCCTCAAACCTGAGGGGAGTTGCTCTGATGGAAGAGGGGTGTCGTGGTAACATCACACCCTTCACCATCCCCACAGCAGCTTCCCCCATGACTTGGATGGAGGTTGGTCTGTTCAGGACTTGCAATACCAAGAATCATTTTCCCAGACTTGGAAAGGACTGCTGAAGGGAAGAGGGAACAAGACCCATACACCTGTCAGCATCTTCCGCTGACAGAGCCCAGCTCAGGGGTGGCCAAACTGCGGCTCGGGAGTCACATGTGGCTCTTTCACATATATTGTGTGCCTCTTCAAACCTCCACTGCCCTGTTGGCTGGCTTGCAGAAAGCATTTATCTCTTTAAATCTCTTCTCAAAGCCAAGCCAGCCGATGGCTTGGAAAATGCATTTAAAGTTGCTTTCTTTCCACAGCTCCCTCCCCCATCTATTTGCCTTCCTTCCTTCCTGTTCCTCTCAAACATCTGATGTTCATGTATTATGGCTCTCAAACATCTGACGTTTATTCTGTCATTTATTCTCTTACATTATTCTGACGTTTATTCTCTAACATTAAAGCAAGTCTGGCCACCCCTGGGCCAGCTCATGGCATGAATATGAGAGAAGGAAAGGATTTTATGTTAGCGGCAGAGTTCTGGAGAGAGGAGAGACAAGTGAGGTATTGCAAGGGCAAGGCAGTGCGGATATGGCTGCTGTGGTCTTTGTGGGATACGAAGAGAGCTTGAACTACAGTTTTAGCTGAAGGAATGGAGGGGACCCTGATATTTACGATGAGGAAAGATGCCACGCCTTGGAAACAGACTGAGAATGGGGAGCAACTGCGAACAAAAAATTAAAGGTCAAACTTATTGTTTGATCAAGAAAGCGAGCGGTACAATCCTTGTCGACATGGAAGCATCAGTGAGAGAACAGCTTCGGAGGGAAGATAAGAAGTGTAATCTTGCATGCATTTGCCCGAGATAGCAATGAGATACCCCAGCAGAAATGTCAGAGAGGCAGTTGAAGGTGTGTATGTCGGGGGAACCAGATGGAGCAGAATATAACCTTTTAAAACAGCAATTTTTTTTTAAAAAAACTGAGTGTCTCTGAGCTTCTGTGTCTCCCTGATTCAAAGCAAACTTCAGCTCAAAATGCACTGGGGCCCTCTCTCTCTCTCGGCCTGGCTTCGCGAACGAAGATTTAAGAAGAGTGCAATAGTCCACGTCTGCTGCAGGCTCGCTGGTGGCTGACAAGACCAATGCGGGACAGGCAGGTCCGGCCACAGTGGCTGCAGGGAAAAGTCTGATTTAGGATTGGTGCTGTAGCAGTGCGATTCTTCCTCAATCTCCTTTTGTCCTCAAGACCAGCTATGCGTGCGTTCTCAAAGGAAGAGACAGCCTGGTGGATGGTGTGTCTCCATGGTGTGTGTCTCCATGCTTTGTGATCTGAGGCTAGGTCAGACCACTGGTGATGGTTGAATAGTGGGGCCCACTATTTACAAAATACATCTAATCCTGTATTTTAGGGACTAATAGCACTTTTGCTGGGGAAAGTGAAAGGCAGCAGGAAAAGACAAAGGCCCAACATGAGATGTTACATGTTAAAAGGTAAATTAGTTGGATGGGGAAAACTTCTGAGAAAGAAATGCCCTCTTTTTGGCCCAGGCTCGTAACAATTCTGTCATTGGGTCTTAAATTGGTACCGTTTTGCATTCTAAACCACGGCCTACCAGCTCTGCTCACTGTACCCGCTTCGTCTGATGAAGTGTGCTTGGAGCGCACGAAAGCTTACGTTCTGAATAAAACTTTGTTGGTCTTAAATGCGCACTTGACTCCTACTTTGTTCTACTGCTTCAGACCAACACGGCTGCCCTCTTGGATCTACCAACATGAGATGCATTGACTCAGTCAAGGAAGCCAGGGTTTGCAAGACCTGAGCAAGGCTGTGAACAACTGGACATTTTGAAGGACAACCATTCATAGGGTTGTCAAAGTTGTAACACACAGTTTTGTTGACTGGGCAATAATCCTTCCTACGTGGTGCCACCTTTGTCTCCTTACCCAGTATTCACTTAACAGAACAGAGACGCTGTGTATGAATACGGTAACGAGGTCTTTAACTATTCTTCCCGGTCTAAAAAAAGCGTTCAGAAACTTTACTTGGTAAGGAACGCTGCAGGCAGGATACTGACTGGAATGGGCAGGAGGGACCACATCGCTCCAGTCTTGTTCCATCTCCTCTGCCCCCCCCCCGTTTGTTTCTGGGCTCAAATTCCTGGTTGATCTGGGGGCCAGAATGCTTGAACCACCCATGTGAACTTACTCGACTGCCGCAGTCACCTATGTGAGCAGAGAAGTATGGTAAAAAATCCAGAGGAATGAAATAAAATACATCTTCTCGAGGCCCTGCTCGTGCTCCTTCTGTCATCTGAGGCTAGTTGGATGACAACCTGAGAAAGGGCCTTCTTGGTCACACCCCCACACCCCTGCTCCCGATGAAGGGGAACCGTGGACTCTCAAAAGCTTATACCCCGAAAATCCTGTTGGTCTCTACAGTACAGGGTTGCCACTAAAATTTTATTTTTCATTTCCCTGACCAACATTTGTCAATTTCCCTGACCACCATTCAAATACAACCACAAGTTTAAAAATGAATAGGTCGTGTTGCATTAATGCAAAGCTTAATAAAATGTTCCACGCTACAACCACACAAGTCTCAACGGCTAAAAAAATCTGTCAAAGTGAGAGATTTAATATCAGTTTCTTTCAACATTAACTGCAGCAACATCTGTTTTGCAATTGCACCAAAAATACACCAAGATACAAACTTCAATTCAAGTAAACTCTGAATGCTAACAAGTAGGAACTTTCCCAAAGCTGGGAAAGTTTCACTTTCTGGAACCAGAATGAGCAGATCAGCAGCAAGAAAGGAGGTGGAGTTTCTGCAATCTAGAGAAGCAGACAACCCTCATTTGCAACCCTTGCACATGGGAGAAGTCAGGAAAGAGGGTGATAGAGCTGGTACTCTGTAAACTCCAGCAGGAAAAAGCAATCACATTTGCAAAATTTACTTTGCATGGTGCAGAGTAGAAAGTGCTAGTTGTTTGTGAAATCCAACAGTGGCAAAATTCATTTGCATCTCCATGCTGGGTTTCAGCAGGAGACAAAATGTCCATTCCATACACAAACATGACTCAAAAACTTCTTATTTTTTGTATGTGAGTTAAATGCAGTACTAGCAGGTAGGGATGACAACAGTTAAGACGTTCAAAGTTTGTATATTGCAAAACATTTAAACTAGCCTTGCTCTGCAAATGCTACAGGCAGACCTTGGAAATCAATATTAGGCTAGTTGCTGGGGGTGGAGCTGAGAAAAAGGTGGGAGCTGGGAAAGGGCATCCTTAAGTTTTACTTGTATTCTGTTACTTCTCTATTCCAGTTGCCACAAAAACATATCATGCTCTTGCAGCAGCAGGTCAAAAATCCACTGCTTGAATATATTTTAATCACCATTTCCCTGACTTCCCCTGACCAATTTCCATTCCCCTGACTTTCCAGAAAGTGGCAACCCTGAAGTACGACTGGACTTGAATCCAGTTGTTCTACGGCACATCAACACGGATACCTCTGAAACCAGACCTATATAACACTTTCCACGGAGACATTTCATCTGGCCCCCTTCTACTTTTTTTTTTTTTGCTTCATCTAGCATTAGTTATGCCATTAAAGGTATTTTGATGTGATTCGATGCATCTAGGCATTCCCTCAACGATTCCCACCGTTATCAGTCTTTCAAAACTGTATTGTAATTTTTGGTTTTAATTGTTTTTACGAAGCTTTATTCCAGCTGTTAGTTGCCATGACGGCCCTGACGAAGCAGACAGGCAAGGTAACAAAGGCTGTAAATCAGTCAAACAAGCGACACAGGCAGTTTTTAGAGGGCCAAGTTTAAAATGCTTATATCCACCATCACCACCACCTATGCCTCTCCAATTACCCTCCACTTCACGTGGCCCTTCTGGCTCCACGTGGTCACCAGCATTCCCTTTGTTTTCCCCCATCCTGGTGGGCCGAACGCAAAAGATCTAAGATTCCATTCCAAGCGGCTGCCCCAAACCCAGGTTTGGCCAACAAAGAAGAAGAAGATGATGATATTGGATTTATATCCCGCCCTGAATCTCAGAGCAGTCACCATCTCCTTTATCTTCTTCCCCCACAACAGACACCCTGTGAGGTAGGTGGAGCTGAGAGAGCTCTTATAGCAACTGCCCTTTCAAGGACAACTGCTACAAAAGCTATGGCTAACCCAAGGCCATTCCAGCAGCTGCAAGTGGAGGAGTGGGAATCAAACCTGGTTCTCCCAGATAAGAGTCCGCGCACTTCACCACTACACCAAACTGGCATAACCAAAGGGTATGCCATCCCCATAGATACAGGAGGATGAAGAGATTTTCTGCACGTGCCCCATGCAGGTGTCCTAGTCCCAATGCTAAATGCAACTGCCCAATCAATGATCAAACCCTGAAATCCAATGCTGATTTGCATAGGAGGGCTTTGGAGAGACTGGGATGGGGGGTGCCATTCAGCTCCGGAGCTGCCTGCTGCAGCCCAACCTCTGAAAAGGGAAGAGCGGCCAGGAAGCAGGACTTACCCACAGCCCGGAACAAGCAGGCCCCGTCTTCCTTCATCTGCTTTATGATGAACCCTTTCTTCTCTCTCAGCGCCTTCTCGAACCTGTTTTCCTGCTGGGGACAGGAGGGGCAGATGTCAGCAAGTTAGACGGCATCCCCGTTCCCGAGCCAGGGAACCCCCCCTGTCTTTCTCTTCAGAGTACAGCTTGGGAAAAAACCACACTGGAGGAGAAAGTGGTTTCCCTACGCAGACAACTCTGCTGCTCCTAGAGGCTGAGACATCAAGAAATCACGGGTATTGTTGCCCCAAATCGACCTGGATACATTCCCAGCAATGTTCCAATGATGGCAGTTATCGCAGGGGATGACTGTGAACTAAAGAAGCCGCTTTACACCAAACCAGGCCACTGGCCTATCTATTAATACTGAAAGAGATTCCATCGGGTCTGACGTGGGTGTCAAACGGGTGGCCCAAGGGCCGAATCAGGCTCCCATCAAGCCCACAAGCAACTCACTGTCATCTGCTTCCTTCTCTCTCTCTTGCTCCCTTCCGCACCACAGCTTCCTTTTCCAGGCTCACTCAATTGCACAGGAGCTACAGACCAAAACCTCTATTTTCTCCATTGGCTGACTAACACATGAAGCAACTTACGTACAAAAGCTTGCAATGCTCAGCCATTTCATATTTTCCCCAGGGTCTTAGGCTCAAAGCATTGGCCATGAACAACACCTGAACAGCATAATCAAGATTGCTTACTCGATATTTTATTGTATGCATGTAAGTATTTATGCTTGTTTACAACCTGATTCCATAAGTTGAATTAATTGTATATGAATATTAATATTGATATTAACTTGTATATATATATTTTTAAATTCAATAAAAAATATAAAGAGAAAGATTGCTACAGCACAGACATTGCCTCCAGATTTTGATGCAATTATTTAGAGCAAGAGGTGTCAGTTATCAGAAACTTAGATAAACAAAACATTGCAAGAGTGCTAATCTTTTAAGCATATTTTATTTTATGGGTTTAAATTTTTTTAATTGTGTTTGTCTGTGTCCTTTAAAAATTTTATATCTCTGCTACCTGGCATTACATTTTATGACACATGTGGCCTGGCCCAACAAGGGCTCATTTATGTTGGATCTAGCCCTCATAACAAATGAGGCTCATTTATGTTGGATCTAGCCCTCATAACAAATGAGGCTCATTTATGTTGGATCTAGCCCTCATAACAAATGAGGCTCATTTATGTTGGATCTAGCCCTCATAACAAATCAGCTTGACACACCTGGTCTAAGACATTTTTCATACCTCCTACTATCTGACTCTTTTAATTGGAGATGTTGAGGATTGAACCTGGGACCTTTTGCACGCCGAGCAACTGAGCCACAGCCCCTCCCCTTAGGGCAGTTGTTCGACTCCTATGTCTTTCCTGGGAAAGGGCTATAGTGCTTCTATGACCACATGGAGAATGCTGCAGACAACCTGGCACAGAAAATGAAATGAAGGAACTGATGCAGGGCCGAACCAATCTCTGCCTCTCACATTGGAGAGTGCATGCACAACACCTGCAAAGAGCCCAAGCCCTTCGAGACATAACAGCACAGCAACATACATGCTTTCCCCTTGCTTTGTATCCAGGTATCTTGCATATATTCTCCCATCTCAGAGCTCCTTTGCAGAAGTCCACGTTCGATTTTGCAACTCTAACACAGAGGGCCGGGAGCAGAGCAGTGTTCCCTCCAAGCTGAGTTAGTGTGAGCTAGCTCCCAGTTTAGCCCCCAGCTTACACATATTTGTCTTAGCTCAGGGAAACTGGCCCCAGAGCAAACAATGGCAGCAGCTCATGAAGTACAATTTTTGCTCACAAAACTCCACAGCTTAGAGGGAGCACTGGCTGAGAGTCTGCTTCTTAAAACAGAAATAAATCCTCTCCTGTGTACATGGCTTCACACAGGTAGCTGGTAGTAGTTCTTGTTTTTTGCTGTCAAATCAAAGTGGACTTACGGCCACCCTGTAGGGTTATCAGGGCAAGAGATGTTCAGAGTTGGTTTGCTGTTGCCTGCCTCCACGACATGACTCTAGTATTCCTTTGAACAGGGGTGTCAAACATGCAATTCACGGCCCAAATCAGACCCCTGGAGGGCTCCTATCAGGCCCCCGAGCAACCGGCTGTCATCTGCTTCTTTCTCCCTACATCTTGCTTCCTCCTGTATAACAGCTTGCTTTGCAAGGCTTGCTGAATTGCACAGGAGCTACGGAGAAAAATCACTATTTTCTCCATTGGCTGAGGCTCCTCCCTTGGGGAAGAGGGGAGGAATAGCTTGCTTTGCCAGGCTCTCTCAATTGCACAGCAGAACTACTGAGCCAAGCCTGTCTTCCTTCTATTGACTGAGGCTCCTCCCCACCCCCAGTCCCTGGGGAAGGAAGGAAAGAGCCAGAGCTTCATTTGCCCAGTTCCCTGGATCTCATGGGAGAAATACAAAGAAAACACCTTTAAGACCAATGAGTGCTAATGTTTTAAGCATGTTTTAAGCTTTTAAAAAATATATATTTGTGTTTGTGTTCAGTATAAAATTCATATCTCTGCTACCTAATTTTAAATAGGTACACACATGGCCCAGCCCGATATGGCTTGGCCCAACCAGACATGACCTGGCCCAACAAGGCCTCTTTTATGTCAGATCTGGCCCTCATAACAAATGAGTTTGACACCCCTGCATTAGAAGTTTCCCATCCAAATAGCACCCAGAGCTGACCCTGCTTAGCTTCTGAGATCCGACGAAATCAGGCTAACTTGAGCTAACTAGATCAGGGTAGTCTGCAACAGTAGAACAGAATTGCGAGTCCAGGAGCTTCTTCAAGACCAACATTTTCCAGAATATAAGCTTTGTGATTCAGAGCTCACTGAAGTTTCTAAAAAAAAAAAGAAGCCTCCACCCAGGTTTATTTTTTGTTCGTCTTTAAGGTGCTGATGGACTCAAATTTTGTACTCCTGTGTATGGTTTCGCTTGAAACGGCAGAATGAGCCCACCGGATTTCCAGTGTCCAAGCAAATCTGGCTGAGGACATCATGATCAACACCATGAAAGCAAGCATCCAGCCTGAAATTCTACAGGGCAGAGCCTCCGTCAAGAGGTATTCCTGAAGCAGGAACTTCTTAATTCCAGTGTTCAGGGAGAGATGTCCTAACAGCCTATCTTTCAAGGCCTATCAAAGATCACCTTTAGTGGACAAACTCAGAGCTTGACAGAAAGCACTCAGAATACCACTACTTGAGACTTCTCTGTAACTTTAATGGCTGTGCTGCCATCTTCTGGTGGCTGAGACAATGTGCAAGTTGGCAAAGACTCCCAGTTAGGTTTGAGGTCCAGTGGCAGGCACCTTACAGACCAGGGGGTGGCCAAACTGTAGCTTGGGAGTCACATGTGGCTCTTTCGCAGATATTGTTTGGCTTTCGAAGCCCCTCCATTGCCCTGTTTGGAAAAGGCATTTCTCTCTTTAAATTGCTTCTCCAAGCCAGCCAACAGCTTGGAGAATGCATTTAAAGAGGGAGGAAGGGAAAGCAACCAACCTCAAATGGATTCCTTTTACCTCTACCTCCCTCATCTATTTGCCTTCCTTCCCTCAAACATCTGATGTTTATTCTATGTTTACGTCAAGCAAATTTGGCCACCCATGTTACAGACAGTCCCTTGGACTGCAAGAAGATCCAATCAGTCTGTCCTAAGGGAAATCAACCCTAACTGTTCCCTGGAAGGTCAGATGCTGAAGCTGAAGCTCAAATACTTTGGCCACCAAATGAAAAGGGAGCACTTCCTAGAGAAGACTCTGATGCTGGGAAAGACAGAAGGCAAAAGAAGAAAGGGACGGCAAAAGATGAGATGGCTGGACAGCGTCACTGATGCTAACCAACGCAAATTTGAGCAGACTTCAGAGGATGCGGGACGACAGGAGGGCCTGGCATGACTTGGTCCATGGGGTCGCAAAGAGTCGACTGTGCGACTGCACAACAAAAAAAGTTACAGACCAACAAGAGTTTCAGGGTATAAGCTTTTCAGACTCAAATCTAACTGTTCCCCTGCAGACTCGCATGGCCACCCTTCTGACACTTTCTCCCTGTTATGCCCTTTAGCACTTCCTATAATTTCCTGCCCAATACCGGTTTCTAATACTTCTGTATTTGGATTTGTGTTAATTAGCCTTTGGCAAGATAAAAACTGGTCTTCTACCAACATGTTTTTAAGTGCAACCTGCTAGGGCAAACTTTGGGTCAGGTGAGAACCAGCTTCTCGACAAGAACTCAAAACTTTGAAATTGGGAATTTAAGTCACTGTGCCCCAACATCTGTGAAGCTACCACATAACTGGAAGAGCTGTCTAGTCGCATTGCGAGGAACGTACATATCCAATAGAAAAGAACCGATCTTTGCATTTAATAGAATTCTCTGAATAAAGCTGTTTTATTTTATGTGTCATATCCACATGTGGCTCTTTCACACACATTGTGTGGCTCTTGAAGCCCCCACCACTCCGTCAACTGGCTTGAAGAAGGCATTTTTTTAAAATCACTTCTCCAAGCCAGGCCAGCCGGTGGCTTGGAGAATGCATTAAAAGTTAAAGTTGCTTTCTTTCCACCTCTCCCCACATCTTCCTTCCTTCCCACCCTCAAACTTCTGACATTTTATTGTACATGGCTCTTACGCTAAGCAAGTTTGGCCACCCCTGTAATGGTGCTATCGGCAACTTTAAGCTAATGAACCTTTCCCTCCCAGTACATTTCAGGGGTCAAACCAGCCTCTTCTGAAATACTCAATTAGGGGGTTTTTTTGAGGGGGGATGAAGAAATCAAGGGGGAGACATACCTGGAGGCCATGGGAAAAGGCCGAAACCTATGGCGGATGACTTGGCACTACTTTATAGTTGAAGTCCCATCTGGGTTTTTCTAACCATGCTTCTATGACAGATCATGAAGGTAATCGGAACCCCACCAAACCATTTCACAACGACTGCACTGATGGTACATAACAATCTTGCTGCTCACACAGGAGTCAGTTTACTGGAAGCTGTGGCTCAACAGGCTGCCATCAGACTGTGCGTTACACCCCCCTTCCCCCAAAATACCAAGCGCATGAGCCACGGGGTTCTCAGAACAGCGTTAGAAGTCATAATTCTATTAGAGGGACACGGCTGTGAAATGCAAGTGTCAGGAGCCCTACAGCTAGGGCAAGATAGAACTGGGCAGAACCTCTGAAGAGGCAGAAAGCTGCCAATACACACCAACAACATCTCCGAGCTGAACTTCTAGTGACTTGGCAGAAATGCGGACCAGCCTACTTTCTAGAGGTGAAGAGGTCTTCTGCTGGCAACACAGCAGCGTTCTTAATGGTGCGTTTCTTTAAACTATTTATATCCTATGCAGACAGATCCAAGCGGCCAGCCGTGTTGGTTTGAAGCGGTAGAACAAAGCAGGAGTCGAGTGCACCTTTAAGACCTGATTCCTCATCTGAAGAAGTGTGCTTGGAGCACACGGAAGCTTAACGTTCTGAATAAAACTTGGTTGGCCTTAAAGGTTATACTTGACTCCTACTTTGTTCTGTTCATATCCTTTTTTTAAAAAATCCAAACCAGCTTAAGAGTATTAAAAAAAACCCCTAGAAAGCAGCATTACTGCACAACAGGGGTGGAATGCTAGCAGGAGCTCCTTTGCATATTCGGCCACACCGCCCTGATGGTAGGCCAATCCTCTAAGAGCTTACAAAGCTCTTTTTTTGTAAGCTCTTGGAGGATTGGCTACATCGGGGGGGGTGTGGCCGAATATGCAAAGGAGCTCCTGCTAGAATCCCACCCCTGCCTCACAATAAGCCCCAAGAGACAGCAAAGCCAACAAATCCGCTCTCCATCAGCTTCACTGGATGTCCTCAGGTTCTAGTAGGTTGAGGTCAGCAACGGTTTACATCTGGCACTCCCACTTTTGCTTCTCTCCGCCCCCGCCCCCGGGGCTAGCAGCACCACCTGGATCTGATGTCAACTGGTTCTTGGGGAACTGAACTGTTTTTACTGTTGTTCTATTTGGGTTTTGTCTGTTTCTTTGGAATTCAAACTGCTGTGAACTGCCCTGAGCCCAGCTATTGGGAAGGGTGGTCAAAAATTTAATTAAACAAATAAAAGACGACGATATTGGATTTATATTTCACCCTACACTCTGAGAGTCTCGGAGTGGTCACAATCCCTTTTTACCTTCCCTCCCCTCAAACAAACGCCCTATGAGGTAGGTGGGGCTGAGAGAGCTCAGACAGAAGCTGCCCTTTCAAAGACAACTCTTGCGAGAGCTATGGCTGACTCAAGGCTATTCCAGCAGCTGCAAGCGGAGGAGTGGGGAATCAAACCCGGTTCTCCCAGATAAGAGCCAGCGCACTTCACCACTACATCAAACTGGCTCTCAAAAATAGCATTTGGGGAGACAGAGAAAAATTGTCAACTCATTTTATAACCTCTATCATTTTCCCCCTTAGTTGTCTCTTTTCTAAACTGAAGAGTCCCAGACTCTTCAGCCTTTCCTCACAGGCAAAGTGCTCCAACTTGTACAATATATAATAAGGAAACCTCCTCCACTAAGCGCGCAGCTTCAGGAGGGACACACATGGAACAGTGAGGGAGATAGGGGACACCTACTTGCCTAGCCAGCCAGATCAGCTGAGTCAACCTGGCAATCAATGGGGTGACAGATGTCGCAGTCAGATAGCCCTCACATCCAAATAATAAGACTGCAGATTTATACCCCGCCTTTCTCTCTGAATCAGACTCAGAGTGGCTTACAATCTCCTTCCCCTTCCTCCCCCACAACAGACACCCTGTGAGGTGGGTGGGGCTGAGAGGGCTCTCACAGCAGCTGCCCTTTCAAGGACAACTTCTGCCAGAGCTATGGCTGACCCGAGGCCATTCCAGCAGGCGCAAGTGGAGGAGTGGGGAATCAGACCCGGTTCTCCCAGATAAGAGTCCACACACTTAACCACTACACCAAACTGGCTCTCGAGTGAGAGAGAAAGAGAAGGCACCTATTTTGTGCTCGTGTGTTACTATTGGCTGGGTGCAGGGTCAGTTTTAGACACAGTTCTGACTTTCAGAATGGCGTCTGCTCGTTTACACTCAGGGTGCCTCTACCCACCCATCAATATAAGATATTCATGGCATCACAGAGCACAGCTGCTCCAGATTTCTGCCAGGTGCAGCTAAACAGATGCGACACTCTTCTCTCCCTAGTAGAAAGAATATGAGGGAAACCTCACAGAGCCAGAAGTACTCTGAAGGGGAGTAAAACAAAAAAGATGCTTTCATTCCTGCTGCAAATCTTTTCCAGACCTGATCGCCTCCTCTTCTTGTCTCTTCAGTTGCCACTCCACCCTCACTGACCTTATCTAGATCTTCCTTATTTATTTTATTTATTTGGTAAATTTTTATTCTGCCCTTTCCCAAACGGGCTCAGGGTGGATTACAACCAAGTAAAACCAGTCTGGAGAAGAACCTTGAGAGTCCCTTGGACTGCAAGAAGATCCAATCAGTCAGCCCTAAGGGAAAACAACCCAGACTGTTCCCTGGAAGGTCAGATGCTGAAGCTGAAGCTCAAATACTTTGGCCATCAAATGAGAAGGGAGCATTCAATGGACAAGGTCCTGATGCTGGGAAAGACAGAAGGCAAAAGAAGAAGGGGATGGCAAAAGAGGAGATGGATGAACAGCGTTACTGATGTAACAAAGATGAATTTGAGCAGACTTCGGAGGATGGTGGAAGACAGGAGGGCCTGGCATGACTTTGTCCATGGGGTCGCTAAGTGTAGGACTCGACTGTACAACCACAAAACCAGTCAAATATAATAAAACCAATAAAATACAATTAAAAACAAAGCAACATAGTACTATATAACAGAGGCCGACGGGATCATAGTGCAGGTTAGAATATAATCAATGGCCCAGATATAATAATTTAGATGATGGATCAATGTGGGGGAGGATAACAGTATAGGCAATAAGGAAAAGGACACCTCCTTGCCTCAACCATAGGCCTGGCGGAACAGCTCCGTCTTACAGGCCCCGTGGAAAGCTAACAAATCTGGTAGGGCCTGTATCTCGGTGGGGAGCTGATTCCACCACGTTGGGGCCAGAGCTGAAAAGGCCCTGGCCCTGGTCAAGGCAAGACAGACGTCCTTTGCGTCACAGATGGCTGGAAGATGTTGGTTTTGGAAAGGGGAGAAGTGCTATTCCTTTACCAAAATTTCTTTTGTGCTATTCCTTTACCAAAATTCAGCTTCTCAGTCCACTTGTGCCCCATCTACCTTACCTACCTTACCCTGGCCTTTACAGAACTACAGTTGATTCCTGTGCTTTGCTCACACGTGCCTTTTAATTGTTAACTTCCCCTCATGAATGCCCAGGACGCTCCAATATGCCATGAAGCCAGAAGGACAACCCCATCATTTGTAACACCCCAGTCAAACAACTCAAGCCTACGTCCAATCCCAGTTCCATGGCATGCATGTCTGGCATGTTTCAGGAAGCAAAACTGCCCTTGCCCCGTAACGTGGAGCGACGACTGTGTGAAGCGTGAGATGATTTTATTTTTATTTATTTATTTTAGTAGACTTATAGTCCGCCCTTCCCCATAATGGGCTCCAGGCGGGTCACAAGCACGATAAAACAGTAAAATCCAACAATAAAATAATAATAAAACCATCAAACCATCAAATGATGCAGCATGATGGTACAGCGCGTATTATAGGTTACAATACAGATATCCTAGGTGTCATAGATGTCATAGGTTACAATACATAGGTTACAATACAGATATCCTAGGTGTCATAGTTGGAGGCCTGATATCTAGCAGTCCAAGTAGGGAGGTCAGCTAGATGATCTCAGCAGTAAAGTAAGGACACCCACTTGCCTCAGCCAAAAGCCTGGCAGAACAGCTCCATTTTGCAGGCCCTAAGGAACGGCAGCAAATCTAGTAGGGCCCAACTCTCCATAGGGAGCTGATTCCACCAGGTCGGGGCCAGGTCTGAAAAGTTGCCCGAGGAGGAGCGAGCTTCCTACTTGCCAACCTCTAATTCAGCTCCCTGCTTTGGTTCTGCCGCCTCCTTGCTGAAAACAAGTTCAGATACCTTCTGTGTTCAGCCCTCCTTACCATTCCTAAGGCATTTTCAAGGACAAAGGATATCCCAATATAATGCATGCATGCACTAAGTTCAAACAAAAGAGCAGTGACAGGAATTCAATTACTGTCTTGATTCTCTTTGCCTCAGAAGCTTAACGGATCCCAACGTCTTTAAAAAATGAAGATAATGTATGCTGTACCTTTCCTAAGCAGGAAAGAGCCTCATGGCGCAGAGTGCTAAAGCTGCAGTACTGCAGTCCTAAGCTCTGCTCATGACCTGAATTCGAGCCCCGGAGGAAGCTGGGTTTTCAGGCAGCTAGTTTGAAGTTGACTCAGCCTTCCATCCTTCCGAGGTTGGTCAAAGGAGTCCCCAGCTTGCTGGGGGGAAAGTGTAGATGACTGGGGAAGGCAATGGCACCCCGTAAAAAGTCTGCCATGAAAATGTTGTGAAAGCAACGTCACCCCAGAGTCGGAAATGACTGGTGCTTGCACAGGGGACCTTTCCTTTTCCTTTCCTACGCAGGAAGCCATTTAATGAAGGAGAGACCCTAAAAACCCATGGTCACGTGCAGCAAGCACACAAAAACATCTGATCCAGGACTGTGCCTATATAGGCATGATGGAAAGGAGCAGCTGGCCAATAAAATGCACGAAGTCATTGTTCATGATAATCTACCCCATGCAGGTTGGTACTATTTTCCCCAACATAAATTCTTTTCATGCAGGAAACATACAGGGTTAGATCCACAGGGGCATTTACACAGATGGAAAGATTTCCGTCTGCACTATTTGACTGTGTGACTTTCTCACTTCTCCCCTTTCCGAAACAGTTACAGGGGGACCCCCACTCTTCAGTATCAGCATTTCAGGGGGTATTTCAGGAGGCAAGAAATCTTTGTAGATTTGAGCCACAGAGCAGATCCACAACTGTTATCACGTAGATTGATGTGAATCCCCCAAAGAGAAAACTATTTTAATTTCTTACATTACACTGACCAGTCCTTAAAATTTTAACTCTGTTTTCTGTGGCCCCAGAAGGTCGGACCAGAACCAATGGGTTGAAATTAAATCAAAAGAGTTTCTGGTTCAACACTAGGAAGAACTTCATGACCGCTAGAGCGGTTCCTCAGTGAAACAGGCTTCCTCGGGAAGTGGTGGGCTCTCCTTCCTTGGAGGTTTTTAAACAGAAGCTAGATGGCCATCTGACAGCAATGAGGATCCTGTGAATTTAGGGGGCGATATTTGTGAGTTTCCTGTATTGTGCAGGGGGTTGGACTAGATGACCCCGGGGGACCCTTCCAACTCTGTGATTCTATGAAGGAAGCTTTCTGTCCCTTTCAGCACTTACACCTCGGCAAACAGTCATGTAAACACCATGGTCAGGACCTCGGGATGGAGACCAAAACTTCTATTTTCAGAGAGTTCGTATGATATTAAAGGCACAGCCTGATCAAATTCCTGGCCAACTGCATCACCTGTGGTGAATTCCAACTGTCACCAGATCAACAGGTGGGGAAGCTTAGCCGAAGTTTGTCTTGCTTTACAAGACAGAAATGATGAAAGCTGGGTTATATCTGGGCACAAAAGAGAGGTTTTTTTAAAAAAGTGGGCTAGTAACTGTCGTGAACCTATTTACCAAGTTGAGTCTATGTGATGAAGAACACCTCTGAGATGACTCAGCATCCTCTCAGGAGAAATTCAGGGGCCCACCTTGTCTACTGGATAGGGAAAAAGAATCCCCCCTACTTGTGGAGACCCGAAATCCTAGTATTGTTCAGAACCAAAGTACACTGAAGGTTACTGCTATTCGATTGCTGTTGTCCCACTGGCCCCCCGAGAGGCCAATGGAATGCTGGCCGAGTGGCAACAGGTGTGGCTTTTCATGTCTGCCCGGAAACAGACCTGTTGATCTTGGACAGGCTGTCAAAACAGGAAGCCTATCAAGCAACTGGGGCCACATTGCATAACCTGAAGAATGTGGAGCACGCCTGCCTCTGAGACCACCTTCTCCAAAGTGTCTTGTCACAAGACTGATCCCATGACGCCCAACGGCGGCGTCTGGACATCATTTGAAGACCGCAAGAGCACACGGAGATGTTGCAGCGACTGAACTCGGAACCCTCTTTACCTTGAGGGCTGTCTTCAAAGCATTTCCCAGCATGCATTTATGAAACAATCGTCACATATCAAATATCACTGCCAGAACTTTCCTGTTCCCTGAAAACCTCTATTTTTTTCTAGCCACCCTCAAGCGAAAAACTACTGTGAAAGCAATGCCCTCTTTTTGACCCAGGCTTATATAATAGTGTGACATTTTGACATTTTACTGTTTTATTGCTTTCGTATGCTCATGCTACCCAGATCAAAGGTTTGCTCAATTTGTTAATTTTACTATTCTGTCATTGGATCTTAAATGTGTACCATTTTGCATTCTAAACCGCTGCCTACCAACTATATATAGCCCTGCTCATTGTACCTGATTCCTCGTCCGATGTAGTGTGCTTGGAGCACACTAAAGCTTACGTTCTGAACAAAAATTTGTTCCGTCTTAAAGGTGCACTTGACTCCTACTTTGTTCTACTGCTTCACACCAACGCGGCTGCCCGCTTGGATCTTTCTGCCTGAGGCAGTTCATGTGCTCCGCTGCAAAACAACAAGCACATGCAGAAATCCACCCCTAAACTTGTCCTGTAGTAGCTGGAGCTTAACCACGTATGGCCATGTCCGGCATAACACGGTCATACCCCCGCTGTACATTTCTGCAATGCTGAGAACCAGCTGTTGACAACCCCAAGTCATGTGCATCCTATGGAAACGTGGCAGCTAGAACTAGCGTGCCAGAAGTTGGAGGGGGCAGGGGGGAAAGGCTTGCTGAGCCTGCAATCTGAGCGACGCTGCTGTACAAATGCCTCTAAACTAAATATATGTTACTCTTTTTGACTGGGATAGCCTTTGTCTGATTGGAAACACACTGACCTAGGCTTCCAATAAAGGGCAAACAGAATATCTTCAAGTATTCAGAAATCTTTATCTGGCTTCTTCCTTGGAATAAATTTGATGATTTTCCTGAACGGTTGTCTTTGCTGCCCCCTTCTTACCTTTCGGACCTATCTCCCCCACGCTGAGAAGCGTTCAGGCAAAATCCAGTGCTACAATTTAAAACAGCTGCCTTTTCCTCTCCCCCCCCCCCCCGAAAAAGTGGAAAATGGTTTTTCAATTTCACTGCTGCTGCATTTAACAGAACTTCCAGCTAAATTCCAAAGCAGCAAGGGTTTCTGCTTCAGTCCTCTGACATCTGGATTTCACATCACTTCAAAAACCTATCGAGGGCGACAGTGCCAGGTACTTCAACTGCGCCTGCCCTCGGCTGCCACGTTTGATCTCACTTCTAGTTTGTGCTCCCAGCGCAAGGAGGACGCTTAGAACACTCGAAAAGAATCAACTAATTCTGCCTTTACTCAGATCTTAGGAAAGGTCCAAAAATCGCTCGCAAGAGGGGACTCCGTTGCGGAGAACCAGGAAGGGGGTTTATTTCAGCAGAAAAGACAATGCAAAAAGTTTATCTAGGAGGCAGAAAGTTTGAAAAGTACAGCTTCTGAGCCAGCACAGCTGCAAACAAATAACCAGCTTCTAAAAGCGTTTCAGCTCAGTAGGACTAGCAAGAGATTTCCCTGTGATCATGTGAAAATGTCAACTCTCTTCCCTACGCTTTGAAAGCCTGGCGTGATGACCAGTGGTCCCTCTAAGCTGAGCTAGCGAGAGACAGCTCACAGATTTTTGGCCTCCGGCTTACACATTTTTGTCGTAGCTCAGGAAAAATGGCCCCAGAGCAAACTAATTTAATGCCAGTAGCTCACAAAGTAGCATTTTTGCTCACAAGATTCCATGGCCACGGCATAGAGGGAACATTGGTGATTACCTTGTGTGGTGGCTAGTTAATATACAGTAAGAGTCATTTCCGTCTTTAAAACACATTTCAAAATATGAAAAGCCCCTCTTGTCCTCAGCAGTTGAATGGGATGGGACTGACCAGTACCTACAAATAAATAAGGATGCTCTACAGCAGGGGTGTGCAAACTGTGGCTCAGGAGCTACATGTGTAACACATATTGTGTGGCTCTTGAAGCCCTCACCACCCCATTGGCTAGCTTGGAAAAGGCATTTGTCTCTTTAAATCACTTCTCCAAGCCAAGCCAGCCAGAGGATTGGAGAATGCATTTAAAGTTGCTTTCTTTCAACTTCTGCCTCCCCCATCTATTTCCCTTCCTTCCTTCCGACCTACCTACCTCTCATGTTCATGTCTTGCTGCTCTCAAACATCTGACATTTATTCTGTGTGGCTCCTACATTAAGCAAGTCTGGCCACCCCTGCTCTACAGGATGGGATCAGACTGAGCCGTACTGAATACCTAGTCCCAACTAGATGACAATGATATTGGATTTATATCCCACCCTATGCTCTGAATGTCAGAGTCCAAAAGCGATCACAATCTCCTTTATCTTTTCCCTTCCCCACTCTGTGAGGTAGGTGGGGCTGAGAGGATTCTCACAGCAGCTGACCTTTCAAGGACAACCTCTGCCAGAGCTATGGCTGACCCAAGGCCATGCCAGCAGCTGCAAGTGCGGGAGCGGGGAATCAAATCCGGTTCTCCCAGATAAGAGTCCACACACTTAACCACTACACCAAACTGGCTCTCCGGAAAACTGGCTCTGTAGAAGCACTACAGAGATGGCCTGTGGGATTTTTCCATGCAGCCAATACCAAGTAGATTTCTAATTGGTAATGGTCCCATAGCCCAGCGGAGGCACACATTCTTTGCAGGCATGAAGTCCTCGGTTCATTCTCCAGCATTTCCCGTTAAAGGAACTCAGGCAGCATGACTCGGCAAACAAATTATCCTTAATCGACGTTTTAGTTTTATATTTATATGTATCGCCGGACATGGAAGTTGGCTCCCTCTCTCCAATTCCCAAAGGGCAGACCTCTCCACGCCCACCCCCAGAGCAACACTACAGCTCTTCACAAGGAAGAGAACCCCACAAGGGCAGGAGTGGCCAAACTTGCTTAACGAAAGAGCCACATAGAATAAACATCAGATGTTTGAGAGCCACAAGGCATGAACATCAGATGTTGGAGGGAGGGTAGGAAGGTAGGTAGGAAGGAAAGCAAATGGAGGAAGGCAAAAGTTGGAAGAAAGCAACTTTAAATGCATTCTCCAAGCTGCTGGCTGGCTAGGCTTGGAGAAGTTATCTAAAGAGAGAAAAGGCCTTCTTCCAAGTCAGCAGATGGGGCAGTGGAGGCTTTGAGAGCCACACAATGTGTGTGAAAGAGTCACATGTGGCTCCCGAGCCACAGTTTTGGCCACCCCTGCACAAGGGCAATACAGAACTATTGAGAACTCCTATTACTTTGATTTGTTTTTAACTGTTCCTGTTGGATTTCTTAAGATGGGGCTGTAGCCCAGTGAGAGAGCCTCTGCTTGACACGGAGAAGGTCACGGGTTCAATCCCCAGCATCTCCGGTTAAAGAGACGAGGTAGTAGGTGATGCGAAAGACCTCTGCCTAAGACCCCGGAGAGCTGCTGCCAAGTATTGAGTAGGCAATACTTGCTTTGACGGACCAATGTTCTGATTCAGTAGAAGGCAACTTCGTGTGATCACCTTTTGTTCTCTTCAGCAGTGGCCACCATCTGCACCCACTCTACCTTGCTATCCTCTCACAAACAAATTACGACCTGTTTTCTTGGCAGTGAAAATTCACCTTAAATTACAGAATGGTCCTACCCTCCTGAACACAGCAACTTTATTCTCACTATCAAAAAGTGGAACTGAAGCTATGGAGGGGGGAGGGGACCTCTTTCTGTTCACACAGAGGTGACCTCCTTCTTTCACCCCCACAGGTGATTCTCAAGATGTCATTAGCACAAGACAAAGGGCTGCCCTCTGAGCAGAGACAATGTCCTCAGGTTACCCTCCCCACTGCAAGGCAATGCTGTTATTCTCAAGAAAGTTCTTCCTTTCCCCCTCGCATCCCATGACACATCTTGGCTTCAGGTTTGTTCTGAACGAATTGCTATTTAAGTGTCCTCAAGATGAGAGTTCCCATCACGGCCTTGCATTTGAAGACTTCCTCTATCCTACCCAAATAGTAGTTCCTTTTGTTGACGTATTCTACCAGGAATTAGAATTTCCTGCAAAATTAAGACCACTGAAGCCATCCTTCCACCAGCAAGGCAGTTCATGCCCACTTCCTCTCTTCCAGTTCTCCAAGCTGTTGTGGTACTGCCCACACTCCCAAAACACTGAATATCTCCTGGCAATCACCAGCCAAGGCCTTCCCCTTTTCAATCAAGGGAAAAAAAACCCTTCCCACACATAAGTTTTGCAGATATATCTTCCCTTTACCTTCAGTCTCTGCCACCACCAGGCATCTATGGTGGGATTCTATCTTCCTTTGGAAGCAGCCTTATAATTTAGCAACTAAGCATAGCTGCATTTCTGCAAGGGTGAACTTCCCAGCACTTCCTTTTTCCAGGGTGCACAAGATGACAAATTGTTCCCACTGGAGAATCCCAGGAGGTTCTGACCTCCCTCAGCACCATCACTTGGCAGCTATTTGTAATCTACAAGCTCCATGAAGACAGGCCAAGTACTCTCTAAAACAGGGGTCCCAAACCCCCGGGCTGCAGACCAGTAGCGGTCCGCAGCCTGTTAGCAACCAGCCCGTGAGTTGTATAATTATTTCATTATATATCACAATGTAGTAGTAATAATAATAAGATGATGACAATGGATTCAAATCCTGCCCTCCACTCCAAACCTCAGAGTGGCTCACAATCTCCTTTACCCTCCTCCCCCACAACATGCACCCTGTGAGGTAGGTGAGGCTGAGAGAGCTCTTACAGAAGCTGTCCTTTCAAGGACAACTCTGCGAGAGCTATGGCTAACTCAAGGCCATTCCAGCAGCTGCAAGTGGAGGAGTGAGGAATCAAACCCAGTTCCCCAAAAAAGAGTCCACACACATAACCACTACACCAAAATAAGCGGCACAGTTGTATCATCCCAAAACCATCCCCACCCATCCCGTCCGTGGAACAATTGTCTTCAACGAAACTGGTCAATGGTGCCAAAAATGTTGGGGACCACTGCTCTAAAAGACCTCTAAAAGATGAAAGCTCTGCCAGTTCCCTTGCCTTGGGAATAGCATCCCTTTGGCCCAATCCTCACCTTACCGGTTTACAAATAGGCCCGAGAGAGCTCACCTGCAGGCTGCTTGGAAATGCAAAAGCGAAACACCCGTGCCACAAAGGCCAGTAAACTCGTCCACGGATTGGCTGCAGCTCCTCACTCTAGGCCAAACCCGGGTTTCCTTTTGCATGTGTGGAAGGACGCCCTGCGGCGAAGGAGTCGGGCATGTTCTCCCTCCTCAGCCCGAGGTTACCTCCCGTCTCCGCCCCCCACCGTGCCCAGAGGGGACCCTGGACCCCCGCAGCGAGCTACCTGCTCCACCGTGGCCGGGTCCATGCTCTCGATGCGGGCGGCCGCCGTCTCGTACTCGTCCTCGCTGTTGTAGCCGGCGCCGGCCTCGTCTTGCTCGGGGCTGTTGCCTCCCCCACCGCCGGGGCCGGCCGCCCCGCCGAGCCCCAGCCCTCCGCCGCCACCAGGGCCGCCCCGCCGCCGCCTCTTACTGTGGCCCGGGCCGGAGCAGCAGCCGCCGCCACCGCCGCCGCCCCGCGCCTCGCCCACCACGCCCGGGTCCAGCAGGCCCAAGCCCGGCCCGTCGCCGCCAGGCCCCACGCCCGGGTTGGGGGGCGGAGGGGAGCCGGCCGGGGGCAGCCCCCAGCGGGGCGGCGGCGGGGGAGGCGAGGCCCGCGGGCGGGCGCCGCCGCGGCCCGAGTGCGCGTCCCCCGGGCCCACCCCGCCTCCCACGCCGCCGCCGGGGCCTCGAGGGTGGGAGTCGGAGCCAGAGCAGCCGCGGGAGTCCGGGCCGCCGACGCCGCCCGGGCCCCCGGGGCCGCCTGCCACTCCCCCGCGGGAGCCCGGCTGGTCCCGGTCGCCGTCCCCCGCCGCCGGGCAGGGCTTCTTCTTGGGCAGGATGGTCATGACAAGAAGAGGAGGTGAGGAAGCCCAGGTGAGGGGGCGAGAAGGACCCGGATGGAGAGGGCAAGGGGCTGCTGACAGGGAACCCGGATGTTAGGGCTAACCACGGGTCAGCGAGGGCGAAAGAGCCGGCCAAGGCCCCGATGAAGAGGGCTAAGGGGCCACGCCAAATGCCCGGATGGGGGAGGCTAAGCCACCCGGCGAGGCCCCGGATGGAAAGGGCAAGGGGCTGACAGGTAACCCTGAGGGGAAGGGGCGGGCGGTTGAGGTAAGACCCGGATGGAAGGGCTCACCGTGGGTCAACCGGAGGGGAAGAGAGGGCGAAAGAGCCAGCCAAGGCCCGGATGAAGAGAGCTAAGGGGCACGCCAAAGGCCCGGATGAGGGAGGCTAAGTCACCCAGCGAAGACCCGGATGAGGAGGGTTAAGCTTTGGGGGGGGGGGGGCACGGGACAGCTCCTTCAGAAAGGTGAGGGGGGGAAAACGCCCGGATGACAGGATCGATCACCGCGTCTGGCTTTCACCCCCGCAGCTCAGGGGGGAGGCGGAAGAGACAGGGAATCAATCCATCCATCCGGGGGGAGGCGCCTAAGAGAGGCGGCTGTCCTGAGGTAAGTCTCGTTGATTTCTTTCTTGCTCCCCTCGGAGGCCTTTTGGGGAGGGGGGGTGTCTCCTGACGGCGGCGTCGGCTACGGCCCGTCAGCGGGGCCCCGGCCTAGTGTCAACATCAACACTGCCGGCCTCTGACCCCGGCGAGCTCGGCTTCCGTTTCCACCCCTCTTAGCAACAGGGTGGAGGCGGGCCGTAGCAACCGAGCCGCTCCCGGTTGGCCGGAGGGCACGTGAGCTTAAGCTGGTTGGCTAAGCCCTGGCGGAAGTGCATTCCGGAGTGGCTGAGGGGGTCGCTGCCAATCAAATAAGATCCGGCCTCCTTTCGATGGCCCTCCTCCCCGATACCGTTCTAAAAAAAAATTAGAAGAAAAGAGGCGGAATCATTTGTCTTCCTTAGCGGTAGAACTCGTTCTGATAGGACGCATAAAGCAGCTTGAGGTCTCTCATTCGTTGAGGGACGCGATTCTGTTCTGTGATTGGCTGCAATGAGGCCGGTCGTCTCGGATTGGCTGAGAGCTTTCCCAGGCGTGGGAAGAGAACAGGTTGGGAAACAAGTTCGAGATTCAGAGTATAGGGTGGGATCATATAAAGCCAATACCATCATCTTCTTAAGGTCCTGGATCTCCTTTGGGTAGGGTGATGAGGGAGAGGTTCTCTCTTTTATACTTGTCTTCCCCAGAATAAATTTTGATTCACCTGCTCAGGCCATTCACACAAGTTTGTGTCTAGTGTACGTGTGTCTTCCTGGTGAGCGCTGATGGTAACATCATTTCACCTGTATTTTAGAAGGGTGTGGATTTGGTAAGTTTAGAGATAGGACTTTAGTCACATTATGAGAAGACAAGACTTGCTGGAAAAGACAAGGCAGCCAGGAAAAGGTGAAGGCAGCAAGAAAAGAAAACCCAGAACTTTTTTTGAGCAGGAACGCACAGGAACGTATTTCCAGCTGGCTTAACGTCAGAGGGTGTGGCCTAATATGCAAATGAGTTCATACTGGCCTTTTTCTACAAAAAAAAAGCTCTGGGAAGACTCAACCTGAGATGGATTGACTTACTCAATGAACCCATGGCCCTCAGTTTGCAAAACCTGAACAAGGCTGTTAACGGAGAGGACATTTTGGACATTAATTTGTAGAGTGATTCTACAAATTAATCATAAGAACTCCCACTATTGCCCCCTAGCACCAAGAATACAGAGCATCACTGCCCCATAATAGCCACTGATGGATTTCTGCTGTTAAAGTTACCCTTTGTTATGAACAGGGCTATTTTGGTAGAAAATGCCCAGGAGGAACTCATTTGCATATTAGGCCACACACCCTGATGTCACTAAAGAGCCCCGTGGCGCAGAGTGTTAAAGCTGCAGTACTTTAGTCCTAAGCTCTGCTCACAACCTGAGTTCGATCCCTGGTGGAAGCTAGGTTTTCAGGTAGCCAGCTCGAGGTTGACTCAGCCTTCCATCCTTCCGAGGTCGGTAAAATGAGGACCCAGCTTGCTGGGGGGAAAGTGTAGATGACTGGGGAAAGCAATGGCAAACCACCCCGTTAGGGTTGCCAAGTCCAATTTAAGAAATATCTGGGGACTTTGGGGGTGGGGCCAGGAGATATTAGGGGTGGAGCCAAGCTCAAGGCTGTGACAAGCGTAATTGAACTCCAAAGGGAGTTCTGGCCATCACATTTAAAGGGACGGCACACCTTTTCAATGCCTTCCTTCCATAGGAAATAATGAAGGATACAGGCACCTTCTTTTGAGGCTCATAGAATTGGACCCCCTCGTCCAATCTTTTTGAAACTTGGGGGGTATTTTGGGGAGAGGCACTAGATGCTATACTGAAAATTTGGTGCCTCTACTTCAAAAAACAGCTCCCCAGAGCCCCAGATACCCGCAGATCAATTCTCTATTATTTTCTATGGGAATAAATCTCCCTAGGGAATAATAGAGTTCCCAGCAGACATTTCCCTCCCCTCCCCTCCCCCCGCTTTCTGACGACCCTGAAGCAGGGGGAGGGTCTCCAAACCAGGGGATCCCCTGCCCCCACCTGGGGATTGGCAACCCTACACCCCGTAAAATGTCTGCCATGAAATGTTGTGAGAGCAGCGTCACCCCAGAGTCAGAAACGACTGGTGTTTGCACAGGGGAGTTTTCCTTTCTTTTCCTGATGTCACTATTGTTTTGCACAGGGATTGTTTGTAGAAAAAGCCCTGCAGGAACTACACCAAGCCAGCCGGAACTGCGTTCCTGCTCAAAAAAAAGTCCTGGTTATGAAATTGATATGCTCTATTTTGGCTATGCAGTTTTACATACTATTATTTTTCACATTTGTTTTACAATTGTTGATGTTGTTATGCTGTACTATTTAAAATCTGGTTTTGTGTTGGTGTATGGTTCTTTTTTAAAAAAAATTCAATGAAATGTTAATTTACACACACACAAAAGATAAGAGCTTTATGGGAACATGCAGTGAAAAAACTCCAGTTAGGGCTGCAATCCCAGGTGGAGGCAGGGGATCCCCTGGTTTGGAGGCCCTCCCCCTGCTTCAGGGTCATTAGAAAGCGGTGGGGGGAGATAAAGGAAGTGTCTGCTGGGCATTCTGTTATTCCTTATGGACACCAATTCCCTTAGGGTATAATGGAGAATTCATCAGTGGGTATCTGTGGTAATGGGGGGGGGCTGTTTTTTGAGGGAGAGAGACACCAGATTTGCAACATAGCATCTGGTGCCTCTCCTCAAAACATCCTCCAAGTTTCAAAAGATTGGACCAGGGGGTCCCATCCTATGAGCCCCATTAAAGGTGCCCCTATCCTTCATTATTTCCAGTGGAGGGAAAGCATTTGAAAAGTGTGCGGTCCCTTTAAATGTGATGGCCAGAACTCCCTTTGGAGTTCAGTTATGCTTGTCACAACCTTGCTTCTGGCTCCACCCCGAAAGTCCCCAGATATTTCTTAAATTGGACCTGGCAACCCTAACTCCAGTGGTTAGCTCATCTCTGAGTACAATTCAAGGTGCATCTAATGCCTTAAACCAGGGGTCCCCAACCCCCAGGCCATGTACCGGTCCTGTGGCCTGTTAGCAACCAGGCCGTGAGTTGTATAGTTATTTTATTATCTATTACAATGTAGTAGTAGTATTAATAATAATAATACATTGACTTTATATCCCGCCCTCCACACCGAATTTCAGAGTCTCAGAGTGACTCATAATCTCCCACAACAGTCACCCTGTGAGGGGGGTGGGGCTGAGAGAGCTCTCTCCAGAAGCTGTTCTTTCAAGGACAACCTCTGCGAGAGCTATGGCTAACCCAAGACCATTCCAGCAGCTGCAAGAGGAGGAGTGGGGAATCAAACCTGGTTCTCCCAGATAAGAATCCGCACACTTAACCGTTAAACCAAACTAATAGAAATAAAGTGCACAATTGTATCATCCCGAAAGTATCCTCCCCACCCCCCCCCCGGTCCCTGGGAAAATGGTCTTCCACAAAACTGGTCACTGGTGCCAAAAAGGTTGGGGACCGCTGCCTTAAACAGCCTGGGACTCAGATCCCTTAAAGCGGGGTGTCAAACATGCGGCCCGGGGGGCTGAATCAGGCCCCCAAAGGGCTCCTATCAGGCCCCCGAACAACTGGCTGTTGTCTGCTTCCTTCTCCCTCTTTCTTCCTTCTGCATAACAGCATGCTTTGTAATCGCATTGGAGCAACAGAACAAAACCTCTATTTTCTCCATTGGCTGAGCCTCCTCTTTGGGGAGGAAGGTGGGAAGGCAGAACTTGTTTTTTCCAGGCTCTCTCAATTGCACAGCAGGGCTACTGAGCTAAGCCTCTCTTCTTTCTGTTGGCTGAGGCTCCTTCCCCTCCTGGCCCCCAGGAAAGGCAGGAAAGAGCCACAGCTTCCTTTGCCCTGCCCCCTGGATCCCATGGGAGAAATACCAAGAAAGCACCTTTAAGACCAATGAGTGCTTATGTTTTAAGCATAATTTAGTTGTTGTTGTTTTTTTTAAAAAAATTTAATTGTGTTTGTCTGTGTCCTTTATAAAGTTTATATCTCTGCTACCTAATCTTAAATAGATATACATGTGGCTGGCCCAACATGGCCTGGCTCAACCTGACGCAGCCTGGCCCAACAAGGTCTCATTTATGTCAGTCCGGCCCTCATAACAAATGAGTTCGACACCCCTGCCTTAAGGGCCATTGCCTCCAATGACCAACCGTTTTAAGAGCATCCTCAGAATCCCTACTGCACATGGCTGCTTCAGAGCCGCACCTCACCCTTAGAACTTCCCCTCTTCTTTCTTAGCCCTGACTCTTTGGAGGCTTAGGTGCCCAATGACGACAGTGTTATCATTCCACCTTGTGGCGATAATGAGCGTATTTTACCAGCTTCATTCATTCTCCCCTTTAATTGCTTTCCATTGAGTTTATCTACCGCTCTTCTCTTTTCGACAGTAATTGCTGACAGCTTTCTTTTAAACTGCCACTTCTGCTGTTAGTTATTAGGATTACTGACTCAGCTTACTGGAAGTTTTGCTATCAGTTATTGATCTTGGAGCTTTACTGCTTTTTGTTGCGTTATTTCGGTACTTGTGAACTCCCTACACAGCACTTAGATTAAGAGGTGGAAGGAAGGAAGGGAGGGAGGGAGGGAGGGAGGGAGAAAGAGAGAAAGAGAGAGAGAGAGAAAGAAAGAAAGAAAGAAAGAAAGAAAGAAAGAAAGAAAGAAAGAAAGAAAGAAAGAAAGAAAGAAAGAAAGAAAGAAAGAAAGAAAGAAAGAAAGAAAGAAAGAAAGAGTCCAGATTGTGTGAAATGATACTATCACTTTACTGTACTCTGGTAAGGCCTCACCTGGAGTATTGTGTTCAGTTTTGGGCACCACATTTTAAGAAGGATATAGACAAGCTGGAACGGGTCCAGAGGAGGGTGACGAAGATGGTGAGGGGTCTGGAGATCAAGTCCTACGAGGAAAGGTTGAAGGAGCTGGACGCATTTAGCCTGGAGAGGAGGCGTCTGAGAGGTGATAGGATCGCCATCTTCAAGTCCTTGGAGGGCTGTCCTATAGAGGATGGTGCAGAATTGTTTTCTGTGGCCCCAGAAGGTTGAACCAGAACCAATGAGTTGAAATTAAATAAAAAAGAGTTTCTGGTTCAACACTAGGAAGAACTTCTTGACAATCAGAGCAGTTCCTCAGTGGCTTCCTCAGGAGGTGGTGGGCTCTCCTTCCTTGGAGGTTTTTAAACAGAGGCTAGATGGCCATCTGACAGCAATGAGGATCCTGTGAATTGTGGGGGAGGTGTTTGTGAGTTACCTGTATTGTGCAGGGGGGTGGACTAGATGACCCCGGAGGTCCCTTCCAACCCTATGATTCCTCCCTCCCTCCGTCATCTCAAAGGGATGGTGTTTATTCTGTGTAGCTCTTATGTTAAGCAAGTTTGGCCACCCCTGTAGCTATAGCCCAGCTTGGAGCTGGCAACCCTACCAGTTGGTCAGTGCCCGCACCCCGGAATCCCAAGACACACTGACAACCCAGAGCAAGAAACGGATCCTGGAAACATTTGTTTGAGCTCTCATCCAATTTTATTGGCACAAAACTACAGCAGCATCTGCCTTATTGAAGCAGCCCCTCTCCAGCATTTTCTCCCCCCCCCCCTCCCCGAGTCCCTTGACATTCATCGTCTGTTCATCTGCCTTCAATCACAACACACACATTCTTCACTCGCATCTCTTCCCACCATAGGTCAGTTGTATTCTTCCTGTTTGTATGCAAACGGGAACCTGAGTTGAGGTGACTTGACCAAGGTCACACGAAGCACATTTATGCACAGAATAAAAACCAGACGTCTCAACTTCCAGCCGCACCTCCCCTCTCTTAGGCCAGAGTTCAAACTTCGTCCTAGTGAGGGCCAAGTCTAGCCTAACATATTAATGTTGCCAGTTTCCAGGTGGTTGCAACCAATTAAAACAAACCACCCTGTGAAAAATACTATTACAAAATGTAATTCATACAAGGAAAAAAGTGCATTTCAGCAACCTCATTATTTAACATACCGTATGTGCATATTTATGCACATATATGCAACAGTGTGCAGATAGTCCAGATCACTTGTGGGAAGGGTGGGATATAAATTCTAAATAAATAAAAAAAATCATGAATAAGTCCAAATCATGAATCCAAAAAGAGCTCCAAAGGACTGCTATCAGAGTAAAGCGCGTATCGGACGGCCAGGTCCTTCCTCCAGGGAGGGTCTTGCAAAACTTGCAGTATATGTGTAGAAAACATTCACAATATTCAAATCTTTCACAAATTCAGGCACAAAATTGGAACGCTGCTGCCTTCATCTGGTCAGCAAGTTAATTGCTGAAATGCACTTTTATCCTTGTATGAGTTACATTTTGTAATAGTATTTTTCGCAGAGTGGTTTGTTTTAGTTGGTTGCAACATCATTCCTCTGTGTAGCCTATTGCGTATCTTCACCTAGTTTCCGGGTGGTGGCTGGAGAGCCCCCAGAATTGCAAGTGTTCTCCAAGTTATAGGGATCAGTTCCTTTGAAGAAAATGGCTGCTTTGGAAAGCAGACTTTATGGCTTTAGACAGCAGGGAGGTGCCTTCCCTCTCCAGAGCCCAGGGTCTCCACCCAAAATCTCCAGGAATTTTCCAATCCATATCTGGAAACCCTATGTCATTTATATGTTCAGCAGAATTTAATAACATTTTTTTCATGGATTGTATCACTTTGGGTTGTAGGTACTGAACAGCTGCGTAGCCTAATGTTCTCTTACCAAAAACAATCTCCCTGCATGTGAAAGGTGAATGCATGATACATTTGCTTAGCGTGCCGGCACATAACTTGCAGAGGCTTTCCCGCTCTCACACCACCTTCCCCACTCTCACACCAGCTTTCCCACTCTCGTGCCAGCTTTCTCGCTCTTGCGCTGCCTTCCCTACTCTTGTGCTGGCTCTCCTGCCGCTTTCCACCTCTCCTCCCTTGCCATGTGGGCAGTCGGGTGCGGCACTGCAGGCATCACTGTAGAGGGGGGCAGTGCCATGGAGGGCCTGTGTGCCCTAGGGCCAGCCCTGAATTAGAGCTGCCAAGCCCCCAGTTCAAGCGGGGACTCTCCCGTCTGGGAGGTTCCCAACCCACCAACCCACACTGGGCCAGTGAGGGGAACCTCCCCTGTCGCCGGTGCAATGACATCACTGAGTGATGTCATCGCACTGACGATGGCGCGTGCCGGCCGCTCTAGGCATTTTCGGGAAAACTCGATGGTTTTCCCAGACACGCTAGTAATTTGGGAGGGAAAACTCTATGGTACCATAAAGTTTTTCCCTCCCAAAATGCTAGAATATCCGGGAAAACCATAGAGTTTTTCTGAAAATGCCTAGAGTGGCCGGCACGCGCCATCGTCAGCACGATGACATCACTCAGTGATGTCATTGCACCGGCGACGGGGGAAATTCCCCTCACTGGCCCAGTGCCAGCACACAACATTGCCGGCATGATGACATCACTCGTTGGTGATGTCATCGTGCTGCGTGCACAAAGTACATGCAAAATAAGTCCCCCGCCAGAGGCTGGGGGGGGACTTGGCAACCCTACCCTGAACGTATCAGGGAGAAACCTTCTCTTTGGCATATTTTTTCTATGTGCAGGGTGGTTGGCTATTTTTTTTTAATTTCTTTTTGCATGGTGGAGCATGAAATATAGATCACCCTAGACTGGAATAATATACTCCAAGGAAAAGTTTTATCACTTGGTTCCGATGCAGTTTTTCCTGGGCATGGGAGATTTTTTCCTCCACCCATACAAGAAACGAGGTCTTCCATGGAAGATGCAAGACCTTTTGTGTTCGCCACTGCCAATATCCAAGAGAATTCGGAACTGCTTAGCAAAGCACTGTCAGTGTTGTCAGCCAGTCTCAAGCAACAGCACACTCAGAAGTAGGGTTGCCAACTCCAGGCTGGGAAATACTTCCAGATTCTGGGAGCGGAGCCCGAGAAGAGCTGGTGTTGAGGAGGGACTTCAGTGGGCTATGCCAGTTCTCCAGAGGGAATAGATCTCTGTTGCCTGGAGATCGGTTGTCATCCTGGGAGAACTCCAGCCAGCACCTGGAGGTTGGCAACCCTACAAAGAATGTTCTTCAGGGTGATTCCTCAATTGTTATCCCAATCAGGATCGGGGTGGGGGGAGAGTCCTTGTTGTGTCTCCTGTCCTCCCCACCACCTCTCTGAGCGGAGGGGTTGGAATGGGAAATGCTGGAACTCCCCCCTGCCCCCTTGTTTTGCAAGAGAAAAGACAGACGGAGGAAAGCCTATATTCTTTTAAAGCAATGGTGTCAAACATGCGGCCCGGGGGCCGAATGAGGCCCCCAAGCAACTGGCTCTTGTCTGCTTCTTTCTCACTCTCTCTTGCTTCCTTTTGCATCTCAACTTGCTTTGCAAGGCTTGCTCAATCGCACGGAGCGAAACCTTGATTTTCTCCATAGGTTGAGGCTCCTCCTCCTACTGGTCCCCTGAAGAGGGAGGGAAGAATCAGTTTGCCCAGTTCCCTGGATCCCATGGGAGAAATACAAATAAAGGACCTTTAAGACGAACAAGTGCTAATTTTTTAAAGCATGTTTTAAGATTTTTTTTTAATAAAACCTTTAGTTGTGTTTTTCTGTGTCCTTTAAAAAGTTTATATCTCTGCTACCTAATTTTAAATAGGTACACACATGGCCCGGCCTGACAAGGCCCAGCCCAGGCCGACAAGGTCTCATTTATGTCAGATCCAGCCCTCATAACAAATGAGTTCAACACCCCTGTTTTAAAGTATATTTTGTGGCTCCTGGTGGAGCGAAAGAGAAGGGGTGCAGGAGAAAGCTAATCTAGCTTCCCTCTCCTTTCCCTGTATGAGGAGTTTGGGACAAATTGGGAATGGTGAAGGTCAGATGGGAGAGGTTTGTCAGGGTTGCCAACTTCCAGGTGGGTTGATTTAAATAAATACTACCCGCCGGTTATAGTGACCACAATTACTAAATATCAGTGTACTTCACAATTGACAGGTAAGAAGAAGATATTGGATTTATATCCCACCCTCCACTCCGAAGAGTCTCAGAGCGGCTCACAATCTCCTTTACCTTCCTCCCCTACAACAGACACCCTGTGAGGTGGGTGGGGCTGAGAGGGTTCTCACAGCAGCTGCCCTTTCAAGGACAGAGGCTCAGAGCGACCTACAATCTCCTTTCTCTTCCTCCCCACAACAGACACCATTTGAGGTGGGTGGGGCTGAGAGGGCTTTCACAGCAGCTGCCCTTTCAAGGACAACCTTTGCCAGAGCTATGGCTGACCCAAGGCCATTCCAGCAGGTGCAAGTGGAGGAGTGGGGAAGCAAACCCAGTTCTCCCAGATAAGAGTCCGTGCACTTAATCACTACACCAAACTGGCGTATTGCAAAGATACATTCACCAAAACAAAGGTAAAAAAAATCCAATAGGCTAGTAGAGTCCCCATGTAAAGGAAGTCGACTTGGTATTCTTGCTTCAAAGGTTCTTCCAGCAAAGGTGTACTCCACTTTTTCTCCAATAAAGACAGCTTCAATCAATGAAGTCGGTTTCACAATCTTCTTCCTTTATACATAAATAGCTACTATCAGGACTTTTTTTTGAAGAAGGAACTCCTTAGCATATTAGGCCACACCCTCCTGATGCAGCCAATCCTCCAAGAGCTTACAGGGTTCTTGGTACAGGGTCTACTGCAAACGCCAGGTGGATTGGCTACCTCAGGAGGGTGTGGCCTAATATGCAAAGGAGTTCCTGCTACAAAAATGCCCTGGGTACAATAGTTTTCTTACTCCTTGAGCCATTTTGGAGCCGTTGCTCATCGTAAGAAAATTTGTAGCGAGACTTGGTGTCCTGTATAGATGTACTTTAAAACTATTGTAAAAAAAAAAAAAAAGTGAGGTACACCTTTGCTGGAAGAACTTCTGAAGCAGGAGAACAAAGTCGACTTCTTGTACATTGGGACGCCACTAGCCTATTGGACTTCGTTACCTTTGTTTTGGTGAATGTATCTTTGCAATATTGTCCTTACCTGTCAGTTTTGAAGCACACTAATATTTAGTAATTGTGGTCACCAGGGCTCTTTTTCTAGCAGGAGCTCCTCTGCATATTAGGCCACAGCCCCTGATGTAGCCTATCCTCCTGGAGCTTACAGTAAGCCCTGTACTAAGAGCCCTCTAAGCTCTTGGAGGATTGGAAAAAGAAAAAAAGTGAGGTACACCTTTCTCCAAACCCCGCCCTCCCCAGGGTCCACCCCTCCAAAATAATCTCCAGCCATTACTTGACCCAGAGCTACCAATCGATCCCCTGGCAACACTATTGTGATGAAGCAGGGCCTTGGTGCCTCCTGAAGAAGATGGCAGCACTGGGAAAGTCGATGGAGTGTTGAGTTGCCAGCTCTGGGTTGGGAAATAGCTGGTGATTTGGGAGGTGGAGTCTGGGGAGGGCGGGGCTTGGAGAGGGGAGGGACCTCAACAGGGTCTAATACCAAAGAATCAATCTTCCAGAGCAGCCATTTTCTCCAGATGATCTCGATTGTCTGAAGACCAATTGTAATATTGGGCAATCTCCAGGTTACACCTGGACACTAGCAACCAGGGTTGCCAGCCTCCAGGTGGGGCCTGGAGGTCTCCCACTTTTACAACCGATCTCCAGCTGGCAGAGATCATCTCCCCTGAAGAAAAAAAGCTGCTTTGAAGGGCGGGCTCTATGACATTGTATCATGCTGAAGCCCCTCCCCTCTCCAAACCACGCCCTCTCTTGGATCCACCCCCAAAGTCTCCAGGTATTTTCCAGCACAGATCTGGCAACCCTATTTATTGACTTACACCACACATTCAACGGGAGTTTTGTGCTTCCCAAAGCACACTGTCTCTTTCCTCTTTGCAACTGCAACACGGGAGGCATGCAACCCACCAAATGTATAGGAGCTGAGCAAGAAAATGGTTGAGCCCCATTGGATCAGACCAGGGTCAGTCTAGGTCCCACAAAGGCCAATCAGATGCTGCTGGGAAAGTCAAGAAGGTCCAGGGGCCTGTCTCATACCACTGTCAAATGTGGAAGAGGATTCGATTCATTCATTTTGTGTTTGGGGGAAGCTATTGTTTTTCTTGCATCGTTCTCTGAAACATTCCGAATTCTAGTCACCCAAGACCAGCAAAGTAAAGTAATTCTCCACACAGTACAAAATTAACCTATGGAATTCTCTGCCATACCCGGTCGGTAGCAGCCATTCTTTAATCTAGACATCTCCACAATTTTAAAAAATCACGCTCACCATCTTAATTTCTAAGACAAAACGTCCTAAACTCTTCAGTTTTTCTCTATAGAAAAAAGCTGAAGTTTGAACATTATGAGGGCAGCAGGTTTCGTTCTATGCACCTTCTCCCCATCATGATTTTCTGCATCTGTCAATTCTTTTTTTTTTAATTAAAAAAAAATCCTCAAATGCTGCTGCTGGGGAACTTCCTACTGGATTCTGCCTGTGACCAGAAAAGTCAGATATGTTTCCCATTTTGCCCCAAGAGCTGGTGCCAACTTTCAAACGTTTTTTTTTTAAATGTACCAGTTAACCTTTGAGGTGAAGGGACACTGAATATTGCAGACAGCTACTTCGGACGCCATTTTACTATGGAAGTAGCTGCTGCTGCTCTCTTTTTCTGAGTTTAAATATACCTCTCACATGGATGGATAGTTACTTATGTGGGCATTTATTCATAGGGACCATCCTTCTGAGGTAACATCTGCACCAACTCTTAGCAGCACTCAAAATCTGTTCCTTGAGGTAACTTCTCATATGAGCATTGCTGTTCCCTGAGGTAACTTGCCTCATACGAGTGTCACATTTCCCTGAGGTGACTTGCCTCATATGAGTGCTGCCATTCTCTATGGTGACTTGCTTCATGTGAGCATCACTGTTCCCTGAGGTAACACACCTCATACAAGTGTCGCCATTCTGAGGTGACTTGCCTCATATAAGCGTCACCTCCACCAGCGCCATCTTTTAATGATAGATGTTACAGGCCCAACCATATCCATACTACAGTGAGAAATGTGGAGACTGGAATAGGTAGCCTAGCCTGAACAAGATGTGCAATAAGAAAGGAATGAAGAGCTTCCATGCCGTCCCCCTTAAGTACCACGAAGGAGGCCAGCCTCCTTACACTTCAAGAACCTGATCCGCAACACATACACCCCAAGGCAGGGGAACAACGATGCTATTAAATATTCTGGTCCCACTAATGGAACATCTACTTTTGCATATATGGACCCCAAGGACTATTGCTATGAGTTTATGAGGTTGGAGGTTTCTTGTCAGATCTCGCTGGGCATTGATGAAATTATACCTTTTGGTGAATGGCCTTTGTAGTCTACTGTGTGTTTTCAAGGGAGGTGGAATAGGATCATATTTATCTTCCATTGAATAGTTGTAATCTACATCTATGCAGGGGCGGATATTTCACAGTCCTTGCACTACAGCAGTCATCAGAGCCAGTTTGGTGTAGTGGTTAAGTGCGCGGACTCTTATCTGGGAGAACCGGGTTTGATTCCCGACTCCTCCACTTGCACCTGCTGGAATGGCCTTGGGTCAGCCATAGCTCTGGCAGAGTTTGTCCTTGAAAGGGCAGCTGCTGTGAGAGCCCTCTCAGCCCCACCCACCTCACAGGGTGTCTGTCGTGGGGGGAGAAGATATGGGAGATTGTAAGCCGCTCTGAGTCTCTGATTCAGAGAGAAGGGCGGGGTATAAATCTGCAATTCTTCTTCTTCTTCTTCATCAGTAACTGGACTGTCTTTTCCGTGCAGGAAAATACAGTTGTGAATTATTGCTATAGTGCCATAAAGTGTCATCATTAGGGATAGACTTTGGGGTAGGACCCCAGCCACCCTGGCTCAGTAAAGCGTCCCCCCCCCACAAGCCGGCAACTGCGGGGGGCAATTTCTACTCAAGATTTTCCCCCATCTTCCTTTTTCTACTGCCTCCCCTTCCCAGTGCATTCTTGGAACTGTAGTTCTTCAACCTCGTGGTGCTGATGATGAACAGCCAGCCAGCCACCCACCCCAATTAAGAGCCAAGTCAAAATTACCCCACTATACTGCCAGCGCCACACCTCAACGTTAAGGATGGGCACGAACCGACCCACAAATCACAATTCATGCACAAATTGGGCCGAATTGTGGTTAGTTTTGGACTGGTTTGTTTGCTTGTGCCATGCCTGAACTGGAAAACGAATCACCTTTTCCCCCTGGTGGTTCGTTTTTGTGGTTCATTTTCCCAGACTGCTTGGCGGTGATTCAATCAATCCCTAGGCAACACTGGGGATGGACTTCTGGGAGCCCTGGAAACACTCATAGCAGTTTCCATAGCTTGATAGGCAGCTCTGAGAGTCAATCATGGAGCTCCATTCTGCTTTATGGGAGCCGACACCCTGACCCTGCTGCTTCCACTTTGCAGCACGAAGAGCATTCCTGGGGGCACCTGCTTTTGTGGGGGGCTACAACTTGGACATTCCAAATCTAATCTTTACCAAACTTGGAGGTCGGGTGGAGGAGAACCTACTGAACTCTCCCACTGAATTTTACACCTACTGAACCAACAAGCCATGAACCAGTTCAGACAACCATACGAATGACAAAATGAAACGACCCACCAGTTCTGGCAATCAAATGAAACGCGAACCAACACGAACCACCATTTCCCCCTTCTGTGCCCATCCCCATGCAACATCCCAAAATGTATGATGGCTGCAGTTATGTTTTGCTTCCATACTCTTCCTGTTATCTCTTACAAGCACACCAGTGGGAGAGCAACAGCAGCCGGCTTCTTGATATGGTTAAGCATGGACTCGGTTCTGAGAGACACAATTCAGGTGGATACAGCCAGAGTGAATGAAGCTTCCATTCTCTTCTCAAAGGAGGAGCCTGCTTGGAGCAGACATTTTCTTAATTCTGGGATCAGAACTCAAGTTGGGCCAAATTAGCAGCTGAATCCTCCTTAGTGTACCCGGAACTAAATTCTCATGTGTTCAGTAAGGCTTACTGAAGTAAGTTCTCCTTTGTTCAGTAAAGCCCACGCTTAGGAGATTCCATGTCCCCACTTTTTGCAGTATAAAAATGCAGGAGACATTTGCTCCAGCTAAAGGAACCTCCTTTCGGCTTCCCCTCTGCATCTGAATACGTTTGCAGCTCCTTAAGCGGACACTAACACCCCCTCTAGTGCATATTATGAACTACTGAGCAGCCTCCGTGGCCAGTGGTAGCGCTACGGTGCCACCCCCACCCCCCGCGCACGAGCCTGAGCACAGGTGCGAGCAATGCGGCCCAACTAGCGAGGCTCCACATCCCATTTGTGCTTCCAGCACAGATATGGGAGTCAGAGCCACTTCGCTGCTTTGCAGCATATTTCTCACAACTCGGAGACAAGGGAGGGCTGAAACCGGCACCCTCTCCAAGGCCCGCGCTCGTAGGCAGCTGCCTAATTGCAGATGGCAGATTTATACCCCGCCCTTCTCTCTGAATCAGAGAGCGGTTTACAATCTCCCATATCTTCTCCCCCCCCCCCCCACAACAGACACCCTGTGAGGTGGATGGGGCTGAGAGGGCTCTCACAGCAGCTGCCCTTTCAAGGACAACCTCTGCCAGAGCTATGGCTGACCCAAGGCCATTCCAGCAGGTGCAAGTGGAGGAGTGGGGAATCAAACCCGGTTCCCCCAGATAAGAGTCTGCTCACTTAACCATACCAAACTGGCTCTCTCTAATGCTGCTTTATGGATGCACCGGGCCCATCTGTGGCTTCATTCAACGTACGTTAAAGAATGAGCCCTAAAGTGCACGGAAGTGACTCACTGCTTATTATCTTCAATTGTTCTGCAGGTGGAGCTATTGCTTAAAGGTTGTAAAGAACAACAACTCTGGCGAGAAGGAATGGCGGTCAGGGAGCACCATACGTTGTGTGATTGACACGGGCTTGTCCAACGACATCAAGTTATGGTGCCCTCTAGATCCCTTGTCTTTGTGGGCTGGGGGGACCGAATGGAGAAAATTTGTTTGCACGCAATGTGAGTCCTATTCTGACCTGCTGGCATTGCCACTGTTTTCTCCCCCTCCCTCCCAGGCCTGGTGACTTGTTCTAAAATGGCCACGTTTTTAAACCCCATTCATCGTCAAAGAGAGGTCCCCGAGACAACGAGCACAAAGACGACGATGACAACCACAAACAAGGGACAGTAGATCAAAACAAGAGGCTGCTCCTGATGAGAGAACCCTTTTTTTTTCTTTTGGAAGCCGAGAGCTAGCCAATCGAACGCATGCTAAGAGACTTATGGCTCACCCTGATACCTAGAACGGTATCCATCTCCCCCGCACCCCCCAAATTCTTTCTCTGCTTTCCGCCACGTTCAGTTCCTTCTCCAGTTACTATGAAAAGTGGTGAGGTCAGCATCAATCGTCTCTATGTATAACATCCTTAACTGTGTCCAGAGGAGGACCTGAGACCGTTCCACTGCTCTGCAGGTCCAGTTCAATTCTTCGCAGCGTTATCATCAGCCGGGGGGGAAAGGAGAGTGGGAAGATACACATGCACGTGACGCCTTGTATCCGGTGCCTCGGGCTCCCACTTTTGGAGGTTCATTACACATGCACAGTCTCGATGCTACGTGGTGTGTGGGGGGAACAGGTGCAGGTAAGAAGGGAGTGATGCATGAGATTCCTGTGAGGTGTAGCATTTTGGTGCAATAGATTTTGTTGTTGTTGTTTTAAGTGCAGGTTTCGAGAGAGAGAACTCGTTGGGCGAGAAAGAGAGAGAGAGAGAGAGAGAAAGGCAGAGAGAGAAAGGGAGCAAGGATAATGGACCCCAACTATCCCAGTAATGTCTCGGTTCAGTCACCAGAGGCAGAAGGCGGAAGAAGCTGGTGGAAGCTCAGTGGATTCTATTTCTTTCCCCGCCCCTTCGTGTTCTGAAGTTCCAACTTTCCGCAGGCTACCTCGGTAGGAATAAAATCCAGACCAACTTGGCTGTCATCTTCCTTCTTCGGCATGGCTCCTATACAATGGCAAGGGACGGAACCCGAGCCCCTCAATTTCAAGTCTTCCGCTTACCTTCTGCAACTGTCATCCCATCACCCACTCTGGTCAGACAAACCAAGAGTTGGGCAGTCGCATAGCTGGATTCCTCTTCCCTCCCTCAGTGGAGGAAAGTCCCTCCCCCCCCCAAGGGTCCTCGCTGTCCAGCCCTGCTACTTTAAAAACCCTGTTCATTCTCAGAGGGGGCAAGGCAACTTACCCCCAACTCTGTCTTCCCCTGCCAGCCCGTTTCCTACTTGAGGGACAATAGGCTCGGTAGAGCAAAATGGCCTCTGGGATATGTTTCCGCTTACCATAGAGGTCTGCTTTCTTGACACCTAGCTTTCCCTGCATCATTCCATCCCTCTGCATTTGCATAGCATCTGGGACCCACCTCCCATATGGCTTTGATTGTTTGGGGGGAGGAGTGCACTGGATTGGCAATAGAACCCCCCACGTGCACCGGTTCCCCCTATTAGTGGCCACCGGTCTCCCCTCTACGAAAAAGAACTGTGACACCTCCCCGCTCCATCTCTTCCCGTTTGCGGCTGAAGGGTGGGGAGGGAGGCTTCTGTTGAGGAGCCCGTCCCCAGTTCATAAGCCAGATCCAGGCCCAGCGCAGCAACTCTGGGTATAGAAAGGAGTCAGAACAAGTGCCCCCGCCCCACCCTGCCTCCTCTTACAAGGAGGAGATCTTGACAGTCTCGTGAAGGATGTAGGGGGTGGAGAGACTGGAATTGCGCAGGGGTCCGCCGGGGCCTCCGGGTGAGGGAGGATGGCTCTCGTCCGGGGTGTTGGCCGGAGGTGTGGGAATGCAGATGATGGCGGCGGTGAAGTCTGTGGCATCGCAGTTCAGCTTTAAGTTGTCATGGGTCTTCGCGTTCAGGCTGGAGCGGCTGGGAAGAGGGAAAAGACAGAGGGCGGGGGTTATAAATAGGGTTGCCAGGTCTGACTCAAGAAATATCTGGGGACTTTGTGGGTGGAGCCATGAGCAAGAATGTGACAAGCATGACTGAACTTCAGAGAGTTCTGGCCATCACATTTAAAGGGACCACATGCCTTTTTAATGCCTTCCTTTCATTTGGAAATAATGAAGGATAGGGGCACCTTCTTCTGGGGCTCATAGAATTGGACCCCCTGGCCCAATCTTTTTGAAACTTGGGGAGGGGTGTTTTGAGGAGAGGCACCAGATGCTATGCTGAAATTCTGGTGCCTCTACCTCAAAAAACAGCTCCTCTAGAGCCCAAAATACCTACAGATCAACTCTCCATTATACCTTGTGGGAATTGGTCTCCATACCTTGGGCAGTTCCTCAAGGCCTGTAAGATGGTCCTCTTCCGGTTGGCATAGAATTGACTGGTATTTAAAAACTGCGGAGGAAGGCTGTGAGAATAGCACCGGACTGTTAGACTGTTCCTTCTTGTTTTAACTATTGTAAATTATTGAATATGTATTTTAATATTTATTAATCTTAATTGTTCTGGATTTTATGTTGTAAGCCGCCCTGAGCCCGCCTCGGTGGGGAGGGCGGGATATAAATCGAATAAATAAATAAATAAACAAACAAACATAGGGATTAATGGAGTGGCCGGCAGACATTTACCCCCTCCCTCCTCTTTCTGAGGACCCTGAAGCAGGGGAAGGGCCTCCAAACCGGGGGATCCCCTGCCCCTAACTCCATACCGAACCTTTAATGGCAAAACAGTTGCAAATGAGAATATAACAAATATAAAAAATGTAAACACTGGATATAAAAAGATATTAAAAAATATAAAAGATATAAAAAGAAACCGAGATTACAAATGCATTCATACATGGTCATGGGATCCCCTGCCCCTAACTAAGGAGAACCTGGAAATCTAACCGGCAAGTTCTGAACCCTGTTGGTCTCCTATGAATGTATTGTAAAGATTGGGTTCCAGTGATAAATAAGCCTCCACACTGAAGAAAGACGGATGAAAAGTCTTGATATCTAGAACAGATGTCTTTGGAAGGGCTTCTTTTAGTTCCACGAGCTAAATACTGGAATATTGTTACTCTTTGGAAAGACTGTATGAATTGTTTGTGAATGTCTTTTTGCTACATGCTCTTGTCTGTTCTACATGCAAGCTCTGTCAGAACACCATTGACCTCTACATTACACTGTTTTGTTGTTTAAAATTTATGGTGTCTCTTTGCAGTTTTTTTATTTACCTAACTAAGGATTGGCAAGCCTAGTTATGAAAGATCCTGAGAATATTGTCACTTAGCTACAAGGAAAGGAGGTGGAGAAACCATCTTGGAATCCAGTTTGGCACCCCATTTTTTTTTTCGTTTGCAGAGCCAGCCCTGAGATGAAAATACATTTTTTTTAAAAAAGTGACTTTGATCATATGGAAAGCATTTCTCCCCCTACTGTCGCCAGTAATCCTAAATAATCCTGAGCCATTATTCCTAGCATATCTTTAATTAAGAAGGATTCTTCAGGCAGAGCTTGGAACCTCTGGGCAGGCGGAGAAGCGTGGAGCCTCTGGGCAGAGCGCGGGACCTCTGCGCACCTCCAAAGATTAATCACGGGCCATCCAGCTGCAAACTCCACAACTGCGGTTTCATTGATATTTGCCACTGATCCATAAACACCAGCACATCCGTTTTGTAATAGGATGCGCCACATCACGCATACCTAGCCAACGCAAGTTCTGCTTATGCTGGCTTGTTTTGTATTTCTCAGCACTCTCGTGCCAAGTGAAATGACATCCTTGAGAACTAGTCTAATAATAATAATAAGTTTATTTTTGTATCCCGCCCTCCCCCGCCAAAGGCAGGCTCAGAGCGGCTCACAGAGCATGGTGTATACCATGTTTACAGTAGAATACAATCATATAAAAACAGTTAAAATATAATTGACTTTCATTTATAAATTAAGTTAAAAGTTAAATAAACAGTTGTGCCAGATAAATTATTAATTAAGGTGCTACAATTCAGAATACGTACAAGATGGCTAGATGTCATTTAGCCGGGTTCCGTCTCTGAAGCCAGCTGAAAGAGGGCGGTTTTGCAAGCCCTGCGAAACTGATTCAGGTCTCGCACCTCTTCTGGTAGTTGATTCCACCATCGGGGACCCATTACTGAGAAGGCTTGCTCCCTCGTTGTTTTCAATCTAGCCTCTCTTGGTCCAGGGATTTTTAAAAGATTTTGGGAACTAGATCTCAGTGCTCTCTGAGGAACATATGGAGAGAGGCGGTCCCTAGAATAGGGATCAGCAACCAGTGGCTCCACTACCAAAAGACCCCACCCTGAGTGGTGGGAGAGAGAGCCTTCAGGCGCGGCGGTACTCGAGGCAGCCGCCTACCTCACAGACTCCCACCCGCTGGCCATGCGCCTTCTACCCAGTCCTTTTTAACTGGAGATGCCGAGGACTGAAGCCAGGCAGATGCTCTGCCACTGAACCACAGTCCCTCCCCATAGTTAAGCAGGAGTAAAGCCTTAGTCAGGGATGTCAAATGGGTGCAGAGTACTGTTCCCCCCCCCCAATATAACCATTATTTGGAGTAAAAGTAGTTTCTAGATCAGGGGCGGCCAAACTTGCTTAATGTAAGAGCCACACAGAATAAACATCAGAGGTCTGAGAGCTGCAAGACATGAATGTCAGAGGTTTGCGAGAAGGAAGGAAGGCAAATAAATGGGGAGGTGGAAAGAAAGCAACTTTAACTTTAAGTGCATTCTCCAAACCTCCATCTGGCTTGGCTTGGGAGGTGGTTTTAAGAGAGTACCGCCTTCTCCAAGCTGGCTGACGGGGTGGTGGGGGCTTCGAGAGCCACACAATGCATTTGAAAGAGCCACACGTGGCTCCCAAGTCACTGCTTGGCCACCCCTGATGATGATGATACTGGATTTATATCCCGCCCTCCACTCCGAAGAGTCTCAGAGCGGCTCACAATCTCCTTTCCCTTCCTCCCCCACAACAGACACCCTGTGAGGTAGATGAAGATATTGTATTTATATCCCGCCCTCCACTCCGAAGAGTCTCAGAGCGGCTCACAATCTCCTTTCCCTTCCTCCCCCACAACAGACACCCTGTGAGGTGGGTGGGGCTGAGAGGGCTCTCACAGCAGCTGCCCTTTCAAGGACAACCTCTGCCAGAGCTATGGCTGACCCAAGGCCATTCCAGCAGCTGCAAGTGGAGGAGTGGGGAATCAAACCCGGTTCTCCCAGATAAGAGTCTGCACACTTAACTACTACACCAAACTGGCTCTCCTGGCTCACCCCTGTTGTAGATCAAGCGTCCAGGGTGGTCTACACCCCACAACCTTGCAAGCAGCTGTTCCCCCATATCACTGGCCCCAAATGACACCACATCTCCCTTGAGGGGTCTGGTGTGCCACCAGCACTCATAGAAGGAAAGCTCTCTGGGTTCCCCAGGAAACAGACCAGTCAGCTAAGCAAGCGATCGAAGCCTACAAACAATTGGCACTGCAGTTTTAGCTCAATAGGTGGCAGCAGAGACCGTGCAGCCACACAGGCACTCCCGCTTCCATCCCAGAGAAGTGCGGGAGATGGTTCACATCAATAAAACAGGAGTCCCATGGCACCTTGGGGGTGGAAAGTGGTGTCGAGTCATAGCTGGCTTATGGTGACCCTATAGGGCAGGGGTGGCCAAACTTGCTTAACAGAAGAACCACACAGAATGAACGTCAGATGTTTGAGAGCTGCAGGATATGAATGTCAGATGTTTGAGAGCCACAAGGAAGGAAGGAAGGAAGGCAGATAGATGGGGGAGGGAGAGGTGGAAAGAAAGTAACGTTAACTTTCAATGCATTCTCCAAGCTGCTGGCTTGGCTTGGCAAAGTGATTTAAACAGACAATCACCGTCTCCAGGCCAAACAATGGGGCAATGGGGGCTTAGAGAGTCACACAATATCAGTGAAAGAGCCAAACGTGTCTCCTGAGCCACAGTTTGGCCACCCCTTGCTGTAGGGTTTCCAAGACAAGAGGCAAACAAAGGGAGAACCAGTTTGGTGTAGTGGTTAAGTGTGCGGACTCTTATCTGGGAGAACTGGGTTTGATTCCCCACTCCTCCACTTGCAGCTGCTGGAATGGCCTTGGGTCAGCCATAGCTCTGGCAGAGGTTGTCCTTGAAAGGGCAGCTGCTGTGAGAGCCCTCTCCAGTCCCACCCACTTCACAGGGTGTCTGTTGTGGGAGAGGAAGGTAAAGGAGATTGTGAGCCGCTCTCAGACTCTTCGGAGTGGAGGGCGGGATATAAATCCAATATCTTCATCTACCTCACAGGATGTCTGTTGTGGGGGAGGAAGGGAAAGGAGATTGTGAGCCGCTCTGAGACTCTTTGGAGTGGAGGGCGGGATATAAATCCAATATCTCCATCTACCTCACAGGGTGTCTGTTGTGGGGGAGGAAAGGAAGGAGATTGTGACCCGCTCTGAGACTCTTCGGAGTGGAGGGCGGGATATAAATCCAGTATCATCTTCTTCTTCTTCTAGTTTGCCATTGCCTGCCTCCGTGTCACGACTCTGGTATTCCTTGAAGGTTTCCCATCCAAGTACTAACCAGTTCCAACCCTGTTTAGCTTTTAAGATCTGATAAGATCAGGTGGGAATGGATGCGGCTCAGAAGGCAGATGTGCTCATGCGCTTTTGGTCCGATTGGGAGGTGGCGTTCGGTCAGGCCAAATCTTTTGTGCAAAAGCCCCCTTGGAGTCTCAGAGCGGCTTACACTCTCCTGCCCTGTCTCTCCCCACGACAGATACCCTGCGAGGTAGGCGGGGCTGAGAGAGCTCTTTCGAGAACTGCTCTTGAGTTACAACTGACCCAAGGTCATACCAGCAGGTGCATGTGGAAATGATGCCCGCAGGCTCGAAAAGGTTGGGGACCCCGGGGCTAGACGTTGCCCATGGGCAGGCTGTGCCTACTGCGCTGCCAGCGCTTCTCAAAGAGATCCGGATAAGCATTCGGTCCCCCTTCCTCCTCTTTTTCGGATAGTTGAAACCGCCTCTCCCCATATGTGCCCCAGAGAGCACTCCGTCCAGGGTCTCAAAACCTCCTTAAGATCCCCAGACCAAAAGAGGCTCAACTGTCCAGCACTAGAGCCAGAGCGTAATCAGTAATCGCCCCTGCTTTGTGGAATGCCCTCCCCAAAGACAGCAGGGCCCTGCGGGGCCTGCCACACTTCCGCAGGGCCTGTAAGACCGAATTATTTAAACTTGCTTTTAACGGTTGAAGGGAGGTAGCTAGACCGACAACCCCACTGAATTTTATAACTGAAACAAGAACGTCAGAGAAATTAGAAATGCACATCTTGGTTTTAGGATTGTAAATTGTACGAATGGTTTTATTACGTATTTTGTTTTTAACGTTTACGTGATTTAATTTCTGGTTGTTAGCCGCCCTGAGCCCGTCAGGGGAGGGCGGGATATAGATTTTATAAAGTAAAATAAAAAATAAATAAAATTTGCCCTTAACCTTCTTTGCTCTGAACTAGCTGCGTCTCCTTTCAGCCTTTTCCGCAGCCATCACTCATTCAACCCCCGCGCCCCCCCTCCCCCCCGGCCACCGTCTACCGTTCTCTGAGTCACTTCTGAAACAAGGGCACACATTTAAATCGACACGGCGATGCTCACTGCCTCCCCCACTGCATCATGACTATCTTACTTTTCGTAACGCAATCCAAAACCATATTCTCCTTTCCCCTGCTGAGACGCGACCGCCGGCAAAGCTACGTCAGACAGGTTTCTGACAGTCAGGTCGGGGTTCCCCCGGCTCGATCGTCATGCTGTCAGCCACACGTCAAGTCGCTCGGAACTCAAGTCCCAAGCGTGGAGCCGGAAAGTGCTGTCAAATCGTAGCTGACTGGTGGCAGCTCTGTAGTGTTTTCAAGGCAAGAGACGCGCAGAGGTGGTTGGCCGTTGCCTGCCTCTGCATAGCAATCCTGGACTTCCTTGCAAATACTGGCCAGGGCTGGCCCTGCTTAGCTTCCGAGATCTGATAAGACTGAACTAGCCTGGGCCGTTCAGGTCAAAACAAGAGTCAACCAGAGGTGGTTTGTCCTTGCCTGCCTCTGCGCAGCGACCCTAGACTCCCTTGGGGGTCCCCCATCCAAGTACTGAAGAAGAAGAAGCCTATGGATATATATCCCGCCCTTCTCTCTGAATCAGGGTCTCAGAGCGGCTCACAATCTCCTTTACCCTCTTCCCCCACAACAGACACCCTGTGAGGTGGGTGGGGCTGAGAGGGCTCTCCCAGCAGCTGCCCTTTCAAGGACAACCTCTGCCAGAGCTATGGCTGACCCAAGGCCACTCCAGCAGCTGCAAATGGAGGAGTGGGGAATCAAACCCCGTTCTCCCAGATAAGAGTCACCTCTAGACTTCACCTCTAGACCAAACAGGCTCTCAGGACGACCCTGCTTAGCTTCCAAGATCTGACAAGATTGAACTAGCCGGGGTCATCCAGGTCAAAACAAGAGGTTTGCCCTTGCCTGCCTCTGCATAGCAACTCTGGACTTCCTTGGGGGCCTCCCATCCAAGTAGTATCGAGGGCTGACCCTGCTTAACACCATCCATCTCTGCCGTCCAAGTCAGGGCAGAGAGAAACAGAGGCAATTTGCTGCTTCCTGCCTCTGCAGAGCCACCCTAGAATTCCTCAGTGGTCTCTTATCCAAGTACTAACTAGGGCCAGCCCTAGACTGTCTAGCATCCTAAACAAGGCTAACTTCTGGCGCCCTCCTCCCCCCGATAATGCCACTGAGTCACATTTTTGTTGTTTAGTCGCACAGTCGAGTCTGACTCTTTGCGACCCCATGGACAAAGTCACACCAGGCCCTCCTGTCTTCCACCATCCTCCAAAGTCCACTTAAATTCGTGTTTGTTACATCAGTAACGCTGTCCAGCCATCTCCTTGTTTGCCCTCCCCTTCTTCTTTTGCCTTCTGTCTTTCCCAGCATCAGGGTCTTCGCCAGGGAGTGCTCCCTTCTCATTGGGTGGCCAAAGTATTTGAAATACAGCTTCAGCATCTGACCTTCCAGGGAACAGTCTGGGTCGATTTCCCTCAGGACTGACTGATTGGATCTTCTTGCAGTCCAAGGGACTCTCAAGAGTCTTCTCCAGCACCACAGCTCAAAAGCATCTATTCTTCTGCGCTCGGGCTTCCTTATGGTCCAGCTCTCACAGCCATACATTACTACTGAGAATACCATCGCTTTGACTATACGGACTTTTGTTGGCAGGGTGATGTCTCTACTTTTTATCATACTGCCCAGGTTCGCCGTAGCTGTCCTCCCAAGGAGCAAACGTCTTTTCATTTCATGGCTACGGTCACCATCTACAGTGATCTTGGATCCCAGAAATGTAAAGTCTGTCACTATTTGCATGTCTTCCCCTTCTATTTGCCAAGGAGTGATGGGGCCGGCTGCCATGATCTTAATTTTTTTTGATGTTGAGTTTCAAGCCTACTTTTGTGCTCTCCTCTTTCACCCTCAACAAGAGGTTCTTTAGGTCTTCCTCACTTTCTGCCATTAGAGTGGTGTCATCTGCATATCTGAGGTTGTTGTCACATGGGGGTGCCCAATTCGGCGCCCCCCCAGAAGGCCAGCGCTCTAGGCAATCACCTAATTTGCCTAATGGCAGGGCTGGCTCGGGTACTAACCAGGGCTGAGCCTGCAGAGTTTCTGAGATCTTATGATTTAGATTTATTAACAGCCCATGGTCAGTATAGAAATATAGAAATATCACAACAATCACACAAGGAAAATGATTACACAATAAAATGATTAAAACTTACTAAAATTAAATACATAGACTTACAGCTCTAGTAAGACAGTTACGCAATTCAGCTTCCCATATTTCCTTGAGAAACATAAATGGAGCGCAATTTCATTGCTTGAGTACAGAATTTTGCCATTTTTTTTACTAATCTCCGGGTTCTCGTCAGAAAGAAATTTGTTAACAATCTCTTCGTCGGAGATTTTGGAACCTTTTGATAATATTGGAGAAATAAACGTCAAACGAACATCATTATAAATCAGGCAATGAAGTAAAACATGTATTGTTGTCTCTATTGCACCAACATTACAGGGACAAACTCTCTCAGCTTGAGGGATTTTATTATATCTACCCTCGACCACTGCTGATGGCGATACCTTGCAAGAGAAAAGGCCCTTCTCTGATTGGCATTCTCCAGGATATATAGATAAGGGGACGGCTGAAGAAGGTAACGTCTTTGGGAGGCAACAATGAAGTTTGGTGATTGGGAGATGTCAATCTGACGTTCTGCGTCTTCCACTCTCTGCTTAAAAAGCTGTCTAGCTGTATCATGGCCCAAATGAACAACTATATTAGAGGAAAGTCTGAGCTGAGCTAACTTAGTTTGGACTTCTTTAAGCCAGTTTGATTGAAAATCATCCTGCAAAACTAATGGTGCAAGACCGCAAGAGTTTTTATATATCTTAAACCAAAGGTTTAATGAGGAAAGAGTTATCCTGGCAGTTATTTTCACCATCCCTGTTTCTAATCGAATCATAGAATTTGAGACACAATTTGGGACCCGTAATACTGCTCTTAAAATTTTAGATTGGACCCATTCTAAAGGCAAAAAGCGAGACTTATGAAACAGGGCTAGTCAGTGCCTGCCTATTATACACAAATATTTTGTTGCAACTAGAGTCCATCTACCGGACTTGTTACCATTCTGTAGGGCCTGTTAAGATGGAGCTTCGGCTGAGGCAAGCGGGTGTCCTCTCTTCTTATACCACCTATTGTCTTCCCCCACAATGACTTACCATTTCAACTATTATATTCGGGCTGTTAACCATGTCTTAATCTGCAAAATGTGCCCGTCCTGCCTGCATTACATTTTTTTACTGAGTTGTATTGTTTAATTGTGGACTACTAATTCATTGTTGTATTTGAACTGTTTTTATGCCTCTAATCCACCCTGAGCTCATCTGGGAAAGGGCGGAATATAAATCTGCTACATAAATAAATCTCTTTCTGTACACGTGGAAATCACAACTGTTATCTGAAGCAACTTTTCAAAAAAGGTGTTCAGGTTTTTTTGGAAGGGGGAAAGGACCTCTGGAGATGGTAAGCGCCAGCAGCAAGGGAGCTTTTGACTCGGTAACAGAATTTTATAAAAATGCACTACACTGTATCTTTGCCAGGCCTAATCTGAAAACTGACATTTCTGCGCTGGAAAATGATTACCGCTGTGCATTTGTGACCAGTTTTGTAACACCGTATTTAAAAATAAAGATGAAGACACTCTGTCTTGATAATCGAGGATTACACTGTGTTTGCCAGCAGTCCTTCAACGTATTACTTATCTTTGTCTCGTTAATGAAGGGAAAGACCTGCCTGTCCATAATCGGCTAGGTTACACATGTAAGTGGCGCCAAGTTGCAACTGATTTATTGCAACTCCAACAAGGGGCTTTTGAGGCCCTCAAGATGCAGGGGGTGCTTGCCTTCGCTTTCCCCTGCAGAGGCTTCCTTGGTGGTCTCCCTTCCAAGTACCAACCCTGCTTTGCTTTTAACTTACAACCACCCCAGCAAGGGGGCTTTCAAGGCAAGTGAGAAACAGAGACGGCTGGCCATCATCTTCCTCTGCAGAGCCTTCCTTGGTGGTCTCCCATCCAAGTACTGACCTTGCTTAGATTCCAAAATCTGGGTATACCATGCCCTCATCCCTCCCAATTGACTATCTTAAAAGTTAGCAACCTAACAGTACTATCCTAATCAGGGTTGCACCCTTCCAGGGGAGGGGCCAAGATGGCATCCTAAGCAGACACACTGGTGCAACTAAGGTTGCCAGGTCCAACTCCAAAAATATCTTGGGACTTTGGGGGTTGAGCCAGGAGACTTTGAGGGTGGAGCCAGGAGACTTTCCCATTCCCTAAAATAAATAAAAATACAGCAGTGCAGTTCCCCTGACAACAGTCTTAATTTCCTCATCCATCAGCAGCTACACTTCCACTAAATGAAAGTGAACACACACACTCTCTCAAAGCAGCCCAAATAAACACAGCAAGCACATGCTTTCATGATCTCACTGGGGCAATTTACTCACATTGCTGAATGTAACCATCTGCTGTATTTCAACCAGCTTCTTCAGAGTAATAGGAAAATGAAGGAACAGCCTAGGGGGTGGAGTTTTCCTCCAAACAAACAGAGGCACTGCTTGCCATGCCCCCCTGCAGCTTTCCTTTTGCCAGATTTAAAGGCACACCCACATTCAAAACACAAACAGTTGCAAGCCTCTTCTAAACCAAGGTATGATGGCACATGGTGTGTACGCCTTTAGATAGACAGGAATGCAACGCTAGAGCCTGTTCTGGCATTGAAATCGACATGGGGAGGGGGAGGAGAAGGCACGGCGGATAGGGGGGAGGCGCGAGGGGCGCTGTGGAGGGGCGCCAGACAGCGAGTCTGCCTAGGGCGCCATGAGGCGTTGGGCCGGCACTGGGGGTGTGTAGCGTAATATGCAAAGGAACTCCTGCTAGAATTCCACCCCTGTCTTTGGGATGGCCTCTCCCGATATGCCCCCAACAGAGCATTACTCTCAGGTACTAAAAATCTCATAGGGGTCCCTGGCCTGAGAGAGATCCAACTATCCTTGATCAAGAAGGCCCTGGCCCCCCACCTGGTGGAACTCTGTGCCAGAGAATATCCGGGCCCCGCAGAATTTACTAGTTTTCCACAGGGTCTGTAAGGCAGAGGTGTTCTGCCAGGCCTTTGACTGAGAACAGCGACAGGACAGCAAGCAGTCAGGTGATCACGGATCTCTCCCACCTCCCTCTTGCCTGCCCATTAGAACAGGGGTGTTGAACTCATTTGTTATGAGGACCGGATCTGACATAAATGAGACCATGTTGAGCTGGGGCATGCCAGGTTGGGCTGGGTCATGTGTATACCTATTAGATTAGGTAGCAGAGATATAAACGTTATAAAGGACACAAACACAATTAAATTGGTTTTTAAAAAAACAACCTTAAAACATTAGCACTTGTTGGTATTAAAGGTGCTTTCTTTGTATCCCTCCCATGAGATCCAGCGAACTGGGCAAAGGAAGCTGTGGCTCTTTCTTTCCTTCCTTCCTTCCCCGGGGACCAGGAGGGGGAAGGAAGAGAGGCTTGGCTCAGTAATTCTGCTGTGCGATTGAGAGAGCCTGGAAAAACAAGCTTTGCCTTCCCCCCCCTTCCTCCCCAAGGGAAGATCCTCAGCCAATGGAGAAAATAGAGGTTTTGCTCTGTAGCTCCTGTGTGAATGAGCAAGCCTGGCAAAGCAAGCTGTGATGCAGAAGGAAGCGAGAGAGAGAGAGAAGGAAGCACGTGACAGCCAGTTGCTCGGGAGCCTGATAGGAACCCTCCAGGGGCCTGATTTGGCCACCAGGCCACATGTTTGACATCCCTGCATTAGAAGCTCTGGGGAGCTTCAGTTTCAATTCAAATGAGCCACCATCTTGGATCTGCTTTTATATTGTTTTGTGCTTTGATGCTGTTTTAACTTCATTTAATTTCTATCACCGTGTTTTATTCTGAGGTAAGCTGCCCTGAGCCTGGCTCGCAGGGAAAGGCAGCCTAAAAGTTCATATGATCAATACATAAATTGCACTGCTAATTAATGTAGTGGAGATTCAAGCAAACCAGACTAAGATCACAATGCATCATTCCTCCTTAAAATGCAGACTGCTCCTGCACCCGCAGTTTGCCTTGGGAAAATGTCAGGAGGGGGTTGCCAATCCCCAGGTGGGCAGGGGAATCCAAAGCCCAACGCTACCGTGAAAACCAGCCTCAATAAGAACAAACAATACAAAGAATATATCAAACAATCATTATATTATATGTCCACTATTTGAAAAGATAAGTTCAATCAGTCTCGATACAAAATACAAGGAACGTATTCACCGGGAAACCAGTTCCATTTCTTCCAGGCAACTCAATGGCAATTCTCATTGGGAAATCCAAGTGAAGTAGAAATTAGCAATTGATGTCAAATCAGTCCACTCAGTCCAATATATCTTGAAATGTGCAGCCAGCAGTCCAAGAAAGCGACAAGGTCGTACTGTTAGCTTCTTCAAGTTGCACAATAAAGTTATAAACATCAAAATAGTAATATGAAATGCCACCCGTGGATATAAAAAAAATCAGTTAAACATACCTTCTCACAATTGATTTCAAATACCAGGTAAGAACGCCAAACACTTTACAACACTGAATAACACTTCAACATGAGGATGTCACAAGATACAGACAACTTATATATCCATAGGTGCAAACATCTGAGCGTTCCTTAAAGATACAATACTTCAGGTTACAGCATTGTCCAAGTATCACTTTAAAAACCTAATTACAAAAACACTCGGGTATATTACAAATTAAATTTACAAAAAGCATGTCAGATCCCACTCATTATTCAACCCCTCAGGAATTAAAGCATGAAGTTTAAAAATCATGCGCATTTCTTGTTGAAGAAACCATCTGTTACTATCTACCTTGTCTTGCAGCCTGGTTGGAAATTTAAAAATAAAAACATCCTGCAAAGACTCTGGTGCATGTTTGAAAGTCAGAAAATGTTCCAAAAGTGGAGCATCAATTACGTGATTCTTAACACAAGTTTTGTGTTCCAACACGCGAGTACGAACAGCACGTGTTGTGTATCCCAAGTAGCTTTTTTTACCTGGGCAGAGGATCGCATAGACACATTGTTTTTGTTAAGCATGTCATGGTGTCCTTCAAGAACACCCGATATCCTGTTGTTGGGTGTACAGACTCAGAAATTTGCAAACATAGACCACAAGCGGAACAGGCTCTACATTTAAAGTGCCCGCCTGTTTTTTCAGTTACAGATTGGGGAGACGCGAAGTCTGATCTAAGTAGAAAGTCACCAATGGTTTTTGTTCTCCTAAAATCCATCCTCAGAACATCCTGACAGCCTGGCAAATCCTTAACCAAAAACCAGAATTTTAAAATTATATTACAAATAGGCTGTGTCAAAGGAGAAAACTACATCGCACAGGTAATTCTATCCTTAGGACCCTCTAGTTGTTGCTGTCGAGAGTTTTTAAACAAAGTTGTTCTCTGAACCTGATTAATCCTGGAACAGCCACATGTAAAATTCTGTCAGGATAGCCCCGAGATCTAAATTGTTGGCAAATATGATGTCCTTCCCTTTCAAAATCCTGCAATCTATTCGAGTTACGCTTTGCCCGTATCATCTGGCTATAGGGCAAGCTCGCTCTCAGATGTGTGGGATGACATAATTGGAAATGCAGGGGAGTACTCCTGTCAGTCAGCTTCCTATATATTCTGACTGCTAGAGTGTTCTCCTTGGTCTTATACACACAGGTTTCTAAAAAAGCAATCATTTGTTTATCAGCCACATGCAAAAACTTGATGGAAGGATGTACACTATTCATCCATTCCATCAAAGGGGCAACTATAGAGTCATGTGTTACTACTGTCATGATGTCATCAATGTATCATTTAGAACAAATGATAGAAGAAAAAAAAGGATTTGCCTCCACATTACAAAAAGAATTCTTTTCAAGCTCAGCCATGAATAGGCAAGCCAGGCTGGGTGAAAAAGGGCTTCCCATTGAGACCCCCTTTACTTGTAAGTAGAACTGTTCATCAAATCTAAAAAAACTGTGCTCAAAAATTATGTAAATTAATTCCAACAAAAAATGTGTCGGAGGCTCAAGCTTCTGTCTTGTATCTAAAACATTCTGCAATACCAGTCTTGCTTCCTCGTGGGGTATGTTGGTATAAAGGGAAGTGACATCCATAGATATCAAAACCGCCTCTATAGAGACCCTCAAGCCTTCCTCCTGAGTTATGAAGTCCAAAGTGTCTTTGATATACGTTACAATTTTAGAAACACGAGGATTTAAGAAGTGGTCCACATACTGGCTCAATGGTTCCAGCAGTGACGCTGAGGCAGACACAACTGGGTGACCTGGCGGGGGAAACCCCATCTTATGGCTCTTCGGAAGTATATAAAACACAGGAGTCTTCGGATAAGATTTCTTTAAAAAATATGTCACCTTATCAGAGATATATCCTAGCTCACTGACTTCAGTTACAGTAATATTAATCAGTCCTTCCACTTTACTAGTTGGATCTACCGGGAGGGGCTTGTAATATGTAGTGTCCGATAACTGTTGAGTAACTTCTGCCAAATAGTCCTCTTTATTAAGAATGACAATCCCACCCCTTTTATCAGCCAGTTTTATGACAATTTGATCATTATTCATCAACATTTCCAATGCTTGTCTATTAGAAAAGTTACACCATCGAGGTATATGATTATTCTCCAAGCGGCTAATCTCCTTTAACGCTAATTTTTCAAAGATGGAAAAAAACTACCATAATGAGGCGGCACAAACGTGGACTTAGTTTTAAAGGGAACATCTGGTATACGTGCATCTGTTTCAGAACGGAAGAAATCCCGCAGTTTCAATTGTCTTGTTAATTTAAAGAAGTCAATTCTGGTTTGAAAAGCATCGTAACGAGGAGTGGGGACATATCCTAAGATAGTAACAGATGGCTTCTTCAACAAGAAATGTGCATGCTTTTTAAACTTCATGCTTTAATTCCTGAGGGGTTGAATAATGAGTGAGATCTGACATGCTTTTACTAAATTTAATTTGTAATATATCCGAGTCTTTTTGTAATTAGGTTTTAAAGTGATTCTTGGACATTGCTGTAACCTGAAGTATTTTATCTTTAAGGAACGCTCAGATGTTTGCACCTATGGATATATAAGTTGTCTGTATCTTGTGACATCATCGCATTGAAGTGTTATTCAGTGTTGTAAAGTGTTTGGCGTTCTTACCTGGTATTTGAAATCAATTGTGAGAAGGTATGTTTAACTGATTTTTTGTATATCCACGGGTGGCATTTTATATTACTATTCTGATGTTTATAACTTTATTACGCCGCTTGAAGAAACTAACGTGAAACAAGAGCACTAGTACGACCTTGTCGCTTTCTTAGACTGCTGGCTGCACATTTCAAGATATATTGGACCGAATTTGACATCAATTGCTAATTTCTACTTCACTTGGATTTTCCAATGAGAACTGGCATTGAGTTGCCTGGAAGAAATGAAACTGGTTTCCCGGTGAATACGTTCCTTGTATTTTGTATCGAGACTGATTGAATTCACCTTTTCAAATAGTGGACATATAATATAGTTATTGTTTGATATCTTTTTTGAATTGTTTGTTCTTATTGAGGCTGGTTTTGCAGTAGCGTTGTGCTTTGGATTCTCCTGCCTGTTTTTGCCATGATTCTGTTTGGATTTCACAATCCCCAGGTGGGGGCAGAGGATCCCTTGGTTTGGAGGCTCTCCCTTCACTGTTCAGGGTCATCAGGAAGTGGGGGGGGGGGGCGCGGAAGAAAATGTCTGCTGGGCACTCCATTATTTCTTATGGAGACTGATTCCTATAGAGTATAATGGAGATTTGGTCCATGGGTATCTGGGGTTCTGGGGGGCCTGTTTTTTGAGGTAGAGGCACCAAATTTTCCGCATAGCATCCAATGCGTCTCCTCAAAACACACTTCAAGTTTCAAAAGGATTGGATCAGGGGGGACCAATTCTATGTGCCCCCAAATAAAGTGCTCCTAGCTTTCATTATTTCTAGTAGAGGGAAGGCATTAAAAAGGTGTGCGGTCCCTTGAAATGTGATGGCCAGAACTCCCTTTGGAGTTTAATTATGCCTGTCACAAGCCTGCTCCTGGCTCCACCCCAAAGCCTCCTGGCTCCACCCCCCAAGTCCCCAGATATTTCTTGAATTGGACCTGGCAACCATCACAGGGAAGGTTTACCCCTTTAACGTCCATTCAGTTTCACTGTTTGATACCAGGCCTCCTTGCTTCACTGTTAGTATTTTCACTTCTTCCTTGTACAATGTGAGCAACAAGCTTGGTTTTGATCCCGAGGGAAGGATTAAGCCATCCCTCCCTCTCTTCCCCGCCCAGCTCCAAAGCAAATGGACTTGTGGTGACTGACTGGTTAGCAATTAGCCCTCAAAGATCTCCAGTGGAGAGAAGTCTTTTTACTGGAGATGTCAGGGATTGAATTTAGGGCCTTCAGAATGCAGAAGACGCCCTCTGCCTGGATTGCACGCTATGAAAGGCCCACGCTAAGCCAACTGACCTGTGAGAAAAGTTCTTCCAGAGACTGCCCTGGATGGGCTCCACATATCAGAAAACCTCACAGGCAAAGCATAGAACAGAGGCGGCCAAACTTGCTTAGCGTAAGAGCCACATCGAATAAACGTCAGATCTTTGAGAGCCACAAGACATGAACATCAGGTGTTTGAGGGCAGGCAGGCAGGCAGGAAGGAAGGAAGGAAGGAAGGAAGGAAGGAAGGAAGGAAGGAAGGAAGGAAGGAAGGAAGGAAAATAGATAAGGGGGAGGGAAGGAGGGAGGAGAAAGGGAAAGGTGGAAAGAAAACAGCTTTAAAGGCATTCTTCAAGCTGCCAGCTGGTTTGAAGAAGTGATTTAAAGAAATAAATGCCTTCTCCAAGCTGGCCATTGGAGCAGTGAGGGCCTTGAGAGCCCCACAGTGTATGTGAAAGAGCCGCATGGAGCTCCTGAGCTGCAGTTTGGCCACCCCTGGCATAGAGACAAGTTTGAAATGTTCTTTTTGCAGAAGGAATCTTTGTCCAAGTCTCAATCCCGGTCTCTGGCAACCTTTCTTGTATGCAAGCAGGTGCACTGTTCTTTCTTTTTGCTGATTCTCACCATCACACACCCTGCTAAAAGCTGCTTTCTAGTTGCTGTGTGTTGTCTCGGTTTACACCACAGTTGCTCTGAAAGTCTGCAGTGGAGTCCAGTAGCTAGGGTTGCCAACCTGCAGATGACACCTAGAAATCTCCCACAATCAGAGGTGGAATTCTAGCAGGAGCTCCTTTGCATATTAGGCCATAAACACCCCTGATGTAGCCAATCCTCCAACAGCTTACAGGGCTCTATTTTGATGATGATGATAAGATGATACTGGATTTATAGCCCGCCCTCCACTCCGAAGAGTCTCAGAGCGGCTCACAATCTCCTTTACCTCCCTCCCCCACAAAAGACACCCTGTGAGGTAGATGAAGATATTGGATTTATATCCCGCCCTCCACTCCGAAGAGTCTCAGAGCGGCTCACAATCTCCTTTACCTTCCTCCCCCACAACAGACATCCTGTGAGGTGGGTGGGGCTGAGAGGGCTCTCACAGCAGCTGCCCTTTCAAGGACAACCTCTGCCAGAGCTATGGCTGACCCAAGGCCATTCCAGCAGGTGCAAGTGGAGGAGTGGGGAATCAAACCCGGTTCTCCCAGATAAGAATCAGCACACTTCACCACTCCACCGAACTGGCTCTTCAGTTATTTTGTAAGGGAGGATTGGCTACACCAGGGGTGTGTGGCCCAATATGCAAAGGAGCTTCTGCTAGAATTCCACCCCTGCCTACTATTACAGTTGATCTCTAGACGACCGCGATCGATTCCCCTGGAGAGAATGGCTGCTGTGGAGGGTGGCTGGAATGGCATTATAGACCGTGGGGATCCCTTCCTTCCCCAAACCCTGCCCTCCCCAGACTCCGCCCCCAAAATCTCCAGGTGTTTCCCAACCCAGAGCTGGCAACCCTGCCAGGAGCACCTTTGACTCTTGAAAGCTTCACAACCCAGAAATGTTGCCAGCAGGGGTCATTTGTAGAAAACGAGGTGCTGGAGCTCATCAGCACAACTTCTTTGCCTATGCCGAACACCCCTGACATCACCGGAAGGTGGACTAAATTAGATCAACTCAGCCTCTGCCTTAAAAGGCTTCTCCAATTAGAATTGTCAGGGGTGGAATTCTAGCAGGAGCTGCTTTGCATATTAGGCCACACACCCCTGATGTAGCCAATCCTCCAAGAGCTTACAAAAAAGAGCCTTGTAAGCTCTTGGAGGATTGGCTACATCAAGGGAGTGTGGCCTAATATGCAAAGGAGCTCCTGCTAGAATTCCACCCCTGGTCATCATAAAACCTTCCTGCCATCATACTTCTAAAATGACTTTCTCCTATGTTGCCACTGTGGCATAAGGAAGATTTCCATCTGTCTGCTTTACATGTTTTGGTTATTTTCCCTTTTTTTTTTGTGAGGAAAAATATTTAAAAGTTGGTCGAATCTTAGAGTTCAGCAAAGTGCTCACAGGGGGTTTGAACAATGGAGCCCGGAAGAAAAGTATTTGGTGGGGGGAGGGGGTTAAGAAAGAAAGAGCACCATAAAATCCAGAGATTCCAGAGTTCCGTTCTTTTGAGCTCCTGCCCAAAATGAGGCCTGTCCCTAAGAGTCTAAGAAACTCACTCTAGGGCTTCTTTGGTAGCAGGCCCTCCTTTGCATGCTAGGTCACACACTCCTGATGTAGCCAATCCTTCAAGAGCTTCCAGTAGGCCCTGTACTAGCAGCCCTGTAAGCTCTTGGAGGATTGGCTACATCAGGTGGGGCATGGCCTAATATGCAAAGGAGCCCCTGCTACAGAAAAAGCCCCGCTAGAGTAACAATCAGGACATGCCTGGTTCCCTGAAAGAGAACAATGGAAAGGGCGGAGGTGACCATTAGGGAGGGCTGGCCCACCTCCCACTTCCAGAGGCTTGGCCAACCCCCTTTGGGGTCCCGACCCACCAGCTGGGAAACACGGGTCCAGGTCACCTCCTTCGATTCCCACAGAAGGATGGGAAAGGCTGGGTTTACCTCTGCGGGCCGACGCTCTTCTGGCTCTGCAAAGTGTCGAGCTCTTGAGCGCTGGCGCGGCTCATGGACATGGTGGAGTTGGTGAGGCGGGTGGTGCGGCGCTTGACGCGGCGCGGGCAGCACGAGGTGCCGAGGATCCCCTTGCCGCTGCCCCCTTGCTGGGAGGAGAGAGAGGTGCTGCGGCTGGTGCGGTAGCCGAGGGGGTCCGACAAGCAGAACTCGCTGTAGGTGTGTTCGTCTGTAAACTCGTGACTCTGCGGGCGGGATGTTGGGGTGGGAGGAGAAAAAGGACATGTGAATGGTGGAGGATGCTGTCCACGACAGAGGTCTCCCGCATCACCAGAAGATACTACTATTTTGCACAGAAGCTGCAATCACACATGCTAAATAATGCAGTTTCAACCCACTTGAAATCCACTTTCAAGCAGGGGTTTTGTCAGCTTACACAATAAAACCTAGCTGGAAAGTGCACTGAAAGTGGATTGAAACTGCATTATTTAGCATGTGTGATCGCAGCCAGAGAGTGATTAAAACGCTATGATACTGTCACAAATATCCTACTGTACTTAACAGTAATGAATAGTAAAACAAGACATAATCTATGTTTTTCTTTGTTGATATTTAATACATGCTCAGGTCAAAAGCACTGCATTTGCATGTTAACGATCAAGTTGCATTCCATTTTTACTTCTTCAAGCCAGTTAAATGGAATGTTTTATCGATTATATGTGATTCAAAAGTTAGAGTAAAAATGCGGAATTTGCTGCCAGAGGATGTCGTGATGGCCACAGGAATAAACAGCTTCAAAAGAGGATTAGATAGGTTCCTGGAGGAGAAGTCTAGCTGTGGCTATTTGCCATGGTGAATGAACCTCCATATTTAGAGGCGGTTAACCTCAGAATCCCAGAGCCAGGAGGCAACATCAGGAGAAGGCCTCGGTCTCTCTGCCCTGCTTTTGGCCCTTCAGAGGAACTGGTTGGCCACTGTGTGAGACAGGATGCTGGATTAGATGGACCACTGCTCTGATCTGCCAGGGTTCTTCTTATGTTCTTATGAAGACCTCAGCCAATCTGCCCTGCTGTTGGCCCTCCAGAAGAACTGGTTGGTCACTGTATGAGACAGGATGCTGGAATGGATGGATTATTGATCTGATCAAGCAGAGCTGTTTTTCTGATCTTATGAAGGCTTCAGCCTCTATGCCCTGTTGTTGGCCCTTCAGAGGATCTGGTTGGTCTCTGTGTGAGACAGGAGGCTGGACTAGATGAACTATTGGTCTGATGAAGCAGGGCGGTTCTGATGTTCTTAGAACCTCTCTGCCTTGTTGTTGGCTGTCCAGAGGAACTGGTTGGCCAATGTGCGAGGCAGGAGGATACTGGACTAGATGGACCACTGGTCTGATCCAGCAAGGCTCTTCTGACATTCTTAGAATGTTGGGGAGTGATCATTCATGTAAAACAGATGCTCTGTCACTGAGCCACAGACCTCTTCCCAGGACTATAGCAGGATCTCTGGACTTTACATCTAATCCCTAGCTGTTGCAACCTTTCCACACACATTTTAGTTCATATGTGCATATAAAGTGGCATCAAGTTACAGCTTATGGCGACCCCAGCAAAGGGCCTTTCATGGCAAGTGAGAAGCAGAGAGCATCAGAAGAGCCCTGCTGGATCAGACCAGTGGTCCATCCAGTCCAGCATCCTGTCTCACACAATGGCCAGCCAGTTTCTCTAGACAGCCAACAACAGGGCATAGAGCAGGAGTGAGGAACCTTTTTTCTGCCAAGGGCCATATGGATATTTATAACATCACTCGTGGGCCATAAAAAATTATCAACTTAAAAAACAGTGCTCCACTGAGGAAGAATGATTCACACTAGCAAAATTAATGCAAATAATTGTTTTTCTATTTGAAGTCATGTGGGGAGAGCCTAATCTGGCACACACACACACGGCCCACCACCCTAGGCAAATGCATAGGTCCAGGGCTTTTTTTGTAGAAAAAGCCCAGCAGGAACTCAGTAGCATATTAGACCACATCCCCTAATATTAGCATATTAGGCCACACCATCTGGGATAATCAAGTGCAAACTGAACTGTGACAGTAACTTTTCCAGGCCCTGCAGCCAGGCCCCAGGGAGGCTGCTGCACAGTACATCTGGGCCCTGTGATCCCTGCCTGGCCCTGGGGAGGCTGCTGCACAGCGCAGCTGAGCCCACGATCCTCACTGGCCAGCCAGGCCCCAGGGAGGCTGCCACATGGCTTGGTTTGGCCCAGCAATCCCTGAAAACCACACCAAGTGACCTCGAGGGCCGTATATGGCCCTCGGGACAGAAGTTCCCCACGCCTGGCATAGAGGCTAAGGCCTTCATAAGAACATCAGAAGAGCCCTGCTGGATCAGACCAGGGGTCCATCTAGTCCAGCATCCTTTCCCACACAGTGGTCAACCAGTTCCTCTGGAGGGCCAACAACAGGGCAGAGAGGCCAAGACCTTTGTAAGAACATCAAAAGAGCCCTGCTGGATCAGACCAATAGTTTATCTAATCCAGCATCATGTCTCACACAGTGGCCAACCAATTCCTCTAGTCAGCCAACAACAGGGCATTAGAGGCCCCTATGTTGCCTCCTGGGCCTGTTATTCAGAGGTTGCTTGCCATGGCCTTCTTCTGCAGAATCTTCTGTGCTGGCCTCCCTTCCAAGTACCGACCCTGCTTAGCTTCCTGATTAGATAGGACTATACTATGCTGCTTTTCCTCCCTTAGCTCCCTTATACACAAATGATTTATATTGTTCCTGTATGTGAGGGAGGGAAGAGGGTGAGATCACCATATTGCAGTATTTGTGGAAAACAATTTGCCACAAAAAAATCTAAAAAAAACATGTTGCAGGAAACACAAGAAGAAGAAAACTGCAGATTTATACCTCGCCCTTCTCTCTGAATCAGAGACTCAGCAGCTTGCAATCTCCTATGTCTTCTCCCCCGACAACAGACACCCTGTGAGGTGCGTGGGGCTGAGAGGGCTCTCACAGCAGCTGCCCTTTCAAGGACAACTCCTGCGAGAGCTATGGCTGACCCAAGGCCATTCCAGCAGGTGAAAGTGGAGGAGTGGGGAATCAAACCCGGTTCTCCCAAAAAAGAGTCTGTGCACTTAACCACTACACCAAACTGGCTCTCCAATCAAATCAAAGGAAATCAGAGTTGAGAAGAATGCTGTTTAGATCAAGGGATGGCAATCTATGGGCCACAGAACCGTATGTAAATTGGTCTGGAACCATTGTGGCCCAGATGTTGGTTTTGTTGTATTGTCTAGCCCAGGGGTCCTCAACGTGTTGACCTTGGGCACTGGGGCACCCACCAATACCTTTCTTGGTACCTGCCCAGTGTTTTTAGAATGTACAAGGCCAGGAGTGGCTTTTGTCCAGCAGAGCTTAGAGTTGGCCACTGAAGATCCGATGGGCTATGCCAGTCTTTAAAACAAAATCGCTTTGGCAGCAGCTGCCAGTATAACACAAGGGTCTTCGCTGCATGAGTGAAGACAAGCTGTGTGTAGCCAAGACAATACTTTTAACAATATGTTCATTTAAAACAGCATCAGGGCTTTTTTGTAGCAGGAATTCCTTTGCATATTAGGCCACGCCTCCCTGATGTAGCCAATCCTCCTGGAGCTTACAGTAGGCCCTGACTAAGAGCCCTGTAAGCTCTTGGAGGATTAGCTACATCAGGGGTGTGTGGCCTAATATGCAGGGATGGAATTCTAGGAGAGCTCCTTTGCATATTAGGCCCCACCCCCTGATGTAGCTAATCCTCCTGGAGCTTACAGTAGGCCCTGTACTAAGAGCCCTGTAAGCTCTTGGAGGATTGGCTACATCAGGGGGAGTGGCCTAATATGCAAAGGAGTATCTGCTACAAAAGAAAAAGGCCCTGAATGGCATCATGTTATGCAGAGCACCTGCCTGAAGTGTCAAACAGTTACTATGCATAACCTCGCTTCCAGATGTTCTGCGTTTGGCTCCACCTCCTCCAGCAGCCATTTTTATAGTTGCGCCAACCACCCAGGGTCCGACCTCCACATCCATAAGCCCTTCCCAGAGATCAGACCCACCCTGTCCCTGTTGCCTCAAATACACCCCTTCCTCTGGTTCATCCCATGTCCCGCTACTCACAGTGGTTTTCTCCAAACAGTGCAAGAGATGATGGTGCTGCCGTTCAAAGGCTGATCGATTGCGCACAACCAACGAGTGAGCCTCAGGGTCTCTGTCCTGCGGGAGAGAGGAGAAGAAGGAGGAGGAGGAGGAGGAGAAGAAGAGAAAGAGAGGAAGAAGATATTGGATTTATATCCTGCCCTATACTCTGAATCTCAGAGTCTCAGAGCGGCTCACAATCTCCTTTACCTCCCCCCCCCCCACAACAGACACCCTGTGAGGTAGGTGAGGCTGAGAGAGCTCTCCCAGAAGCTGCCTTTTCAAGGACAACTGTGTGAGAGCTATGGTTGACCCAAGGCCACTCCAGCAGCTGCAAGTGGAGGAGTGGGGAATCAAACCCACTTCTCCCAGATAAGAGTCCGCGTACCTAACCACTACACCAAACTGGCTCTCAAGAAGAAGGAGGAAGAGGAGGAGATTGGATATATACCCCACCCTTTACTTGAAGTCTCAAGTAAAGTGGCTTACAATCTCCTTCCCTTCCTCTCCACACAAAAAACACCCTGTGAAGTAAGTGGGGCTGAGAGAGCTTGTTCAAAAACTGCTCTTAAGAGACAACTGTGACTGACCCCAGGTCAGCTTCTGTCTCTCACACTCCTATTATACTCTGAAAATATTAGGTTTTGGCTCTCTCTCTAGCCCCTGATATGCCCTCTGAAGTATTCCACATTTCTTCTGTAGAATCTTAAGGCCTTTCACAGCATGATATGTTATTCTAATCAGAAGGCTGCTTCTCAGACTCTGCAGGCTGCTGACTGACCATGACTAACAGTTAACTGCTATCAGCTGAGAGTTCACTGCTGATAGAAACCAAGGCTTGAATGCTGGCAATATTGCTCTGATTGCTTAATAACTCCCACAACTGCCACTGCAGAAGGCATTTGTTTCTCTCTTTCTCTCTCACACACACACACACTTAGCTCCGCCCACACTCCCAGCACCAACCAATCCCCTCACTCATTCCTCCCCTTCACCCATCTTTCTCTACTGCAACTTACCAACAATTAAAGGAACAGACATGCATAAATTCAAATCATTACAGCGCATCTTAGAGACCAATATGATCTCCAGGGTATGAGCTTTCATGAGTCAAAACTCCCTTTGTTAGATACAAGTAGGACTGGAGATTCCGCCAGCGCTTATATCTGACGAAGGGAGATTCAAGTCTCGAAGGCTCATAGTGGGCTCACTTTGTAGCAGGAGCTCCTTTGCATATTAAGCCACACGCCCCTGATGTAGCCAGTTCTCCAAGAGTTTACAAGGTTCTTCTTACAGGGCCTACTGTAAATTCTTGAAGAATTGGCTACATCAGGGGTGTGTGGCCTAATATGCAAAGGAGCTCCTGCTACAAAGTGAGCCCTGATAGAATGTCATGTTGGTTTCTAAAGGCCTCTGGGACTCAAAGCTAGATGTTTACTGCAAGTCAACATGGCAGTCCTTTGAAACCATCTTGGGTTGGACTGTATCATTTCAAATGGCAGGAGCAAGGATTGGATGCCTGGATGCTTTCCGGCTTTTAAAAATAACCGCCTGTGTATAGAAAACATGCACAGCAGGAGCGGTAGGCAAGACGCTGCCCTGCTGATATGCTATTTTTCTAAGTTTGGCGAACTGGATTTTGTTTTTAAATCTGTTGAAACGTGCAACAGCAGAAACCCCGGAAGGACAAAACTGAGGCAGAGCAGAATAAAATCTGGCAAGAACAGAGTTAGATGTTTGATGTCATATTAGGCCACATCCCTGACACCACCATTGTGGGGGGAAGCCCAGCAGGGACTCATTTGCATATTAGGTTCCACCCCCGATGTCAAGCCAGCCAGAACTTTGTTCCTGTGCATTCCTGCTCAAAGAAAAGCCCTGGTGATAAGCAAGAGGAGATACCCAGGTTTTCTGCCATCTTCTGGGCTTGGAGCAGGGGTCACTGGGGATGTGTGGAGGGAGGTATTTGTGAATTTCCTGCATTGTGCAGTGGTTTGGACTAGATGACCCTGGAGGTCCCTTCCAACTCTCTGATTCTAGGTTCGGAAACAGAATCGGCCAAAGAACATCCGCAAGAGAGCTCACTTACTTCAAGGCCTCCGTTCTGTTTGTACCGCAGGAAAGCATTCGTTGTGCCGCTCTTGGCCAGCCGGATCCGGGCCAAGCGAACCTTCTGCAAGGGGGAGAAAAGGCAGAACGTGTACAAAATGAGAAACAATAGAACAAAGCAGTAGACAAGTGCACCTTTAAGGCCAACTAAGTTTTATTCAGAATGTAAGCTTTTGTGTGCTCTTAAGCAGACTTCATCAGACAAAATGGGAATGGAAGCAGCAATTAATACAAGTGGGCAGTGTGGAATCATGGGAATGTTTTTAGCAGATTAAAAGAATCACAAATAGGGATCTGTGTCTGTTAGTGTTAGGACAAAACAGGGCTGAAAAAACACCGGAGGGTGATAAAAAGCAGACTGCTGTTGTAGGTGCGAAGTGCCATAAATCTAGGTAACATTCTGGCTTTGCTAGTTTAAACAGAGGGCATGGTTTCTCAAGAGATTATAACATCCATGATCGTTTGTCATTAGAAAAAAAAGAAGACATTAAAATACAGTGGAGAATGGGTTGGTATATGTAATAAGACAAACAGCCAATACCCCCCAAATGAGCAACAGCGCCCCTTCCTCTTGCGCACATGCGTACAGAAGCACATACTGTCCTCACCCCTTCCCAGATCCAGCCACGCTCACCTGCTGAGCCCTCCGTTTGTCTGCTCGCTGATTCTGATGGTAGATGCGGCTGAAGTTGGACACAATGACAGGGACCGGGAGGGCGATGACCAGCACCCCACTAAGGGAGCAGATGGAGCCAAAGATCTTCCCTGCAATGGTGCTGGGCACCATGTCGCCATAGCTGGAAGGGAGAGGGGAGTTACTGTAGCCATTTTGCTTCCTTAAGAACAGAAGAGAAGCCATGTTGGATCAGGTCAATGGCCCATCCAGTCCAACACTCTGTGTCACACAGTGGCCAAAAAAACCAGGCACCCCCAGAAGGTCCATCAGTGGAGCCTTACCATTACTGGTTGCTCTCTCCTACATTCACATACTAGGATAAGGGATGCCAGTTTCCTGGTGGGACTTGGGCATCCACCGGGATTACAGCTCATCCCCGGACTACAAAGATCAGTTCCTGTCACAAGCAGAGGGCCAAGGAGGGCCTCTCCTGGCTGCCACCACTCTAGTACAGGTCTGTCTGGGAGGGCCCAGGGCATCCACCCAACCCTTGTGTCTTCCTTCCTAGCAAACACCTTCTACCCATGACTGAAGAAATATGAGGACCCAGGCAGTATAACAATTAGGGTTGCCAAGTCCAATTCAAGAAGTATCTGGGGACTTTGGGGGTGGAGCCAGGAGACATTGGGGGTGGAGCCAGGAACAAGGGTGTGACAAGCATAATTGAACCCCAAGGGAGTTCTGGCCATCACATTTAAAGGGACAGCACACCTTTTTAAATGGCTTCCTTCCATAGGAAATAATGAAGGATAGGGGCACCTTCTTTTGGGGCTCATAGAATTGGACCCCCTGGTCCAATCATTTTGAAATTTGGAGGGTACTTTGGGGAGAGGCACTAGATACTATACTGAAAATTTGGCGCCTCTACCTAAAAAAAAACAGTTCCCCCAGAGCCCCCAAAACTTCCAGATCAATTCCCCATTATACCCTATGAGAATCGATCTCCACATAGGGAATAATGAAGTGCTCAGCAGACGTTTCCCTCCCCCAACCCCAACCGCCGTTCCTGGCGACTCTGAAGAGAGGGAGTGGCCTCTCTACTCATGAGTTGCTGCCAACTTCTTCCAAGTAACACAGACACACCATCCCAAGAGGAAGCCTTTCAATCGGAGACTGAAGCCTCCAAAGGCACATGGTCCTCTGGGAGAGGGGCTTCCCCCCGCTGGCCAGCTGACTGGGGGCGGGAAGGAGCCTGAGAAAGCGGAAGAACTCCTGCTGAGACCTGGGGATTGGCAAGCCTAATAACAATAAGTTTGTTTTAAGTGCCCAAGAACAACAAGTGGTTTTAATTATTAGTGCAACAGTGAAAGTAAAATACAAAACAAAACAGTAAAGGTAGTGCAAAGAAAGTAAAAGCCCTGACACAAAAAGCCCTTCCTCTAATTCCAACTGACTCACCATGCTTTGGATGAGGGAACTCTCCTAACTGCAGCTTTCTCTCCAGCCCAGGCTTTCCAGAGAGAACAACACTCCTGCTCCAGCTGGGCCTTTTATTTCCTTCCTTTCAGGTCCCACCCCTCAGGTCTCCACTGGGCAAGTTTTTCCATCAAAAGTGCTGCCCATCCAATCAGAGGGACAGAAAGGATCCTGGAAAATGTAGGCCCAGCAGCTACTCTGATACAGGCTTCCCTGGAGCCTGCAGGCCATAGAAGGCCTAGGATCATGACAGTTCCCCTGGAGAAAAATGGAAGCTTTGAAGGGTGGACTGTACCCCACTGAGGTCCCTGTCCTCCCCAGGCTCTACCCCCAAATCTCCAGGAGTTTCTCATCCTGGATCTGGCAGCTCTAATTAGGACTGTAAATAGATGATGAGGGGGTGCCAAAAATCATGGCTGAAGTGTTTTCATTGCTTCGATAGAAGGTAGGGTTGCCAAGTCCCCTGTGTTGTGCAGTGGGGGACCCAGAAGTGACATCATCGCACCGTTGCTGTTGTGTGCGGCTGCTCTAAGCGTTTCTGGGGAAACTCTATGGTTTTCCCGGATGCTCTAGCCATTTGGGAGGAAAAAACTCGATGGCACCTATTGTACCATAGAGTTTTCTCTCCCAAATGGCTAGACGTTCTGGGGAAACCATAGAGTTTCTCCGGAAATGCCTAGAGCAACTGTGCGTGCTGACATCACTTCCAGGTGGAAGGAACCCCACCCCCCTCCGCTTGCACGCAAGATGAGGTCCCAAATCTAAAGTTTTAGGGTTGGCTGCCTTGACTTTGCCACTTTCAGACCTCCAGCTTTTGCCACTACCCCTGAAAGCTTCTGAGAAGTGGCAAGCCCTGCAGTGGATGGGAGAGGGTGCCCCCTGACTTTTTAAAAAGCCCCCCAACTTTTAAAACCCTGGCTATGCCCCTGCTTGGTGGGCACCACAAAGGGTTAGTTAAAGTTGCTTTCTTTCCACATTCTCCTCCCCATCTATTTTCCTTCCTTCCTCCCTCCCTTCCTGTGGCTCTCAAACATCTAATTTTTATTCTATGTGGCTCTTACATTAAGCAAGTTTGGCCACCCCTGGAATATTCTAAACACTCAATGCCATTTTACAGGCAAATGAATTTATGGATATTGTGCTAACAAACATCTGTTCACTCATGTCAAGCATGGTAGAATTCCATTGGTAATAGATTGTTTTAGGGTCCTCCATAAAGCTGGCCTGTGAAATGTCATGGAGGACCAAGGTCTGTTAACTCTGTTATTCTTTCCCCCTCCCCCTTCTTACTTTATTGCTTGCAAAGTAGAAGTAGAGAGAAACGAAACTAACTTGAGAAAGAGAAATCAGTATTTCCCCATACATTCCTCTTAGGGAGTGCGACACATCGGGGGGAAAGCAAGGACGGAGTCCTGACAACGCCATGAGAATGTAGACATTTATGATAGTTTATGTGTGAGAGCGCATCCCTCGCCCCACCTTTTGGAATCCTTTTGAAGTATACCTTAAAAGTATTGTATCAATGTATCTTTAGCATCACTCTCAAGAATCTGTTACACTGAAAGTATCCGTCTATCAATAAACATAGTTTTGTATCAAACTTGACTCCTCATTGAAACCACATGCTTGACAACTCAATGTCCATATGTCTCCTATTGAAAGCCTCCAACCCAACCCTGATGTCCAAATTCAGTCATGAAAGGATGTGCAATTCTCGTTTCTTAATTCCATGAAATAATATTGCGACAGGGATGGCCGATTTTTCTCCTGTTTCCAGAATCTTCCTCAGGCAAGGGATTAATAATCCAGTACACAGTAAAAGTTCACGTGGGACCCAAGGTCTCCACAAAGTTTCTTTATAGGCAACACACTCAAATGGCTCAAGGCATGCTTGATCCAGCAGGAACATAAGTACAGGTGTGGCCAAACTTGCTTACCATAAGAGCAACTCAGAATAAGCATCAGATGTTTGAGACCCGCAAGGCATGAATGTCAGATGTCTGAGAGCCGCAAAACAGGAAGGAAGGAAGGCAAATAGATGGGAGAGGAGGAGGGAGAGGTGGAAAGAAAGCTACTTCAACTGCATGATCCAAGATGCTAGCTGGCTTGTCTTGTTAAAGCTATTTAAAGAGAAAAATGTCTTCTCCAAGTCAGCCGATGGGGCAGTGGGGGTTTCGGGAGCCACACAATATGAGTGAAAGAGCCACGTGTGACTCCCGAGCCACAGTTTGGCCACCCCTGATCTAGTGACAGAAGGGATTTCCCAGAAATGCTGCCCTTGGGGGAGAAGGGAGCCCCGTCAACAGCATGGGTGGGTATTTGCAGTAGGAGGGGTGAGTCAGTAAATATTGCGTTTCTTCTGTCAGCGGAAATCTTCCAGTCCTGTGTTTCTGCTTTGTAAGCACAGGACACTGGGAATTTTGCCCCAGACTTTTGGCAGAAACTTTGTTGCTGCTGTGCCTTTCCTTTCAGCCCTAATAATCTTGGACAGCAGACAACTTCTAAACACTCTCTTTGGAACCAAGGGTTAAAAGGACGGATGCGTATTTAGCCACACCCAACGTAATTTTCGGACCATTATCTTTGAGTCAGAAGAAAACAGTTCTTGGAAATCAGATTGCTTTACAGGGGTGGGGCTAATAAAGTGTTTCCTGTGAGCTGTGGATATAGGGCTCTTGTTTGCTTGCATGAAAAACAAAACTGAAAACCATGTGAACTCTTCTTCAGGAATGCAAAGAAACCAGTAGGGTTGCCAATCCCCAGGTGGGGGCAGGGGATCTCCCCCCACCCAGTTTGGAGCCCCCCCCCGCTTCAGATTCATCAGAAAGCTCGGGGGGGGGGGAGGAAAATGTCTGCTGGACATTCCTTTATTCCCTATGGAGACTAATTCCAATAGGGTAAAACAGTGAATTGATCTGTGGATATCTGGGCTCTGGGGTGGGCTGTTTTGTGAGATAGAGGCACCAAATTTTCAGCATAGCATCCAGTGCCTCTCCCCAAAATACCCTCCAAGTTTCAAAAGGATTGGACCAGGGGGTCCCATTCTAGGGGCCTCAAAAGAAGGTGCCCCTATCCTTCATTATTTCCAGCAGAGGGAAGGCATTTAAAAGGTGTGCAGTCCCTTTGGAGTTCAGTTATGCTTGTCACACCCTTGCTCCAGGCTCCACTTCCAGTGTCTCCTCGCTCCGCCCCCCAAAGTCCCCATACATTTCCTGAGTCTGACCTGGCAACCTAGGAGGGTAACGTTATATCCACACCAATGCCCCTCCCATCCCCAAATTTCCCTGTACGCAGATGCCATCCTCAAAGATCCAGGTATTTTTCAGCCTGGAATTGGCAACCAGGCAGGGCTCCTGCTGACGTGACATTATTTCCCAGGATTCCTTAGGCATCCATTTGCCCCCAGAATTCAGATTGCCAACTCTTATTTTGGGCAGCTCCAGGAGACTGGGGGGCGGTGCTTGGGGAGACCAGATTTTTGGGAGTGGAGGGAGCTTGGCAGTAGGGTTGCCAGGTCCAATTCAAGAAATATCTGGGGATTTTGAGGGTGGAGCCAGGAGACTTTGGGGGTGGAGCCAGGAGACATTGGGGGTGGAGCCAGGAGCAAGGTTGTGACAAGCACATTGAACTCCAAAGGGAGTTCTGGCCATCCTATTTAAAGGGGCCACAAACCTTTTAAATGCCGTCCCTCCATTAGAAATAATTAGGGATAGGGGCATCTTCTTCTGGGACTCAGAACTGGACCCCCTGGTCCAATCTTTTTGAAACTTGGAGGGTAATTTGAGGAGAGACACTGGATGCTATGCTGAAAAAGTGGTGCCTCTACCTTATAAAACAGCCCCCCCCCCCAGAGTCACAGATACCTGCAGATCAATTTTCCATTATACCCTATAGAAATCAGTCTCCATAGGGGATAATGGAGCGCCCAGCAGACATTTCCCTCCCCCTGCTGCTTTCTGATGGCCCTGAAGTGGGGGGAAGGGCCTCCAAACCAGGGGATCCCCTGACCCCACCTGGGGATTAGGCAACCCTGTTCGGCAGGAATGTGGGGCCAGAGAGTCTGCTCTCCAAAACTCATGCTTATCTGTGTAGTCTGGAGATCAAGTTGTAATTCCAAGAGAACTCCAGGTCCCACCTGGAGGCTGGTGGTAACCCTGCTCACAATGGGTGACTGCCTCTCCTTTCTCTGGGGGAGTTTCCATGTTTTCATCTCCCCCCCCCAAACCCCCCCCCCCACCATAGAACAAAACTTGCAGCCAAGTGGTTGACTTATGAGCGGGGTTCTAATGCTTCTGTCAGTACACAGTAGGTGCCAGGAATTATGGCCTTAATAACGCCTTGGTTTTCTCTGATGGACAGGCCCCTGGGAGATAAATAATGGGAGCAATGGCGGGCAGGGGTGTAGGGGAGGAAGGTAATTGAATATTAAGACACAGCAGGCCCTGGCATGAGCCGATGAGCAAATGAGTGAATGAATGAATTCATTAATGCTGTTTGTTCTATTTCAATCCGGTTGTTCTCCAAATTATTTCAGTGGTTCACAAACACACATCTGAGAGGGGAAGGGGGGGAGTGCACTGGTGACATTACGGACAACCGTATAAGAAATACATCGTTGCCCTGACCTAGATGGCCCAGGATAGCCTGATCTCATCAGATCTTGGAAGCTAAGACAGGGTCGGCCCTGGCCAGTATTGGGATGGGAGACCACCAAGCAAGTTGAGGGTTGCTATGCAGAGGCACGCAATGGCAAACCACTTCTGCTCCTCTCATATTGTCCTGGATGGCCCAGGATAGCCTGATCTCATCAGATCTTGGAAGCCAAGCAAGGTTAGCCCTGGTGAGTCCTTGGATGGGAGACCACCAAGGCAATCCGGGGTTGCTATGCAGAGGTAGGCAATGGCAGACCACCTCTGTTGGACTCCTGCCTTGACCTGGATGCCACAGGCTAGCCTGATCTTATCAGATCTTGGAAGCTAAACAAGGTTGGCCCTGGTCAGTATTTGGATGGGAGACTACCAAGGAAGTCCAGGATTGCTCTGCAGAGGCAGGCAATGGCAAACCACCTCTGCTCCTCTCTCGTCCTGACCTGGATGTCCCAGCAGAGCCTGATCTCATCAGATCTTGGAAGCTGAGCAGGGTCGGCCCTGGTTAGTTCTTAGATGGAGGACTACCCAGAAATCCAGGATTGTTATGCAGAGGCAGGCAACGGCAAACCACCTCTGTTTGTCTCTGTTCTGAACCTGGATGGCCCAGGCTAGACTGATGTCATCAGAGTATGGAAGCCAAGCAAGATCAGCCTTGGTGAGTCCTTGGATGGGAGACCACCAAGGCAATCCAGGGTTCCTATGCAGAGGTAGGTGTCAGACTCTGTTCATTGATACTATTTCTGAATGCTGATTTCTGAAGGCTGATTACTAACCAGATTGATTAAGATATTGGATTTATATCCCGCCCTCCACTCTGAAGAGTCACAGAGCGGCTCACAATCTCCTTTCCCTTCCTCCCCCACAACAGACACCCTGCGGGGTAGATGAAGATATTGGATTTATATCCCGCCCTCCACTCCGAAGAGTCTCAGAGCGGCTCACAATCTCCTTTCCCTTCCTCCCCCACAACAGACACCCTGTGAGGTAGATGAAGATATTGGATTTATATCCCGCCCTCCACTCCGAAGAGTCTCAGAGCGGCTCACAATCTCCTTTCCCTTCCTCCCCCACAACAGACACCCTGTGAGGTAGATGAAGATATTGGATTTATATCCCGCCCTCCACTCCGAAGAGTCTCAGAGCGGCTCACAATCTCCTTTCCCTTCCTCCCCCGCAACAGACACCCTGTGAGGTAGATGAAGATATTGGATTTATATCCCGCCCTCCACTCCGAAGAGTCTCAGAGCGGCTCACAATCTCCTTTCCCTTCCTCCCCCGCAACAGACACCCTGTGAGGTAGATGAAGATATTGGATTTATATCCCACCCTCCACTCCGAAGAGTCTCAGAGCGGCTCACAATCTCCTTTCCCTTCCTCCCCCACAACAGACACCCTGCGGGGTAGATGAAGATATTGGATTTATATCCCGCCCTCCACTCCGAAGAGTCTCAGAGCGGCTCACAATCTCCTTTCCCTTCCTCCCCCACAACAGACACCCTGTGAGGTAGATGAAGATATTGGATTTATATCCCGCCCTCCACTCCGAAGAGTCTCAGAGCGGCTCACAATCTCCTTTCCCTTCCTCCCCCACAACAGACACCCTGTGAGGTAGATGAAGATATTGGATTTATATCCCGCCCTCCACTCCAAAGAGTCTCAGAGCGGCTCACAATCTCCTTTCCCTTCCTCCCCCACAACAGACACCCTGTGAGGTAGATGAAGATATTGGATTTATATCCCGCCCTCCACTCCGAAGAGTCTCAGAGCGGCTCACAATCTCCTTTCCCTTCCTCCCCCGCAACAGACACCCTGTGAGGTAGATGAAGATATTGGATTTATATCCCGCCCTCCACTCCGAAGAGTCTCAGAGCGGCTCACAATCTCCTTTCCCTTCCTCCCCCACAACAGACACCCTGTGAGGTAGATGAAGATATTGGATTTATATCCCGCCCTCCACTCCGAAGAGTCTCAGAGCGGCTCACAATCTCCTTTCCCTTCCTCCCCCACAACAGACACCCTGTGAGGTAGATGAAGATATTGGATTTATATCCCGCCCTCCACTCCGAAGAGTCTCAGAGCGGCTCACAATCTCCTTTCCCTTCCTCCCCCGCAACAGACACCCTGTGAGGTAGATGAAGATATTGGATTTATATCCCGCCCTCCACTCCGAAGAGTCTCAGAGCGGCTCACAATCTCCTTTCCCTTCCTCCCCCGCAACAGACACCCTGTGAGGTAGATGAAGATATTGGATTTATATCCCGCCCTCCACTCCGAAGAGTCTCAGAGCGGCTCACAATCTCCTTTCCCTTCCTCCCCCACAACAGACACCCTGTGAGGTAGATGAAGATATTGGATTTATATCCCGCCCTCCACTCCGAAGAGTCTCAGAGCGGCTCACAATCTCCTTTACCTTCCTCCCCCACAACAGACACCCTGTGAGGTAGATGAAGATATTGGATTTATATCCCGCCCTCCACTCCGAAGAGTCTCAGAGCGGCTCACAATCTCCTTTCCCTTCCACCCCCGCAACAGACACCCTGTGAGGTAGATGAAGATATTGGATTTATATCCCGCCCTCCACTCCGAAGAGTCTCAGAGCGGCTCACAATCTCCTTTCCCTTCCTCCCCCACAACAGACACCCTGTGAGGTAGATGAAGATATTGGATTTATATCCCGCCCTCCACATCGAAGAGACTCAGAGCGGCTCACAATCTCCTTTACCTTCCTCCCCCACAACAGACACCCTGTGAGGTAGATGAAGATATTGGATTTATATCCCGCCCTCCACTCCGAAGAGTCTCAGAGCGGCTCACAATCTCCTTTCCCTTCCTCCCCCACAACAGACACCCTGTGAGGTAGATGAAGATATTGGATTTATATCCTGCCCTCCACTCCGAAGAGACTCAGAGCGGCTCACAATCTCCTTTACCTTCCTCCCCCACAACAGACACCCTGTGAGGTAGATGAAGATATTGGATTTATATCCCGCCCTCCACTCCAAAGAGTCTCAGAGCGGCTCACAATCTCCTTTCCCTTCCTCCCCCACAACAAACACCCTGTGAGGTGGGGCTGAGAGGGCTCTCACAGCAGCTGCCCTTTCAAGGATAACTCCTGCTATAGCTATGGCTGACCCAAGGCCATTCCAGCAGCTGCAAGTGGAGGAGTGGGGAATCAAACCCGGTTCTCCCAGATAAGAGTCCGCACAGTTAACCACTACACCAAACTGGCTCTATATTAATAAATACAGATGCTCACTAACCTATAATAGTAAAATAGTGGAAGGGGGGGCCAAGTAGGGAATAGCCAAGGAGAGCTTCCCAAGAATATCAAAGGTTGTTAGGCAGTCTTTGAAGCAGAGAATGCCTGGCAGATTCTCACCTCCCCCCTAGAGGCAGCAAGGACATTGCCGCCGGGAAATGTAACCACCAACTGTAGAAGATAAGGGGGAGCCGTGTGAAAAGTCTCACATGCAAAAGCAGCCTTTGTTTTGGAAATTGGGGGTTAGTTACCATTGCTTTGATGTATAATGTTAAATACCAATGACTCGAACTGCTTGCCATCAGTTCCAATGTCTTTCATGCTGAAGTAACTTTGGAGAATACAATAAATGCAACTTTGTTTCAAATAACAAGTCTGCTCATTTGGAAACTTCAATGAACCTTCGCTGACAGTAGGCAACGGCAGACCACCTCTGTTGGACTCCTGCCTTGACCTGGATGCCACAGGCTAGTCTGATCTTATCAGATCTTGGAAGCTAAACAGGGTCGTCCCTGGTCGGTATTTGGATGGGAGACCACCAAGGAAGGCCAGGGTTGCTCTGTAGAGGCAGGCAATAGCAAACCACCTGTTTGTCTCTGCTCTGAACCCGGATAGTCTAGAATTATCTCACCAGATCTTGGATGCTAATCAGGGTTAGCCCAAGTTAGTATTTAGATGGGAGACCACCAAGCATGTCTAGGGTTGCTTCGCAGAGGCAAGCAATGGTAAACCATCTCTGTTTGTCTCTGCTGTGAACCTGGATGGTCCAAGTTAGACTGATCCCATCAGATCTTGGAAGCCAAGCAGGGTCAGCCCTGGTGAGTCCATGAATGGAAGTCCACCAAGGGAATCCAGGGTTGCTGTGCAGAGGTAGGCAATGGCAGACCACCTCTGTTGGTCTCTTGCCTTGGCCTGGATGGCCCAGGCTAGCCTGATCTTATCAGATATTGGAAGCTAAGCAGGGTCAGCCCTGGTTAGTATTTGGATGGGAGACCACCAAGCCAGGGTTGCTCCGCAGAGGCAGGCAATAGCAAACCATCTCTGTTTGTCTCTGTTCTGAACCTGGATGGCTGAAGCTAGACCTATCTCATCGGATCTTGGAAGCCAAACAGGGCCAGCCTTGGTGAGTATTTGGAGGGGAGACCTCCAAGACAATCCAGGGTTGCTATGCAGAGGCAGGCAATGGCAAACCATCTCTGAACATCTCTTGCTTTCAAAACCCTATGGTGTCACATTAAGTCAGCTGCGACTTGATGGCAGAAACATATACACACATAGTGGAACATTATTTAGTAGGTAATGTTATTTATTTCCATGTCGTGAAAAGTTGTGGCTGCCCATTATCGTGCATTAAGGCTCAATTAAAGAGACAGGACATTTTTCTCCAGGCCTTTTAGCAATCTGTAGCTGTCCGTTAATACAAGCAGAGGAAATTTCCAGTGCACAAGGTATACTGATTATACTGAACATGGGGTGGACATCCTACACAGACTTGGATGGCCCAGGCTGGCTTGATATCAGATCTCAGAAGCTAAGTAAGGTCAGCCCTGGTTATTACTAGGATGGGAGACCACCAAGGAAGAACAGGGTTGCTACGCAGAGGCAGCCAATGGCAGACCACCTCTATTCATCTCTGCCCTGACCTGGATGGCCCAGGCTAGCCGGATCTCTTCAGATCTCAGAAACTAAGCAGGGTCTGACCAGGTTTGTACTTGGATGGGAGACCACCAAAGAAGTCCAGGGTCACTATGCAGTGGCAGGCAATGGCAAACCACCTCTGTTTGTCCCTTGCCTTGAAAACCCTCAAAAGCCAAAACAAGCCTGGAGAGAGCCCTGCTTTTACTGATAGAAACCAAGGCTTGAATGCAGGCAGTATTGCTGTGATTGCTTAATATATCGCCATCTTCAAGTATTTGAGGGGCTGTCATATAGACGATGGTGTGGAATTGTTTTCTGTGGCCCCAGAAAGTAGCACCGGAACCAATGGGTTGAAATTAAATCAAAAGAGTTTCTGACTCAACATTAGGATGAACCTCCTGACCGTTAGAGCGATTCCTCAGTGGAACAGGCTTCCTCGGGAGGTGGTGGGCTCTCCTTCCTTGGAGGTTTTTAAACAGGGGCTAGATGGCCATCTGACAGCAATGAAAATCCTGTGAATTTAGGGGGAGGTATTTGTGAGTTTCCTGCATTGTGCAGAGGGTTGGACTAGATGACCCTGGAGATCCCTTCCAACTCTATGATTCTATGATTCTAATAACGCCCACAATTGCCACTGCAGAAGGCATTTGTTTCTTAAAGGCACAGGCACTGGATATGTTTGGGGGCTTTTTCACCCTCCCTCCCCTTTATGTTTCAGAGTTTTCTTCAAATTGAGATTTAGGGAAAGGTATGTTTTGTCTGTTCATGGCATCAGTCTCCAGATTTAAGTATCTGCTGATGGAGCCACATTGAGAATTAAATAGAAGAAGAAGAAGAAGAAGAAGAAGAAGAAGAAGAAGAAGAAGAAGAGGAGGAGGAGGAGGAGGAGGAGGAGGACGTTGGAATTATGCCCTGCCTTCACTACCCAAAGGAGCCTCAGAGCGGCTTAAAATTTCTTTTCCCTTTCCCTCCCCACAACAGACACCCTGTGTGGTAGATGAGGACTGGGGGAGCTCTCCCAGAACTGCTCTTGAGCAGAACAGCTCTGAGAGAGTTATATGACTGATCCAAGGTCAGCAGCTGCCGGTAGAGGAGCAGGGAATCAAACCCAGTTCTCTCTGATAAGAGTCCACATACTTAATTACTACTCCAAACTGATTTCCTAGCCATTGTGCCTATTATGCAGAGGCATGCCCAAATTTGCTATTTCAGCTTCTTCTCCCAGCTCAAGCCTGTTCCTACTCCCCCTTTGTCGCCTCACACCCAAGCCCACCCATAACTGGTTCTTGACCCATGTTTAGGTCCTAAATGCAGCCCTTTTTTGAGCAGGAATGAACAGGGACGCAGTTCCGACTGGCTTGGCACCAGGGTGTGTGGCCTAATATGCAAATGAGCTTCTGCCGGCTTTCCCTACAAAAAGCCCTGCGCTAAACAATTGTGCTGTCGGGGGTGTGGCCTAATATGCAAATGAGTTCCTGCTGGGCTTTTTCTACACAAAAAGCCCTGCCTAAATGCCTTTGTCCTAGGTCGGCCTTGATATTCCTTGGAGTTCTCCCATCCAAGTACTTGCCAGGGTGTCATGATCCTGGCCCCAGCGAGGCCTACAGGCCCCAGCGAGGCCTACAGGCCCCAGGGAAGCCTGCTTAGGAGTACTGGGAAGAGCCTACATCTCCCAGGATCCCCTCTGTCCCTCTGATTGGGTAGCAAGGGTTTTGGAGGGAAACAGGCCCAGAGAGGGGTGGGGACTGGGAAGAGAATATATAAAGGCCAAGCCCCGGAAGTGGGTGTTCTTTTCCTAGGAGGCAGAGCTGAGGAAGAGCTGCTGCCAGGGAGAGACCTTTACTCTGTGAGGTAGGGTGAGTAGGCCCAGGTCTGACTGAGACGGATAGGGGCAGTAAGTTCAGACGCGTTAGGGCATTTGGTTATTTTTCCCTTCACCCCTTTTACTGTTTTATGCACCTTGTTTGTTATATTGCATTGACCTTTTAATAAACTTTTTTCCCCTGTTGTTAACTCTGCCTTGTCCTCACGCCCATTAGTTGCCCTAAGCTAAGGGAGGCTTGGGAGGGAATTCTGGGTCTTCTCAAGGGAGACCCTTAACCCAGAGCGGTGGCAGCAATTGGTAAGACCCCCCTGAGTCTTGACACAGGGTCAGCATTGCTTAGCTTCCGAAATCGGGCTTGTCTGGGCTATCCATGGCAGGGTTAGTCTGGCGCCCCTATTCTGTGGGTACTATCGCCGGACGGTTGTGCCCATCATTGATATTGTAATGCGTTCTCGGTGCCAAAGCACCGTCCTTGAACATGTGCAGGAAAAAGCCTTCATGCTTCTGAGACTGGAGGGTTAGCGCTTCCAGCCTAGACGATCAGAGCTACCCGGCGGGTTTGGAGCATCTCTCTTTCAAAAACAATCAAAATTAACTGCACCTGAATCCTTCCCCATATTAGAGCTTTCCCCTCCAGCCTGTCTTGGAGCTTTCCTTGTCAACACACAGCTGTTTCTGCATTAATCTTGCTGGAATGCCATCTTCTCAATGACAGGCCAACTCGTCAATCTGCTAAACTCATTCCTGATGCTAATCCCGACTTCCCAAGTGCTAGGCAATCGAGGCCCGTCCTTGAACATGTGCCGGAAAAAGCCTTCATGCTACTGAGACCGGAAGGTTAGCGCTTCCAGCCTAGACGATCGGAGCTACCCGGCAGGTTTGGAGCATCTCTCTTTCAAAAACAATCAAAATTAACTACAGCTGAATCCTTCCCCATATTAGAGCTTTCCCCTCCAGCCTGTCTTGGAGCTATCCTTGTCAACACACAGCCGTTTCTGCATTAATCTTGCCGGAATGCTAGCGTTGTAAGGGCCTGTGCAACTTTGAGGGGGAGAGCTGTACTCCGGCACCTTTATCCTTGAACCAATTCCTGCACAGATCCCACCGTTGGTCTCTTTGACAATGAATTCTCAGAAGGGATCTGGCAACCAATACTCCCTCTAAGCCAGAGGGGTCAAACTCATTTGTTATGAGGGCCAGATCTGACATAGAATCATAGAGTTGGAAGGGAACCTCCGGGGTCATCTAGTCCAACCCCCTGCACAATGCAGAAAACTCACAAATACCTACCCCAAGTTCATAGGATCTTCATTGCTGTCAGATGGCCATCTAGCCCCGTTGAAATACCTCCAAGGAAGGAGAGCCCACCACCTCCCGAGGAAGCCTGTTCCACTGAGGAATCGCTCTAAAGGTCAGAAAGTTCTTCCTAATGTTGAGCTGGAAACTCTTTTGATTTAATTTCAACCTATTGGTCCTGGTGCTACTTTCTGGGGCCACAGAAAACAATTCCACACCATCCTCTCTATGACAGCCCTTCAAGCACTTGAAGATGGTGATCATATCACCTCTTAGCCACCTCCTCTCCAAGCTAAACATCCCCAGCTCCTTCAACCTTTCCTCATAGGACTCGGTCTCCAGACCCCTCACCATAAATGAGACCTTGTCGGGCTGGGCCATGTGTGTCATAAAATGTAATGCCGGGTAGCAGAGGTATACACTTTATAAAGAACACAGACAAACACAATTAAAGATTAAAAAAAAACCCTTAAAAGATGCTTAAAAGATTAGCACTCTTGCAATATTTAGTTTATTTAACAGTCTCTGATAACTGACAGCACTTGCTCTGAATTATTGCATCACAATCTGGAGACAGTGTCTGTGCTGTAGCAATCCTGGCTATGCTTTTCAGGTGTTCTTCCAGATGTGTGTGTGTGTAAGTTGCAAACTTACTTTTGATTTCTTGACATTCATTACAGAAATCTCTTGGTCAATACTTTGAGCCTAAGACCCAGGGGAAAACATGAAGTGGCTGGACATTGTGGGCTTTTGTACAGAAGTTGCTTCATGTGTTGGTTAGCCAATGGAGAAAATAGAGGCTATGCTACATAGCTCCTGTGTGATTGAGCTAGCCTGGCAAAGCAAGCTGTGATGCAGAGGGAAGCAAGAGAGGGAGAAGGAAGCAGATGATAGTGAGAAGCTTGCGGGCCTGATAGGAGCCCTCCAGGGGCCTGATCCAACCCTCAGGCCACATTTTTAACACCCCTGCTCTAAGCTGTGGAGTCTTGTGTGCAAAAATTCTACTTTGTGAACTACTGGCATTAAAGTTGTGAACTACTGCATATAATATCTTGCTCTGTAGCCATTTTTCCTGAGCTAAGGCAAGAATATGTGAGCCGGAGGCTAAAAAACTGTGAGCTAGCTCACACTAACTCAGCTTAGAGGGAACACTGCTGGCAGCCCTAAGTTGTTGGGATTTTTTTCTTTCTTTGTCTTATACAGGCAAGCTTTCCAAAAATGTGTGTTCCTGCCGTGCTGAGAGGTATACTCTAATTTGGCACCTCGTTTACAGCTCGTGCTGCTGGCTGTGTAGACTTAGCCGCAAACTGGGCGGGGGGGGGGGGGACAAGGCGGTCTCCTCCCCATGGCACAGTTTGCTGAAGAGCCTGCCTCGTATTTTGCACAGCTTTTAATGAAAAGTGCACACCGGCCCCTAAGGCTGCCTGTTTTTGAGTTAATAACTTTGGCAGCTTGGGCCGCTCAAGGGCTTGGAACCTGGAAAGAACCTGGCAGTTCAGGAACGGCAGTGCAAGTGCATTCGGAGGGGTGGAGGCAAGGCATTTTTGGCAGCAAAAGCCCAGCAGGCGCTCATTTGCATATTAGGCCACCCCCCCGATGTCACCATTGTTTCACGCAGGGCTTTTTTGTAGGAAAAGCCCAACAAGAACTCATTTGCATATTAGGCCACACCCCCTGACACAGGGACTGCGTTCCTGGTCAGAAAAAGCCCTGGGTGGAGGCGGCTTAGGGTTGCCAGATCCAGGTTGGGAAATAACTGGAGATTTTGGGGGCGGAGCCTGAGCAGGGGAGGGATTTCAGCAGGGTCTAATGCCGGGCTTTTTTTTTTTTTTGTAGCATGAACTCCTTTGCATATTAGGCCACACCCCCTCATATAGCCAATCCTCCAAGAGCTTACAGGGCTCTTAGTGCAGAGCCTACTGTCAGCTCCAGGAAGATTGGGTACATCAGGGGGTGTGGCCTTGCATGCAAAGGAGTTCCTGCTACAAAAGAGCCCTGTCTGATGCCATAGACTCCGCCTTCCAAAGTGGCCATGTTCTCCAGGGGAACTGATCTCTGTCGCCTGGAGATCTATTGTCATTCCCAGTAGATCTTCAGCCACCTTTTCTGCCACTGGCAGGAGACGAATTTACCACAGAGGTTTTGCCCAAATATCAAAGCATTGCCTGGATGTCACAGCATGCTGATGTCACCGCCGGGACATGTTGGGAGTGATGGAAGACACACCACTGCAACGTCGCCTGAGCTTCTATCGTGGCGCCCATAAGTCCCCTCATCCCCCACTGGTTGCCTGGCAACCCTCAGTGTTCCCAGACTGGTGGGGTTCTTGTAAAGAATATGGGACTAAGTCAGGGGTGGCCACACTTGCTTACTGAAAGAGCCGCATAGAATAAACATCAGATGTTTGAGAGCCGCAAGACATGAACTTCAGATGTTTGAGGGAAGGCAGGCAGGCAGGCAAATAGATGGGAAAGGAGAGGTGGGAAGAAAGCAACTTTAACTTGAAATGCGTCCTCCAAGCTGCTAGCTGGCTTGGAGAAGAGAGAAAAGCCTTCTCCAGCCGATGAGATGGTGGGGGACTTCAAGAGCCGCACAATACATGTGAAAGAGCCACATGTGGCTCCCGAGCCACAGTTTGGCCACCCCTGGACTAAGTGAACCCTGGTTTGAACCACAAGGCTCTTCCTATGTACTTATACTATAGTAGCGCAGACAAATGATGCCTTAACTCAGGGGCATCAAACTCATTTGTTAGGAGGGCTGGATCTGACATAAATGAGACCTTGTTGGGCTGGGCCATGTTGGGCCAGGCCATGTGTGTACCTATTTAACAGCAGGTAGCAGAGATATAAACTTTATAAAGGAAACAGACACACACAATTAAATATATATATTTTTTAAATTGTAAAACATGCTTATAATGCTAGCACTCGGTCTTAAATGTGCTTTCTTTGTGTTTCTCCCATGGGATCCTGGGAACTGAGCAAAGGAAGCTGTGGATCTTTCTTTCCTTCCCCAGGGGATGGGGAGGGGAGGAGCCCCAGCCAATAGAAGGGAGAGAGGCTTGGCTCAGTAGCTCCGATGTGCAATTGAGAGAGCCTGGAAAAACAAGCTCTGCCTTCCCCCCTTCCTCCTCAAGGGAGGAGCCTCAGCCTAATGAAGAAAACAGAGGCTTTGTTCTGTAGCTCCTGTGCGATTGAGCAAGCCTTGCAAAGCAAGCTGTGATGCAGAAGGAAGCAAGAGAGAGGGAGAAGAAAGCAGGTGACAGCCAGTTGCTTAGGGGCCTGATAGGAGACCTCCAGGGGCCTGGTTCGACCCCCGGGCCGCATGTTTGACACCCCTGCCTTAACTGTTAAGCGACTGAATATTCTAACTTTGGGAAATGAAATGACATCAGCGGATTGGGAGGTGAGTTTCTCAAGTCTAAAAAAAAATAGTCTTGCCTGTAGAAGACTGCAGTTAGCCATCATTGTAAGCCGCGTGAAAGTACAAATGAACGTTTCTGTGAAGGAGTTCTGCGCCATTTGGAGCAATTTTCTTTACGAGCCAAGCATACAGAGGCAGCCTCCCCGAGGAAGCGATTTGTCAAATCAGATCCCCCGTGTGGCTTCTGCAATTTTCGCCCATGTGTTTAGCTCACATTTTGTATCGCTGTGGTGGAAACTGCCCCAACAGCATGTAGAGCGGCTTGGCACAAAAAGCTCGCCGCCAGGAAATGGCTGCAACGCCCCTCGGGGTACCCAGGAACAGGGCATTCCGTAATAACAGCTCGGTCCGAGCCGGATCGCCTGCCCTCTTCCATTTACGCTTTGTATTCCCTCGCCTTTGTCCTTGCAAATGCATAAATAAAAAAAGCTCCCGATAACCGACACAACCAATTATGCAAGTCATTACAGCAGGAGCGAGAGAAATTATTGAACGAATGCGCTCGGTGTTTCAAAGAAGCATTACGGATTCCTGAAGCGCTGCTCGTATTTCATGTTCGGAGCGCTTCTCAATTAAAGCATCCGTATTGCCAGTTTGAGTTCATCAAGCATGTGTTTCGCTGGGGGCTCGGTGAGGAACTTCTGAGTCGGTTGCTTTCTCCCTGCATCTCCTCCCTGCTAGACAGCCTGCTATAGGGTTGCCAAGTCTAATTCAGAAAATATCTGGGGACTTTGGGGGTGGAGCCAGGAGACTGGGCAGACCCAGACTTTCCCATTCTCAAAATAAATACATCAAAATACAGCAGTGCCGTTTACCTGAATAGTCATCATTTCCTCATCCCCCAATAGCTGCAATTCTAGTAAATGAAAGTGTAAATACACAAAAAGCAGCCAAAATGCAGAGTTTACAAGCTCACATTTTTGTGATTTCACTGGGGGTTTATTCACGGGAACTGCTGTTCTTCAGGCTAACACTGGCAAATAAAAAGAGAGAGAAGTGGAGTTTTCCTCCATCCCATAAACAGGCTCCTATACAAAGACTCTGAAAACAATGCAAAACAAGCACAGAGACAAACACACTCTTACTGGCTCTGGTTCCTCTACAAAGACGTCTGAAAAGTACAGGGGCTGTGAATCTCAACCTCTCTCTCACACACACACACACACACACACTCTTACTGGCTCTGGTTCCTCCACAAGGACATCTGAAAAGTACAGGAGCTAAGCTGCTCTCTTTCACACACACTTACTTGCTCTGAAACCAAAGCCGAACAAGCTGAGGGGCTGTGTTCTCAGGAGGCTTGGCTGCTGACCCTTCCCTATGAAGTACTTCCTGCTCAAATTTAAAGGCACACACACACATTTTAAAATGGAACCTGTTTGCAGGTTTCTAAACCTGCGGGAGATCTAGAGGTACATGGTGGCTGTGGGGGTGGGGGCTTCCCCCCGCCGGCCAGCTGGCTGGGGGTGAGGTGGAGCCTGTAAAACCAGGGGATCCCCTGCTGGGACCTGGGGATTGGGAAGCCTAGCCTGCTATGACGTTCTGAGCTGCGTTCTCGTAGAGGAGAACAATGCTCTCCCACCTGCTCAGCTATCCTGGCGGACACATATCAAGCTGCTTCATCCTGAATCCAGCTGTCGATCCTTCAAGGTCAGTATTAAGAACATCAGAACATAAGAGAAGCCATGTTGGAGCAGGCCAGTAGCCCATCTGGTCCCATATTCTGTGTCACGCAGGGGCCCAAACTCAGGTGCATCAGGAGGTCCACCAGTGGGGCCAGAACTCCAGAAGCCCTCCCACTGTTGCCCCCCAAGTACCAGGAATAGAGAGCATCACTGCCCCAGACTTAAGAACATAAGAGAAGCCATGTTGGATCAGACCAATGGCCCATCCAGTCTATTACTCTGTGCTGTGTGACACAGTGGCCAAAACCCAGGTGCCATCAGGAGGTCCATCAGTGGTTCCAGAACTCCAGAAGACCACTGTTACCCTCCAAGCTCCAAGAATACAGAGCATCACTGCCTCAGATAGTTTTCCCTCTTTTTTGTTGTTCAATCGCACAGTCTAATAGCCACTCAGGGATCCCTGCTCCTATGTTTACCCTAAGCCCTCTTGAAGCTGTCCATGCTTGTAGCTGCCACCACTTCCTGTGACAGTGAATTCCACATGTCAAATTACTCTTTGGGTGAAGAATTAGTTCCTTTTATCTGTTCTACTTCAGGCTAGGGTTGCCAATCCCCAGGTGGGGGCAGGGGATACCCCATGTTTGGAGACCCTCCCCCCACTTCAGGGTCATCAGAAAGTGGGGAGAGGGGAGGGAAATGTCTGCTGGGAACTCTATTATTCCCTATGGAGATTTATTCCCATAGAAAATCATGGAGAATTGATCTGCGGGTATCTGGGGCTCTGGGGGGGCTGTTTATTGGGGTAGAGGCACCAAATTTTCAGTATAGCATCTAGTGCCTCTCCCCAAAATACCCCCCCCCCAAGTTTCAAAAAGATTGGACCAGGGGGTCCAATTATATGAGCCCCAAAAGAAGGTGCCCCATCCTTCATTATTTCCTTATGGAAGGAAGGAATTGAAAAGGTGTGCCGTCCCTCTAAATGTGATGGCCAGAACTCCCTTGAAGTTCAATTATGCTTGTCACAGCCTTGATCTTGGCTCCACCCCTAATGTCTCCTGGCTCCACCCCCAAAGTCCCCAGATATTTCTCGAGTTGGACTTGGCAACCCTACTCCAGCCCTCCCCCATCCTTTTTGAGCCTGTGGTCAGTTTTGAAATCCTGACACAGTGTGGTGGGCTGTCACAGAGAAGACAGAGCAGAGCAGTGTTCCCTCTAAGCTGAGTTAGCGTGAGCTCACAGATTTTTAACCTTCAGCTCACACATTTTTGTCTTAGCTCAGGAAGGATGACCCCAAAGCACAATGATTTATGCAGGAGCTCACCACTTTCATGCCAGTAGCTCACAAAGTAGAATTTTTGCTCACAAGACTTTGCAGCTTAGAGGGAACATTGGAGCAGAGTTGTTTTTTCTAGGTCAGTACAACAAAAAAGGGGAGAAAAACACTACCCTGCATGGGAAAGGTAACCAAAAAAGCTTTAAACAAAGAAAAAGGAAGTAAAATATTCTGTGGCCTCCCTGTAGGGTTGCCAATCCCCAGGTGGGGGCAGGGGATACCCCGGTTTGGAGGCCCTCCTCCCCGGTTCAGGGTCACCAGAAAGCGGTGGGAGGGGAGGTAAATGTCTGCTGGGAACTCTATTGTTCTCTATGGAGATTTGTTCCCATAGAAAATCATGGAGAATTGATCCGTGGGTATCTGGGGCTCTGGGGGGGGGGGCTGTTTTTTGGGGTAGAGGCACCGACTTTTCAGTATAGTATCTAGTGCCTCTCCCCAAAATACCCCCCAAGTTTCTAAAAGATTGGATCAGGGGGTCCAATTTTATGAATCCCAAAAGAAGGTGCCCCTATCCTTCATTATTTCCTGTGGAAGAAAGAAACTGAAAAGGTGTGCTGTCCCTTTAAATATGATGGCCAGAACTCCCTTTGGAGTTCAATTATGCTTGTCACAGCCTTGATCTTGGCTCTACCCCTAATGTCTCCTGTCTCTACCCCCAAAGTCTCCTGGCTCCACCCCCAAAGTCCCCAGATATTTCTTGAATTGGACTTGGCAACCCTACCTCCCTGCTACAGGGACCTTGATGATATAACCCTGCTGACCCATTTATCTTATAGTTAAGTGCCTGGACTCTTATCTGGAAGAATGGCTTGATTCCCCACTTCTCCACTTGCACCTGCTGGAATGGCCTTGGCTTAGCTATAGCTCCGGCAGAGTTGTCCTTGAAAGGGCAACTTCTGGGAGAGCCCTCTCAGCCACACCCACCTCTAGGGTTGCCAAGTCCAATTCAAGAAATATCTGGGGACTTTGGGGGTGGAGCCAGGAGACTTTGGGGGTGGAGCCAAGATCAAGGCTGTGACAAGCATAATTGAACTCCAAAGGGAGTTCTGGCCATCACATTTAAAGGGACAGCACACCTTTTCAATTCCTTCCATAGGAAATAATGAAGGATAGGGGCACCTTCTTTTAGGGCTCATAGAATTGGACCCCCTGGTCTAATCTTTTTGAAACTTGGTGGGTATTTTGGGGAGAGGCACCAGATGCTATACTGAAAATTTGGTGCCTCTACCCCAAAAAACAGCCCCCTCAGAGCCCCAGATACCTGCGGATCAGTTCTCCATGATTTTCTATGGGAATAAATCTCCATAGGGAATAACAGAGTTCCCAGCAGACATTTATCTCCCCTCCCCCCACTTTCTGATGACCCTGAAGCGGGGGGAGGGCCTCCAAACTGGGGGATCCCCTGCCCCCACCTGGGGATTGGCAACCCTACCCACCTCACAGGGTGTCTGTGGTGGAGGGAGAAGATATAGGAGACTGTAAGCCACTCTTGAGTCTGATTCAGAGAGAAGGGCGGGGTATAAATCTCCAGTCTTCTTCTTATACCAGCTGGGGGATGTATGGAAGGAGTGGAGGCAACTAAGACCACCAACTGCAGAATTGGAGTTTGTTTTTAGGCTGTTATATTGCTTTTAGATTGTATATTTAGATTGGGGAGGGACGGTGGCTCAGTGGTAGAGCATCTGCTTGGGAAGCAGAAGGTCCCAGGTTCAATCCCTGGCATCTCCAAAAAAGGGTCCAGGCAAATAGGTGTGAAAAAACCTCAGCTTGAGACCCTGGAGAGCCGCTGCCAGTCTGAGAAGACAATACTGACTTTGATGGACCGAGGGTCTGATTCAGTATAAGGCAGCTTCATATGTTCATATATTGTTTTATTATATATATCTGATTTTAACCTTGTATTATTGATTCTTGTTACCTGCCTAGAGGCCATTTGGGAAAGGGCAGGCTATAAATTGAAAAGAATAAACAGATAAATAAAAATATATATAACTGTGCACGCAGTGCAAATGTACAAAGCATATCGTTTAATAATACAACCATGAGCGCTAAAATATCATTTAAGAACAACAATCCTACTGTTAAGCACATAATTACCGAATCCCAGCATAAAGACAAATGGCCATTCATATAAATACAGGTTAAAAGGTACATAAAGTCTCCATTTGCAAAAACCAATACTAAAAGGGTTTCAGCCATAAGCCTTCCTCAGTGGCATAATTCAAACTGAGCGCTCCATTAATTATAAATGTACATAAAACTGATCATACGCAGAATGGACCTTACACTGAGATGTTCACCCGTGGAGCAAGTGGTATCAAATATTCTTGAGATACAACATGGGCAACTAACTCATCAAGATGTAAAATATTTCCTTGGCCCCCTTTATAGTTCCACTCTGGTGCTCAGAGCTCCTAGAGAGAGCTCAGGTACAACTAGATTTTTAACTGATATTTTAGCACTCACGGTTGTATTATGAAATTATATACTAGAATCACAGAATCATAGAGTTGGAAGGTACCTCCAGAGTCATCTAGTCCAACTCCCTGCACAATGCAGAAAACTCACAAATACCTCTCCCTAAATTCACAGGATCTTCATTGCTGTCAGATGGCTATCTAGCCTCTGTTTAAAAATCTCCAAGGAAGGAGAGCCCACCACTACCCGAGGAAGCCTGTTCCACTGAGGAATCGCTCTAATGGTCAGGAAGTTCTTCCTAATGTTGAGCAGGAAACTCTTCTGATTTAATTTCAACCCATTGGTTCTGGTCCTACCTTCTGGGACCACAGAAAACATTTCCACACCATCCTCTCTATGACAGCCCTCCAAGTACTTGAAGATGGTGATCATATCACCTCTCAGCCGCCTCGTCTCCAGGCTAAACATGCCCAGCTCCTTCAACCTTTCTTCATAGGGCTTGCTCTCCAAACCCCTCACCATCTTCGTTGCCCTCTTCTAGGCCCGTTTCAGCTTGTCTATATCCTTCTTAAAATGTGGGGCCCAAAACTGAACACAATATTCCAGGTGAGGTCTTTCCAGAGCAGAGTAAAGCGATACCATCACTTCACATGATCTGGACACTATACTTCTGTTGATACTACATTCTGTACGTTTGCACTACGTGCACAGTGATATTTTACTTTCTTTTTCTCCACTCCAGAAAGTCGGACTGGAACCCAATGGATGGAAATTAAATCAAGAGTTTTTGGCTAAAAAACAGGAAGAGCTTCCTGACAGAGCAGTACCTCAGTGGAACAGGCTTCCTCAGGAGATGATGGGAGTTCTGTCTTTGGAAGTTTTTAAATAGAGGATAGATCAGGGGTGTCAAACGAGCAGCCCGAAGGCTGAATCAGGCCTCCTGTCTGGCCTGCAGCAACTCACCGTCATCTGCTTCCTTCTCTCTCTTTTGCTTCCTTCTGCATCACAGCTTGCTTTGCCAGGCTTGCCCAATTGCACAGGAGCTACAGAGCAAAGCCTCTATTTTCTCCATTGGCTGACCAGCACATGAAGCGACTTATGTACAAAACCTCACAATGCCCAGCCATTTCATGTTTTCCGCTTGGTCTTAGACTCAAAGCATTAACCATGAGAGTTCTGTATGAATATCAATAAATCAAAAGTAGGTTTGCAACTTACAGACACACTCCTGAACAACACCTGAACAGCATATTCAAGATTGCTACAGCACAGACATTGTCTCTAGATTTTGATACAATAATTCAGAGCAAGAGGTGTCAGTTATTAGAGAATGTTAAAGAAACAAAATATTGCAAGAGGGCTAATCTTTAAAAAGCTAAAAGGGAAAGGAAGTCCCCTGTGCAAGCACCAAGTCGTTACTGACCCATGGGGTGATGTCACATCATGATGCTTTCTTGGCAGACTTTTTATAGGGTGGTTTGCCATTGCCTTCCCCAGTCATCTACTCTTTCCCCCCAGCAAGCTGGGTACTTATTTTACCGACCTTGGAAGGATGGAAGGCTGAGTCAATCTTGAGCCGGCTACCTGAACCCTGCTTCCACCAGGATCAAACTCAGGTTGTGAGCATGTTTTAAGTTTTCTTTAAACATCTTTAATTGTATTTGTCTGTGTCCTTTATAAAGTTTATATCTCTGCTACCTGGCATTGCATTTTATGACATGCATGGCCTGACAAAGTCTCATTTATGTCTGATACCCCTGGATTAGATAATCCTCGGCTTCCCTTCCAGCTCTAGGTTTCTGTGACTTGAAATGGCCTGAAGGAAGTGCCGTTTTCCCCGTTAGCATACTTTCCATACTTACATTATTACATGTGGAATTCTCTCCCCCCTCCACCAACACGGCAAATAATGCCTCCAAGGCTGTTACAGGACAGGGAAATGGCACAGAGGGGGAGGAGACTGAAGTCCCTTCTCCTTGTGACATACAGTCCTGATCAGGGGTGGAATTCTAGCAGGAGCTCCTTTGCATATTAGGCCACACACCCCTGATGTAGCCAATCTTCCAAGAGCTTACAAGGCTCTTTTTTGTAAGCTCCTGGAGGATTGGCTACATCAGGGGTGTGTGGCCTAATATGCAAAGGAGCTCCTGTTAGAATTCCACTCCTGGTCCTGATCCAACCATGCATGGGAAATGAAGAAAAAGAAGAAGAATTGCAGATTTATACCCCGCCCTTCTCCCTGAATCAGAGACTCAGAGTGGCTTACAATCTCCTCTATCTTCTCCCCCCACAACAGACACCCCGTGAGGTGGGTGGGGCTGAGAGGGCTCTCACAGCAGCTGCCCTTTCAAGGACAACCTCTGCCAGAGCTATGGCTGACCCAAGGCCATTCCAGCAGGTGCAAGTGAAGGAGTGGGGAATCAAACCCGGCTCTCCCAGATAAGAGTCCGCGCACTTCACCACTACACCAAACAGGGAACTGGCAAGCAAGGGGAAGGAGCCCGTGGCTCAGTGGTGGAGCATCTGCTTTCTGTGCAGAAGGTCTCAGGTTCAATCCCTGGCATCTCCAATTGAAAAGGACCAAGCAGTAGGTGATGTGAAAGACCTCCACATGAGAACCCAGAGAGCCACTGCCAATCTGAGTAGACAGTACTGACCCTAATGGACCCAGGGTCGGATTCAGTATGTCACATTCTCAGGGTGCAGGCAGGCAGCCAGGCAGGAGTCCAAAGCCAGTCCAAGGTCAAAGTCCAGGGAATCAAGCAGGAGCCAAGTCACCAATGCAGAATCACAAACGGGAATCAGAAGTCAATGTCCAAAAGCCACAAGGTCAGGGTGCCAAGGAAATCAAGCAGGCCAGGATCAGGAAGGAGCGTGGATGCAAGCCAGAGAATAGACTTGTTGCTTCCACAAGGTTACCAGGTCCTGGGTGGGAGCTATATGGGAGTCTCAATCAGCCTGCTCCCTGGATGGCAGTGACTCTGCTAGAACTCAGGGCTGAGAGATCTGAGGCATCAGCGTGCCTCATGTCTTTGCTCTGAAAGTTCTTTCCGGAGCCTGCTTCGAACTCTTGAGATGGGAAGAGGAGAGCTCGGAGGAGATTGATCGTCAACAGCTAGGGTTGCCAAGTCCAATTCAAGAAATATCTGGGGACTTTAAGGGTGGAGCCAGGAGACTTTGGGGGAGAAGCCAGGAGAAATTAGGGGTGGAGCCAAGATCAAGGCTGTGACAAGCAAAACAGATTTTTAGCCTCCAGGTCACACATTTTTGTCTTAGCTCAGGGGGAAAATGGCCGCAGAGCACACTAATTCATGCAGTAGCTCACAACCTGAATGCCAGGAGCTCACAATGTAGAATTTTTGCTCACAAGACTCTGCAGCTGAGAGGGAACATTGGGACTCATGAAAGCTCCTCTCCTGCTGCAAACGTCAGAGAATAAAGAAAGAGTCCAGTAGCACCTTTAAGACCAATACAATTTTATTCAAGGTATAAGCTTTTGCGTGTCACACACACACACTTCTTCAGATACAATGAAATGGGAGCAGTGTCAGCCCTGGGGCACATGGCGCCCCAGGCAGGCTTCCTGCCCAGCACTGCCCCCCCCTGCAGCGCTCTGTCTCTCTCTTGCGCACACGCCCCCAAGGGCGCCAGCAGCCACCGCCACCCTCCTCCTCACTCTCCGCAACAGCACTGTACCATGCCTGCCTGCCTTCCCACTGCTGCCGCTGCCCTTCCCTTCTGCCACTCTTCCTCACCCCAGCTCACCGCGACTGGTGAAGCAGCAGTGCATTTTTTGAAGGCAGCGTGGGAGGAGGCTTTGCTCCCCCTCACTTCCGGTTCTGGAAAGGGAGTGGGGGAGAAGCCTCCTCCTGCGCTGCCTTCAAAAAACGCGCCGTTGCCTCGCCGGTAGGGCCCAGCATAGTTGTGGTGAGCTGGGGTGGAAAAGAGTGGCAGAAGGGAAGGGCGGGGGCTGGCGGCTGTGGCAGCAGGAAGACAAACTACCTGGTTGTCTTGAGCACTGGAAGGGGGGGAGTCCAACTGGGCACCCCCCCTTCTCGGCACTCTAGGCAACCACCTAGTTTGCCTAGTGGGCGGACTGGCCCTGAATGGGAGAAAAGCATTCAAATTTATAGGCAAGGCTGAAAAAAAATGAATATGCGTATAACGTGATGCAAACATTTTGAGACAAAGCAGAGACAACAAGACAAGTGCACAAAGCCAACAGCTGTATGGATCCAATTAAGGGGAAACAACAGTTGAGGCAATAGAAATGTCAAAAGAGGAGACAAGTGTGTAAGAAGTTCTTCTCGAATTGTAGGAATTGTGGAAAAGTTTATGATGCCCATCTGGCTCCCCTCAAGAGTGAAAGTGACAATCATTACATGTTGTTCTAACTACTATATCAATATGTTGTTCTTACAGGGGCTGGGTCTGAAAAAAAAAATCTATTCTTGTGTATTATATTCTATTGCAAACAGAATCGGCTACAAGTGTTAGTCTTTCAGGTGCAAATGGACTCTTGCTCTTTTCTCCTACTACAGCTACCCATCTTGGTACCTGAAGAAGTGAGCCGTGACTCACTAAAGCTCCTCCCTTGCTACAAATGTTGTTAGCCTTTCAGGTGCTGCTGCACTGTTGCTCTCTTCTGCTCACACACTGCATGATAAGGACATAAGAGAAGCCATGTTGGATCAGGCCAATGGCCCATCCAGTCCAACACTCTGTGTCACATAAGAACATAAGAGAAGCCATGTTGGATCAGGCCAATGGCCCATCCAGTCCAACACTCTGAGTCACAGAAGAACATGAGGAAGCCATGTTGGATCAGGCCAATGGCCCATCCAGCCCAACACTCTGTGTCACATAAGAACATAAGAGAAGCCATGTTGGATCAGGCCAATGGCCCATCCAGCCCAACACTCTGTGTCACATAAGAACATAAGAGAAGCCATGTTGGATCAGGCCAATGGCATATCCAGCCCAAACTCTGTGTCACATAAGAACGTAAGAGAAGCCATGTTGGATCAGGCCAATGGCCCATCCAGTCCAACACTCTGTCACATAAGAACATAAGAGAAGCCACGTTGGATCAGGCCAATGGCCCATCCAGTCCAACACTCTGTGTCACATAAGAACATAAGAGAAGCCACGTTGGATCAGGCCAATGGCACATCCAGTCCAACACTTTGTGTCACATAAGAACGTAAGAGAAGCCATGTTGGATCAGGCCAATGGCCCATCCAGTCCAACACTCTGTGTCACATAAGAACATAAGAGAAGCCATGTTGGATCAGGCCAATGGCCCATCCAGTCCAACACTCTGAGTCACAGAAGAACATGAGGAAGCCATGTTGGATCAGGCCAATGGCCCATCCAGCCCAACACTCTGTGTCACATAAGAACATAAGAGAAGCCATGTTGGATCAGGCCAATGGCCCATCCAGCCCAACACTCTGTGTCACATAAGAACATAAGAGAAGCCATGTTGGATCAGGCCAATGGCATATCCAGCCCAAACTCTGTGTCACATAAGAACGTAAGAGAAGCCATGTTGGATCAGGCCAATGGCCCATCCAGTCCAACACTCTGTCACATAAGAACATAAGAGAAGCCACGTTGGATCAGGCCAATGGCCCATCCAGTCCAACACTCTGTGTCACATAAGAACATAAGAGAAGCCACGTTGGATCAGGCCAATGGCACATCCAGTCCAACACTTTGTGTCACATAAGAACGTAAGAGAAGCCATGTTGGATCAGGCCAATGGCCCATCCAGTCCAACACTCTGTGTCACATAAGAACATAAGAGAAGCCATGTTGGATCAGCCCAATGGCCCATCCAGTCCAACACTCTGTGCCACATAAGAACGTAAGAGAAGCCATGTTGGATCAGGCCAATGGCCCATCCAGTCCAACACTCTGTGTCACATAAGAACATAAGAGAAGCCATGTTGGATCAGGCCAAAGGCACATCCAGCCCAAACTCTGTGTCACACAGTGGCCAATATATGTGTGTGTATACACATACACACATATACATACACACACACACACACACACACATATATGCTGTGGCCAATAGCCACTGATGGACCTCTGCTCCATATTTTTATCCAATCTCCTCTTAACGCTGACTATGCTTGTAGCCGCCGCCACCTCCTGTGGCAGTGAATTCCACATGTTAATCACCCTTTGGGTGAAGAAGTACCGTACTTCCTTCTTGATTAAAGGGTTGGAACACTTTCCCTATGAAGAAAGGTTAAACCGCTTGGGGCTCTTTAGCTTGGAGAAACGTCGACTGTGGGGGTGACATGACAGAGGTTTACAAGATTATGCATGGGATAGAGAAGGTAGGGAAAGAAGTACTTTTCTCCCTTTCTCACAATACGAGAACTCATAGGCACTCAATGACATGGCTGAGCAGTCGGGTTAGAACAGATAAAAGGAAGTCCTTCTTCACTCAAAGGGTGATTAACACGTGGAACTTATTGCCACAGGAGATGGTGGCAGCTACAAGCATAGCCAGCTTCAAGAGGGGATTGGATCGACATATGGAGCAGAGGTCCATCAGTGGCTGCTAGCCATAGCGTATTGTTGGAACTCTCTGTCTGAGGCAGTGATGCTCTGCATTCTTGGTGCTGGCAGGGGCACAGTGGGAGGGCTTCTAGCCCCACGGATGGACTTCCTGATGGCGCTTGGGTTTTTTGGCCACTGTGTGACACAGTGTTGGACTGGATGGGCCATTGGCCTGATCCAACATGGCTTCTCTTATGCTCTTATGTATTTTTTTTTCTTTTACGTGGAGCCCTGCTTGTAGCTCACCCAGGGGGTGTCTGCTTTGCTCCTTCCCCCAGCAGCTGCACTCTCTGTGCTCCGCAGACAGTCATGTTTGATTGCCGCAGCGCTGCCTTGAAATCTATTAATCCCCGTGCTCAAGGCCCATTTACCGCTGTGAGTCAGGCACTTTATCATTTCTGAACGCTGGTGCCGGTACAAGTTTAGGTCACAAAGGATCAAGCAAGGGGGAATCGCCAGCAGCCGTTATCCGAGGGCCGCCAGGAGCCAGGCGCAGGGGAGTTCAGGTTAACTCTGTTGGGATTTTGGCCAAGGAACAAGGGACACGCAGGCTCCGTTAGGGGACAGCTCCAGGAAACAGACTCATTCATTAGCAGCTCTGGGAACAGGGTTGGTGTGTGGATAAAAAAGGAGAAAAATGAGAGCCACTTTGGGTCCCTTTTTGGCGAAAAGGCGGGGCATGAACATGTTTGCAACCTATCAGCTGACAACCAGCGGGAGAGGAAGGGAGCAGGGAGTGGCATGCCATTTTCTGGAAGTGACATCATGCCACTGCAGTGACATTCTAGGACTGGGACAAAACTCTATGGTAAACGAGAATATGAGAGGGAGAGAGACTGGCCCACAGTCATCCAATCAGCTTTGGAGAGAGTGGCGATTGGAATCCAGGTCTTCCAAGTCTGATAATCTAACCCAGGGGTATCAAACACATTTGTTATGAAGGCCAACTCTGACATAAATGAGACCTTGCCGGGCCGGGCCGTGTCGGGCTTGGCCATGTGTGTACCTATTTAAGACTAGGTAGCAGAGATATAAACTTTATAAAGGATGGGAAGATAAACACAATTAAAGACTTTTTAAAAAACTTTAAATAACACTTGCTTAAAACATTAGCACTGGTTGGTCTTAAAGGTGCCTTCTTTGCATGTCTCCCATGGGATCCAGGGAACTGGGCAAAGGAAGTTCTGGCTCTTTCCTCCCTTCCTCAGGGGACCAGGAGGGGGTGGAACCTCAGCCAATAGAAGGAAGAGAGGCTTGGCTCAGTAGTTCTGCTGTGCAATTGAGAGAGCCCCGCAAAGCAAACTCTGCCTCCACCCCCCTTCCTCCCCAAGGGAAGAGCCTCAGCCATTGGAGAAAATAGAGGTTTTGCTCTGTAACTTCTGTGCGATTGAGTAAGCCTTGCATAGCAGGAAGCAAGAGAGAGAGAAAGAAGGAAGCAGATGACAGCCAGTTGCTTGGAGGCCTTATAGGAGGGCCTGATTTGGCCCCCAGGCTGTATGTTTGACATCCCTGTGCTAAAATATTGAATATTAAGACACAATACTAGACATCACAATGATATTTATGCTCTTCTAGTATTAATAACATTACAGAATCATAAGCTGATACCAGACGGCCAGTTTGGATTGGCTTCAAGCCGTTCCAAAGAGAGCCAGCCGGAAATTGAATGCCCCGGAGCTTCCGGACAGCGCTCAGAAAAGGGGCAGGCTCTCGCGTCCCGTCCGCGGCTCCCCGGGTGCTCTCCAGGTGCCTCCGGCTTCCCAAACGGCCAGGGAGGCGCCCAAGCGAAAAGGTACCACTTTGAAAGTGGTGCCTTTTCGAGCTGGCTCTTGGCAAGCCTGGGACAGGACCGGGACAACAGGCAGATGTGCGTGCGTGGGCGCGCTTTTTTGGTCCGCCTGTCCCCCGGGCGGCTTTAAACACCCGTCTTGTATCACCCATATAGTCCTAATTGTTGGAGAGGTAGTAATTTTAAGGGTGTTCCACCAAACCAAGAATTTTGGAAGGAAATATATGAAACAATGATATCTATTTTCAGATTTTCAGTTCCTTTTAACTTGAATTTACTACTATTTGATGCACAGACGAGTTCCTCAATAATGAAAGAACAGATAACAGAACTGTCAATGATGCCTGATGACTGCACAATGTCAGAAGTCTCCTCAGCTGCCAACTTTAACATCTCGGTATAATAAACTTTGGGAACTGTATGTGATGGGAAGAATAACGAATAATCCTTTTTTTTTTTTTTTTTAGGATAAGACCAGGAATATTTACAACAATGGATATGATGAAATGTGGAGACCTGTAATAAATTATTGCAAAAAGAATAATATCCTGCCGAACAGAAAAGATTATAACGTTATGCTGAATGTATAATTATACTCCTTTAACTGAGAACATTAAGGATAAAGAGCTTATTTTTGGAAAGGTGTGGTTTTGTGTTATATTTGTATTATAGAATGAAGATTTATACAGCAGGTATGTTAGTGTTTCAATTTGGTTGGTAAATTATTATTTAAATCTTGAAGTTTTTTTTGTATATCTCATACTGTATGTAAGTCCTTTTGACGAACGATAAAGTTTAGTTGATGATGATAATGATGATATTGGATTTACATCCCGGACTCCACTCCGAATTTCACAGTGGCTCACAATCTCCTTTATCTTCTTCCCCCACAACAGACACCCTGTGAGGTGTGTGGGGCTGAGAGAGCTCTCCCAGCAGCTGCCCTTTCAAGGACAACCTCTGCCAGAGCTATGGCTGACCCAAGGCCATTCCAGAAGCTGCAAGTGGAGGAGTGGGGAATCAAACCCGGTTCTCCCAGATAAAAGTCCGTGCACTTCACCACTACACCAAACTGGCTCTCTTAAACTAGTTAAACTTAAACTAGTTAAGTTTAAAAAAAACACCATTGTCGTCTTCTGGCTCCATCCACCAATCTCCAGGAGTTCCCAACCTGGATCTGGCAACCCTACAGCCCTCCCATTCCCCACTGATAGCTCTGGCAATCCTGTCCCAAATTCCTAAGGGACTGCAGGGTTGCCAAGTCCAATTCAAGAAATATCTGGGGACTTTGGGGGTGGAGCCAGGAGACATTGGTGGTGGAGGCAGGAGCAAGGTTGGGACAAGCATAATTGAACTCCAGAGGAAGTTCCAGCCATCACATTTAAAGGGACTTCATGTCATGAGCCCTGACGAGGAGGAGCTAGAAGGGTTAACAGACCTGGAAGAGTTGCCAGACAGTTCCTCAGCTGAACAAACAGCAGCTGGCCCATCCATCACTCTCCAGGCACCAGTGTCAGCTGTTGACGATCAATCTCCTCCAAGCTCTCCTCTCTGGACTCTGTATTAAGGAGTTCGAAGCTGGCTCCGGAAAGAACTTTCAGAGTGAAGACATGAGGCACGCTGATGCTTCAGATCTCTCAGCCCTGAGTTCTAGCAGAGTCACTGCCATCCAGGGAGCCACTGCCAGTCTGAGTAGACAGTACTGACCCTAATGGACCCAGGGTCGGATTCAGTATGTCACATTCTCCCATATAGCTCTCACCCAGGACCTGGTAATCTTGTGGAAGCAACAAGTCTATTCTCTGGCTTGCATCCACGCTCCTTCCTGATTCCTGATCCTGACCTGCTTGATTTCCTTGGAACCCTGACTTTGTGGCTTTTGGACATTGACTTCTGATTCCCGTTTGTGATTCTGCATTGGTGATTTGGCTCCTGCTTGACTTCCTGGACTTTGACCTTGGACTGGCTTTGGACTCCTGCCTGCATCCTGAGAACGTGACGCTTCACACCTTTCAAATGCCTTCCCTCCATTGGAAATAATGAAGGATAGGGGCACCGTCTTTGGGGGCTCAAAGAATTGGAACCCCGGGTGCAACTTTTTGAAACTTGGAGGGCGTTTTGAGGAGAGGCACCGGATGCCATGCTAAAAGTTTGGTGCCTCTATCTCAAAAGACAGCCCCCTCCAGAGCCCCAGATACCTGCAGATCAATTCTCCATGAAACCCTATGGGAAACTGATTTCCATAGGGAATAATGGAGTGTGCAGCAAGCATTTCCGTCCCCTCCCTTCGCTTTCTGATGACCCTGAAGCATGGGGGGAGGGCCTCCAAACCCGGGGATCCTCCGCCCCCACCTGGGGATTGGCAGCCCTACATCACTGGCCTCCCTTCACTAGAACAGAATTGAAGAACGACCTGAGCTTTGTCAAGGCACCAATAGCCTTAGCTTTGTTTTGCCTGGTTGCATCCCCCCCCCCCCCAATTTTGAGTCCTCTCCTCTTGCTGGACTCCTTCAGACATCAGTCACACAGGGACTCCTCTCTCCTGGTCCCTATCGTGCTGAATCGATAGCCTGAGATCAGCGTTCCAATGCGTGGCATTCCCAGGGAAGATGAATGGTGTTTCATCTGTGGTACTCAGAGCTCTGCTGAGCATCTAAATAGCCAAGCAAGGCTTCTGAGTACCCAGCCGTTGCCCCTGAATTGGCAGCCAGCAGGAATTCAGATGTATGCAGCCATGCACGATGTAGGGGTGCCAATTCCCAGGCGGGCAAACCAATGGAGGAAACGGTGCAACTGGAAACAAGAATAATGCAAAGACAGCTCACGGCCACAATAGCTGAAAATATTAAAAAAAAAATCTATTGAAATATTAAAGAACAATACATGGAATTCTGACACATCTCGGCTCCTTACAGCAAATTTTACTCTTTCGGCGTATGAAAGGGAACAGGAGTTCCCTAAAACAGTAAAATTTGCTGTAAGGACATTGTCTCTTTGACAAACATCGTCGAGTCTGCAAGGAAATTGTATATGGGATTGAAATTGTTACCCATTGTTAACAGTGTCAGAATTTCATGTATTGTTCTTTAATATTTCAATAGATTTTTTAATATTTTCAGCTATTGTGGCTGTGAGCTATTTTTGCATTGTTCTTGATCCCCAGAAGGGGGCAGGGGATCCCCCGGTTTGGAGACTCCCCCCCCCACTTCAGGTTCATCAGAAAGCATGGGTGGGGGGGGGAGGGAAATGTCTGCTGGGCATTCCATTATTCCCTATTAGGGGTTGCCAAGTCCAATTTAAGAAATATCTGGGGACTTTGGGGCTGGAGCCAGGAGACTTTGGCGGTGGAGCCAAGAGACATTAGGGGTGGAGCCAAGATCAAGGCTGTGACAAGCATAATTGAACTCCAAAGGGAGTTCTGGCCCTCACATTTAAAGGGACCACACACATTTTAAATGCCTTCCTTCCATAGGAAATAATGGATAGGGACACCTTCTTTGGGGGCACACAGACTTGGACCCCCGGTCCAATCTTTTTGAAACTTGGGGGATATTTTGGGGAGAGGAACTGGATGCTATACTGAAAATTTGGCACATCTACCTCAAAAAAGCCCCCCCCCCGAGCCCCAGATACCTCTGGATCAATTCTCCATCATTTTCTATGGGAATAGGTCTCCATAGGGAATAATGGCGTTCCCAGAAGACATTTCCCTCCCCTCTCCCCACTTTCTGATGATCCTGTAGTGGGGGGAAGGCCTCTAAACCGGGAGATCCCCTACCCCTACCTGGGGATTGGCAACCCTATTCCCTATGGAGACCGATTCCCATAGGGCAGGGACGGCCAACAGTAGCTCTCTAGATGGTTTTTTTTTTGCCTACAACTCCCATCAGCCCCATCCAGCATGGCTAATGGCTGGGGCTGATGGGAGTTGTAGGCAAAAATCCGGAGAGCTACCGTTGGCCACCCCTGCCATAGGGTATAATGAAGAATTGATCTGCAAATATCTGGGGCTCTGGGGAGAGCTTATTTTTTTAGGTAGAAGCACCAAATTTCCAGCATAGCATCCAATGCCTCTCCTCAAAACACCCTCCATGTTTCAAAAAGATTGGACCAGGGGGTCCTATTCTATGAGCCGCAAAAGAAGGTGCTCCTATCCTTCATAATTTCCAATGGAGGGGAGGTATTTAAAAGGAGCACAGTCCCTTTATATGTGATGGGCAGAACTCCCTTTGGAGTTCAATTATGCTCGTCACAACCTTGCTCCTGGCTCCACCCCCAATGTCTCCTGACTCCACCCCCAATGTCTCCTGGCTCCGCCCCCAAACTCCCCAGACGCTTATTGAACTGTACTTGGCAACTCCAGCACTCTGCCGTTTTCCAGACATGCCATCTGCTCTACTGGCACAGCAAAGTCGGGTTGGGCAGCCGCCAGCTAAATAAATGTCTGGTCTATGAAAAGTCTGGGTGGTCTAGTGGTTAGAGCGGGCCTTGGTAGCTAGGAACTGGTCCCAGAATTTAGGAGCTAGACTTTTATTTCAGGCTTCGGGTTTTGTATTTTAAGGACAAGATTTTCTCAGTGCCACAAAATCCACTATTAAGCACATCACGGCTCCTCATAATTTTATTCAAGCTATAAGATGACAAAAGCATCGGTTGGTATTTGAAATATGGCCCCCCTGGCATTAAGTATTCCTGAGTCTCCTTTGCTCCCGGGCGCTGGGATTGAATCGATGCAGAAAATGAGACCTATAATATTTGTGTCTAAACATCAGATGTCAATTAGTAAATATGATACGATTAATACGATACGATGACTAAATAGGATACGCAGAGGCTCAGGAACAAATGCAATAAAGGGTTCGATCGCCCGGTTATGCCAAGGCAATGGGATATCACTTAAAAGTTTATATCTGCTTTCTCTGTGGCTGCTGAGACTTAATCAGCAAAAAATTATACTCAGATTGGTAGATGTGTTGGTCTGAAGGAGCAGAACGAAGTTTGAGTCCAGTGGCGTCTTTAACACCCACAAAATTTTATTCAGGGTATAAGCTTTCATGTGCTTGCACACACAGTTCTTATAATGAAATTGCTGAGCAGTCAGGTTAAAACGGATAAAAGGAAGTTCTTCTTCACCCAAAGGGTGATTAACATGTGGAATTCACTGCCACAGGAGGTGGTGGCGGCTACAAGCATAGCCAGCTTCAAGAGGGGATTGGATAAACATGGAGCAGTGGTCTATCAGTGGCTATTAGCCACAGTATATATATATATATATGTGTGTGTGTGTGTGTGTATGTATATGTGTGTATATATGTATGTATATGTGTGCATATATATACACACACACATATATTGGCCACTGTGTGACACAGAGTGTTGGACTGGATGGGCTATTGGCCTGATCCAACATGGCTTCTCTTATGTTCTAGTGGTTAAGTGTGCAGACTCTTATCTGGGAGAAGCGGGTTTGATTCCCCACTCTTCCACTTGCAGCTGCTGGAATGGCCGTAGGACAGCCATAGCTCTCCTGGGAGTTGTCCTTGAAAGGGCAGCTGCTACAAGAGCTCTTTCAGCCCCACCCACCTCACAGGGTGTCTGTTGTGGGGGGTGGGGAGCGAAGGTAAAGGAGATTGTGACCGCTCTGAGATTCAGAGTATAGTAAAAGGTAAAGGTCTGTGCAAGCCCCAGTCGTTTTCAACTCTGGGGTAATGTTGCTTTCACAACGTTATCGTGGCAGACTTTATGGGGTGGTTTGCCATTGCCTTCCCCGGTCATCTACACTTTCCCCCCAGCAAGCTGGGTCCTCATTTTACCGACCTTGGAAGGATGGAAGGCTGAGTTGACCTGGAGCCGGCTACCTGAACCAGCTTCTGCTGGGATCAAACTCAGGTCGTGAGCAGAGGGCTCCGACTGCAGTACTGCAGCTCTACCACGCTACGCCACGGGGCTCTTTCAGAGTATAGCGCAGGATATAACTCCAATACCCTGGTGGAATCAGCTCCCGGTGGAGGTGCGAGCCCTGCCGGATTTGTTACCCTTCGCAGAGCCTGCAAGACAGAGTTGTTCCACCAGGCGTTTAGTTGAGGCAGGCGGGCGACCTGTACTGTGTTGCCTATACCATCGGCTGCCCCACCCCCCCGCCAGTGATCTATGATCTGAATCTTTATATTCGGGCCACTGAATGATTACAGCTAAAGTTGCACTATGCACCTGCCACCCGCCTCGGCTATTTAATGCTGATGTAATGCTGTTGTTTTCAATTGTATTTATTGGCTTTATTGATCTTATTACATGTGACTGGTTTTTATCTGAATGTGATCCACCCTGAGCCGGTCTGGGAATATAAGTGAACCAAATAAATAAATAAATAAATATCTTGTCCTTCTTCTTCAGATACAGTTAAATGGACATCACCAGGTCTTTTGGGGGGGGGGGGAGAAATGCCCAGGAATGCAGTTCTGGCTAGCTTGGAGCCAGGGGGTGTGACCTAATATGCAAATAAGTTCCTGCTGGGCTTTTTCTACAAAAAAAGCCCTGGCTATTACCATGCATATAGGTAGAGGGGTGAGCAGCAAATTAGGATTCAGCACAATAAAGATGTTTAACAAATTCAAGGACCAAACAGGATTGTTTGGATTTAATTCGGGGAGAGAGGAGAATATGATTCTCCTCTCTCCCCGAATTAAATCCAAACAATCCTGTTTGGTCCTTGAATTTGGAAGGGACCCCCAGGGTCATCTAGTCCAACCGCCTGCACAATGCAGGAAATTCACAAACACCTCCCCCTAAATTCACAGGATCAGCATTGCTGTCTGATGGCCAGCTAGCCTCTGACTTATTCCCCACTAGCCTTATGCCGTTCTCACACTCCTCTTCTCTGCTTCCGTTGGATTTCACACTACCTGCCCTGGGGCTGCAACTAGCTTCGCCTTTTTCGCATGGCAAACAGAAAATGGTTTTTAGAGGATCTCGTTTGCTGCACAAAAGAGGCAGAGCAAGTTGTAGTCCCAGGGCAGATAGTGTGAAATCTGACAGAAGCCCCATGGAGAAGAAGAGAGTGAGAGCGGCATAAGGCTAGTGGGAAATCGGTCTCGGTTGAAAAACCTCCAAGGAAGGAGAGCCCACCACATCCCGAGGAAGCCTGTTCCACTGAGGGAAAGTATTGTTCTTTCTTGTCCTAAACCACCGCCTCAGGGCCGGATTAACAATTAGGCGAAGAAGAAGAAGAAGAAGAAGAAGAAGAAGAAGAAGAAGAAGAAGAAGAAGAAGAAGAAGAAGAAGAAGAAGAAGAAGAAAAAGAAGACGACATTGAATTTATATTCCGCCCTCCACTCAAGAGTCTTAGAGTGGCTCACAATCTTGTTTATCTTCATCTCCCACAACAAACACACTGTGAGGTGGGTGGGGCTGAGAGAGCTCTCCCAGAAGCTGCCCTTTCAACGATAACTCCTGCGAGGGCTATGGCTGACCCAAGGCCATTCCAGCAGCTGCAAGTGGAGGAGTGGGGAATCTAACCCAGTTCTCCTGGATAAGAGTCCACACAATTATACCAAACTGGCTCTCTGGGTTTAATCCAGCACTGGGTTTAATCCGGCACTGCACGGCCTTTGACAGGAAGAACTGATGAAAACACAACCTGTGCTCCTAGCTCTTCACCTTCTAACCCAGGAGAAGGCACTGGCCTATGGGCCCACCTGCTTTTAGGGGCCCCAGGCTGACTCCCCCCCCCCCCAGTTTTCACCCTGCTTGCAGCCTTCCCAGCCTAAAAGTGAAGCCAGCAACTGAGACGCTCTTTGCCCAGTTTGCCTGGCTGCTGCTGGCGTCGTCGCCAAGTTTGCCTCTCTCTGGCTCTCCCACACAGCTTTGTCAAAGGGGCTTTTGAAAAGGGGCCTGCAGGCTGTGGTGGGGCCACAGGCAGTGGGGTGGGTGCTCCGACTCTGAGATAATTTGCAAGGCCCCCCCCCCCCCCAAATTTTTTTTTACTGCCTAGGGGCCTCCATAGAGAGCCAGTTTGGTGTAGTGGATATGTGTGTGGACTCATATCTGGGAGAACCGGGTTTGATTTCCCACGCCTCCACTTGCACCTGCTAGCATGGGCTTGGGTCAGCCATAGCTCTGGCGGAGGTTGTCCTTGAAAGGGCAGCTGCTGTGAGAGCCCTCTCCAGCCCCACCCACCTCACAGGGTATCTGTTGTGGGGGAGGAAGGTAAAGGAGATTGTGAGCCGCTCTGAGACTCTGAGATTCAGAGTGGAGGGCGGGATATAAATCCAATATCTTCATCTACCTCACAGGGTATCTGTTGTGGGGGAGGAAGGTAAAGGAGATTGTGAGCCGCTCTGAGACTCTGAGATTCAGAGTGGAGGGCGGGATATAAATCCAATATCTTCATCTACCTCACAGGGTGTCTGTTGTGGCGGGGGAGGAAGATAAAGGAGATTGTGAGCCGCTCTGAGACTCTTCGGAGTGGAGGGCGGGATATAAATCCAATATCATCATCTTTAATCTGGCACTGCACGGCCTTTGACAGGAAGAACTGATGAAAACACAACCTGTGCTCCCAGCTCCTTCACCTTCTAACCCAGAACCATATCATCTCTTTTAAGACGTTCAGGGCTGTGCTGGGGAGTATCATTGGTTCATTGGACATGGATCAGCAAGAAGAGATAATAATCTGTGGGCTCGATAAGCCTTCCTACCCCTTCTGTCACATCCTGGTTGCGTGCATCCGAAAGACCAGGGGTGGCCAATGGTAGCTCTCCAGATGTTTTTTGCCTACAACTCCCATCAGCCCCAGCCAGCATGGCCAACGGCTGGGGCTGATGGGAGTTGTAGGCAAAAAACATCTGGAGAGCTACTGTTGGCCACCCCTGCGATAGACAGCAGACCTCTTGAGTCTGCACAAGTCGGACTTGTCGTCTCGGGAACACAGTGAAGGAAAAATATGTCAAAACTGGAGAAGGATGGGCAGATGTATTCTTAATGGGTCACCCTAAATGAAACTCGTTATCCCAGTTTGGTCTTTGAATCCGTTAAACATCTCCACGATGCTGTATGCTAATTAGTGGTACCAGGTCTGATTCAAGAAATATCTGGGGGCTTTGGGGGTGAAGCCAGGAGCAAGGATGTGACAAGCATAACTTAACTCCCAAGGGAGTTCTGGCCGTCACATTTAAAAGGGACCGCACATCGTTTAAATGCCTCCCTTCCATTGGAAATAATAAAGGATAGCGGCACCTTCTTTTGGGACTCTTAGAATTGGACCCCCTGGTCCAATCTTTTTGAAACTTGGAGAGTCTTTTGGGGAATGGCACTGAATGCTATGCTGAAAATGTGGTGCCTCTAACTCAAAGAATAGCCCCCCGGAGCCCCAGATACCCGCGGATGATTTCTCCATTATACCCTATGGGCATTGGTTAAAATTTTGCAATCATAATACTGACTTTGTGATGCTTTTACACTAAAAAAAGTTTCTAAATGTTTCTACTTTTATGGAAGGGTAAATTGTTAATTGTCTTGGGCACAGTTGTTTTGTCTGGCTGCTCTCATCTGAGGATTGGCAGCTTTCATGCTACATAACCGCCACCCTGCTTATAACGCCTTGTTAAGCCTTTAACAAACAGCAGGGTTTTATCACAAGCGATTTGTCCTCTTTTTAAAGCAGAGGTTGGCAGGCCCTGCCTTTAAAGGCAAACACACCCTCCTGGCCTAGGAGTTCCATACTTGAAACTGAATTCCAAAAGGCAGGAGGGCCCAATTTGGATCATGACCACAACGGGCCTTTGCTCCTTCTGCGCCATCTTCCCGACCTGAAATGCCCCCGCAGAGCCGCTATTGCCCTGATGGAGAAAGGTGTCATGGGTGCTGGGGGCCCTGCAGAAGAAGCCGAGCCTGCAGAAGGAACTGTGCCCCTGCCACCTGCACCAGTGCCCCTGCCTCCTGCTGGAGAAGATCCAAGCCCCCCTGCCTCGCCCTCTCGGGTGGCTCGTGTGCGTGACCGCCTTCGTCAGGACCTCAGGGATCGGAGGAGGGCGGCACGCTCACGAGCAAGACGCTCCCTGAGCCCTGAGTTTTGAAAGGATTCTGGCCCTTCTAGGAGTGAGGGTGCTTGAGTCTCAGCAGGATCCTGGCTGCCCTCTGAGTCAGCAATTAGCCCAAATGGGCAACAGACAGCAGAGGGCTATATAGCTGTGGGCTTTGAGAGAAGGCTTTGTGGAAGCAACTAGTCACTTACTTGACGTTCTAGCATCCACTTTGGCTTCTGGACCCCCTGACTTCGGCTTCTGAACCTCTGACCTACAATACCTGGACTGCGATTCGGTTTTGGTGCTTTGGACCCTCCTTGCTACCCAGCTACAGACCTTGGACTGCCCCTGGACTTCGCCTGGCCTGGCCCCAGCCCGTGACAAAAGGTACAGGAAGGCCATCTGGTTTCCCCACTGGGGCAAATGACAGGGCACCTTTCTGTTTTTGCATTGCAAGCTTTCAACTGCCAACCAAAATTACAGTCTGCTGTTCAGGGGTTCTCCTAAGCATTTAAGACGTTGGAAAGGGGCTATCGTCAAATATCGATGCCGTACTTTCTGCCTGAAGTAAGTGACGCCATGTGCACTACCCTCTAAAGATCCCCACCTGAATCCATTAAACTCGGATTAGAGTGGCTTTACTGCGTCACTCATTCCACAGGGAAGTTGGGCTGCTCTTAATGTTACAAACTCCCCCTAGGGTTGCCAACTCCAGGCTGGGAAATACCTGGAGATCTCGGAAGTGGAGCCGGAGGAGGTTAGGGTTTGGGGGGGGGAGGGACCTCAATGGGGTCAAATCAGGGGTCATTTTGTAGAAAAATAGTTGGTGGAGCTCATTAGCATATACTACCCACTCACCAGCCAAAAGCAACCAGATGCAGGAAAGGAAAACCCAGGGTGAGCAAGGACTGTTTGGGTTGGCTAGAGATCCTGCCAGCCCAAGCAGGCCTCGCTCACCTGGGGCTCTCCTTGTACACCCCACTCCTACAGTCAAAAGGCCAGCAAGCCACCCACCACCCCAAACCACATAAGAAGTGGGGAAAGGGTGGTGTGGGCTTCTCCAGGGGTTAATGAGGGCTGCTGGGGGGCATGGCAAAGCCCCTAGTGGCTGATTGCCTGCCTGCTCTCCTAATCCAGGGGATTGTTATGCAGCTGCACCTACTATTCAGTGGACAAGGTAGGTGGGGAGGAAGAGGGGGAACCCTCAGAAAGGTTCAGGAGCTGTGCTCCTGTGAGCTCCTGCTGAATCTGAGGCCTGAGCAGATCCATTCAGAGAAGTTCCATTTTATTCCATGGGATATACTCCCAGGAAGTGTTTTTAGGATTTCAGCCATTGTTTTCTTTCTGAGATCCTTGTGAACATAAGAAGAGCTCTGCTGGATCAGACTGATAGTCCATCTAGTCCAGCATCCTGTCTCATGCAGTGGCCACGCAGTTCCTCTGGAGGGCCAACAGCAGGGCAGAGAGACCGAGGCCTTCATAAGAACATCAGAAGAGCCCTGCTGGATCAGACCACTGAGGGTCCACCTAGTCCAGCATCCTGTCTCACACAGTGGCCAGCCAGTTCCTCTGGAGGGCCAACAACAAGGCAAACTACCTGCCTAGCAAATAAGTCTTTAGAAGCTACTAGCACGCACAACTGCGTACAAGCCTGCCTGCTAATCTACATAGCTGTCATTTGAAGACTAAAATAACACCAACCATCATACACGCACCTGAAAAGAGTACAGAAATTTCTGATGCTTTCCTCCTGGGCAAAACTCAGGCACATCATGTGTGCCAAAGCAATCAAATGCAGCGTCTGGGCTAGAACTGAACTCTGCAGCGCAACTGAAGATGCTCAGTAGAACAGTGGTATTGCTTGCCCCAACCAGACGGGCCCAGGTTAGCCTGATCTTGTCAGATTTCGGAAACTAAACAGGGTCAGCCCTGGTATTTGGGTGGGAGATCACCAAGGAAGTCCAGAGTCACTCTGCAGAGGCAGGCAATGGCAAAGCATCCGTTCCCCTCTTGTCTTGGTGTATGTTTGGCTCACCTAGTAACACTAGGTGTATGTTTGGCTCACCTACCCCAAGACTGTACATTTCTCCTGGCCAGGCCTTGAATTCAGCAGTAACTCACAGGCGCACAGCTCCTGAACCTTTCTGGGGGTTCCCCCTCTTCCTCCTCACCTACCTTGTCCATTGAAGAGTAGGTGCAGCTGCATAACAATCCCTGGATTAGGAGAGCGGGCAGCCAGCCAGCCACCAGGGGCTTTGCCACACCCCCACCAGCCTTCATTAACCCCTGGAGAAGCCCGTACCACCCTTTCTCCACTTCTTATGTGATTTTGGGCATCAGGTGGCTTGCTGGCCTTTTGACTGGGGAGCGGCAGCCCAGGAGAGCCCCAGGCGAGCAAGGCCTGCTTGGGCTGGCTGGATCTCTAGCCAGCCCAAGCAGGCCTCACTCGCCCTGGACTCTCCTTTCTCGCATCAGGTTGCTTTTGGCTGGTGGGGGGGAGGACAGCATATGCTAATATGTTATGCTAATGATCTCCACCACCTATTTTTCTACTAAACGACCCCTGAGTAACACTATGTTTAGCCCACCTCCTCCAAGACCGCACATTTCTTCTGGCCAGTCTTGGGGCATAGCTAAGAGAAAAATCGAGGGGTTGTGGGGAGGGGAGACACAAAGCAACGGAGAAGAGATCCGGCATAAATTCCTCCTCTTTTCCCAGCTGTTCAGCTCAGCACAGCTGACGGAAGACAAGCCTGCCGCCTGTCACATCTGGTTCTGCCGACAGTCCCAAATGGACATTGGCCCGGACGAGGATTTATCCGGTCCAGCCTGACAGTCCTTTCCGTTCTTTGGCGAACGAGCGCATTCTCTTGGGACCGGGGATGGCGATAGAAGACGGCAGGAAGCTAAATAGCTTATATAGCATCATCATTAATCTAACTAAAGTGATCTGCTATTATGTAATAAAATACGCTCAGAAATGACATTACTAATTTAATGGGAGCAGGGATAAATCAAATGCTCGTAAGAGGAAGAGACCAGCGAAGCCGTCGCACCAAACGAGGGCCCGACGTGGATCAGCCTGCCTTTGATTAAAGATTCTCCGGGCCGTATGGGAAACGACTGTCCCTCTGGAATACTCGGGCAGCAGTAGTTGCTCATTGAAAGGCAGGGCAAGATCTGGGTTTCCTTGGCCAGGGCCGGCTTAACAATAAGGCCAACTAGGCATTGGACTATGGGCCCCCACACCTGTAGGGGCCCCGGGCCGGCTTTCCCCCCTGCTTGGAGCCCTCCCAGCCTGCACACACAGCCAGCAACTGAGCTGCTCTTTGCCTGTAGGGGTGCCAATCCCCAGGTGCGCAAGGGAAACAAAGCAACATGCTACTGTGATTACCAGCCTCAAAAAATCAAGCAAAGAAAGCAAATGAAAAGAGATATATCAAAGGGATATTTTATACTAATTAACGAGCCGCACAGTCACTCAGTCTCTTAAATTGAATTGAATTCAACTATTGAATTGTGTTTTACTGTTGAATGTGTAATTTTGTTTTGAACTGTATGTTGGGATTTTGTGCTGTGAGCCGCCCCGAGCCTGCTTCGGCGGGGAGGGCGGGATATCAATCAAATCGATACATTAAATTAAAGAGTGCAAAAGACGTGTTCACCGAGTGCCAGTCCCGATGTTTCTGTAACACTACCAGGCTGGTCTTTCACTTCAACTTTCTGGATTCAAGCTTACGGCGTTTTTACCCGTTGTATAAAGCGGTTTGTGAAGTGCTGGGAAAAGCTAGAGCGAAACAAGGGCACCAGGACGACCTTGCAGCTGTACTGAACTGCTAGCTGCTTTCTTTGAAGACTTCTGGACAAAGTGGATTTGTTTTTTGATTTCTCCAGGATCATCCCCAAGGAAGACCAGCATGGTAGAAATCTTGTAATCACAGGAGCACGTTGCTTGGTTTCCCCTGCCTATCTGTGCTGTGATTCCCTATTTTGGGTTGCACAATCCCTGGTGGGGGCAGGGAATCACCCGGTTTGGAGGCTCTCCCCCCGCTTTAGGGTCATCAGAAAGCGGGGGGAGGGAGGGAGGGAAATGTGTGCTGGGCATTCCATTATTCCCTATAGAGACCGATTCCCATAGGGTATAATGGAAAATTGATCCGTAGGTATCTGGGGCTCTGCGGGGGCTGTTTTTTTGAGGTAGAGGCACCACATTTCCAGCGTATCATCTGGTGACTCTCCTCAAAATACTCCCCAGGTTTCAAAAAGATTGGACTGGAGGGTCCAATTCTATGAGCCCCAAAAGAAGGTGCCCCTATCCTTCATTATTCCAAATGGAGGGAAGGCATTTAAAAGGAGCATGGTCCCTTTAAATGTGACGGCCAGAACTCCCTTCAGTGTTCAACTGTGCTGGCAACACCCATGCTCCTGGCTCCACCCCCAAAGTCTCCAGATATTTCTTGAGTTGGATGAGGCAACCCTACTAATTGGAAGGCAGGGCCAGGAGATCTGGGTCTCCTTGACTGGGGCCGGTTTAACAATTAGGCCAACTAGGCACTGGCCTATGGGCCCCCACACCTCCCCCCCCCCCCGCCTGCACGTGCAGCCAGCAACTGAGCCACTCTTTGCTCGACTTGCCCGGTGCGGCTGCTGCTGGTGTCGTTGCCAAGTTCGAATCTCTCTGCCTCTCCCAAACAGCTCTGTCAATGGGGCTTTTAGGGTTGCCAAGTCCAATTCAAGAAATATCAGGGGACTTTGGGGGTGGAGCCAGGAGACATTGGGGGTGGAGCCAGGAGCAAAGGTTGTAACAAGCATAATTGAACTCTGATGGGAATTCTGGCCATCACATTTAAAGGGATTGCACACTTTTTAAATGCCTTCCCTCTAGCAGAGATGTAGGATAGGGGCACCTTCTTTTGGGGCTCATAGAATTGGACTCCCTGGTCCAATCTTTTTGAAACCTGAGGGATGTTTTGAGGAGAGGACCATGACGCTATGCTGAAATTTTGGTGCCTCAAATTTTAAAAAACAGCCCCTCCAGAGCCCCAGATAACCATGGATCAATTCTCCATTGAATCAGTTTCCATAGGTAATAATGGAGTGCGCAGCAGACATTTCCCTCCCCTTCCCCTGCTTTCTGATGACCTCCAAACCAGGGGATCCCCTGCCCTCACCTGGGGATTAGTATACAAGGGAGAATCACGGGACGATAGCAAATCAAACAAAATACCGTGATGTGATTACAAAAACCATTAAAATGCAATAACCACAATTTATCAAAAATAAATATAGTGATATTTTCACAAATTTTCAAACATTCTTTCAACAAGGTCCGTCATTCATCCAAGGCCATATAAGGCCATTCACAGTATCTGAGCACATACAAAACTTAAAAGAGAATAAAATTCTCACAATAAAGTGCTGAGTGCAAAAAGTGCTCGTCTACTAAAGCGATCCAAAGTTCATTTTCTGAAGACTTGTGGTGGACTTTTTGTGAGAATTTTATTCTTTTAAGTTTTGTATGTGCTCAGCTCCTGTGAACGGCCTTATATGGCCTTGGATGAATGACTGACCTTGTTGTAAGAATGTTTGAAAATTTGTGAAAATATCACTATATTTATAAGAATTTTTGATAAATGGTGGTTATTGCATTTTAATGCTTTTTGTAATCACATCACGGTATTTTGTTTGCTTTCCCACCTGGGGACTGTCAACCCTCGGGGCTTTTGAGAATTTTGACTGCCGAGGGGCCTCCACAAGGTTTAATCCAACGCCGTCCTTGGCCTCCAAAATTCAACTAGGGGGTGCCAGTTTATCTAGCTGCATTTGCTGATTTCCTTGCTCTGAAAAGCTCATTATCTGGTACAGGGGTCCTCAACCTTTTTGAGCTTGTGGGCACCATTGGAATTCTGACACAGTATGGTAGGCACAGCCACAAAAATGGCTGCCACAGTTTCCCTCCAGCCCTTGCGCTGTATTGGCCAATTAGATGCCTCGCTGGGCAAAAGCCCCACCTGGCCCCACCCACTTTCCAAAAACACTTGGCGAGTGTTGGAAAAGCTGTTGGCGGGTGCACGGGGACCATGTTGGGGAACTCTGATCTAGTGCAATCCTGGCAGCCTTTTCTATTTCATTTGTCCATCAGTGGCTATTGGTCACAGCGTATTGTTGAAACTCTGTCTGGAGCACTGATGCTCTGTATTCTTGGTGCTTGGCAGGGCACAGTGGGAGAGCTTCTAGTAGAAGAAGATAGAAGAATTGCAGATTTATGCCCCACTCAGAGCGGCTTACAATCTCCTTTGTCTTCTCCCCCCACAACAAACACCCTGTGCGGTGGGTGGGGCTGAGAGGGCTCTCACAGCAGCTGCCCTTTCAAGGACAACCTCTGTGATAGCTATGGCTAACCCAAGGCCATTCCAGCAGGTGCAAGTGGAGGAGTGGTGAATCAAATCTGGTGCTCTCAGATTAGAATCCGCACACTTAACCACTACACCAAACTGGCCACTGATGGACCTCCTGATGGCACTTGGGGTTTTTTGGCCCCTGTGTGACACAGAGTGTTGGACTGGATGGGCCATTGGCCTGATCCAACATGGCTTCTCTTATGTTCTTATGAATATTCGTATCCCGAATGTAGGGCTGCCAGGTCCAACTCAAGAAATATCTGGGGACTTTGGAGGTGGAGCCAGGAGCAAGGGTGTGACAGGCATGACTGAACTCCGAAGAGAGTTCTGGCCATCATGTTTAAAAGGACTGCATGCCTTTTAAATGCCTTCCCTCCTTTTGGAAATAATGAAGGATAGGGGCACCTTCTTTTGAGGCTCATAGAATTGGACCCCCTGGTACACTCTTTTTGAAACTTGGAGGGTCTTTTGAGGAGAGGCACCAGATGCTATGCTGAAAATTTGGTGCTTCTACCTAAAAAACAGCCCCCCCCCCGAGCTCCAATACCCATGGATCAATTTTCTATTCTACCCTATGGGAATCGGTCTCCATAGGATATAATGGAGTGCCCAGCAGACCTTCCCTTCTCACTCCAAGCTTTCGAATGATTCTGAAGCGAGGGGAAGGCCTCCAAACCGGGGGATCCCCTGCCCCCAGCTGGGGATTGGCAACCCTAGTACAATCCCATGCTGTCTTTTCTACTTCATTTGTCCATTTGAGAATGTCCGTAACTTGAACGGCTCGGAGTTCTCCTTTCCTCATTTCATCTTCTTAGCGTTTTGAGCGGTCTGGGACCCACTTGAGCGGTCTGGGACCCACATAGCTTTGGGACTGCCTCCTCCAGTACGCTTCCTGAAGAATGTCACACTCAGCTGAGAAATATCCAGGGCTTTGTTTGTAGAAAAAGCCCAGCAGGAACTCATCTGCATATTAGGCCATGCCCCTTGGCATCACCATTGATTCGCACCGGGCTTTTTTGCAGAAGGAAACCAGAATGGATGATATTTGCATATTAGGCCACACCCCCGATGCCAAGCCAGTCAGAACTACGTTCCTGTGCGTTCCTGCTTAAAAGAAAAAGCCCTGGAAATATCTATTGGTGGTCCCTGGCCCTAAAGACATCCGGCTGCCTTCGACCAGAGCAAGGGCTTCCTCGGCCTGGGGGAACTCTGCCAAATAACATCACAGCCCTGAAGGATTTAATGCAATCCTGCAGGGCCTACAAGGCAGAGATGTTCTGCCAGGCTTTCGCTTGAGGACAGCGACCGGTAAGATCGTGGCTGGCACCCTCCGCTCTCTCCTTTCTCTCTCTGCCTCCTCCTTGCCCTTCTTGGGAGGCGGCATCACCGTCTGCTCGAAGATTGATTTAAACGCCTTCTGGGGATCGTTTTTAAGGATGCAATGATGTATGTATTATATTTTAAATAACGTTTAGGCTGTGTTTTATTTTATTGTTGTTCGTGGCCAAGAGCCCTGTGAACTCAGGGACTGGGGGATACATAAATCTAAATTATAAATAAATATATAGATCAGGGGTGTCAAACGTGCAGCCCGGCGGTCGAATCAGGCCCCTGGAGAGCTCCTCACAGCCCCCCAAGAAACTGGCTCTTGTCTGCTTCCTTCTCCCTCTCTCTTGCTTCCTTCTGTATCTCAGGTTGCTTTACAAGGCTTGCTCAATTGCACAGGAGCTGCAGAGCAAAACCTCGATTTTCTCCATTGGATGTGGCTCCTCCCATGGTGAGGAAGGGAGGAGAGGCAAAGCTTGTTTTTCCAGGCTCTCTCAATCGCACAGCAGAGCTACTGAGCCAAGCCTCTCTTCCTTCTATTGGCTGAGGCTCCCCCCCCCCCCCGTCCCCTGGGGAAGAAAGGAAAGAGCCAGAGCTTCCTTTGCCCAGTTCCCTGGATCCCTTTGGAGAAATATAAAGAAAGCATCTTTGAGACCAACAAGGGCTAATGTTTTAAGCATGTTTTATTTTATTTTAGTTGTGTTTGTCTGTGTCCTTTATAAAGTTTATATCTCTGCTACCTAATCTTAAATAGGTACACATATGGCCCGGCCCGATATAGCTTGGCCCAACAAGGTCTCATTTATGTCAGATCCGGCCCTCTTAACGAATGAGTTCAACACCGCTGTACAGATACTTTCAGATGTGATCCCCACACATGATCACTGCCATCTGTAAAACGAGCCCAGAAGGAAGGTCATTATTATTATTTATTCTCTCTTAGAAGAAGATATTGGATTTATATCCCGCCCTCCACTTCGAAAAGTCTCAGAGTTGCTCACAATCTTCTTTCCCTTCCTCCCCCACAACAGACACCCTGTGAGGTGGGTGGGACTGAGAGGGCTCTCACAGCAGCTGCCCTTTCAAGGACAGAGTCTCAGAGCAACTCACAATCTCCTTTACCTTCCTCTCCCACAACAGACACCCTGTGAGGTGGGTGGGGCTGAGAGGGCTCTCATAGCAGCTGCCTTTTCAAGGACAGAGTCTCAGAGCGGCTCACAATCTCCTTTACCTTCCTCTCCCACAACAGACACCCTGTGAGGTGGGTGGGGCTGAGACGGCTCTCACAGCAGCTGCCCTTTCAAGGACAACCTCTGCCAGAGCTATGGCTGACCCAAGGCCATTCCAGCAGCTGCAAGTGGAGGAGTGGGGAATCAAACCCGGTTCTCCCAGATAAGAGTCCGCACACTTAACCACTATACCAAACTGGCTCTCCACACCAAACTGGCTCCAGTTTATCATCATCATCCCAGTATCAGAGATGGGCGCAAGATAAAGGATCATGCCTTTCCTCGTGACCACCTCCTAAAAGGTTTGTGGCTAAAGTCAAGCTTTGCACCAGGGATTCAGAGATGCCAGCCTCCAGGTGGGACCTTGGGATCCCCTGGAATTACACCTCACTTCCAGACTACAGAGATCAGTTCCCCTGGAGAAGATGGATGCTTTGGAGGGTGGAGCCTATGGCACTGCATCCCACTTAGTTCCCTGCCCTCTCCAGCCTCCATCCCCAAATCCACAAGAGTTTCCCAGCCCGCACAGCCCTATTTAGTAGCCAAAGAAGAGCAGGCAACTCTATTTCCAACTTGCAGTGTTTGTTTCGCGGGGGGGGGGGGGGGGGGGGTGTTTTGGGTTTTTTTGTATTTTTATGTGCGTGTGTGTGTGTGTGTACCTGGAAGTTCTGGTGACCCCTACTAGGGGCATGGAAGATATTCTGAAAGGTGGCTGAATAAAGCCTGCCCCTGTCTTCCAGACTGCTGGTAGTCCGAGGAGGTCGGAATACCGGACTGCTGGTATTCTGGAAAAAAATCCAGAAAAGGGCAACTAGAATGATTAAAGGGTTGGAACACTTTCCCTATGAAGAAATGTTTAAAAAACGCTTGGGGCTCTTGAGCTTGGAGAAACATAGACCGAGGGGTGACATGACAGAGGTTTACAAGATTATGCATGGGATAGAGAAGGTAGAGAAATAAGTACTTTTCTCCCTTTCTCACAATATGAAAACTCGTGGACACTCAATGAAATTGCTGAGCAATCAGGTTAGAACGGATAAAAGGAAGTCCTTCTTCACTCAAGGAGTGATTAACACGTGGAATTCACTGCCACAGGAGGTGGTGGTGGCTACAAACATAGCTTCAAGAGGGGATTGGCTAAACATGTGAAGCAGAGGTCCATCAGTGGCTCATAGCCACAGCTTATTGATGGAACTCTGTCTGGGGCAAGTGATGTTCTGTATTCTTAGTGCTTGGGGGGGCACAGTGTGAGGGCTTCTAGTGTCCTGGCCCCACTGATGGACCTCCTGATGGGTTTTTTGGCCACTGTGTGTCACTCAGAGTGGCTTACAATCTCCTATGCCTTCTCCCCCCACAACAAACACCCTGTGAGGTGGGTGGGGCTGAGAGGGCTCTCACAGCAGCTGCCCTTTCAAGGACAACCTCTGTGATAGCTATGGCTAACCCAAGGCCATTCCAGCAGGTGCAAGTGGAGGGGTGGGGAATCAAATCTGGTGCTCTCAGATTAGAGTCCGCACACTTAACCACTACACCAAACTGGCCACTGATGGACCTCCTGATGGCACTTGTTTTTTTTGGCCCCTGTGTGACACAGAGTGTTGGACTGGATGGGCCACTGGCCTGATCCAACAGGGCTTCTCTTATGTTCTTATGTGACACAGAGTGTTGGACTGGAGGGGCCATTGGCCTGAACCAAGATGGCTTCTCTTATGTTCTTATGAGGTCTCTCATCCAAGTACTTGCCAAAGTCAACCCTGCTTAGCTTCTGAGATCTGACAAGAATCCGGCTTTCCTGGGCTACCTGGGTCAGGGCTCCGCTCCAGCTCCCACAGTTCACTGCTACACTCTGGGATTGACTTTAAGCAGGGCTGCTCAGAAGCAAAGTGACATTTTATTTGACGGGGATTAACCTCCAGGAAAAGGGTGGCTAAGATTGCAGCCTATGACTTTTGACAGGCTCTGCAATAAGAGGTCTGAAATTCTGTGCTCTGAGATGAATTTAAAGACTGAAAGCGCATGAGCATCAGTATCAGAGAGGCATTCAAGAAGATGCATCGCTTTGCTATATTGTACTATGACTGGCTGAGATGCACCAGGGGTTTCTTTTTGTTGCAGAATTTCCCTCCTCTCTTGCCACCTGCAAAGTATAGGTCCACCCAGACATCTATGTGTTGTCTTCAGAAGAAGAAAAGAAGAAGAAGATGATGATGATACTGGATTTATATCCCACCCTTCACTCTGAATCTCAGCGTCTCAGAGCAGCTTAGAATCTCTCTTACCTTCCTCTCCCCACACAGACACCCTGTGAGGTAGGTGAGGCTGAGAGAGGTCTCCCAGAAGCTGCCTTTTCAAGGACAACTCTGCCAGAGCTATGGCTGCAAGTGGAGGAGTGAGGAATCAAACCCGGTTCTTTCAGATAAGAGTCCACGCGCTTAAACACTACACCAAACTGGCGCTCAACTTAAATGTGTGAGCCAAGCTGCATCCTGAGAGGCCAGGCCAAACAAAGCGCAAATCCCCATGATCATGAGCCAGTTCTTCTGTGGGGAACTCCCAAGTCCTTCCTAAAAGCAAATATTGCTGTTCTGAAGGCTTGAGCATGAACAAAATCAAACTATCCATATAATCTATTTATTTATTTAATTCTTTAAATTCTTTCCCGCCCTCTCCGCAAGCAGACTCAGGGCGGCTAACAACATTCATTCACAAGTTAAAACCAGTAAAAACCAATAAAACATAATTACAACTTAAGATTTAAAAAACATTTCGTGGTGCTGTGTCACTACAATGTAGGCGAGTTCTTCTTTTCTGACAGTGACCACCTATTACTCTAAATGATGTCGGGTGGCAGTTTCCTCCTGGCTAGATATCAAAGGCCTGTCGGAACAATTCCGTCTTACAGGCCCTGCGGAAAGTGGGAAAATCCTGCAGGGCCCTTATGGCCTGTGGGAGAGCATTCCACAATTCTGGTGCTGCCACCGAGAAGGCCCTAGCTCACGTCGAACGCAACCTAGCCTCCTTTGGTCTTGGGATGGACAGTACATTTTTTTGTCCCTGAATGCAATGCTCTCTGAGGAACGTGTGGAGAAATTCCAAATTATAAGAAATTTATAAGAAATTCCAAATTAAAATTGTATCAGCGCCAAGGGCCTTGCCACGAACTCTGTAGTTTTCCAAGTCCTCAGCGCTCCTGAGAGACGGCAACCTCAACTCCCCCTCAAAACCATATCCAGGAATTAGGGTCGCCAACCTCCAGGCAGCAGCTGGAGAGCTCCCAGAATGACAACTGAATTCCAGATGACAGAGCCCCTGAAGAAAATGCCTACTTTGGAGGGTGGCATCTATAGCATTATAGCACTTGAAGTCCCTTCCCTCTCCAAGCCCTCCCCTTTCCAGGCTCCACCCCCAAATATCCAGGAATTTCTCAACCTGGAATCGGCAGCCTTAGACACTGCCTCTAAACCTCCAGGGATTTTTTATTTATTTAAGGCAATTTATGGTCCGCCTTTTCCCAAGGATGGGCTCAGGGTGGATCACAACAACATTCTAAAAAGGGTATAAAAACAACACTTAAAAACCAGAGCGACGTGGACAATGCAGTTTGACAATTTACCAATGAACCAAACTGGCATCGGAAGCTAGGGTTGCCAGCAATGTTCCCTCTAAGCTGCAGAGTCTTGTGAGCAAAAATTCCACGTTGTGAGCTCCTGGCATTCAAGCTGTGAGCTCCTGCAGAAATCAGTTTGCTCTGGGGTCATCCTTCCTGAGCTGAGACAAAAATGTGTGAGATGGAGGCTAAAAATCTCACGCTAACTCAGCTTAGAGGAAACACTGGTTGCCAGCTCTGGGTTAGGAAATACCTGGAGATTTTGGGGGTGATGCCTTAGGAGGCTAGGGTTTGGGGAAGGACTTCGATTAGATACACTTCCAGAGTCCACCTTCCAAAGTGACCACTTTCTCCAGGGGAACCAATCTGTCACCTGGAGATCTCCAGCCACTACCTGGAGACTGTGTAACCAACAAAGAGCTATGCAGATAATGGAGCAGGGGAAAGGGTCGGAAAAACCTCAGCGAAAACCAGCATCAGCATGTAAACTGTATGAGACTTTCTGTAAGCTCGTAGAAGTCTTTGTGAAACGTGGGATCAAGTAGAAGAAGATAGAAGATATTGGATTTATATCCTGCCCTCCACTCCAAAGAGTCTCAGAGGGGCTCACAATCTCCTTTGCCTTCCTCCCCCACAACAGACACCCTGTGAGGTGGGTGGGACTGAGAGGGCTCTCACAGCAGCTGCCCTTTCAAGGACAACCTCTGCCAGAGCTATGGCTGACCCAAGGCCATTCCAGCAGGTGCAAGTGGGGGAGTAGGCACATTGATGAACACGGGTTATTGAGGAAGACTCAGCATGGGTTCTGCAAGGGAAGATCTTGCCTCAGTAACCTGTTACATTTCTTTGAGGGGGTGAACAAACATGTGGACAAAGGCGACCCAATAGATGTTGTTTACCTTGACTTCCAGAAAGCGTTTGATAAAGTTCCTCATCAAAGGCTCCTTAGAAAACTTGAGAGTCATGGAGTAAAAGGACAGGTCCTCTTGTGGATCAAAAACTGGCTTAGTAATAGGAAGCAGAGAGTCAGTATAAATGGGCAGTCTTCGCAGTGGAGGACGGTAAACAGTGGGGTGCCACAGGGCTCGGTACTGGGTCCCATGCTCTTTAACTTGTTCATAAATGATTTAGAGTTGGGAGTGAGCAGTGAAGTGGCCAAGTTTGCGGATGACACTAAATTGTTCAGGGTGGTGAGAACCAGAGAGGATTGTGAGAAACTCCAAAGGGATCTCTTGAGGCTGGGTGAGTGGGCGTCAACGTGGCAGATGCGGTTCAATGTGGCCAAGTGCAAAGTAATGCACATTGGGGCCAAGAATCCCAGCTACAAATACAAGTTGATGGGGTGTGAACTGGCAGAGACTGACCAAGAGAGAGATCTTGGGGTCGTGGTAGATAACTCACTGAAAATGTCAAGACAGTGTGTGTCTGCAATAAAAAAGGCCAACGCCATGCTGGGAATTATTAGGAAGGGAATTGAAAACAAATCAGCCAGTATCATAATGCCCCTGTATAAATCGATGGTGCGGTCTCATTTGGAGTACTGTGTGCAGTTCTGGTCGCCGCACCTCAAAAAGGATATTATAGCATTGGAGAAAGTCCAGAGAAGGGCAACTAGAATGATTAAAGGGCTGGAACACTTTCCCTATGAAGAATGGTTGAAACGCTTGGGACTCTTTAGCTTGGAGAAACGTCGACTGCGGGGTGACATGATAGAGGTTTACAAGATAATGCATGGGATGGAGAAAGTAGAGAAAGAAGTACTTTTCTCCCTTTCTCACAATACAAGAACTCGTGGGCATTCGATGAAATTGCTGAGCAGAAAGGTTAAAACGGATAAAAGGAAGTACTTCTTCACCCACAGGGTGATTAACATGTGGAATTCACTGCCACAGGAGGTGGTGGCGGCCACAAGTATAGCCACCTTCAAGAGGGGTTTAGATAAAAATATGGAGCAGAGGTCCATCAGTGGCTATTAGCCACAGTGTATGTGTGTATATAAAATTTTTTGCCACTATGTGACACAGAGTGTTGGACTTGATGGGCCGTTGGCCTGATCCAACATGGCTTCTCTTATGTTCTTATGAGTGGGGAATCAAACCCGGTTCTCCCAGATAAGAGTCCGCACTCTTAACCGCTACACCAAACTGGCTCTCCACTAGCGCATCGCATCCTTTTTATTGTGCCTTGCTGTACGGAAGAAAAATTCTTGGAGCGTTGTTCTCCGTGGACAGCTTTACCAATAGAACTTCTGTCTGCACCTCTTTCCTAAAATGTTTGGACATTCATTTGTTTCAGAGTGACTTTGGGTGTGGGTTTGTAGGCTCCTTATGTCTCATTCTTTCAATCTGAATTGCTACAAACTCTTTCGATATCTATTCCAATACTTTTTTGTGTGTGCATTGTTGCCTTTGGAGGCTGGTTTTCGCGGAGGGTTTTCCGACCCCTTTCCCCACCACCTGGAGATTGGCAGCTCTATTGGAAACCCCAAGAAGGGAAGGGAGAGGGGGATAGCTCTTCTCAGGAACGGAACAGGTCATTATTGACCTGTCAGGCAGAATCACACGTTTGCCTTCATAAAGAGCACCGGCCTCTGTCTCAAACCAGTGAAGATGATCGTTTCCGGAAGAACTCCCGGCTGCACAATCGCTCTTCCCTCTGAGCGGCTGTTGGGGGAGAAAGGCCCTTTCTGCTGCTTTCCAAAAGGAATTAGCTTAAACGCTCAATATGCTGCTAGCGTCCCGGCTTCCTTCTCTAATTTGTTTATACAATTAAGAGAGGCTTTTCGCGACAGGAGAGAGTCTCCAGAAAATGAGAAGCCCTTCAATCACTCCGATGGCAAATCACGAGGAGCGTGGCTTTAGATATACACCTCTGTGACCCCTCTATTCTTCCCCCCACCCGTGAGCGTCCCCCCCCCCACAGTCCCCTTCAACTAGGGCTGCCAAACTCCAGGTGGGGGCGGGAGATCTCCTGGAATGACAACTGGTCTCCAGACTTCTATATTATTATCTTCCCAAGACTTCTTTATTATCTCTACCATGTAGAGCTGCCAATCTCCAGGCGGGGGCAGAGGATCTCCCAATTTGAAGGCCCTCCCCCCCCACTTCAGGGTCATCAGAAAGCGGTGTGGGAGGAGGGAGGGAAATGCCTGCTGGGCACTCCATTATTCCCCATGGAGACTTCCCCATGGAGAGATCTTGGGGTCGTGGTAGATAACTCACTGAAAATGTCAAGACAGTGTGCGATTGCAATAAAAATGGCCAACGCCATGCTGGGTATTATTAGGAAGGGAATTGAAAACAAATCAGCCAGTATCATAATGCCCCTGTATAAATCGATGGTGCGGTCTCATTTGGAATACTGTGTGCAATTCTGGTCACCGCACCTCAAAAAGGATATTATAGCATTGGAAAAAGTGCAGAAAAGGGCAGCTAGAATGATTACAGGTTTGGAAAACTTTCCCTATGAAGAAAGGTTAAAACGCTTGGGGCTCTTTAGCTTGGAGAAACGTCAATTGCGGGGTGACACGATAGAGGTTTACAAGATTATGCATGGGATGGAGAAGGTAGAGAAAGAAGTACTTTCGCCCCTTTCTCACAATACAAGAACTCGTGGGCATTCAATGAAATTGCTGAGCAGTCGGGTTAGAACGGATAAAAGGAGGAACTTCTTCACCCAAAGGGTGATTAACATGTGGAATTCACTGCCACAGGAGGTGGTGGCGGCTACAAGCATAGCCAGCTTCAAGAGGGGTTTAGATAAAAATATGGAGCAGAGGTCCATCAGTGGCTATTAGCCACAGTGTGTGTATATGTGTGTGTGTATGTGTGTGTGTATATATAATTTTTGGCCACTGTGTGATACAGAGTGTTGGACTGCATGGGCCATTGGCCTGATCCAACATGGCTTCTCTTATGTTCTTATGACTGCTTCCCATTGGGGATAATGAAGAATTGATCTGTGGGTATCTGGGGCTCTGGAGGGGCTGTTTTTTTAGGTAGAGGCACCAAATTTTCAGCATAGCATCCAGTGCCTCTCATCAAAATACCCTCCAAGTTTCAAAAGGATTGAGCCAGGGGGTCCAATTCTATGAGCCCCAAAAGAAGGTGCCCCTATCCTTCATTATTTCCAGTAGAGGGAAGGCATTTAAAAAGGTGTGTGGTCCCTTTAAATGTGATGGTCAGAACTCCCTTTGGAGTTCAATTATGCTTGTCACACCCTGGCTCCTGGCTCCACCCCCAATGTCTCCTGGCTCCACCTCCAAAGTCTCCTGGCTCCACCCCCAATGTCCCCAGATATTTCTGGAATTGGACCTGGCAACCCTATTTCCATGTCCTCTGGAGAAAAAACTACTTTGGAAGGTGCACTGCGTGGCGTTCTACCATACAGAGGTCCCTGCCCTCCCTAAACCCCATTCTTCCTAGGCTCTACCCTCAAATCTCCAGGTATTCTCAAAACCCAGAGTTGGCAGTCCAGCCTTCGACTATCCGCAACAATCTAACCCTAACATTTCCAGGCTGGGAAAATGGTTCTAGATCAGGTCAGGCCTGAACTCTCTCTAGAAGTCAAAATAGGATTCCCAAGTCTAACTCAGAAAATAACTGGGGACTTCGGAGCTGGGAGACTTTGAAGGTGGAGCTAGGAGACAAAGGCAAATGGACTCCTAGAAACTAATCACTAGGGCAGGGGAGTCAAACATGCGGCCCGGGGGGTTGATTCAGGCCCTTGAGCAACTGCCTGTCATCTGTTTCCTTCTCTCTTGCTTCCTTCTGCATCACAGCTTGCTTTGTGTAACGTACTCGAGGCGGAGACGAGAGTAGGGCAACATAGTTTATTAGGAGCACGTTGCAAGAGAGGGAGAACGCGGGCCGGGCCCCGCTTATATACAATTCCCGGTACAGCCTACTGGGTCGGTCAGGCCAATCCTGACCTGTTGAACTTCCCGCCGCAGCTGTTGATTGGCGGGTGATTCCGCGCCCTGCGCTGGAGGCTTCTGGGACAGCCCAGTAGCCTCCGCGCGGGGCGAATGTTGTTACTGATACACTACACTCCTCCCCCCTTAGTTAGTGACATAGTCCTGGAGGTAGGCGGGAGGTCGACGCTCCCGTGTTGAACGCCTTGGGGTTGCTTGTGGTGCCGGGGCCCCTTCCGCATCCGGGGCTTCCCTGGGGTTTTGAGCGTCGGGGGGCTGTGGGTCTGGATCCGAGGGTTGGTCCGCCTCTGCCGGTGGGTGTGGCCTTGGTGCCGGCGCGGGTGTCATTGGATGCTCCTCGGCCCCCTCCCCCTCCCTCGTTTCCGTGGGTACCTCTGGGAGAGTGCGGCGGCGCAACTGGTCGATGTGCTGGCGTAGGCTCTGGCCCCCCTCGGTGGATACCTCGTAGTGGCGGGAACCCACAACCCGTAGTACCCGCCCGGCTACCCACTCTGGGCCTGAAGCGTAGTTGCGGGCGAACACTGGGTCCCCCGCGAAGAACCCCCTAGCCGCGTCTCTGACCTCCGGGGACCCTCGTACGTCGGAGGCTCTGTCGGGGTGTAGGCGGTCTAGCCGTGTGGTGAGCTTGCGTCCCATGAGGAGCTCAGCTGGGCTGACCCCGGTGACTGGGTTTGGAATGACCCGGTTGTCGAAGAGGAACGCGGCTAGCCGGTGGTCCCAATCGCCTTGCACTATTCTGCCCAGGGCCTCTTTTGTTGTCCGGACCATCCGCTCGGCCTGGCCGTTGGTGGCCGGGTGGAAGGGAGCTGACTAGATGTGTCTAATGAGGTACCGCTGGAGGAACGCCTGGAATTCCCCCGATGTGAACGCTGTCCCGTTGTCCGAGACTATGGTGTCCGGGATACCGTGGGTGCACAGGACCCTGCGTAATGCTCTAATGGCTGCTGCTGACGAGGTAGACCCTACGGGGATGACCTCTAACCATTTTGTGTATGCATCTACAATGATTAGGAAGATCTGTCCCTGGAACGGCCCGGCAAAGTCAATGTGGAGCCGGGACCACGGTTTCCTCGTGGTCTCCCACCGTGCAGCTGGGGCGCTGGGTGGGTCCGGCCGCGACTCCTGGCATGTGCTGCATCTCCGGACCCAGTTCTCTATCTCCCCGTCCATCCCCGGCCACCATACGTAGCTCCTGGCTAGGGCCTTCATTCTCACTATGCCTGGGTGTGTTTCGTGAAGTGATTCCAAAACCCGTTTCTGTAGGGGGGGGGGGACCACTACCCTGCTCCCCCATAGTAGGCACCCCTTGTGGGCTGCTAGTTCCTCCCTTCGCATTTTGTAGGGTCTGAACTCTTCCCCCATGTCCCCCTCTGGCCACCCCCTCACCACCCAGTCGAGCACCCGTGCTAGGGTTTTGTTTTTTCCGGTGGCTTTGGCCACCTCCGCCACGTGGAGGGGCTGATCCGGGAGTGCCTCTATCGACATGACCTGGTGTGCTGGGGCCGGATCGGGGCCTGTGTCTGGGAGTGGCAACCTGCTGAGTGCGTCCGCGTGACCCATTGCCTTGCCCGCCCTGTGTACCAGAGCGTAGGTGTACGAGTTGAGGAATTGGTTCCACCTCAACACCCTCTGGGACAGGATTTGGGGAGTTTGGCGGTCTGGGGCCAACAGACCCAAAAGCGGCTTATGGTCCGTCGCTATTGTGAACCGGCGCCCATACAAATAATCGTTGAATTTATGGACCCCCGCTACTATGGCCAAGGCCTCCTTGTCGATTTGTGCATAGTTCCGTTCCGCCGACGTCAGGGTGCGTGAGTAGTATGCGACCGGGACCTCCCGGCCATCCGGCAACTGGTGCCCCAGGACAGCGCCCACCCCGTAGGGCGACGCATCGCATGCCAGGATGACCGGAAGACGCTCGTCGAAGTGGTGCAGCACCGCGTTGGAGACCAGAACATCCTTAACTGCCTGGAAGGCGGCGGCTTGCTTCTTCCCCCACACCCATGGAGCTTTTTTGTCCAGTAGTCGGTGTAGGGGTTCGGCAAGGGCCGCCTTGTGGGGTATGAACGTGTGGTAGAAATTGAGGACCCCCAAGAAGCTCTGTAGCTCCGCTTTACACGTGGGGGCTGGGGCTTGAACAATGGCTCTGGTCTTTTCCTCGGTCGGGTGGATTCCCTCCGCATCCACTGCGAAGCCCAGGAACTCCACCCGTGGTACTCCCAGCATGCACTTCTCCCTTTTAACCTTTAGTCCAGCGGCTTGAAAACGGCGGAGCACCTCCCGGAGGCGGTTGCGGAATTCCTCAGGGTCCGGGGCGGCGATTAAAACATCGTCGAAAAACGGCTGGACTCCGGGGATCCCTTTAAGGAGAGCATCCATTATGCTCTGGAAGATTCCCGGAGCCACGCTGACCCCAAACTGTAACCTGTTCTCCCTGAACGCCCCCCTGTGGGTAACTATCGTCTGTGCCTCAGCCGTTTTGGCGTCCACCGAGAGCTGCTGGTAGGCTTGTGCCAGGTCCAGCTTCCCGAAAATCTTTGACCCCGCCAGGGCGGCCAGGACGTGGCTGACTACTGGCACCGGGTATGGGTTGTCTTGGAGCGCTTTGTTAATTGTGCACTTGTAATCTGCACATATCCGCACGTCCCCATTGGGTTTGACCGGAGTCACTATGGGGGTCTCCCACATGGCGTAATCGACCGGCTCCAGGACCCCTTGTGCTACTAGGCGGTCCAACTCTGCCTCGATCTTGGGCTTCAAGGCGAAGGGGACCCTCCTTGCCTTGAGCCGGATCGGTCTGACCGTCGGGTCGAGCGGTAGGGAGATGGCCGGGCCCTTGTAACTACCCAGCGACCCATCAAATACGTCGGGGAACTCTCTGCACACCTCCCCGAACCCTCCCGCTGTGGTCGTGCGCGCCACCTCTATTCGGATTCCCAAGGGGCCAAACCATGCAAGACCCAAGAGGGTGGTAAGCGGCCGCCTGACCACCAGGATGTCTAGGGGGCCTCTGAAGGACCCCCGCTCCACCTGCACCCGTGCCCACCCCGCTATTTGGACCGGGTTTTGCTGGAAGTCCCGCAATATGAAATTTGCCGGTCGCAGCTGCAGCCCCTGGCCGGGGCGTAGCCTTCTCAGGGTCTCCTCCGCGATTATGGAGATGGAGGAGCCCGAGTCCACTTCCATGACGCAGGGGGCCCCGTCTATGAGGACCGCCATCTTTATCTTGTTGGGGGTGGTCAGGGGCAAACTCAGTACCTGAAGTGAGGTGGAGGCTGTAGAGTGGGACTCTGTGGCCTTGTGGTGCGCAGTCGGTCGCGGGCGGTTGTGCTTGGCTCGGCAAGCTCGCGCGATGTAGCCAGTCTTCCCGCAGCTCCTGCAGTCCCAGGTCCGGTACTGGCAGTCCCTCCGATCGTGGGGGTCGCCGCAGCTGGCGCATTTGGCCCTTTCGTTAGTGCGCTGGCTCGGCCGTTCGCTGGCTCGGGGGCGCTGTGGAGCTCGGGCAGCTGGTCCTGCGGTGCGGCGCGTCTGGAAGGCTTCCCCCTCGTCCTGGTGCTCGGGGTCCAGCTCCTCGTGGTGGGCGGTCTCGGTCTTGACCCGGGGAAAGGTCCGGGCAGCCCTCTCGAACGCTACCGCCTCGCTGAAGGCGCCCTGGAGGGTGAGCTCTTCTTTGGCGAAGAGCTTCTGCTGGAGCCTTTCGTCGCGGAGGCCCCACGTGAATCGGTCGACCAGGGTTTCCTCCAACTGGGGAAAGTTGCAGTTCCCGGCGAGTTTGCGGAGGGCCGCCAAGTAGTCCGCGGCTGACTCTCCAGCGGTCTGGTCCCTTTTGTGGAACAGGAATCTGCGGGCCACCCGTGAGGGCTGCGGCAAGAAATGGCCCGTGAGGAGCCTGATGATCTCCTCGTAGGATTTCTCCGCGAGGCGGGCGGGAGCCGAGAGACCCTTGGCGATCTCGAACGTGGCTGGCCCGCAGATGCTCAGGAGAACATCCCTCTTTGATCCGGCGTCGGTGATCTTGTTGGCCCGGAGGTAGAACTCGACCCGTTCCGAGTAGGACTCCCAGCCCTCTGGATTTGCAGGGTCGAAGGGCTCGATGTAACCGGTGTTCCCGCTCTGGTTGGCCATGGTGGCGGCAGCGGTCGTGGCCGGTCGTTCGTTGCCCAAGATCTCCAATTGTAGCCGATGAGGCTAGAATCCCATCCTCGTCGCCAGTGTAACGTACTCGAGGCGGAGACGAGAGTAGGGCAACATAGTTTATTAGGAGCACGTTGCAAGAGAGGGAGAACGCGGGCCGGGCCCCGCTTATATACAATTCCCGGTACAGCCTACTGGGTTGGTCAGGCCAATCCTGACCTGTTGAACTTCCCGCCGCAGCTGTTGATTGGCGGGTGATTCCGCGCCCTGCGCTGGAGGCTTCTGGGACAGCCCAGTAGCCTCCGCGCGGGGCAAATGTTGTTACTGATACACTACACTTTGCAAGGCTTGCTCAATCGCACAGGAGCTACAGAGCAAAACCTCTATTTTCTCCATTGGCTGAGGTTCCTCCTAATCCCCTAGGGAAGTAAGGAAAGAGCCAGAGCTTCCGTTGCCCAGTTCCTTGGATCCCATGAGAGAGATACAAAGAAAGCACCTTTAAGATCAACAAAGAAAGCACCTTTAAGATCAATGAGAGTGCTGATGTTTTAAATATGTTTTATCTTAAGGATTTTTTTAAAAAAATTCTTTAATTGTGTTTGTGTCCTTTATAAAGTTTATATCTCTGCTACCTAATCTTAAATAGGAACACACAAGGCCCAGCCTGACATGGCTTGGCCCAACAAGGTCTTATTTATGTTAGATCCAGCCCTCATAACAAATGAGTTTGACACCCTTGGTAGGTTTCTAGAGGAGGATGGAGGATTACGGCTGCCTTGCCAGCTCCGGGTTAGGAAACTCCTGGAGATGGGAATGGAGCCTGGGGAGGATGAAGACCTCAGTGGGGTACCATGCCACAGAGTCCACCCTCCCAAGTATCCACTTTCTCCAGGGGAACTGATCTCTGTTGTCCAGAGATGAGCTGTAATTGCAGGGGACCTCCAGGTCCCTCCTGGAGGCTGGTATCCCCACTAGTTACCTATCTCGGCCTTTGCTTGCCTCTGCAGGCCTTCCGGAGAAGACTTTGGAAGGAGTCGGAAACAGGAGCGACACCAGAGCCGCGAAACGAACGCCCAGAATCCCTCCCCCCTGCGCCGGAGAAGGATATATTTTGCTGGCACACAGATTATAAATACGGATGTCATGAAATATTCATTTGATCCCCAGGTACCGGCTCACAGCATTTCCGCTCCACTGGAAAGAGGATGCTGTAACCTTGTGCCTTGTGTTGCAGATTGCCACAGCATGGGGGGTGAGGAGCAATGGGTAGAGGCGGGGATTGTGGGCCGCCCTTGGCCGGCCTGATCTGTGGCCTGGTGTGCGCGTGGAGGGACGGTGCAGGGGAGGGGGATCTTCAAGGCCAGCCGCTTCTGAAAGATGGTGCGCTTGCACAGTTGCTCGGACCGGAGCCAGGAGACTCAATACCCAGATCGAAGAAGAAGACTGCAGATTTATACCCCACCCTTACCTTTGAATCAGAGACTCAGAGCAGCTCGCAATCTCCTATATCTTCTCCCCCCACAACAGACACCCTGTGAGGTGGGTGGGGCTGAGAGGGCTCTCTCAGAAACTGCCCTTTCAAGGACAACTCCTACAAGAGCTATGGCTAACCCAAGGCCATTCCAGCAGGTGCATGTGGAGGAGTGGGGAATCAAACACTGTGAGGCAGGTGGGGCTTAGAGAGCTCTGACAGAAGCTGCCCTTTCAAGGACGACCTCTGCCAGAGCTGTGGCTGACCCAAGGCCATTCCAGCAGCTGCAAGTGGAGGAGCAGGGAATCAAACCCAGTTCTCCCAGATAAGAGTCCACACACTTCACCACTGCACCAAACTGGCTCTCAATACCCAGGTCAAAGAGCTGGTGGCACTGTCTGCCGTTCCAGGGGAAGCTCTGGGGAAGCGGAAGTAAGTGTGTGTGCATAGAGAGATAATTCGGTTTGTCAGCGTGGGTCTCCCTTGTGTGTGTGTGGGGAGGGGGGGGGGAAGCACTACTTCGCATCCTCCTGAAAGCATCAACCTTCCTGTCACTTTGCTGAAGGAGAGCGATGAGTCAGAGACGTACCAACTGCCCACGGTGACGGCCTGGCAAAGCACCGTTCTGTCATTCCGGCCTGGGCAGCAGGAAAGACTGCAGTGCAGGCCCCTAATTGGCTTAATGGCTAGATTAATCAACGGAGGCTACTGTTGATTCCTCCGCCAGGACCACATGTTAACCGATGTCTCTCAGAGATAGAGACACACTTTTATTTTAACCCTCAAGCTCTTTTGGTCCCGGTGTGCTTTAGAGAAAGTATGCAAAGCAGATGAATGAGGAAAAGGAGGAGGAGATGATGATAATAAAGAAGAAGAGGAGGAGGAGGAGGGAAAAAAGAGAAGAGGAGAAGAAGAGGAGGAGGAAAAGAAAGAGAAGAAGAAGAGAAAGAGGAAGGAAAAAAGAGGAGGAAAAGAAAGAGAAAAAGAAAAGGAGAAGAAAGAAGAAGAGGAGGAAGAGGAAAAGAAAGAGAAAAAGAAGAGGAGGAGGAGAAAGAAGAAGAGTGTGACTGTGCTATGGAGCAGATGGTCTCAAAACCTACCAGGGGTGGGGCAATCCTAGATTTGGTCCTAGGTAATGCCCAAGACTTGGTGAGAGATGTAAAAGTGATTGCGCCACTTGGGAGCAGTGACCATAATGTTATTGATTTCACCGTTTGTATAAATAGGGAGTTGCGCAAAAAGACTGCCACAACCACGTTTAACTTTAAAAGGGGTAAATTCACTGAGATGAGGAGGCATGTGAGGAGGAAACTGAAAGGAAAGGTAAATACAGTCAAAACCCTTGGGGAAGCTTGGAGACTATTTAAAACCATAATCCTAGAAGCTCAGATAAAATACATACCACAAGTTAGGAAGGCACAAACAGGCATAAGAAAAGGCCTGCATGGTTAACAAACAAAGTAATGGAAGCTGTAAAAGGTAAGAAGGACTCCTTTAAGCGGTGGAAAACCAGTCCAAGTGAGATTAGTAAAAGGGAACACAGGCTGTGGCAAATCAAATGCAAGACTGTGATCAGGCAGGCAAAAAGGGACTATGAGGAGCATATTGCAAAAAACATAAAGACCAACAATAAAAATTTCTTCAAATATATTAGAAGTAGGAAACCAGCCAGGGAGGCAGTGGGGCCCTTGGATGACCATGGGGTAAAAGGATTACTGAAGGAGGATAGGGAAATGGCTGAGAAGCTGAATGAATTTTTTGCCTCCGTCTTCACTGTGGAAGATGAGAACTTTTTGCCCGCCCCAGAACCACTAATTTTGGAAGGGGTGTTGAAAGACCTGAGTCAGATTGAGGTGACAAAAGAGGAGGTCCTACAACTGATAGACAAATTAAAAACTAATAAGTCACCGGGTCCGGATGGCATACATCCAAGAGTTCTGAAAGAACTCAAAGTTGAACTTGTGGATCTTCTAACAAAAATCTGTAATCTTTCATTGAAATCTGCCTCCGTTCCTAAGGACTGGAAGGTAGCAAATGTCACCCCCATCTTTAAAAAGGGATCCAGAGGAGATCCGGGAAATTACAGGCCAGTCAGTCTGACTTCAATACCTGGAAAGTTGGTAGAAAGCATTATCAAGGACAGAATGAGTAGGCACATTGATGAACACGAGTTATTGAGGAAGACTCAGCATGGGTTCTGTAAGGGAAGATCTTGCCTCACTAACCTGTTACAGTTCTTTGAGGGGGTGAACAAACATGTGGACAAAGGAGACCCAATAGATGTTGTTTACCTTGACTTTCAGAAAGGTTTTGATAATGTTCCTCATCAAAGGCTCCTTAGAAAGCTTGAGAGTCATGGAGTAAAAGGACAGGTGCTCTTGTGGATCAAGAACTGGCTGAGTAATAGGAAGCAGAGAGTGAGTATAAATGGACAGTCTTCGCAGTGGAGGACGGTAAGCAGTGGGGTGCCGCAGGGCTCAGTACTGGGTCCCATGCTCTTTCACTTGTTCATAAATGATTTAGAGTTGGGAGTGAGCAGTGAAGTGGCGAATGTTTGCGGATGTTCAGGGTGGTGAGAACCAGAGAGGATTGTGAGGAACTCCAAAGGGATCTGTTGAGGCTGGGTGAGTGGGCGTCAACGTGGCAGATGCGGTTCAATGTGACCAAGTGCGGGTTGTGAAGTTACCTCTAAGGTAAGATACCTAGGGGTAGAGATAACAATGAAGAATATTGATTTGTTCAGAAACAACTATGAGAAGCTATGGCGCAGAATAGAAGAAGATATGTTAAAATGGAACAAGCTCAACTTGTCATTGTTGGGCAGAATAGCTGCAATAAAAATGAATATTCTACCAAGGATTATGTATTTGTTTCAAACTATTCCTATTGTGAAAGATGCTAAACAGTTTGATAAATGGCGAAGGAAAATTTCAGAATTTGTGTGGGCTGGGAAGAAACCAAGAATCAAAATGAAAATTTTGACAGATGCAAAAGAGAGAGGTGGATTTCAACTACCAGATTTGAAACTGTACCATGAAGCAGTTTGTTTAGTATGGATGAAAGAATGGATAACGTTGTTAAATAAAAAACTTTTAGTGTTGGAAGGTCATGGAAAAAAATTCGGCTGGCATGCATACTTGTATTACGGAAAAAAGAAGATGGATGGTCTTTTCTCTCACCATTATATAAGAAGCAGTCTATTAAATGTATGGATAAAGTATAATAAATATGGTGACGAGAGGAGACCTTTGTGGATAGTGCCAGCTGAAGTGATAAAGTTAATGGCTAAAACAGCCAGAGAAAAACAGCTATCATACAACCAGTTGCTAAAAATACAAAGTGGGAAAATAGAACTGAAAACTGCAGAAGAGTTGAGTTACAAATATGATTGGTTTCAAATGCAACAAATAAAAAGTCTGGTGGAGAATGATATTAAAGCTGAAGGAATAAGGAAAGAGCAAACAGAAATGGAAAGAGTTCTGCTTGGAGATAATGAGAAATTAATTTCAAAAGTATACAAACTACTTTTACAATGGTCTACAGAAGATGAAGTAGTGAAATCGCAAATGATAAAATGGGCAATCAATGTAAACAAAGAAATAAAGATGGAATCTTGGGAATATCTATGGAAGAACTCTATGAAACTCGCAGCATGTCACAGTATTAAAGAAAACTGTTTTAAGATGATGTATAGATGGTATATGACTCCAAAAAAATTAGCAAAGATGAATAATAAGATGCCAGATAGGTGTTGGAAATGCAAAAAACATGAAGGTTCTTTCTACCATACGTGGTGGACTTGTGAAAAGGCTAAAATGTTTTGGCAGATGATTCAGCAAGAGATTTCTAAGATTTTGGGATATGAATTTAATAAAGAGGCGGAGACTTTTTTGCTGGGATTACAAATGGAAAAATTTCCAAAAGAAGATAGAATTTTAATATGGTACTTGCTCTCAGCTGCTAGGACATTATATGCACAGCTGTGGAAGCAAGAAAAAATACCAGAAAAATGGGATTGGATTACGAAAGTTATGTCATGGAGTGAAATGGACAAATTAACAAGAAAACTAAGAGACTATGATTTGGAACTTTTTAAGTTGGACTGGAAAAAATTCAGAAGATACGTAGAGAAAGAGTGGAAAATAAAAGGACATTGGGCAATCTTTGATGAGGATTAAGACGTTTAAAATAAGAATAAGAATATAACCATTGGGGGGGGGTCTTTTTGTCTTTTCTTAATAGCTAAGGGTACCTTTAATACCTGTTTATTTTTTAAAAAAAATAACACTGGCGGGGGTCAAGTAACGGTGGGAGGGGAGGGGAAAGTAAGATATGGGGTAGAAAATTTTTTCTTTTATCTTAAGTTCTTTATAAGTTGTAGATATAGTTCTGCTACCATATGTTACTAATAAAATTGTTTACCATGTAAAAATGTGGCCAAGTGCAAAGTAATGCACATTGGGGCCAAGAATCCCAGCTACAAATACAAGTTGATGGGGTGTGAACTGGCAGAGACTGACCAAGAGAGAGATCTTGGGGTCGAGGTAGATAACTCACTGAAAATGTCAAGACAGTGTGCGTTTGCAATAAAAAAGGCCAACGCCATGCTGGGAATTATTAGGAAGGGAATTGAAAACAAATCAGCCAGTATCATAATGCCCCTGTATAAAATGATGGTGCGGTCTCATTTGGAGTACTGTGTGCAGTTCTGGTCGCCATACCTCAAAAAGGATATTATAGCATTGGAGAAAGTCCAGAAAAGGGGAACTAAAATGATTAAAGGGCTGGAACACTTTCCCTATGAAGAAAGGTTGAAATGCTTGGGACTCTTTAGCTTGGAGAAACGTCGACTGCGGGGTGACATGATAGAGGTTTACAAGATAATGCATGGGATAGAGAAAGTAGAGAAAGAAGTACTTTTCTCCCTTTCTCACAATACAAGAACTCGTGAGCATTCGATGAAATTGCTGAGCAGACAAGTTAAAACGGATAAAAGAAAGTACTTAGGCTTCCCAACCCCCCTGCCCTGCCGGGGGACCCCTGGATTAGCAGCCTTATCCCTTGCTATCCAAAAACGTGGAAGAGGGGGAGGGGTGGGGGGGGGAAATGGCACGGTCTCCCTTTGCGAGGTGCATGCTGGGACTCGTAGTCCTTGTGTCCTCTCCGGCTGCTACAGGCGTCTCCTTGGGGAGTCTGGCCAGCGAAGGGGGGGGGAGCTCCGCCCCCAGAGGACCATGTGCGTTTCTACCTCCGGAGGCTTCAGTCGCTGATTGAAAGACTTCCTCTTGGGATGGGGTGTCTGTGTTACTTTGAAGAAGTTGGCAGCAACTCGTGAGTAGAAAGGCCAATCCCCCTTCAGTGTTGCCAGAAATGGGGGGGGGGGGGGAGTCTGCTGAGTACTTCATTATTCTCTATGTGGAGATTGATTCTCATAGGGTATAATGGGGAATTGATCTGGGCTCTGTGGGCGCTGTTTTTTGAGGTAGAGGCACCAAATTTTCAGTATAGTATCTAGTGACTCTCCCCAAAGTATTCCCCAAGTTTCAAAACGATTGGACCATGGGGTCCAATTCTATGAGCCCCAAAAGAAGGTGCCTCTATCCTTCATTATTTCCTATGGAAGGAAGACATTTAAAAAGGTGTGCGGTCCCTTTAAATGTGATGGCCAGAACTCCCTTGGAGTTCAATTATGCTTGTCACACCCTTGTTCCTGGCTCCGCCCCAATGACTCCTGGCTCCACCCCCAAAGTCTCCTGGCTCCACCCCCAAAGTCCCCAGATATTTCTTGAATTGGACTTGGCAACCCTAGAAGTACTTCTTCACCCAAAGAGTGATTAACATGTGGAATTCACTGCTACAGGAGGTGGTGGCCGCCACAAGCATAGCCACCTTCAAGAGGGGTTTAGATAAAAATATGGAGCAGAGGTCCATCAGTGGCATTGGCCTGATCTAACATGGCTTCTCTTATGTTCTTAAGAGGAAGAGAAGAAGGAAGAGATTGGATTTATACCACACCCTTCACTCAGAGCGGCTCACAATCTCCTTCCCTCCCCCCCCCCCAGCAGACACCCTGTGAGGTTGGTGGGGCTGAGAGAACTCTTTGAGGCCTGTTCTTGAGAGAATTGCTCTGAGAGAACTTGCGAGTCTGACCCGAGGTCACCCATCTGGGTTGCCAGCCTCCAGCTGGGGCCTGGAGATCTGGGATTAAACTGATCTCCTGATTTACAGACGTCGGTTCACCTGGAAAGAACGGTCAGAAGGTGGGCTGTACAGCATTACACCTCTCCCCAAACCCCAGTTTTTCCTGGCTCCATCCCCCACATCTCCAGGAATGTCCCAAGTTAGAGTTGGCAACCCTAATTTAAGTGCCACCCCAAAGCACCAAGAATACAGAGCATCACTGCCCCAGACATAAGAACATAAGAGAAGCCATGTTGGATCAGGCCTCTGGCCCATCCAGTCCAACCCTCTGTTTCACACAGTGGCCAAAACAACCAGACACCATCAGGAGGTCCATCAGTGGGTCCAGGACATTAGAAACCCTCCCATTGTGCCCCCTCCCCCAGGCACCCAAGAATACAGAGCATCACTGCCCCAGACATAAGAACATAAGAGAAGCCATGTTGGATCAGGTCAATGGCCCATCCAGTCCAACAATCTGTGTCACACAGTGGCCAAAACAACCAGGTGCCATCAGGAGGTCCATCAATGGAGCCAGGACACTAGAAGCCTTCCTACTGTGCACCCCCAAGCACCAAGAATACAAAGCATCACGGCCCCAGACATAAGAATGTAAGAGAAGCCATCTTGGATCAGGCCAATAGTCCATCCAGTCCAACCCTCTGTGTCACACAGTGGCCAAAAAAGTGCCATCAGGTGGTCCATCAGTGAGGCCAGGATACCAGTACACCCTGTTGCCCTCCTCAAGCAGCAAGAATACAGAGCGTCACTTGCCCCAGACAGAGAGCTCCAACAGTACGTTGTGGCTAATAGCCACTGATGGACCTCTGCTCCATATGCTTATCCAATCGCCTCTTGAAGCTGTTTTGCTTGCAGCCACCACCACCTCCTGTGGCATTGAATTGCACGTGTTAATCTCCCTTTGGGTGAAGAAGGGCTTCCTTTCATCCATTCTAACCCAACTACTAAGGAATTTCATTGAATGTCCTCATATTGTGAGTAAGGGAGAAAAGTACTTCTTTCTCTACTCCATGACACTAGAGGCCCTCCCACTGTGCCCCCCAAGCACCAAGAATACAGAGCATCACTGCCCCAGACATAAGAACATAACAGAAGCCATGTTGGATCAGGCCAGTGGCCCATCCAGTCCAATGCTCTGTGTCATACGGTGGCCAAAAAAACAGGGGCCATCAGGAGGTCTAGCAAAGGGGCGAGGACACTAGAAGCCCTCCCACTGTTGCCCCTCCCAAGCACCAAGAATACAGAGCATCCCTGCCGCAGACAGAGAGTTCCAACAATATGCTGTGGCTACTAGCCACTGATGGACCTCTGCTCCAGATGTTCATCCAATCCCCTCTTGAAGCTGTCTATGCTTGCAGCCACCGCCACCTCCTGTGGCAGTGAATTCCACGTGTTATTCACCCTTTGGGTGAAGAAGGACTTCCTTTTATTTGTTCTAACCTGACTGCTCAGCCATTTCATGGAGTGCCCACGAGTTCTCGTATTGTGAGAAAGGGAGTGCAAAACCAGAATAAATTACACCAAATAAGTTACGCAGGCTGGCATCGTTTATACAGGACACAGAAGTCAGCTTTTCCCCGGTGTGGGATTTTGGTTTTTTCCTGAGCACACGCTGTTATTGGATTTGGAATGAAGCCCTGGCCATAAGGAATGAAAAGGAAACCTTTCTTTCTAAAAAAAAAGCAAACAGTACCTTTTGTGCATTAAATTGTCCATTAGTTTTTGCACAGCTTTCAGCATTTCCGAAAGCGACATGGAAATCGTTCGGATTCAGACTTATTTAAATTTAATAAAAATGTGACAGGCTGCTGTTAGGTTTTCTGCACACATTTACCGGTGGCCCAAAAACGTGTGGCTGGAATTGTCCTATGAGCAAAGCTGTGCCAAAACTCCTTGAAGGCAATGGCATGGATTGGAGGTGGACATTGCAGAGGTGAGGAAAATAAGGAGGATAGCTGAAAAGTACAGAGAAGAGCAGGGGAAATGTGATGAGGAGGTTGGAGCACTTTCCCCATGAGGAAACGCTGAAGAGAACATAAGACCATAAGAGAAGTCATGTTGGATCAAGCCAATGGCCCCTCCAGTCCAACACTCTGTGTCACACAGTGGCCATCAGGGGTTCACAAGTGGGGCTAGAAGCCCTTCCACTTTGCCCCAATCCTCTCTGGTTCTCACCACCCTGAACAATTTAGCATCATCTACAAACTTATCCACTTCACTGCTTACTCCCAACTCCAAATCATTAATGAACAAGCTAAAGAGCGTGGGACCCAGTACTGAGCCCTGTGGCACCCCACTGCTTACCGTCTTCCACTGTGAAGATTGCCCATTTATACTCACTCTCTGTTTCCTATTAATTAGCCAGTTTTTGATCCACAAGAGGACTTGTCCTTTTACTTCATGACTCTCGAGCTTACTAAGGAGCCTTTGATGAGGAACTTTATCAAAAGCTTTCTGGAAGTCAAGGTAAACAACATCTATTGGGTCCCCTTTGTCCACGTTTGTTCACCCCCTCAAAGAAATGTAACAGGTTAGTGAGGCAAGATCTTCCCTTACAGAACCCATGCTGAGTCTTCCTCAATAACTAGTGTTCATCAGTGTGCCTACTCGTTCTGTCCTTGATAATGGTTTCTTTCTACCAACTTTTCCCTGTATTGAAGTCAGACTGACTGGCCTTTAATTTCCTGGATCTCCTCGGGAACCCTTTGCTACATTTGCTACCTAGAAGAGACGACTAATGGGGGGCATAAGAAAGGTTAATGGGGTGGAATTCTAGCAGGAGCTCCTTTGCATATTAGGCTACACACCCCGATGTAGACAATCCTTCAAGAGCTTACAAAAAAGAGCCCTGTAAGCTCTCTGAGGATTGGCTACATCGAGGTGTGTGGCCTAATATGCAAAGGAGCTCCTGCTAGAATTCCACCCCTGGGTTTATACAATAATGCATGGGGTTGAAGAGAACTGACACAAAATAAATGTTTCTCCTTCTCCCAAAATACTAGAACTCGAGGGCATCCAATGAAGCTGATGGATAATAGGTGTAGGATGGACAAAAGGAAATCCTACTTTACCCAGCGTAGGGTTGCCAAGTCCAACTCAAGTAATACCTGAGGACTTTGGAGGTTGAGCCAGGAGACTTTGGGGAGTGGGGCCAGGAGCAAGCATCATCCAAAAGGAGCTCCGGCTATCACATTTAAAGGGACTGCACACCTTTTAAATGCCTCCCCTCCATTGGAAATAATGAAGGATTGAGGCACCTTCCTTTGGGGCTCATAGAATTGCACCCCCTGGTCCAAACCATTTGAAACTTGGAGGGTATTTTTAGGAGGGGCACTGGATGCTATGCTGAAAATATGGTGCCTCTATATCAAAAAACAGGGGCCCCCCCAGAGCCCCAGATAGTTAGATGGATAAATAGATGAAGATGGATGACAGATGGATAGATGGTTAGATAGATTGATGATGATGATGATGATGATGATGATGAAGACAGACATACAGACAGAGACAGACAGATGATAGATAGATAGACAGACAGACAGATAGATAGACAGATGATAGATAGATAGATAGATAGATAGATAGATAGATAGATAGATAGATAGATAGATAGACAGACAGACAGACAGATGATAGACAGACAGGCAGGCAGGCAGGCAGGCAGACAGAATAATAAGCAATTTGCGTAGTTGGTCATAATTCTGTGAGCTCTCGAGCCCCCACTTGGCAACCACAATGTTCCAGATCTTCCCTCATCCTCATACTGTGCCCGATGGGAGTGGGCTGGCACCCCTAGCCTAGACATGAGCTGTCCCAAACTCTCCCTGTAGCAGGTGAGGGGACAAAGTGTGCTACGTTGCACATCAGGGGTTCAGGCCCTGCGCCCTCAGCTCTAGCAGCAGTTCCAGAAAAGAGACCCCGGAGAGATGGCTCGAGGCCTTAAATCCTTGGATGGCGATGAAGGGTTTGGCTGCATCTACAGCGGTTGCTTATGCAGAACTCCGGACTCCTGCCTGTCGCCTGAACTGCCTGGCAGCCGACCCTGTGTTCAAAGGATGACGGGGCAAGTGATTCAGCAAGCCGCAGGGGCAGATTCAGGGGGATTCAATTCCCTCTTCCAGCCAGGACCTGCTGGGGAATCCCCAGAATTAGTGGCCAGCTCCAGGACCTGGGGACCCCCCAGAATTACAACTGCCAGCTCCAGATTGGAAAACTCTTGGAGATTTTTTTTGGGGGGGGCGCGAGGAGCACAGGGTTTGGGGAGGAACTTCAATGGGGTAAAGAGTCCCGTGGCACAGAGTGTTAAAGCTGCAGTACTGCAGTCCTAAGCTCTGCTCACGATCTGAGTTCGATCCCCGGTGGAAGCTGGGTTTTCAGGTAGCTGGCTCGAGGTTCAGCCTTCCATCCTTCCAAGGTCGGTCAAATGAGGACGCAGCTTACTGGGGGGAAAGTGTAGATGACTGGGGAAGGCAATGGCAAATCACCCCGTAAAAAGTCTGCTGTGAAAACGTTGTGAAAGCAACATCACCCCAGAGTCAGAAACGACTGGTGCTTGCACAGGGGACCTTTCCCTTCCTTCAATGGGGTAATAACGCCGAAGATATTTCTGACTCAAGAAATATCTGGGGACCTTGGGGGTGGAGCCAGGAGATTTTGGGGGTGGGAGCCAGGAGATTTTGGGACTGGAGTCAGGAGATTTTGGGAGTGGAGCCAGGAGACTTTGGGGGTGGAGCCGGGAGCAAGGGTGTGACAAGCACAATTGAATTCTGAAGGCAGTGCTGGCCCTCATCTTTAAAGAGACCGCACTCCTTTTAAATGCCTTCCCTCCATTTGAAAATAATGCACGTTTAAGGGCATCTTCTTTGGAGGCTCATAGAACTGGACCCCTTGGTCCAATCGTTTTGAAACTTGGGGGTTATTTTGAGGAGAGTCATCAGATGCTATGCTGAAACTGTGGTGCCTCTACCTCAAAAACAGCCCCCCCCCGAGGTCCAGATAGCAGCAGATCAATTCTCCATTATACCCTACGGGAGTTGGTCTCCATAGGGAATAATGGAGTGCTCAGCAGACATTTCCCTCCCCCTTCCTGCTTTCTGATGATCCTGAAGCAGGGGGAGGGTCTCCAAACTGGGGGATTCCTTGCCCCCAATGCTATAGACTTGATCTTCCAAAGTGGCCATTTTCTCCAGGGAAACTGATCTCTGTCGCCTGGAGATCAGCTGTAATACCAGGGGATCTCCAGCCACCTCCTGGAGGTTGGTACCAGAGGATACAGCAAGTACTAGACTGAATGAATTCACATAAGTATTTTGAATAGAGATCTGTTACTGTGGACTGTGATCTCTTCTGTATCCTCTGATCTCTTCTGTATCCTCTGCACAATCCTCTCCTTTCGTTACTGTTTACCTCCTGAAGGCTGACAATGCTATAATCTCCAGACTACACAGATCAGTTCCCCTAGAGCAGGGGTGGCCAAACTGTGGCTCAGGAGCCACATGTGGCTCCTTCACACATATTATGTATCTCTCAATGCCCCCGCCCCCCACCCCATCGGCCAGCTTGGAGCGGACATTTCTCTCTTTAAATCACTTAAAGAGTCACAAATTGGCAGCTTGGAGAATGTACTAAAAGTTAAAGTTGCTTTCTTTCCAACTCTCCTTCCCTTCCTTCCTTCCTTCCTTCCTGGGAGCCAGTTTGGTGTAGTGGTTAAGTGCGCAGACTCTTATCTGGGAGAACCTGGTTTGATTCCCCACTCCTCCACTTGCAGCTGCTGGAATGGCCTTGGGTCAGCCACAGCTCTGGCAGAGATTGTCCTTGAAAGGGCAGCTTCTGGGAGAGCCTTCTCAGCTCCACCCACCTCACAGGGTGTCTGTTGTGGGGGAGGAAGATAAAGGAGATTGTGAGCTGCTCTGAGACTCTGAAATTCAGGGTGGAGGGCAGAATATAAATCCAATGTCTTCTTCTTCTCCTTCCTCCCTCCCTCCCTCCCTAACATCTGATGTTCATGTCTTACGGCTCTCAAACATCTGACATTTATTCTATGTGGCTCTTACGTTAAACTAGTTTGGCCACCCCTGTCCTAGAGGAAATGGATGCTTTGAAGAACAGACTCTAAGGCATTGTACCCCTCTGAAATTCTCATCTTCTCCAGGCCCCATCCTCAAACTTTGCAATCTGGAGCTGGACACCTGACCCCTCACACCTCCTCGCCGGTGGCTGGGAGCGGGGGGGGGGGAGACCTGGGAACTCCACTTCCAGGGTCAAGAGAGGCCCCGGTCACTTCCAATTTTGGAAGCCCCTGCTGTCTTTTTTAAAACGAAGGAATACCAAAGGAGGGTTGCAAAAATGGCAGCATATTTTAAACCCTTAGAGGGAGAATGACAGATTAACGGTAGGGCTGCCCGCTCTGGGTTGGGAAATTCCTGGAGATTTGGGAGGGGGTGGAGCCTGGGGAGGGTGGGGTTTGGGGAGCGGAGAGACCTTAGCAAGTGCAAATGCTATACTGCCCACCTTCCATCACTGCCATTTTTTCTCAGGTGAACTGATCTCTGTCACCTAGAGATCAGATGTAAGCCAGGGAGATCTCCAGGCAATACCCGGAGGCTGGCAAGTTAGGCAGCGGTTTTTCTCCGGGCCAGGAGTCCTGGAGGTTTTTTCTCATCTTCTGGGGATTAAGTAGGGATCCCTGGGTTTAAGAACATAAGAACTTCAGAGAAGCCATGTTGGATCAGGCCAATGGCCCATCCAGTCCAACACTCTGTGTCACACAGTGGCCAAAAAAAACCAGGAGCCATCTGGAGGTCCATCAGTGGGGCCAGGACACTAAAAGCCTTCCTACTGTGCCTCCCCCAAGCACCAAGAATACAAAGCATCATGGCTCCAGACATAAGAACATAAGAGAAGCCATCTTGGATCAGGCCAACGGTCCATCCAGTCCAACACTCTGTGTCACACAGTGGCCAAAACAACCAAGTGCCATCAGGAGGTCCATCAGTGGAGCCAGGACACTAGAAGCCTTCCTACTGTGCACCCCCAAGCACAAGAATACAAAGCATCACGGCCCCAGACATAAGAATGTAAGAGAAGCCATCTTGGATCAGGCCAATGGTCCATCCAGTCCAACCCTGTGTCACACAGTGGCCAAAAAACCCCCAAGTGCCATCAGGAGGTCCATCAGTGAGGCCAGGATACCAGGACACCCTGTTGCCCTCCTCAAGCAGCGAGAATACAGCGCGTCACTTGCCCCAGACAGAGAGCTCCAACAGTACGTTGTGGCTAATAGCCACTGATGGACCTCTGCTCCAGATGTTGATCCAATCTCCTCTTGAAGCTGGCTATGCTTGTAGCCGCCACAACCTCCTGTGGCAGTGAATTCCACTGTGTGGAATTTGTGCGGGGGGCGGGGGGGAGGCATTGGTGAAATTCCTGCATTGTGCAAGGGGTTGAACTAGATAACTCTGGAGGTCCCTTCCGACTCTATGATTCTGAGCCTATATACCATAGCAATCACTGTTCAAAGCAACCATTTTCTCCAGGGGGAATTGTCCCCTATTTCTGGAGACCAATCGCGATTGCGGGAGATCTCCAGGTCCCTCCTGAAGGTTGGCATCCCTATGACTAATGAGATGGAGGTTTAAAGATGTCATTGTATCCTGTCAGTGTATCTCTGAGACTGCGCAAAACATAACAAAATCTAAATTTGAGGCCTTCTTTTAAAGTGAGGTCTGGGCCAAACAGCTCTCCTAATCTCTAAGGTTGCCATGCCAACTCTGGCCTTAGAAATTCCTGGCGATTCAGGGGTGGTGTTTGTGGAGGAAGGATTTTGGAGGGATTTCTCCGATATACCACAGCTCCAGTCCTCTGAAGCTACCATATTCTCCGGAGGAACTGATCTCTGGGGGCTGGCAAACCCCCCCCCTTCCCGCTCATGGTAAGCCCTTTCTGAAGGCACTGTGACCCTCCACTTCACACCAAACCACAAGTCACTGCTCAAAGATTTCGAATTCCCTCATCCACGCATGCCTGATGTCCAACTTTCTCCTCCATATCTGTCACAATCGCCTAAAAGCACTCTGCGGATCGTAAAAACTTGGCGTCAGACAGCAAGGACAAGTGCTGTCGATAAATTTCTAACCAGAGAGGTGCCAGCGATCAACTTTGCCTAAAAGTCAGGCTTGGATGGTGTCTGCTCTGCTGTGATTCACCGGGAAAACAGGAAACCCACAAGACTGCAGTACTGCGCATGGAATTGAGTCCAGGGTTCGTAATTGTTCTCTGAGAAAGCATGCTTTTAGGCCGTAAGGCTGCAAAGAGAGGCTTGAAAGTATGCGGACAATGCCAAAAGAGGAACTGGATATCCATGGGCTTCACACAAGCTCGATAAAACAAAATAGGATTTCTATGGGTCCAAGATCAGGGGCTTCAGTGCTTTTATGCCCCTTTTCCTGATGAACAGGAGCAGAATAAATTGTGAAGAAGAAGAGAAGGAAGAAGAAGAAGAAAGAAGAAGGCTGCAGATTTATATCCCGCCCTTCTCTCTGAATCAGAGACTCAGAGCGGCTTTCAATCTCCTATATCTTCTCCCCGCACAACAGACACCCTGTGAGGTGGGTGGGGCTGAGAGGGCTCTCACAGCCGCTGCCCTTTCAAGGACAACTCCTACGAGAGCTGTGGCTGACCCAAGGCCATTCCAGTAGCTGCAAGTGAAGGAGTGGGGGATCAAACCCAGTTCTCCCAGATAAGAGTCCGCACACTTAACCACTACACCAAACTGGCTATAAGCATGCTAGTGTGCTTAATGCAAATAATATATAGACTGCAGAATTCATCTATGGATAGCACAGAGTTTGTGTTATCTGGGTGAAGAATGCAGGGGTACATCACAACCAGACAACCATGACACACCTTTCGATTCAGAATCCTCACCTTCAGGGCTTTCTTTGTAGCAGGAACTGCTTTGCATATTAGGCCACCTCCCCCCCCCCGACGTAGCCAATCCTCCTGGAGCTTACATTAGCCCCTGTACTAAGAATCCTGTAAGCTCCAGGAGGATTGGCTACATTGGGGGGTGGGCTTAATATTCAAAGGAGTTCCTACTACAATTCCTGAGGGAAATGCACTCTGTATATTCTAGAGAAGGGGTGGACAAACTTCCTTAATGTAAGAGCCACATAGAATAAATGTTGGATGTTTGAGGGAGGGAGGGAAGGAAGGAAGGAAGGAAGGAAGGAAGGAAGGAAGGAAGGAAGGAAGGAAGGAAGGAAGGAAGGAAGGAAGGAAGGAAGGAAGGAAGGAAGGAAGGAAGGAAGGAAAATAAATGGGGAAAGGAGGGAGAGGTGGGGAAAAAGCAACTTCAGCTTTAAATGCATTCTCCAAGCTGCCGGCTGGCTTGGCTTGGAGAAGCGGTTTAAAGAGAGAAATGCTATCTCCCAGTTGGACAACGGGGCAATGGAGGCTTCAAGAGCCTCACAATATGCATGAAAGAGCCACGTGTTGCTCCCGTCCCAGGCCACAGTTTGGCCACCCCTGTCCTAGCGAAACCCCACTCTTCAAGTAGGACTCGAGATCTCCCAGAATTACTACTGATCTCCAGAGGACAGAGATGAGTTTGTGGAGAGAAAATGGCTGCTATTGGAAGGTAGACTCTATGGCATTAGAAGATGAAGAAGAGATAGGATGTACACCCCGCCCTTCACTACCCAAAGGAGTCTCAGAGCGCTTACAATCTCCTTTCCCTTCCCCTCCCCACAAACAGACACCCTGTGAGGTAGGTGGGGCTGAGAGAGCTCTGACAGAAACTGCTTTTGAGCAGAACAGCTCTGAGAGAGTTATGACTGACCCAAGGTCACTCCAGCAGTTGCATGCGTAGGAGTGGGGAATCAAACCCGGTTCACCTAGGGACTGTAAACAGCGTTGACAAAAATGTGTCAAGGATACGTTTTTTTGTTGGCTAGTAGCCAAGGCAGCTGATTGGGATAGGGTGGCCAACTCCAGGTGGGGAAATTCCTGGAGATTTGGGAGTGAAGCCTGGGGATGGCTGGGTTTGGGAAAGGAAGGGACTTTAGCAGGGTAAAATGCCACAGAGTCCACCCTACAAAGATGCCTTTTTTTCTCTTGGGGAAATTATCTTTGTCATCCTTGTCAGGTGGTGGCAGCCACAGGAATAAACAGCTTTAAAAGGAGGTTAGATAGATTCATTGAGGGTCAGTCTATCGATGGCTAATAACCATGGTGACTGAGAGGAACCTTCAGATTCAGCAGCACTAAATGCTGAATCCCAGAGCCAGGAAGCAACATCAGGAGAAGCCCTCGGCCTCTCTGCCCTGTTGTTGGCCCTCCAGAGGAACTGGTTGGCCGCTGCATGAGACAGGAAGCTGGGCTAGATGGACCACTGGTCTGATCCAGCAGGGCTCTTCTGATGTTCATATGAAGGCCTCAGCCTCTCTGCCCTGTTGTTGGCCCTCCAGAGCAACTGGGTGGCTACTGTTTGGGACAGGATGCTGGACTATATGGACCACTGGTCTCATCCAGCAGGGCTCTTCTCATGTTCTTATCAGGAGAAGGCCTCAGCCTCTCTATCCAGAGGAACTGGTCGGCCACTGTGTGAGACAGCATGCTGGACTAGAAGGACCACTGGTCGGATCCAGTATGGCTCTTCTGATGTTCTTATGAAGGCCTTGGCCTCTATACCCTGTTGCTGGCCCTCAAGAGGAACTGGTTGGCCACTGCGTGAGACAGCATGCTAGACTAGATGGACTATTGGTCTGATCCAGCAGGGCTCTTCTTATGTTCTTATCAGGAGAAGGCCTCAGCCTCTCTATCCAGAGGAACTGGTTGGCCACTGCGTGAGACAGCATGCTAGACTAGATGGACTATTGGTCAGATCCAGCAGGGCTCTTCTTATGTTCTTATCTGGAGAGCAGTCGTAATTCTGGGAGATCTCTGGGCCCCACCATGAGGCTGGCAACCACAGATGGAGACCTTCAGGTTTTCAGATACTAGGAAGCATCCAACCAGTGAGGGTTACTGCTGGCTGGTTCTACTTAAGGACTTTGCTGCATAACGCAGCTGATCATTGCTGGAAACAGGATGGTGGCCCAGATGGACCGCTGGTTCTGATCCGACATTACTGCTCTGACGTTCTCACAAAAGTTGGTTCGCTCCTCCAGGATCGCACATGCATCTTGCTGGAACCGAGGGTTCAGTCACAATGCATGAAACCTAGGGTTGCCAACTCCAATTCAATAAATATCTGGGGTCATTGGGGGTGGAGCCAGGAGACTTTGGGGGTGGAGCCAGGAGCAAGGGTGTGACAAGCACAATTGAACTCCAAAGGCAGTTCTGGCCATCACATTTAAGGGGAGCACACATCTTTTAAATGCCTTCCCTCCTTTGGAAATAATGAAGGATAGGGGCACCTTCTTTTGGGACTCAAAGAATTGAACCCCCTGCTCCAATCCTTTTGAAACTTGGCGGGCATTTTGGAGAGAGGCCCTGGATGCTATGCTGAAAATATGGTGCTTCTACCTCAAAAAACAGCTCTCCTAGCCCCAGATAACCGCAGATCAATTCTCCATTATACCCTAAGGGAATCGGTTTCCATAGGGAATAATGGAGTGCCCAGCAGATATTTCCCTCCCTCCACCTGAGGACCCTGAAGCAGGGGGAGGGCCTCCAAAATCGGGGGATCCCCTGCCCCCACCTGGGGATTGGCAACACACTGATGTTGTGCTTACCCGCACGCAAACATGGCACAAGTAAGCCCTGAACCCCCTGCCCAAACAAGCCACCGAGCCGTTCCCCACGTGGGGAAGTCGGTGGGTGGGGGGGTTATTTGTCCGCCTGCAGCGCGTTTCAGTTGGGGCCGGCTCCCCACGCTCCGCCAGCCCTTTTCCATTACAAGTGTTTGATCAGAATTCCATTTTCAGTGGCAGCCTGTTCTCTCTCCCCGGCCCGGCCATAAATAATTCAATTCCTACCGACGCTTTGCTTGCTGCCTGGAAATTTATTTATTTCATTCCCTTCCCTTTGGTTACACGTTAAGTGACTTCGCCCATAAAGAGAAATTACTCAGCAACCAACAATAAGAGCTCAGAATCGCTGACCAAGCGGTCTCTGGGTCAGGGAAGCCCTGCGCTGGAAACACACACACAAGCACACACACGGAGAAGGGGCTGGGAGGGTAGAAGTTTCCCTCACCATGACAACAAGAATATCCTGGGGTGGATTTTTGTTGTTGTTCAGTCGCACAGTCAAGTCTGACTCTGCGACCCCACGGACCGAGTCACACCAGGCCCTCCTGTCTTCCACCATCCTCCAAAGTCTGCTCAAAGTTGTGTTGGTTACATCAGTAGAGCTGTCCAGCCATCTCATCTTTTGCCCTCCCCTTCTCCTTTTGCTTTCTGTCTTTCCCAGCATCAGGATCCTCTCCCGTGAATGCTCCCTGGAGAAGATTCTGATTTTTACCAGATTTTTACCAGAGGATATCTTTTGGTGCTAGGTGCAGCTAAATCTGAGGTGGGAGAGGACGACTCTGGGGGAGTGCTTTCACCCAGTGACTGTTTGCAAGTGGATTTTGCTATTTGCACACAGTAAAAATAGCGCAGGGACGGTGGCTCAGTGGCAGAGCATCTGCTTGGTAAGCAGAAGGTCCCAGGTTCAATCCTCGGCATCTCCAACTAAAAAGGGCCCAGGCAAGTAGGCATGAAAAACCTCAGCTGGAGACCCTGGAGAGCCACTGCCAGTCTGAGTAGACAATACTGACTCTGATGGACTGAGAGTCTGATTCAGTAGAAGGCAGTTTCATATGTTCACACGTCCAAATCCAGTTGCAATCCAGTGTTATTTAGTGTGTGTCGAACTCATTTGTAATGAGGGCTGGATCTGACATGAGACCTTGTTGGGTTGGGATGAGCCATGTTGGGCCAGGCCATGTGTATCTATTTAAGATTAGGTAGCAGAGATATAAACTTTATAAAGGACAAAGACAAACACAATTAATTTAAAAAAAAAAAACCTTAAAATGAAGCATGCTTAAAACATTAGCACTCATTGATCTTAAAGGTGCTTTCTTTGTATCTCTCCCACGAGATCCGGGAAAGTGGACAAAGGAAGATCTGGCTCTTTCCTCCCTTCCCCAGGGGGCCAGGAGGGGGAGGAGGTTCAGCCAATAGAAGGAAAAGAGGCTTGGCCCAGGAGTTCTGCTGTGCGATTGAGAGACCCTGGCAAAGCAAGCTCTCTCCCTCCCCCCTTCCTCCCCAAGGGAGGAGCCTCAGCCAACGAAGAAAATAGAGACTTTGCTCTGTAGCTCCTGTGCAATTGAGCAGGTCTTGCAAAGCAAGCTGTGATGCAGAAGGAAGCAAGAGAGGAAGAAGGAAGCAAATGACAGCCAGTTGCTCGGGGGCCTGATAGGAGTCCTCTGAGGGCCTGATTCAGCCCCCAGGCCACATGTTTGACACCCCTGCGCTAGAGGATAAGCCCTGGGTGCAGCTGAATCTGGTGTGGGAGCAAGGTGTCTAGCTCTGGGTTGGGAAATACCTGGAGATTTTGGGGTTGGAGTCTGGGATTTGGGGAAGACAGTGGGTCCTCAGTGGGTCACAGTGCCATAGAGCCCACCTTCCAAAAACAGCCATTTGCTCCAGTGGACCTGATCTCTATAACCTGCAGACCAGTTGTAATTCCAGGAGATCTCCAGTCACCACCTGGAGACTAGCAACTAGGTGGGACAGAGAGGGGGGGTAGAAGGCGTGGAGCAGAAGGAGAGGGGGCAGTGGCCACTGCTGCAGCGTTTTACGCCCCCCCCACCTAAAAATATATCCGCTGGGGCCCCCCCCATCAAAATTTTTCTGGCTACGGGCCTGGACTTTGGGGGTGGGGCCAGGAGAAAAGATGTGACAAGCACGATTGAGCTCCATAGAGAGTTCTGGCCATCACATTCAAAGGGACCATGCTCCTTTCAAATGCCTTCCTCCCATAGGAAATAATGGGGGACAGGGGCACCTTCCTTGCGGGCTCACAGAATTGGACATATGAACACATATGAACATATGAAGCTGCCTTCTACTGCATCAGACCCTCGGTCCATCAAAGTCAGTATTGTCTAGTCAGACTGGCAGCGGCTCTCCAGGGTCTCAAGCTGAGGTTTTTCACACCTACTTTTTCACACCTACTTTCACGCCTACTTGCCTGGACCCTTTTTAGTTGGAGATGCCGGGGATTGAACCTGGGACCTTCTGCTTACCAAGCAGATGCTCTGCTACTGAGCCACCGTCCCTCCCCCTCATCCAATCTTTTTAAAACTTGAGGGGTGTTTTTGGGAGAGGTTCCGAATGGCTGTGAATTTGGTGTCTACCTCAAATACCTCTGGAGCCCCAGGTACCCACAGATCAATTCTCCATTATACCCTATGGGAATTGATCTTGGAGACAGTGGACATGGACATGCCTTCACTCCACTTAGAGGGCAAGTCAGCAGAAGATGCAGAAAATCTCTGGAAACCTTTTTAGGATTGGCTTAATGCAGGAATGACCAAACTGTGACTCAGGAGCCACATGTGGCTCTTTTACACATATTGTGTGGCTCTCAAAGCCCCCATTGCCTCATTGGCCAGCTTGGAGAAGGCATTTGTCTCTTCACTTCACCAAGCCAGCTGGCTGCTTGCAGAATGCATTAAAAAGGTTCAAGTTGCTTTTTTTCCCCACCTCTCTCTCCCTCCTTCCCCTTCCCATCTATTTTCTTTCTTTCCAACATCTGACGTTCATGTCTTGTGGCTCTCAAACATCTGAAATTTATTCTATGTGGCTCTTACATTAAGCACGTTTGGCCACCCCTGGCTTAACATTTTGATTTGATCTATGTACTTTATATATCGCACAGTGCATTTCATCCCTCTATGCCTGAATGTTTCAATGTGAAATAGCAAATCATTTATAGTAACTGATAGTCGACAACTTTATTTAGACTAGGTTATTATTTTATAATCAAAAAGATGCAGAAATTAAGGGGATGGGTTTTTTTAAAAAACTTTCAGATTCCTTTTCTTTGTTCCTTCTGTATCCCGTACCCCCTTTTCCTAAAACTTGAATAAAATACATTAAAATGGAAATCGGTCTCCATAGGGAATAACGGAGCGCCCAGCAACAATTTCCCCCCTCCTCGCTTTCTGATGACCCTGAAGTGGGGGGGGGAGGGCTCCAAACCAGGGGGATCCCCTGTCCCCACCTGGGGATGAGGAGAGCCAGTTTGGTGTAGTGGTATAGATAACCCCCTGCATCTTTAAAAGCATCTTCCATTCTTTTTTCCTCCACAAGTGGGAACCTTTCCTTTCGTGGAATATGGGCTCTCCAGTTCAATGTGGTTTGATATCATCTACAGACTATCTTCCTCTACTAGCATTGCACTGTTCTCCTCTATCCTTTCATTCCTATTCCCCTCTCTCCTTAACCCCCTTCCTCCCTTTCTTTTTCTTTTTAAGTTGTGTCTGTTCGTCTCTTTTTTTGTTTTGTTTTGTGTGTGTGTGTGTGTGTTTTAACGAGGGCACCTAGAACTATTTATATGGTCACCGGAATTGACAATATTCATTTTGTTTTGAGATTTTGGAAATGCCCTCTGTACTTTACTCTTACATTTGCCAATGTTTGGTATACGAAGAAAGGTATGTATATTTTGGTGTTGATTCTTTTAATAAAGCTGGATTGTATTTTTTTTTTTTTAAAAAAAAGCATCTTCCGGCCTCTGTGGCGGCACAGCTTGCTCCCAGCCTAGAGAGAAGACGGCTGAGCTGAGCCACAGGGCTCCTTTGAATCTCTACTCTGATGCCTGAAGGGCCTTTTTTTGTTGCACTGATTAGCCAAACAAGGAAGAAAAGGGAGACCAGGCAGCTGAGGGGGAAAAGATCCCAGGGGAGGGAAGGAGCTAAAGGGCATGGTGTCCGGCAGAGGCTGACAGGAGAGGGCAAAGAGGAGGGCTAGGCAGTGGGGTAGGTCCAGTCAGGAGGGGAGAGAAGAAGCCATCGATGGGAGGGGGGTCAGGGCTGCCGACTTCCACGTGGGGAGGGGGTGCTGGAATTCTCCTAAAATTACAACCCGTCTCAGACTACAGAGATCAGTTCCCCTGGAGTAGGGGTGGCCAAACTTGCTTAACGTAAGAGCCACGTAGAATAAACAGCAGAGGTTTGAGAGCCACAAGGAAGGAAGGAAGGAAGGAAGGAAGGAAGGAAGGAAGGAAGGAAGGAAGGAAGGAAGGAAGGAAGGAAGGAAGGAAGGAAGGAAGGAAGGAAGGAAGGAAGGAAGGAAGGAAGGAAGGAAGGAAGGAAGGAAGGAAGGAAGGAAAATAGATGGGAAGAGAGGGAGAGGTGGAAAGGAAGCAATTTTAACTCTCCAGACTGCTGAGATCCGTTCCCCTGGAGAACATGGATGCTTTGGATGGCAGGCCCCCATTTTTTTGCCTTCAGGCAGTCCACAGAAATGCTTGATATTTTATTTAGTGAACAGAACACTGCTGCAGTGCAGAGAGTCAGTGGCATTCCGATTTTACAGATGAAGGAAAGAAGAAGAAGAAGAGGGGGGGGGGAGGAGGAGGAGCTAGGATTTCTACCTTGCCCTTCATTCAGAGGCTCAGAGCAGTTTACAATCCCCTTCCCTTCCTCTCCCCACAATAGACACCCTGTGAGGTAGGTGGGGCTGAGAGAGCTCTGAAAGAGAGAGAGGCAGAAACAATTCTAGGAGCCCCAAAAGAAGGTGCCGCTATCCTTCATTATTTCCAGGGGAGAAAAGGCATTCAAAAGGTGTGCAGTCCCTTGAAATGTGATGGCCAGAACTCCCTTTGGAGTTCAACTGTGTTTGTCACAACCTTGCTTCTGGCTCCACCCCCCAATGTCTCCTGGCTCCACCCCCAAAGTCCTCAGAGATTTCTTGAATTGGACCTGGCAACCCTAGCCGGGATGAAGAATGACCAGCTGGGGCCGGATTAAAGCCGTGTGGAGGCCCCTAGGCAGTCAAAATCTTTAGGGGGGCCCCTCGCAAATGAGCCCCGTATGAACCCTGGAGGTCATTACGTTGGGCCACCCAACATCTTCTGACCATCCCTGGCCCAAAGGACATCCGCCTTGCTTCGACCACGGCCAGGGCTTTTTCGGTCCTTGGCCCCAACCTGGTAGAATCAGCTCCCTTTGGGAGGTCCGGGCCCTCCTGGATCTGTTACCATTCCGGAGGGCCTGTAAGACGGAGCTGTTCCGCCAGGCCTTTGGCTGAGGCGGGCGGGCGTCCTTATTTAGTCATACCATCTAACCGGCCTCCCAACACTTGACTACCATCGGGATTGGAGGAAATCGGGCCGATATAGCTGGCATCTTCGGACGCCTAAATTGTGTCTACCTTATCCACACTGCCTTAACTTACATGAAATCCGAGCTATCGGCTCAACTGTCCATTGTCTTAAACTTTTAATATGTTTGAATTGTTTAACTGTTTATCTGTTGATGTATTGTCGGCTTTTAACTGTTCAATGTGTTGGAATCCGCCCTGAGCCCTTCTGGGAAAGAGCGGAATACAAATCCACAGCAATAAAATAGAATCATAGAATCATAGAGGTGGAAGGGACCTCTAGGGTCATCTAGTCCAACCCCCTGCGCAATGCAGGAAACAATGCAGAAATGGAAACGATAAATAAATTATCTCAGAGGCGGAGCACCTGCCCTGCAACCTGTGGTCCCCACTGCAGCCTGCAAGCACCTTCTCAAAAGCCCCTTTGACAAAGCTGCGGGAGAGAGGCAAACTTGGCGACGACACCAGCAGCAGCCGCGTCAGGCAAGTCAGGCAAAGAGCGGCTCAGTTGCTGGCTGTGTGTGCAGGCTGAGAGGGCTGTAAGCAAGGGGAAACCGGGGGGGGGGGGAGTCCTGGTGCCCCTAAAGGTGTGGGGGCCCATAGGCCAGTGCCTACTTCACCTAATTGTTAATCCGGCCCTGACGACCAGGGCACAAGAAGTCACCTTGCCTTCTGGCCGGGTTCCAGGGTGGGGAATGGCACAGACACCCCTACGCGCCTTACAGTGGCGAGGAAACATCCACAGAATCGGGAGCTGCGGTTCATTAATGTGCTTCAGGGTGTTTCACATGGGCGGTTCGTCGATGCTGGGAAGCGGGAGGGGGGGGCCAGTTTGCCGACAGTGGGTGTCTCCCTGGTACACACAGAGGCGAGTTATTAAAACTTAATTGAGCGGATGGGAACAAGGCAGCTAATTAAGCTTCCCAATAATGGGAGCTGCTGGATTGTGGGAGCCGGGAGCAGACAGAGAGAGAGAGAGAGAGAGAGAGAGAGAGAGGTTTGCGGGGGGGGGGGGGCGTAAAGAGGAAGATCAGGGCTCCTGGGTCCAAAAACACCCACCCCAAACACACACACAAACACACTGAAGGCCTGGGAGAAAGCTGTGGAGGAGGCGGGAGCCAAGATGGTTTCTGTACCACGGGCCCGTGGCTCTTAGCAAAGGCCTACCCAAGCCCGGAGGCGGGGTAGGGGAGAGACAATGCAGAGTTCTTGCTAGCTCAGCGCTGACACCGGGGAAACGTTCTAGCAACCAGTGGATTCTCATTAAGTTTGGACAGGGCTGGGAGGGAAAGAAAGATGAGCCCCTCTTTCGGTCCTAGCCCGTCGCCACCTGTTTATCGCCCTGGTTCTGTCCAGCGGGGCTTCTGCTATTCCCAGATCCCCTCCCCAAAATCCTGGATTTCTTCCTCTCTTGTCACGGTTCCAAACCAGGCCCGGGCAAAACCTGTGCTCTTGCAGGAACCAGCTTGTCTTCCGTGGCTTGAAATCTGCAGATAATACCACTGCAGAGAGACGCTGCTGGCGCCACTAACTGGAAAACGCTTTACTCCACAGTGTGGGCTGTCCTGCGTGAGCCCTGTAGCCCTGTCGTACCGCAGCATTGCCTCAGATTTTTAGGTAACCCACCGCTTCCTCTTCAGGGGGGCAGGAGATTTGGATGCCCCTCCATCCTCTCCCAGAACTGAAATTCACAGCCAGCTGTTCCAGCTGGCAGGATAATCAACAGACCTGTTCTCTCCCCCCCCCCCCCACCGCCTCTTTCTCTCCAGCTATCCGGGAAATTGCTCATTCATTCATTTGCTCGCTCGCTCCTGGATCAGAGGCAAGCTAGGAAGGCACCATCTCTTAAATTCTCACCTGTCCTCATGCACAATCACACACAAGGCTGCCTTCTACTGAATCGGACCTTCGGTTCGGTGGGGTCTGCAACGTCTACTCCAGGGGTGGCCAAACAAGCTTAACCTAAGAGTCATAGAGTATAAATGTCGGGTGTTTGAGAACCGCGAGACATAAGAACATGAGAGGCCATGTTGGATCAGGCCAATGGCCCATCCAGTCCAACACTCTGTATCACACGGTGGCTAAAAAACCCAAGTGCCATCAGGAGGTCCACCAGTGGGGCTGGAAGCCCTCCCCCCAAACACCAAGAATACAGAGCATCACTGCCCCAGACAGAGTTCCAACAATACGCTGTGGCTAATAGCCACTGATGGACCTCTGCTCCATATGCTTATCCAATTCCCTCTTGAAGCTGTCTAGGCTTGCAGCCTCCACCACTTCCTGTGGCAGCGAATTCCACGTGTTAATCATCCTTTAGGTAAAGAAGTACTTCCTTTTATCAGTTCTAACCCGACTGATCAACAATTTCATTGAATGCCCACGAGTTCTGAGGAAGGAAGGAAGGAAGGAAGGAAGGAAGGAAGGAAGGAAGGAAGGAAGGAAGGAAGGAAGGAAGGAAGGAAGGAAGGAAGGAAGGAAGGAAGGAAGGAAGGGAGGGAGGGAGGGTGGAGGGAGACGTGGAAAGAAAGCAACTTTAATTTTAAGGAAGGAAGGTGGGGAGGGTGGAGGGAGATGTGGAAAGAAAGCAATTAATTTTAAATGCATTCTCCAAGCTGCCGGCTGGCTTGACTTGGAAAAATGATTTAAAGAGATAACTGCCTTCTTCAAGCTGGATGACATGGCAGTGGGGATTTAGAGAGCCGCACAATATGTGTGAAAGAGCCACATGTGGCTCCCGAGCCACAGTTTGGCCACCCCTGGTCTATTCATTCTGGCAGCAGCTCTCTGGGGGTCTCAGGCAAGAGGTCTTTCATGTCACCTGGTCCTTTTTAACTGGAGGCGCCGGGGATTGAACGTGAGACCTGCTGAAGGCAAAGCAGAGGCTCTTCCACTGGGCCATAGCACCTCCCTGCTCCTTTTGCAACCAGGTTGCCAGCTCTGGGTTGGGAAATTCCTGGAGATTTTGAGGTAGAGCCTGGAAACGACAGGGTTTTGAAGTCTAAAGCCACAGAGTCCACCCTCCAGGGGAACTGATCTTTACAGTGTGGAGATCAGCTGTCTTCCCAGGACAGGGGTGGCCAAACTTGTATAACTTAAGAGCCACATAGAACAAATGTCAGATGTTTGAGAATCGCAAGACCTGAGCGTCAGATGTTTGACAGCCACAAGGCAAGAAGGCAGGCAAATAGATGGGGGATGGAGGAGGGAGGGAGAGGTATAAATAAAGCAACTTTAAATGCATTATCCAAGCCACCAGCTGGCTTGGCTTAGGGAAGTGATTTAAAGAGAGAAATGCCTTCTCCAAGCTGGCCGAAAGGGTGGGGCTTCGAGAGCCACAAAATATGTGTGAAAGAGCCACATGTGGCTCCTGAGCCACAGTTGGGCCACCCCTGTTCCAGGAAATTTCCAGGCCCCAAAAGGAGGTTGGCAACCAGTGTTCCCTCTAAGCTGAGATTAAGATCTAAGATTTTTAGCCTCCAACTCTCATTTTTTGTCTTTGCACAGGAAGGATGACCCCAGAGCACAATAATTTATGCAGCGGCTCACAACTTTAATGCCAGCAGCTCACAAAGTAGCATTTTTGGCTCACAAGACTGCAGCTTAGAGGGAACACTGCTGGCAACCCTATAAGGCAGAAGCAGCCCCATGGTGCAGAGTGGTAAAGCTGCACTACTGCAGTCCTAAGCAATGCTCACGACCTGAGTTCAATCCCAGCGGAAGGTGGGTTCAGGTAGCTGGCTCCAGGTCGACTCAGCCTTCCATCCCTTCCGAGGTTGGTAAAACGAAGACCCAGCTTGCTGGGGGGAAAGTGTAGATGACTGGGGAAGGCAATGGCAAACCACCCCGTAAAAAGTCTGCCATGAAAACGTCATGATGCAACGTCAGCCCAGAGTCAGAAACGACTGGTGCTTACACGCCTCAGGACCAGAAGCTGTTGAGGATACTTTGCAGGTCTTTTTTTTGTGTAGCAGGAGCTCCTTTGCATATTAGGCCACACCTCCCTGATGTAGCCAATCCTCCTGCAGCTTACAGGACTCTTCTTACAGGGCCTATTGTAAGCTCTTGGAGGATTGGCTACATCAGGGAGGTGTGGCCTAATAAGCAAAGGAGTTCCTGCTTCAAGAAAAAGCCCTGACACTTTGGAAGGTTTTTCTGGTCACCTTCCAGGCCAACCGTTCCTCTGCTCCTTTTGAAGGATGTGTGCTGACCAAAAGGAGCAGTCAGAAGCTGAGCACATGGGGCCTTAACGGGCCCAGCTAGGGTTGCCAACTCTGGGCTGGGGAATTCCTGGAGATGTGGAAGTAGAGCCTGCACACATAGGGATTTGGTGCAGAGAGGACGTCGGTGGGGGATATTGTAAATCCCACCCTCCAAAACTGCTGTTTTCTCCGCTGATCTCTGTCGCCTGGAGATGAGTTGTAATTCTGGGAAATTCCCAGACCCCACCTGGAGGCTGGCAAGCCTGGCTTAGTCGCTGCTAGGGCTGCCAAGTCCAATTCAAGAAATATCTGGGGACATTGGGGGTGGAGCCAGGAGCATGGGTGTGACAAGCATCACTGAACTCCAAAGGGAGTGCTGGCCATCACATTTAAAGGGACCACACACCTTTTCAATGCCTTCCTTCCATAGGAAATAATGAAGGATAGGGGCACCTTCTTTGGGGGCTCATAGAACTGAACCCCTTGGTCCGATCTTTTTGAAACTTGGAAGGTGTTTTGAGAAGAGGCATCGGATGCTATGCTGCAAATTTGGTGCCTCTACCTCAAAAAACAGCCCCCCAGAGCCCCAGATAACTGCAGATCAATTCTCCATTTTACCCTATGGGAATTGGTCTCCCTAGGGAATAATGGCGTACTCAGCAGACTTTTTCTCCGCCCCCCCTTGCTGATGACTCTGAAGCAGGGGGAGGGCCTCCAAACTGGGGATCTCCTGCCCCCACCTGTGGACTGGCAACCCTAGTCACCCTAGGAGCAGAGCAGGTAAAGAGAAGCGCCAACCCCGGAAGAGAGTCTGAGTCGGGACGAGGCGCCCAGGAAGTGGTGCCTTCTAATGCGTAGGTGACTCCACCGCTTCCTCAGCCGCTGTGAAATGTCACCTCCAGCTAATCCTTCCTGAGGGTGCCATATGAGCTATTCGAGGGAATCATGATTAGAACAGCCGCTGTCGTTGAGACAAGCAGAAAACAGACTGCTGCAGAGGCAGCCAGACTGTTGTAAGGCCTCCGGGACCAGGGGTAGAGGTGCCAACCTCCAGGCAGCGCCTGGAGATCTCCCGCTTTTACAGTTGGTCTCCGGCTAATAGAGATCAGTCCCCCCTGAGAAAATGGCTGCTCGGGAGGGTGGACATTAGACCCTGCTGAGGTCCCTCCCCTTCCCAAACCCCACCCTCTCCAGGCTCCACCCCCAAATTTTCCAAGTTTTTCCCAACGCAAGGCTGGCCCCAGAAAGGGTTGTGCTGGGGATGGAAAGGGGCTCAGGGATGGTAGAGTGGAGGGCAAGTCTAATAGGGTAGGGGGCCTAGTCAGACAGCATAGCAAATTTGGGGGGGGGGAGTGATGGAGGAGGAGGAGGAGGAGAATAATGTAGATTTATACCCTGCCCTTCTCTCTGAAAAAGAGCCCCGTGGCGCAGAGTGTTAAAGCTGCAGTACTGCAGTCCTAAGCTCTGCTCACAACCTGAGTTCGATCCCCGGCGGAAGTTGGGTTTTCAGGTAGCCGGCTCGAGGTTGACTCAGCCTTCCATCCTTCCAAGGTTGGTCAAATGAGTCCCCAGCTTGCTGGGGGGGAAGTGTAGATGACTGGGGAAGGCAGTGGCAAACCACCTTGTAAAAAGTCTGCCGTGAAAACGTTGTGAAAGCAACGTCAGCCCGGAGTCAGAAACGACTGGTGCTTGCACAGGGGACCTTTCCTTTTTTTCTTCTTTCTGAATCAGAGTCTCAGAGTGGCTCACAATCTCCCTTACCTTCCTCCCCCACAACAGACACCCTGTGAGGTAGGTGGGGCTGAGAAACTTCTCCCAGCAGCTGCCCTTTCAGTGGCTAATAGCCACTGACAGACCTCTGCTCCAGATGTTGATCCAATCCCCTCTTGAAGCTGTCCATGCTTGTAGCCGCCACCACCTCCTGCAGCAGTGAATTCTATGTGTTAATTACTCTTTGAGTGAGGATACTTCCTTTCATCTGCTCTAAGCCTACTGCTCCTTAATTTCATGGAGTGCCCATGAGTTCTCATATTGTGAGAAAGGGAGAAGAGGGCATTATCCCATGCATAATTTTGCAAACCCCTCTCGTGTCGTAATTTTGTAAAGCTCTGTCACGTTCCCTTGAAACGACGCCCAGAAAACTCTGCTCTCTCGAGGCACCCGCCTGCCCACTTTCCTGATGCATTTCGGTAATCTTCCCCAGATGGATTTTTAAATCTCGCCAACTTTGAATCAACACTGAACTCCTGCGGTGCCCGGACAACTCCCGATAACAATAAAGAAGCCTCACGCAGCTAAGAAACGGCTTACAGATCCTGCAGAAATAGATGCCAGGAGTAATGGATGAAAGGCCGGGGAGGGAAGGCGGCGTGGTATAGTCCAGTCTCGTCAGATCTCGGAAGCTAAGCAGGCTTGGTGCTCAAAAGGAAGACCACCAAGGAAGACTTCGCAGAGGAAGGCCATGGCCAACCCCCTCAGCTCATCCCTTGCCTTGAAGGCCTATTGCTGAGGTCAGCATAAATTGGAAGCTAAGCAGGGTCAGTACTTGGACGGGAGACCACCAAGGAAGGCTCTACAGAGGAAGGCCGTGTCAAACCGCCTCTGCCTCTCAGTTGCCTTGAAAGCTCCTTGCTGGGGTCTCCATAAGCTAAGCCTACTGCTGGGGTCACCATAAATCGGAAGCTAAGAAGGATCAGTGCTTGAATGGGAGACCACCAAGGAAGGCTCCACAGAGGAAGGCCGTGTCAAACCGCCTCTGCCTCTCAGTTGCCTTGACAGCTCCTTGCTGGGGTCTCCATAAGCGAAGCAGGGTTGGTATTTAGATGGGAGACCTCCAAGGAAGACTCTGCAGAAGGCAAAGCTGGCAAACCGCTTCTGCTTCTCACTTGCCTTGAAAGCCCCTGGCTGGGGTCACCATAAACTGGAAGCGAAGCAGGGCTGGTACTTGGATCCAAGAAAGGCTCTGCAGAGGAAGGCCATGGTAGACGTCTGCCTCTCAGTTGACTCGAAAGCCTACTGCGAGGGTCGCCAAAAATTGGAAGCTAAGCAAGGTCAGAACTTGGATGGGAGACCACCAAGAAAGGCTGCACAGAGGAAGGCAAGGGCACACCCCCTCTGCTCATCCCCTGCCTAGAAGGGCTATTGCTGGGGAAAAGGAAAGGTCCCCTGTGCAAGCACCAGTCGTTTCCGACGCTGGGGTGACGTTGCTTTCACAACCTTTTCACGGCAGGCTTTTTACGGGGTGGTTTGCCCTTGCCTTCCCCAGTCATCTACGCTTTTCGCCCAGCAAGCTGAGTCCTCATTTTACCGACGTCGGGAGGATGGAAGGCTGTGTCAACCTCGAGCCGGCTACCTGAAAACGCAGCTTCCGCCGGGGATCGAACTCAGGTCGTGAGCAGAGCTTAGGACTGCAGTACTGCAGCTTTAACACTCTGCGCCATGGGGCTATTGCTGAGGCCACCATAAATTGGAAACTAAGCAAGGTCAGTACTTGGATGGGAGACCACCAAGAAAGGCTCTGTAGAGGAAGGCAATAGCAAACCACCTCTGCTCATCCCTTGCCTTGGAGGCCTGTTGCCGGGGTAACCATAAATTGGAAGCTAAGAAGGGTCAGTACTTGGAAGCGAGACCACCAAGGAAGGCTCTGCAAAGGCAGGCCGTGGCAAGCCACCTCTGCTCCTCCCTTGCCTTGAAAGCCCCTGGCTGGGGTCGTCACAAGTCAGCTGCGACTTAAGGACACTTTGCAACTCACACATGAAATGCCTTGAAGCTCTTGGAGGATTGGCTACATCAGGGGGACTGTAGCCTAAGATGCCAAGGAGCTCCTGCAACGACGACAGAAGCCCTGCCTTTCGTGAAGAACCCTGAGATTGTTAAACCCAAAACGTCCAGCGACGACAGGCTGTACAATAAACAGGCTGTGTGCAGCTCAGCCTAGGATTTTCAGACAGGGAGGTCCTAGCAATTCGCGGCTCGGAGCAAAAGTCCAGAATTGGATCCCAGAACCACTGCCACCAAGCTCCCGCTACCCCCACTGCTAGCATCAAGCAAGGGACCAAAGCAAGAAGTGGCTTTCATTCCATGTGAGTTTGGGAGGTTCAGCCCACTGCTGGAAGGAAGCCTGGCCCCCTAGCCCCAGATGAGGCAAGTGCAAGCCAGGGCTTTTTTTGTAGCGGGAACTCCTTTGCATATTAGGCCACACACCCCTGATGTAGCCAATCATCTTGGAGCTGACAGTAGGCCCTGTACTAAGAGCCCTCTAAACTCTTGGAAGATTGGCTACATCAGGGGTGTGTGGCCTAATATGCAGGGGTGGAATTCTAGGAGAGCTCCTTTGCATATTAGGCCACACACCCCTGATGAAGCCAATCATCTTGGAGCTTACAGTAGGCCCTGTACTAAGAGCCCTGTAAGCTCTCGGAGGATTGGCTACATCAGGGGTGTGTGGCCTAATATGCAGGGGTGGAATTCTCGGAGAGCTCCTTTGCATATTAGGCCACACACCCCTGATGTAGCCAATCATCTTGGAGCTTACAGTAGGCCTTGTACTAAGAGCCTTGTCAGCTCCAAGATGATTGGCTACATCAGGGGTGTGTGGCCTAATATGCAAAGGAGTTCCTGCTGCAAAAAAAAGCCCTGGTGCTTTTCTGATTTCCCCTCTAAGGGGACAAGAACCTCGGGGCCTCCCCCAAGTATGTCGTGACCGGATAGCCCAGACTGGTCTGATCTCATCAAACCTCGGGAGCTAAGCAGTGTTGGCCCCATTTAGTACTTGGAGGAGAGACCTCCAAGGAATACCAGCGGGACGACACAGAGGCAGGCGACAACAAACCACCTCTGAACCTCTCTTGCCCGCAAAACCCAATAAAGGTGGGGTTTGTGACGACCACATTTTCCACCACCACCAAGAATGGAGCCCTGTGGGCCAGGGCTTTTTTTGTAGCAGGAACTCCTTTGCATATTAGGCCACACACACCCTGATGTAGCCAGTCCTCCGAGAGCTTACAGGGCTCTTATTCCGTGGCCAAGTGCAAGCTCCAGAAGGATTGGCTACATCAGGGGGTGTGGCCTAATATGCAAAGAAGAAGAAGACTGCAGATTTATACCCTGTTCTTCTCTCTGAATCGGAGTCTCACAGCGGCTTACAATCTCCTTTATCTTCCTCCCCCACAACAGACACCCTTTGAGGTGGGTGGGGCTGAGAGAAGAAGAAGAAGACTGCAGATTTATACCCCACCCTTCTCTCTGAATCAGAGACTCAGAGCGCCTTACAATCTCCTTTATCTCCTTCCCCCACAACAGACACCCTGTGAGGTGGGTGGGGCTGAGAGAGCTCTCCCAGAAGCGGCCATTTCAAGAACAACTCCTATGAGAGCTATGGCTAACCAAAGGTCATTCCAGCAGGTGCAAGTGAAGGAATGGAGAATCAAACCTGGTTCTCCCAGATAAGAGTCCGTGCACTTAACCACTACATCGAACTGGTGTAGCAAAGGAGTTCCTGCTACAAAGAAAGCCCTTTGGCTAAAGGAGCCCCTGTTTCCAGACCATCCCTTGAGCCGAGCATGTTCTTGTCTTTGCCCTTTCGCTCCCCCTCTCCTCGGGTGAGTACTTGGATGGAAGACCACTAAGAAAGAGTCTGCAGATTGTCTGAACTTAGATCGTAAGCTCTTTGGGGACAGAGAGCTGTCCTTTCTTTGTATAAAGAAGTGCCACGGTCTCTAACGTGCCCTGGACAGAGACGGGCTACATCATCAATAATTTTTAAAGAAACTGAGTGTAAGTTCTCGGGAGAGTAAAATCTCTAGGGAACCCCAAAAGAGCTTGGAGATGAACCGGAATGGAAACACGTGATAGAAATGTGATGAAACCCCCAGTTTTCGACTCCAGCTCTGATGTCAAAGACAGCTAGCCCAGGCCAGACCAATCCGCCCCCCCCCCTCGCCCCAGCATCGGCTCAAGAAATCAGATGCCCTCGAGGTAGCCAGTGTTGCAAAAATACCGGGATCCCAACATCCATTTCAGAGGACCACGTCCGCATACACGCCAGCAGAGAAACACAACCCCAGATAATTCAGCTCTGAACATCTGAATTCAGGATACCGCAGGGAATTTTGGATGGGGGATATCGCTGCTATAAAACCACGCAGCAAATTCTTGCAGAACAAGCACTGTAGAATTTTTTTTAAAAAAAATTAAAAATAAAGGAGACGCAAGCTGTGCAGTTAAAGGCAATGTAGGGTGAGGGGAGAAATAAATTCTCCATCCATATGATTCGCAGAAGACCTTCGCTTCGCAGAGGAAAATGGTCTACAAGACAACTTTCACCCCTTTCTTAAGAACTAAAATCCCCTTCCCATTTCTGTTTTGCAACTCTCGCTCACCTGAAACCAACCTAACTCCATCCCACTCTGTGTGGTGGGCAGGCACCCGCTCACCTTCCCCCAAGGAATGCAGCACCTGTTCCACTTTTCTCTTCAAGACAGCATCACAGAAAAAAATACCTAAATGTACCAGACGTGAGGGAGGGAATCTTCTCTCCCCCTCCTTAACAACACGAATATCCGAGGTGCTCCCTCCCACTGGATCAGAACAGTGGTCCAATTTGTCCAGTGTCTGTCCTGTTTTATACAGTGGCCAACTAGTTTGGGGAGCGCATCGGGACTTCTTCTTTTTTTTGTAGCAGGAACTCCTTTGCATGTTAGGCCACACACCCCTGATGTAGCCAATCCTCCAAGAGAACATAAGAGAAGCCATGTTGGACCAGGCCAATGGTCCATCCAGTCCAATACTCTGTCACACATTAGCAAAAAAAAAACAAAAACAGGTGCCATCAGGAGGTCCACCAGTGGAGTCAAGACACTAGGAGCCCTCCCACTGTTGCCCCCCCCACCCCATCACCAAGAATACAGAGCATCCCTGCCCCAGACAGAGATACAGGAGGGTCTACTGTAAGCTCCAGGAGGATTGGCTACATCAGGGGTGTGTGCGTGGCCTAATATGTAAAGGAATTCCTGCTACAAAAAAAGCCCTAAATTAGACCCATCAACCCACCCTCTTCCACAATAATTAGTAAATACACACAGGGCTTTTTTTGTAGCAGGAACTCCTTTGTGTATTAGACCACACACCCCTGATGTAGCCAATCCTCCAAGAGCTTACAGTAGACATATCCCAGTAGGCAGCCGTGTTGGTCTGAAGCAACAGAACAAAGCAGTAGACAAGCGCACCTTTAAGACCAACTAGGTTTTATTCAGAACGCAAGCTTTCGTATGCTCTCAAGCAGACTTCATCAGACAAAATGGGAATGGCAAGCAGCAATTCTTAATACAAGTGGGCAGTGTGGAATCATGGGAATGTTTTTAGCAGATTAAAAGGATCACAAATAGGGATCTGTGTTGGTCAGTGTTAGAACAAAGCAGGGCTGAAACAACACTGGAGGGTGATAAAAAGCAGACTGCTGTTGTAGGTGCAAAGTGCCGTCAATCTAGGTTTGTTAGTTTAAATAGAGGGCCTGTAGTAAGAGCCCTGTAAACTCTTGGGAGGATAGGCTACATCAGGGGTGTGTGGCCTAATATGCAAAGGAGTTCCTGCTACAAAAAAAAGCCCTGGGGGGCCATGATACCCCCCAATCTTGTCAGATCTTGGATGCTAAGCAGGGTCAGCACTTGGAAGGGAGACCTCCAAGGAAGGCTCCGCAAAGGAAAGCCGTGGCAAACCATCTTTGCCTTGAAAGCCCCTTGCTGGGGTCATGATAAGTCAGCTGTGACTTGATAGCACTTTACATGAGCTCGCAACCAGTTTTTCCTGGACGGCCAGGAAGACCTTCCCCTGAAGTCGCCTCCTAGCTCTAGGTTTCTGAGGTTGACTGCACCTGGACTTGATGACTCCCACAAGTCATCATGCCCAGTCATCAATACCGTATCAAATCCATCAAATTTGCATCAGGTCAAGGGGAGCCTGGAAGTCCCGCCTCCTCGAAGCCAGGTGATTGGGACTTCCTGCTCCTCTGACACAGCAGAAGGCATCGAGGGATGGCGCTGAGGTCCCGCCTCTCGGGAGAGCGTCACAAAAGCGAGCCACTCACCCAAGCGTCGTCATGGTGACAATCGTGTACCAGAAGGCCGCAGGGATGCTGGTGAAATTGGTGGCCGTTGTCCCCTTCTCTGCATAGAACATGACGGTGGCGAAGATGATGATGGCCATGGTGAGGGAGAAGAGGAGGAAGCCCAGCTCCGAGGCACAGCTCTTGAGGGTGTAGCCCAGGATCCTCAGCCCTTGAGAATGACGTGAGAACTTGAAGATACGGAAGACCCTGAAGACCCTCAACGTCACAAAGGCCCCACTGACGTTCTCGTTTTCCGGCATCACCAGCCCAATGTAATAGGGCATGATGGCCACCACATCAATGATGCTCATCACGCTCTTCATGAACTTGAACCGGCTCGGGGCAGCGAAGAGGCGCATGAGATACTCGAAGGTGAAAATGAGGACACACGCCGTGTCCATGCAAAAGAAAGCCTTGGGGAACCGTTCTCCACAGGACAGGTTCCTCTTCTGTCCTGGCCGCGGCTGGCAGGGGATGGTCTCCACCACGTTGGCGATGACCGACACTGCTATGAAGAACCCCGTCACGTAATAGAAGACCAGCGCCATAGTACTGGTATGGGGGTTCTCGAACGCTCTCCAGAGCCGTTGGCGGAACGTGCTATCCGGTGGCAAGCCAGTGTCGGTGGCTATCTCCGCTTCCTCGTCCTCCGCGAGGCGTTCAGCGTTCTCCTTTTTGCGGTCCCGGTATTCCTCCAAGCAGCAGTCGCCAATCAACTCCGGGATGATGCCGTAGAAAGACAACTCCTCGTCGAAGGCCTGGATGCACTCGTGGCGAGGGTAATGAAGCCTGCCGGTACGGTAGAAATTGAGGATGTGACGGAACATCTCAGAGTCGCGGTCGAAGAAGTATTCCTGGCTGTCTTCGTCATAGAAGAACTCCTTCTCCGAGCTGCCCAGCAAGGTATCCGGGTAGCGGTCCAAGGTATTTTTCCACGTCTGGAAGCGTTTCCCACTGACGTTGACCACCAAGATCTCGTCGCTGCGCCGTTGCTTGTCGATGGGAGGCTTTGGCATGGGCTTCTTGGCCAGCGGGAGCCAGCCCACCGCTGCCGCCCGGGCAAAAGGGAGCCATGTGGCCACTCCAGCCGCCATATTGCGCTGAGTCAGCGGAGAAGGGAGCTTGTCATAAAATATCAAATCAACCGCTCAGTCTTGGCTGAGTTCCGCAGACTGTCCCAGCAAAGACTTGGGGGTAAAAGGAACTGCTAGAAGGAAGATCTTGGATAACCGTCACTTTGTTGGACAATAACTAGGGGGCAGGGGGTTCCAGAGCCCTGCTAGGGGTATGGCCACGCAACCCAGCATTCTGTCCTGGGGATACAGTTCCAGGCATACCCAAATACAATCCTGGCAAGAATCTTTAGGAAGGGTGTCCCCCCCCCCCCAGTACAAGAATATCCAAGTTCTTTTCCAATGGACGTACCAAAATGCGTCTCCCAACAAAGAGGGATCAGGTTTACTCAGGTTCCCGTACTGTTAATAATGTCACAACAGTCAGGAGTTGTAGGCAGAGAGAAGAAGTGAAGAGAAGGAAATCTCCTCCCAACCAAACCAATCCAAGGGCCTCCATCCAACATGCCCAAGACTGGAATCCACTCTTGGAAAAATCTGCAAAATACGGCTGCTTTCTTTGGTGTTTGCTTCTTTCTTGGATTCTTTCTTCCCAGTAAACAGAGAACAGACAAGTGGATGGAACACGGGAAGGGCACCTCAATTGGTAAAGTCACTTTGATCAGGGCAGGTTACGCAGTGCTGTGGGGTACAGAAGGGGGGGGGGAGAAAAAGAGAGACAGGCAAAACTATGAGAAAAAGCAATGCAAAAGGGTTCAATTTCAGGAGCAATGCGGCAGTTCTGAAGTTAAGAACAAGCTTAAGTTTCTCCATTTGAAAACCAGAAATCACATATAAGAAATGGGGGTCCGTGCTCTATTTCCGTGGCTGTTAGAGGAGTGATCCAGAACTGCTTCGGTTCTGGTGGGAAAGCGGGATATGAAAGGCAGTGAGAACGGATCTGCAGGATTCTCTGAGGATGGGATTTGTCAGAACGGCAGGGCCTGGGTTCAATTCCTGACTATTTTTTCCCCAGCTCTCAGGCTGGGTTCTGGGGTGAGAGGTGTTCGAAGGCTGGCTTATAGATCATGTTCTCATATCGGAAGGGGAGCCAAAAGGTACATTTGAGGAAGATTATGCTAGATGCTGCCGTGCCAAAGGCGTGGGGTGCGGAGATGTTTGTCAAGAAGCGAGAAAGGTGGTTTGTGTGCAAGGGGACAGAAGGGGCTGGAGAGGTTGCTCTAGATAAATTTGGGGAGGGGGAGAAAAAGGGAGCTATAAAACCCCATTTTGGGGGGGGGGGGTGTCAAAACAAACTTTCCCATTAACCCCTTCTCTCCCAAGTCAAACTGGCTCTCAAGCCTTCTCCTCTGGGGCAAAACGCCCTTCTCTTCGGAGGGGGCAAACAACTTGGAATTAAAAGAGGGGTAAGCCCCCACACAGTGGGAAAAGGTGGGTGGGTAGGATTCAGGTAGAAGAAGAAGCAGAAATCCTGGCCAGGTGGGGGCAAGAGAAAGACGCAGAGCTGGAGGGAAGTTAAGGAAAGGGCAATGGGGAGGGTCCGATTTGGGGAGGGGGGGGATCCATGGGCGAAATAATCCCCACCTGGGGTGGGATTTTCTTACCCCCTGGCTGCTGCTGTTGCTGGATCCGTCGGGGGAGCAGCCGGCAGCGGGGGCCAGCGCAGCCCCCAGCGTGGGCTCTGTCTCTCCGTGCTGTCCGGCTGGCGCTGGGGGGGAAGGAAGGTGCCGCCGGGCGTGGGCGAGAGGGCTGCCGTGGCCCCCCGGGCGCCGCCGCTCCTCATCGCTTCCCCTCGGCTCGCCCGTCTGCCTGCGCCGCGCTCCCTCCCTCCCTCCCTGCCGGCGCCGCGTGTGTGAGTGTGGCTGCGTGTGGCTGCGCGAGTGGGGAAGGGGGAGCCAGAGAGGAGGGCAGCTGCATTCGGCAGGGCGGGAGGGGGAGAGAGAGGCTGCCGGCAGCCGACACGGGCTGCATCGCGGGCGGCGGAGGCGCGCACCCGGGGCAGCGGCGGCGCTCGCCTCGGCGCCGGCAGGGGTGCAGCGGGCAGCCCCCCGGCCTGAACCTTGGGGCAGAGCGAGGGGGAGGGCCGCAGAGGGAGGGTGGGTGGATGGATCGGGAGGTAGGGAGGTTGGTAGACCGATGGGCGGATGGACGGACAGATAGATAGATAGATAGATAGATAGATAGATAGATAGATAGATAGATAGATAGATAGATAGATAGATAGATAGATAGATAGATAGATAGGTAGGTAGGTAGGTAGGTAGGTAGGTAGGTAGGTAGGTAGGTAGGTAGGTAGGTAGGTAGGTAGGTAGGTAGGTAGGTAGGTAGGTAGGTAGGGAGACGGATGGGCAGATGGACAGACAGATGGCTGGATGGCCAGTCAGAGGTAGATGATGAAAATGAAGATAGATCAATAGATGACATAGATAGATGAGATGACAGACAGGCAGACGATAGATAAGATAGGTAGGTAGGTAGACAGACCGTTGGGCGGATGGACAGACAGGGGGACAGATGGATAGATGGCTGATAGCTGATGAAGATGATAGACAGACAAACAGACAGACAAATGGATGGATGGATGGATGGATGGATGGATGGACAGATCGCTGGCTAGCTAGACAGCTGGACTGGACAAACGGATGGGTGGGTGGACCGACAGATCGGCAGAGGTGATGTAGGTAGTCAGAGGTACGGATGGCATGTTAGACGGATGGCCAGAGAGAGAGAGAGAGATGATGGAGGGTCGGATGGATAGACAGATTGTTCGACGGACCAACCGGCGAGTCCGACGGATAGCTGGATGGACGGACGGAGAGGTGGCCAGATGGACGGCTGAATGGGTGACAGATGGATAGGAGGGGGATGGGCGGGTGGACGAGGGGGAAGAGTCAACGGGAGAGTCGAGGCGTCCCGTCGGAAGAGCCGGTCGGGGGCGGCTGCAGCCAGGTAGGCAGCCCAGGTAGAAGCGAAGGGGCGAGCCGGAGTCTGGCAGAGAGCAGCCGGACGGGCGGATGGCGAGAGATGGCTGGACGGCGAGGCCCAGGGGCCGGCAGCACAAGGGAGGCAGGCAGGCCGGGCCAGGCCGCGGGGCCTAGGCGAAGGGCTCCGGCGGGGAGACGGCCCCGATCCCAGGGGAGGGGGAGGGAAGCCCCCCCCCCGCCCCGGTCCTCAGCCCTCCCCTTCCAACGCGCCCACCTGCTGCTGCCTGAAGAGCTCGGGCGCCTTGGAACGTGCTCGGCGTTCCCGAATCCTCCTCGGCTGGAATTTCAAATTTGGTGCCTCTCCGGATTACGGAAAGGAGGGGAATCGGGCGGCCGTGGGAGGGGGGGGGGATGAGTGTGGAGGATTGGAATAATCACGACGCAGCGGGAGGGAACTGGAGCCATTGCAAAAAAGAGACACACACACGTTTGATGTGTTGCTCCCCCCACCCCGGCCTTTTTTGTAGCAGGAACTCCTTTGCCTATTAGACCACACACCCCTGATGTAGCCAGTCCTCCTGGAGCTTACAATAGGCCCTGTAAGCTCTTGGAGGATTGGCTGCATCATGGGGGTGTGGCCTAATAGGCAAAGGAGTTCCTGCTACGAAAAACCCTCCCCCCATGCACTGCCCCCCCCTCTTTTCATACTTAGGGGCCTCCTGGGCTTTTCGCCAGAGCTTCCCCTATGGACACTTTGGGTACTGCAGCCTGCAGTACGCCGCCCCCTCCCCCCATCGATCCATTGACTCCTCTACTCAGCAGAGAAGCCCCCATCCGGATTGAGAAAGGGCTCGTGTGTATGCGTTGCACTGGGCTGCGGTGCTTTTCAAGGGCTTGTGTGTTTCAAGACAGCCCAGCTGGGGGAGAGGGCGAAAGTGACAATCCCCCAGCTTGGTTATTCTTTGGGTAAAATCCTTCACCTAAAGAACATCAGAAGAGCCCTGCCGGATCAGACCAGTGGTGCATAGTAGTCCAGCATCCTGTCTCACACAGTGGCCAGCCAGTGCCTCTGGAGGGCCAACAACAGGGCAGAGAGGCCGAGGCCTTCATAAGAACATCAGAAGAGCCCTGCTGGATCAGAGCAGCAGTCCATCTAGTCCAGCATCCTGTCTCACACAATGGCCAGCCAGTTCCTTTGGAGGCCCAACAACAGGGCAGAGAGGCCCAGGCCGTCCCCCTGATGTAGCGTCCTGGCACTAGGATCCAGAGGTTTAGTGCCACAGAACGCAGATGATCCCTTTGGTCACTATGGCTGGTCGTCACTGATAGACTGATCCTCCACGAATCTATCTCACCATCTTTTCAAGCTGTCTAGGCCCATGGCCATCTAGGCCCGAGAGCCAGTTTGGTGTAGTGGTTAAGTGAGCATACTCTTATCAGGAACAGCCGGGTTAGATTCCCCACTCCTCCACTTGCACCTGCTGGAATGGCCTTGGGTTGGCCATAGCTCTCATAGGAGTTGTCCTTGAAACGGCAGCTGCTGCAAGAGCTCTCTCTACCCCACCTACCTCACAGGGTGGCTGTTGTGGGGGGAGGAGGGAGGTAAAGGAGACTGTGACTGCTCTGAGATTCAGAGTGGAGGGTGGGATATAAATCCAATATCTTCTTCTTCTACATCCCTTGGCAGCAAATTCCACATGTTTATTCACTCGCTGTGTAAAGAAGTATTTCCTTTTGTCTGTCCTGAATCTACTGCTCATCACCTTCATTAGAGGCCCTCGAGTATTTGACATGTTAGCTTTCTAGATGCAGGGTGTTTTCAGTTTCCATGTTGGTGGTAGAGGGGCATCCTAACCAATTCTCCCTCAAAGCTGTGGAGTCTTGCGATCAAAACTTGTACTTTGTGAGCTACTGGCATTAAAGTGGTGAGCGAGCGATTCGGCTGCTGCAGAAATTAGCTTGCTCTGAGGCCCTCCTTCCTGAGCTAAGACAAAAATGTGTGAGCCAGAGGCTAAAAAACTGTGAGCTAGCTCACACTAACTCAGCTTACGGGGAACACTGAACAGGCCCTGCCTTGAAGTCCTCCGTAGAAACAAGGCAAAAGCGATGGCTCTTGATTCTCCCCAGTGAGCCGGTCCCGAATCAACCCCCTTGGCCATCTTTTTCTGAAATAATCTAAATAACTGACAGTTCTATTTTTTGCTGCTTGCATTTCTTAGCTTTTTTTTTTTTTTTAAACCCACGGCTGCTTTTTGTTGCTTTCCGGGTTTTTTAATTGACACCAGTTGCCTGAGTGCCTTGCGGCAAAATATAGTTATAAATATTAAAGCAAATCGGGCCATCAGTCATCTCATCCCATCGATGTTCACAGCAGCTTTTACTCAGTCACAAGTGCTAATAAAATAACACAAAATGGCAAGGCCCTTCCTCCGGGGGTTGACGCTTCCAGGAAACTCCGCCTCCTGGTTCTCTGTGCCCACAATCACGGGGATTCTGTGCCACCCTTGAATTCACAATTTTAAAAAATATATATAATCTTTTCACTCAAGCGGGTCCTCTTTCTCTGCCAAGGCAAGCAAACGTTCTTCAAGGGAGGCTTTCCTCCCATTGCTACAGTGCCATGCTGCACCTGTTGAACTTCTGCTACAGTACCATGCTGCACCTGTTGAACTTCTGCTACAGTACCATGCTACACCTGTTGAACTTCTGCTACAGTGCCATGCTGCACCTGTTGAACTTCTGCTACATTGCCATGCTGCACCTGTTGAACTTCTGCTTCAGTGCCATGCTGCACCTGTTGAACTTCTGCTACAGTACCATGCTACACCTGTTGAACTTTTGCATGAAACTCCTCCTCCCCCCTGCACCCAATATGCAGGGGCGAGACAGGTGGAACCTAGAGACAGAGCCTTTTCAGTGGTGGGACTCTTAGAATAAACCTTCCCTCACTTGGAGCCAGTCTTACTGTATTGTCAACTTCTGGCCCAACTGCTTCTTTCCCCAGACTCTTAACTAGTGGTGTCAAACTCATTTGCTATGAGGGCCGGATTTGATATAAATGAAACCTTGTTGGGCCGAGCCATGTTGGACCGGTGCCGTGTGTGTACCTATTCAAGATTGGGTAGCGGAGATATAAACTTTACAAAGGACATAGATGAACACAATTAAAGATTTTTTTTAAAAAAAAACTTAAATTAAAACATGCTTAAAATATTAGCACTTGATGGTCTGAAAGGTGCTTTCTCTGTATCTTTCCCATGGGATCCAGGGAAATGCGCAAAGGAAGCTCTGGCTCTTTCCTTCCTTTCCCAGGGGGCCAGAAGGGGGAGGAGCCTCAGCCAATAGAAGGAAGAGAAGCTTGGCTCAGTAGCTCTGCTGTGTGATTGAGAGAGCCTGGCAAAGCAAGCCAGGGCCGGATTAACAATTAGGCCAAGGCAGGCACTGGCCTATGGGCCCCCATGCCTTTAGGTGCCCCTGGCCAGCTTCTCCCCCTGGTTTCCTCCCTGCCTGCAGTCCTCCCAGCCTGCACACGCAGCCAGCAACTGAGCCACTCTTTGCCCGACTTGCCCGGTGCGGCTGATGCTGGTGTCATCTCCCAGTTTGTCTCTCTCTGCCTCTCCTCCGCAGCTTTGTCAAAGGGGCTTTGGAGAAGGTGCCTGCAGGGGCCACAGGTGCTCCAACTGAGATAATCTGGAAGGGCCCCCCCAAGATTTTCCTCCACGGGGTGTAATCCGGCTCTGTGTTGTGTGATCCAGACCACTAACATGGGATGTGCGAGCCATCCAGCTATGGCGTCTCTCCCACATGACCATGCCCTACCCTATCTTCAGGGGCCCTGCTTCATCTTAGACTGGGAGCAACCCAAGAAAGGGCCTTCTCAGAATTTACACCAAAATGATGGAATCCCCAAATAATTGAGCTGGGAAATGCTGCGGAGGTAGGGTTGCCAAGTCCAATTCAAGCAATATCTAGACTTTGGGGGTGGAGCCAGGAGCAAGGTTGTGACAAACATCATTGAACTCCAAAGGGAGTTCTGGCCATTGCATTTAAAAAGACATCACAACTTTTAAATGCCTTCCCTCCACTGGAAATAATGAAGGATAGGGGCACCTTCTTTGGGGGCTGTTAGAATTGGACCCCCTGGTCCAATCTTTTTGACACTTAGAGGGTGCTTTGAGGAGAGGCACCAGATGCTATGTGGCAAGTTTGGTGCCTCAACCTCAAAAAACAGCTCCCCCAGAGCCCCAGATACTCACAGATCAATTCTCCATTATACCCTACTATGGAAATAGGTCTTCACAGTGCAGAATGTAGATTCAGATTTGCACTAGAACATGCACAGAGTGCAATAATGGGGTGTCCAGCAGACATTTCCCCCCCCCCCCTTTTTGATAATCCTGAAGGAAGAAGAAGATGAAGATAAGAAGATATTGGATTTATATCCCGCCCTCCACTCCGAAGAGTCTCAGAGCAGCTCACAATCTCCTTTCCCTTCCTCCCCCACAACAGACACCCTGTGAGGTGGGTGGGGCTGGAGAGGGCTCTCACAGCAGCTGCCCTTTCAAGGACAACCTCTGCCAGAGCTATGGCTGACCCAAGGGAGGGGAGGGCCTCCAAATCGGGGGATCCCCTGCCCCCACCTGGGGATATATGGAAGGGAAGCCGTGGCTCAGTGCACACAGAAGGCCCCAAGATCCACTTTCAGCATTTCCAGGGGAAAGGATCAAGGAGCAGGGAACATGACCTCCTCAGCCTGAGACCCTGGAGAGCTACTGGCAGGCAGAACCGACAATCATGATCTCAGACCAATTGTCTATAAGACAGCTTCATTTTGGATGGGCCCTGCGGCTTGGGGATAGAGTGTCTGCCTTGCATGCAGAAAGTCTTAGCTTCAATCTGGGAGAGCCAGTTTGGTGTAGTGGTTAAGTATGCGGACTCTTATCTGGGAGAACCGGGTTTGATTCCCCCACTCCTCCACTTGCACCTGCTGGGATGGCCTTGGGTCAGCCATAACTCTGGCAGAGGTTGTCCTTGAAAGGGCAGCTGCTGTGAGAGCATAGGGCTCTTTGTACGGGGCCTACTGTCAGCTCCAGGAGGATCGGCTCCCTCAGGGAGGTGTGGTCTAATATGCAAAGGAGTTCCTGCAACCAACACACACCCCCGGCTTTTAAAAATGTGATTTATTGCATTGGATATGACCCCCCCTCCCTTTATAGACAGAATTCTAAATTTCAAAATCTCCCATCCAGAGAAAAAAAACGATCCTGTCAGGAAACACGTTCTAGCCACCTCCCAGAGGGTTTAAATGTGATGAGGCTTTCAAACTTGTGAAAGTCCCCTAGCGAGGGATTCTGCATGCATGATTCATCCAAAGGTGTGGAGTGATGCTCCGTTCCCTTAATAGCTGCCTGGCAGCCAGGAAACAGCGAGTCCAGCTTCTCCTTCGTTATGTGCCATGCATCTCCTGTTTCCTGGGTTGGGAAATTCCTGGAGATTTGGGGGCGGAGCAGGGCTCTTATTCTAGCAGGAGCTTCTCTGCGTATTAGGCCACGCCCCCTGATGTAGCCAATCCTCCAAGAGCTTAGAGGGCTCTTCGTCCAGGGCCTACTGTAAGCTCCAGGAGGATTGGCTACATCAGGGGTGTGTGGCCTAATATGCAGAGGAGCTCCTGCTAGAAAAAGAGCCGTGGGGTGGAGTCTGGGGAGGAGAGGGCTTAGGGACAGGACCTTCATAAGTTATAATTCCATAGAGTCCAGCCTATGAAGCAATCATTTCCTCTAGGACAGGGGTGGCCAAACTGCAGCTCGGGAGCCGCATGCGGCTCTCTCACACACATTGTGTGGTTCTCGAAGTTCCCACCGCCCTCTCAGCCAGCTTGGAGAAGGCTGTTCTCTTTTTAAACCACTTCTCCAAATCAAGCCAGCTGGTGGCTTGGAGAATGCATTCAAAGTTGCTTTCTTTCCACCTCTCCCTCCCCATCTTCCTTCCTTCCTTCCTTCCTTCCTTCCTTCCTTCCTTCCTTCCTTCCTTCCTTCCTTCCTTCCTTCCTTCCTTCCTTCCTTCCTTCCTTCCTTCCTTCCTTCCTTCCTTCCTTCCTTCCTTCCTTCCTTCCTTCCTTCCTTCCTCCCTCCCTCCCTCCCTTCCTTCCTCTCTCAAACATCTGATGTTCATGTCTTGTGGCTCCCAAACCAGTTTGGTGTAGTGGTTAAGTGTGCGGACTCGTATCTGGGAGAACCGAGTTTGATTCCCCACTCCTCCACTTGCACCTGCTAGAATGGCCTTGGGTCAGCCATAGCTCTGGCAGAGGTTGTCCTTGAAAGGGCAGCTGCTGTGAGAGCCCTCTCAGCCTCACCCACCTCACAGGGTGTCTGTTGTGGGGAGGAAGGTAAAGGAGATTGTGAGCCGCTCTGAGACTCTTCGGAGTGGAGGGCGGGATATAAATCCAATATCATCATCATCATCATCATCATCATCATCATCATCATCTTCTTCTTCTTCTTCTTCTTCTTCTTCTTCTTCTTCTTCTTCTTCTTACATCCGATGTTTATTCTATGTGGCTCTTACGTTAAGCATGTTTGGCCACCTCTGCTCTAGGAGAATGGATCTCTGCTGTTTGGAGAACCCTTGTCATTTTGGGAGCTTCTCAGCCGCACCTGGAGCTTGGAATCTCTATGGCAGGGGTGGCCAACGGTAGCTCTCCAGCTGTTTTTTTGCCTACAACTCCCATCAACCCCAGCCATCAGCCATGCTGGCTGGGGCTGATGGAAGTTGTTGGCAAAAAACATCTGGAGAGCTACCATTGGCCACCTCTGCCCTATGGAACTGATGATGGGAAATGCTTTGCTTGTTCCACAGTTGTAGGTGATGGCAGCCCTCAAGCACACAAGCATGAGAAGCCAGTCAATGGATAACCTTACGATTAGCCATCTCATGATACAGAGAGCAGCATCTGGCACGCTGGTGAGTTTGCTTTAGTTGTTGAAGACTTCAAGGCGCATGATGCAGTGCGCTCACAAGCCGACCCACAAGCCCCACAACGTAGGAGAGCTTGATTGTGTCCCAATTGGGGAGGGGCGGTGGCTCAGTGGTAGAGCATCTGCTTGGGAAGCAGACGGTCCCAGGTTCAATCCCCGGCATCTCCAACTAAAAGGGTCCAGGCAAATAGATGTGAAAAACCTCCGCTTGAGACCCTGGAGAGCCGCTGCCACTCTGAGAAGACAAGACTGACTTTGATGGACCGAGGGTCTGATTCAGTATAAGGCAGCTTCATAGGTTCGTATATGTTCAATGGCTGAGAAAGCTGTAAACAAATAGAAGCGGATGAAGTCTGATAATATTTTCTATGGAAGTCCATCGAGGCTGGAAAACAGATTTGGCAATCGAAGTCTTCTTTCTTCCGGTTTGGCCCATGTCTGCATGGAGAGCCAGTTTGGTGTAGCGGACTCTTATCTGAGAGAACTGGGATTGATTCCTCACTCCTCCACTTGCAGCTGCTGGAATGGCCTTGGGTTAGCCGTACCTCTCACAGAGGTTGTCCTTGAAAAGGCAGCTTCTGCGAGAGCTCTCTCAGCCCCACTGACCTCACAGGGCATCTGTTGTGTGTGGGGGGAAGGTAAAGGAGATTGTGAGCCACTCTAAATCCAATATGATCATCATCATCATCATCATCATCATCATCATCATCATCATCATCATCATCTTCTTCTTCTTCTTCTTCTTCTTCTTCTTCTTCTTCTTCTTCTTCTTCTTCTTCTTCTTCTTCTTCTTCTTCTTCTTCTTCTTCTTCTTCTTCTTCTTCTTCTTCTTCTTCTTCTTCTTGAGACCAATGGCTGACTCCTGACACCGACAGAAGCTCCCAGCTGAGCCTCTCATTTCTAGAATGGATCTTTTTGAGCCTGCAGGAAAATGGTCTGCCACAAAATGGCTGCTAAAGGAGGCGGAGCTAGCCACAACATGATCACCACGGCAACATTAGACAAGATCTGTGCAGCCAATCAAATCCCCATTAGTCAACCAGAGGGCTTACTGGGCAAAATCCTCTCTGGGCCCCCCCACCTTCTAAAAGCACTTGGGGGGGGACCGGAAAAAGTGCCATCAGTAGGGCTGCCAAGCCTCTGGGCTGTGTGGGAGTTCTCTCGCCCTGGAGGTCCCCAACCTGCCGGCCCGCATTGGGCCAGAGAGGGGAACCTCCCCTGATGTTGCTGGCACGATGACATCACCCGGAAATGACGTCATTGCGCCGGCGGCATTGCTCACCGGCTGCTCTAGGCGTTTCTGGGAAAACTCTATGGTTTTCCCAGATGCTCTAGCAATTTGGGAGGGAAAGCTCTATGGTACAATAGGTACCAAAAAAACTCCCCCACCGGAGGCCGTGGGGGACTTGGGAACCCTAGCCAGTAGGCGCCACGGTGCCCTTGGGTCCCACGTTGGGGAAGTCGGTTTGCAGTCTTCCCTCAGGATTCCCTCACCTGGCAGGCCTGGGACTTGCTCCACCGCCTGAATGATTCATTCGCTCCCCACCCCATTTTCACAGTTCATATCCAGCTGTCTCGAGCCCTGTCGCCTTCCTAAGATCCTCGCTGCCAGCTCTGAGGCATTGTTCCAATTTGGTACTTACCACTCAGCCAGGTGAAGCGATTGTTAGGCAATGAGGCAGAATCTGAGCGGCACCAGCTACGGTTGGTCAATGCCACAAAGACTGCCCCCTTCTCTGAGGCAATTTTGGACCAGTAAGCTGCGGGCGTTGACGGAAAACACTCCGTGGAGACAAAATCCAACAGGAGGCCTTTTCTGACACCACACCGGGCTGTGTGAGTCATTTGCTTCCAGGCGAATGGGGAAACTCCCCAGGAAGCCGGTGCGAGGGGGCTCCGGCCCCTGGAGCTTCAGCAACCCTTCAGGTTTCTCCTTCCCCCCACCTGCTCAGAGTCGGACGCTCGGGCATGAATCAACCTCTGAATCAGCAATGAGGGAACAACCAGCACTTAGCAGCGATCAATACAGGCCTCTGGCTAGGAGACATTTGTTGCTTTGGCCGAAAGCCAACCCCTCCCTCCCAATTCCGAGGCTGGCGTACAACCAAGCGCAACCCTCCCCCTTCCCCAATCTAGTGGGGAGATCTGGAGCCGGAGGAGGTGGCAGTCAGGGTTGCCAACCCCCAGGCAGGACCTGGAGAACTCCTGGAATTACGGCTGATCTCCAGAGTACAGAGTTTCAGTTCTCCTGGAGAAAATGGCTGCTTAGGAGACCTTAGACCCTGCTGAGGCACCTCCCCGGTAGGGTTGCCAACTCCAGGTTGGGAAATACCTGTGGATTTTGGGGGTGGAGCTTAGGAGTAGGGTTGGCAGGTGCTACCTGGCTGTTGCTGGGGAAACTGCACTTGCATGCACTGGGAACATTGCACAGGTGACAACGCTACCATTTTGGTATAAAACTCTATGGTGCCATAGAGTTTTATCCCAAAACACTAGAGCGTCCTTGTGCGACATGACAAATGCGATTACATCACTTCAAGATGACGTCATCACGCCATGCACGTCCGGCACTGTCAGAGCTCTTTGTGGGCGGGGCTCCCCTCACCAACCAATCCTGTGCCAGCAGGTTAGAGTCTCCAAGATAGGGTTGCCAAGTCCCCGCGACCTCTGGCACAATGATGTCACTCGCAAGTGACATCATTGCACCAGCGATGTTGCATGCCAGCCGCTCCAGGAGCTTCCAGGGAAGCTCTATGGTTTTCCTGGATGCTCTAGCAATTTGGGAGGAAAACTCTATGGTACCATGGGTTTATCTGTAGAACTACTGTCCATGCTGTCCTTCACTGCCACAAATTAAAAACAGGTTGCTAGATATTGGTCAATGCCACAAATTAAAAACAGGTTGCTAGATATTGAGCGCCAAGAACTATACAGTCTGGCAAAGAAAACTTGTTCCCCACGGAGCTTTGAGATCCCTCTCAGTACTGGGGAAACGACCTCCTATCTATCCGTCCTGCAAGTGCCACAGCAGCATAGAGCTTTTTCGCTTGCCAGATGTAACGCCATAATCTCTGCCATTCTTTATGGCAGATTCAACAAGACAGCCTACTCAGTCAAATACTGCCTCTGCAAACAAAAATGTGTTGAGTCAATTACTCATATTCTTCTCTATTGTCATTTGTATACAGCTCTTCATCACAAGTATTCACATCCTATTTTAGTTAGCATGGTGAATTGTTCTGATGCACTTAAGGTCTATAGACTTTTGAATGATTCTTCATCTAGTGTCATGGAGAAGGTGGCTAAATTTCTTTACTCTGCTTTAAAGGCACGCCAAGGGGTTTCATACATTGCCCTGTGGTAAGGCTGCAGTACTGCAATCTGAGCTCTCTGCTCACGACCTGAGTTCGATCCCGGCGGAAACTGGGCTCAGGTAGCCGTCTCCAGGTTGACTCAGCCTTCCATCCTTCCGAGGACGGTAAAATGAATACCCAGCTTGCTGGGGGGAAAGTGTAGGTGACTGGGAAAGGCAATGGCAAACCACCCCGTAAAAAGTCTGCCGTGAAAACGTTGTGAAAGCAACGTCACCCCAGAGTCGGAAAGGACTGGTGCTTGCACAAGGGACCTTTCCTTTCTTTTCCTACTGCTGTTGGTAGATGACTGGGGAAGGCAATGGCAAACCACTCCGTAAAAACTCTGCCGTGAAAATGTCGTGATGCAACGTCACCCCAGAGTCAGAAACGACTGGTGCTTCCAACTTTACCTTTTTTTAAAAGGGATTTCATAGAAACAGTTTATGTTTATGCTTACTCTGATGTATATGTATGCAGTCGTTCCATTTTACCATTTTTAACGAATTTGCTCTGATATCTATATTTATATATTTTATGCAAATATAGGTGCTTAGATCCACCCCCAAAGTCTCCTGGCTCCACCCCTAAGTCCCCAGTTATTTCTTGACTTGGACCTGGCAGCCCTGTCTAAAATTAGTGCAGAACAACATGCCTAGCAGTACTGGAAAGAAGCAAGAGCATTGTTTTCTTTCTTTCTTTAGATATTTATACCCTGCTTTACACGCAGCAGCATCACATTTAAGGGAGCACACACCTCTTAAATGCCTTCTTTCCATTGGAAATAATGAAGGGTACGGGCACCTTTTGCGGGGGGTGGGGTGGGGGTCAGAGAATTGGACCTCCTGGTCTTTTTGAAACTTGGGGAATATTTTGGGGAAAGGCACCGGATGCTATGCTGAAAATGTGGTGCCTCTACCTAAAAACACACACGCCCAGAGCCCCAGATACCTGCAGATAAATTCTCCATTATACCCTATGGGAATCAGTGTCCATAGGGAATAATGGCGTGCCCAGCAGACATTTCCCTCCCCTCCCCCTGCGTTCTGATGACCCAGAAGTGGGGGGAGGGCCTCCAAACTGGGGGGTCCCCTGCCCCCACCTGGGGATCGGCAACCCTATTTCAGGCAGAAGCCTTCTTTAACAAGATGCCTTTTAATCTGCCCGGCCGAACAGAAGCCGTGCTGCGCAAAAGCCCCACTCATTTCATGAAAGCACTTAGCGAGTTGGCAGGCACCAAGAAAGTTGTCACGGGGTGTGATGGCCCCCAAAGGCACCATGTTGAGAGCCTAGGGTTGCCAATCCCCAGGTGGGGCAGGGGATCCCCCGGTTTGGAGGCCCTCCCTCCACTTCAGGGTCATCAGAAAATAGGGGGGGGGGGAGGGAAATGTCTGCTGGGCACTCCACGATTCCCTTTGGAGACCAGCTTTCATAGGGTACAATGGAGAATTGATCTGTGGGTGTCTGGAGCGCGGAAGGACTGTTTTTTTGAGGGAGAGGCACCAAATTTTCAGCATAGCATCTGATGCGTCTTCCCAGAATACCCTCCAATTTTCCAAAGGATTGGACCGGGGGTTCCAATTTTATGAGCCCCCAAAGAAGGTGCCCCTATCCTTCATTATTTCCAATGGAGGGGAGGCATTTAAAAGGTGTGCGGTCCCTTTAAATGTGATGGCCAGAACTCCCTTTTCAATTATGCTTGTCACCACCTTGCTTTTGGCTCCACCCCCCAAAGTCTCCAGGCAACCCTATGAGAGCCCCTAGTCTAACAGGAGAACAGCTGCTGCTTCTCTGCACCCCCATCTAAAGTACCCCCAATATCCCCAAACTAGGGCCAAAAAACACAGCCGTCTCCCCCTTCATTCACCGCTCCCAAAGAGTCAGAATCCTTCCCTCTCTGATTCTCCCGTCAGCTCTCAATTAGCCACGAGCCTGTGACGGCAACGCTTCTTTAATCTGGATCCTTCAAAGCTGGCTCAGGCGACAGGGCGGTGACGGTGACCCCGATATGTCAGTGCTTTGGAGAGATGAGCCCTAGAAAAACAGCCCACGCAAAGAGAAGGCTCATCCATCCGCCACCCAGAAATACCCGAGCCCCACCCCCTCCTTAAGTTGGAAATGACAAGTTCAGAAGATGGGCTGTCGCTAGGCATGCAGACTTGGGCATACAGAAGGGGCCCGCTTCATTCCATGGCATCTTCAGTTCAGGTAGGGTTGCCAGGTCCAATTCAAGAAATATCTGGGGACTTTAAAGGTGGAGCCAGGAGACATTGGGGGTGGAGCCAGGAGCAAGGTGGTGACAAGAAGGAGAAGACTGCGGATTTATACCCCACCCTTCTCTCTGAATCAGAGACTCAGAGTGGCTTACAATCTCCTATATTTTCTCCCCCTCAACAGACACCCAGTGAGGTAGGTGGGGCTGAGAGGGCTCTCACAGCAGCTACCCTTTCACGGACAACTCCTGCAATAGCTATGGCTGACCCAAGGCCATTCCAGCAGGCGCAAGTGGAGGAGTGGGGAATCAAACCCGGTTCTCCCACATAAGAGTCTGCATACTTAATCACTACACCAGGGGTGGCCAACGGTAACTCTCCAGATGTTTTTTGCCTACAACTCCCATCAGCCCCAGCCATTCGCCATGCTGGCTGGGGCTGATGGGAGTTGTAGGCAAAAAAACATCTGGAGAGCTACCGTTGGCCACCCCTGCACTACACCAAACAAGCATAATTGAACTCCGAAGGGAGTTCTGGCCATAACATTTAAAGGACTGTGCTCCTTTTAAATGCCTTCCTTCCATTGGAAATAATAAAGGATAGGGGCACCTTCTTCTGGAGTTCATGGAATTGGATCCCCTGGCCCAATCTTTTTGAAATTTGGGGGGGGGGGTGTTTTGGGGAGAGGCATTGGATCCTATGCAGCAAATTTGGTGCCTCTACCTCAAAAAACAGCCCCGCCAGAGCCCCAGATACCCATGGATCAATTCTCCATGATACCCTATGGGAATTGGTCTCCATAGGGAATAATGGAGTGCCCAGCAGACATTTCCCTCCCCCCCCTCCACTTTCTGATGACCTCTGAAGTGGGGGAGGGCCTCCAAACCGGGGGATCCCCTGCCCCCAACTGGGGATTGGCAGCCCTAAATTCAGGTGATCTCGGGGTCTGCAACCAGGGCGAAGAGCAGCTGATAGGCAAAGCTTACAGGCCCCCCTTCTCAGATATGGCATCAGCATAGACATCAACACACCCAGGAAGAGATCTCAAGCTGTGGGGAGGAAGCCTCATAAAAACATAAGAGCGTAAAAGAAGCCATGTTGGATGAGGCCAATGGTCCATCCAGTCACACAGAAGCCACATCCAGTCCAACAGTCTGTGTCACATAAGAACATAAGAGAAGCCCTGTTGGATCAGGCCAATGGCCCATCCAGTCCAACACTCTGTCACATAAGAACATAAGAGAAGCCCTGTTGGATCAGGCCAATGGCCCATCCAGTCCAACACTCTGTGTCACGCAGTAGCCCAAATCCAGGAGCCATCAGAAGGTCCACATGCGGGGCCAGAACCCCAGAAGCCCTCCCACTGTGCTCCCCCAGCACCAACAATACAGAGTATCACTACCCCTAAGAATGTAAGTGAAGCCATATTGGATCAGGTCAATATCCCATCCAGTTCAGCACTCTGTGTCACACAGTGCCCAAAATACAGGGCTATCAGGAAATCCACCTATGGGACCAGAACTCCAGAAACCCTCCCACTGTGGCCCCCAAAGCACCAAGAGTACAGAGCATCACTGCCCCAGACATAGTTCCATCTATACTTTGTGGCTTCTAGCCACTGATTGACCTTGCTCCTGCCTCAAAGCTTTCTATGCTTGTAGCTGCCGCCACTTCCTCCGGCAATGAATTTCATGTGTTAATTCAAGTGTTAAAGCCCTAAGAAAGCTTTAAGGATGTATTCAAGAATTTTGCATAAAGATTATAGAGCAAAGAAGTCATATTCTAGTTAGAAACTCAGTCCTCTGTAATAAAGTAAAACTTTTTTTTAAAAAAAAAGGGGATTTATGCTTTTGGTAAGTACAGCAAACCCACCTGCATGATTTACAACAAACGTCGCTCTGCTTTGGTGGGAGAGCAATAGCCGTTTCCAGCAATAAGCTTGTTTCTTAGGGTTGCCAATCCCCAGGTGGGGGCAGGGGATCCCCCAGCTTGTGGGCCCTCCCCCCACATCAGGGTCATCAGAAAGCGGGAGGGGGAGGGAAATATCTGCTGGGCACTCCATTATTCCCTATGGAGACTGACTTCCATAGGGTATAATGGAGAATTGATCTGTGGGTATCTGCAGTTCGGGGGGGGGGGGCTGATGTTTGAGGTAGAGGCACCAATTTTGCAGCACAGCATCTGGTGCTTCTCCTCAAAACATCCACCAAGTTTCAAAAGGATTGGACCAGGGAGTCCAATTCTCTGAGTCCCAAAAGAAGGTGCCCCTATCCTTCATTATTTCCAGTGGAGGGAAGGCATTTAAAAGTTGTGCTGTCCCTTTAAATGTGTGGCCAGAACTCCCCTTGGAGTTCAATTATGCTCCCAATGTCTCCTGGTTCCACCCCAAAGTCCCCAGGTGTTTCCTGAATTGGACCTGGCAACCCTTATTCTCCAGCAGGCTGCCAACTTTCATATTAAACCTTGCACCTGTGCCTTGACCAGAAGCTCAAACTTCAGGCAGAGCTGTTCTTAGCTCCATGCAATGAAAACCTTTAGCAGACTGGAGGAAATGAAGGTGGAGCTGCTGACCGAGACAGAAGAGCAAAATGGACCTTTTTTAAGCGATCAGCTGGCATTGTTATTCCTGGTGATATCTTTAGCCTGTCACCTGTCTGCTAAAAATAATTAAACCATGCATTGGGGACAAATCCCTAGTTCACCAATATTTTCCATTACCAACTCCCTCACACGCCAGCTCTCAATATTCCAGGTTTCAGTGCAAAGGTAGGGTTTACTAAGGAAGGTTCCAATGTAAAAAAAATCTAGCAAGAATCCCTCTTTCTCCATCTCTTCCCCAAGCATCCAGCTACCGCATCTCCCCATAATGGACCCATTCCTTCTCAGCTATTCTTCATTGATCTTGATTTTTAAGTGGTCTTATTGTTGGAGTGCGGAGCCCTCTGCTCACGACCTGAGTTCGATCCCAGCGGAAGCTGGTGCAGGTAGCCGGCTGCAGGTTGACTCAGCCTTCCATCCTTCCGAGGTGGGTAAAATGAGTCCCCAGCTTGCTGGGAGGAAAGTGTAGATGACTGGGGAAGGCAATGGCAAATCGCCCTGTAAAAAGTCTGCCGTGAAAAGCTTGTGAAAGCAACGTCACCCCAGAGTCGGAAACGACTGGTGCTTGCATAGGGGATTACCTTTACCTTTTTTTGTTGGAGTGAGTGACTCTGCATGCTTGGGGGGCGCTACATCACTCCAAGTAGGTGTTATCTTCTTCAATGGGAAGGCTCTCTTTGATTTAACCTGGGAGCTGCCCTCTGACCCTTCCTCTCTTACTTTGTCATCTCATTCTTCTCACATGGCCTTCCATGGAGACACCTTGCAGTACTCCCTCTAAGCTGTGGAGTCTTGTGAGCAAAAATTCTACTTCGTGGGCTACTGGCATTAAAGTGGTGAGCTCCTGCATAAATTAGCTTGCTCTGGGGGCCATTTTTCCTGAGATGAGACAAAAATGGGTGAGTCGGAGGCTAAAAAACTGAGCTAGCTCACACTAAGTCAGCTTAGAGGGAACACCATGTCCTCATACTCCCACACATATGATACTGGACAAGCTGGCCATTTGTGATAGGGGAAGTACTCTTTAGATTAGGCCAGGGGTGACCAACCTGAGGCTTTGGAGCCACACGTGGCTCTTTCACACATATTGTGTGGCTCTCAAAGCCCCCACCACCCTGTCAGCCAGCTTGGAGAAGACACTTGTCTCTTTAAATCACTTCTCCAAGCCACGCCAGCTGGCAGCTTGCAGAATGCATTTAACATTAAAGTTGCTTTCTTTCCCCCTGTTCCTCCTTCCCATCTATTTGTCTTCCTTCCTTCCTGCTCTCAAACGTCTGATGTTCACGTCCTGTGCCTCTCAAGCATCTGATGTTTATTCTATGTGGCTCTTACATTAAACAAGTTTGGCCACCCCTAGATTAGGCTTCTTTCTTCCTTTGATTCCAACCTGAATGTGAACTGGGTTGACTTGAACAAATATAAGTCTGCCTTTTTGGCAATATACTTCTTGGGAGAGATATTTACTGCACACAGTATCACACTTCTAGGTAACCAAACCCAGTAAGTTTGTGTGTGTGTGAGAGAGAGGGAGGGGGCAGGGGCTTCTCAAGTTTGGAGGCCCTCCCCCCCCGCTTTAGAAAGTGGTGGGGGGAGGGAAATGTCTTCTGGGCACTCTATTATTCCCTATGGAGAACGATAATGGGATATTGATCCACGGGTATCTGGGGCTCTGGGGGGGATGCTCTTTGAGGCAGAGACACCAAATTTGCAGCATAGCATCTGATGCCTTTCCTCAAAACACCCTCCAAGTATCAAAAGGATTGGACCAGGGGGGGCAATTCTATGAGCCCCCAAAGAAGGTGCCCCTATCCTTCATTTTTTCTAGTGGAGGGAAGGCACTGAAAAGGTGTGCAGTTCCTTTCAATGTGATGGCCAGAACTCCCTTTGGAGTTCAGTTGTACTTGTTCCAACCTTGCTCCTGGCTCCACCCCTAGAGTCCCCAGATATTTCTTGAACTGGACTTGGCAACCCTCTCACCAGGTATGGCACCCTCTGCGTCTCTGCGGCCTGTTTTCTTTTTCCTGTTGAAGGAGAGGAAGAAATAGAGGATGGTGCAGAGTTGTTTTCTGTTGCCCCAGAAGGGCTGCCAGATCTGGGATGAAAAACACCTGGAGACTTTCGGTTGGATCCAGGAGAGGGTGGGGTTTGGGGAGAGGAGAGATCTCCGCATGGTTCAATGCCATAGAGCCCAGCCCACCTTTCAAAGCAGCCCTTTTCTCCAGGGGAGCCGATCTCTGCCAGCTGGAGATCAGCTGTAAAAGCAGGAGATCTCCTGGCCCCACCTGGAGGCTGGCAACCTTAAACTGGAGCAACCTCTAGGGTTGCCAGCCTCCAGATGAGGCCTGGAAATCTCTTGCTTTTACAACTGATTTCCCCTGGAGAAAACGGCTACTTTAAAGGGTGTACTCTATGCAGGTGTGTTAAACATGCGGCCCAAGGAACAAATCAGGCCCCCGGAGGGCTCCTATCACGCCCACAAGCAACTCACTGTAGTCTGCTTCTTTCTCCCTCTCTCTTGCTTCCTTCTGCATCTCAGCTTGCTTTACAAGGCTTGCTCAATCACACAGCAGAGCCACTGAGCCAAGCTTCTCTTCCTTCTATTGGCTGAGGCTCCTCTCCCTCCTGGTCCCCTGGAGAGGGAGGGAAAGAGACAGAGCTTCCTTTCCCCAGTTCTCTGGAGCTCATAGGAGAGATACAAAGAAAGCACCTTTAAGACCAACAAGAGCCCTGTTTTAAGCCTGTTTTATTTTTAAAGTTGTTCTTTTAAAAAACTAAAAATCTTTAGTTGTGTTTGTTTGTGTTCTTTTAAAAAGTTTATATCTCTGCTACCTGATCTTAAATAGGTACACACATGGCCCGGCCCAACAAGGTCTCATTTATGTTAGATCTGGCCCTCATAACAAATGAGTTCGACACCCCTGGGCATTGTACCATGCTGAGGTCCCTCCCTCCCTAAGCCACTCCCTCTCCTGGCTCCACTCCCAAAGTCTCCCAGGTATTTTCCAACACAGACCTGGCAATCCAACTTCCCTCTGTGTAAGAGAGTCAGGAGCCCCCTAGGGTTTCCAACCTCCAGAAGGCAGCTGGAGATCTCCTGCTGTTACAGCTGATCTCCAGGCAACCAAGATCAGTTCCCCTAGAGAAAATGGCCACTTATCTGGGAGAACTGGGTTTGATTCCCCACTCCTCCACTTGAGGCTGCTGGAATGGCCTTGGGTCAGCCATAGCTCTCACAGAGCTGTCCTTGAAAGGGCAGCTTCTGTGAGAGCTCTCTCAGCCCCACCTGCCTCACAGGGTTTGATGCCCCACTTCTCCACTTGCACCTGCTGGAATGGCCTTGGGTCAGCCATAGCTCTCGCAGAGCCGTCCTTGAAAGGGCAGCTTCTATCAGAGCTCTCTCAGCCCCACCCACCTCACAGGGTTTTATTCCCCACTCCTCCACTTGCACCTGCTGGAATGGCCTTGGGTCAGCCATAGCTCTCGCAGAGCCGTCCTTGAAAGGGCAGCTTCTATCAGAGCTCTCTCAGCCCCACCCACCTCACAGGGTGTCTGTTGTGGGGAAGGAGATAATGTAGATTGTAAGCTGCTCTGAGCCTCTGATTCAGAGAGCAGGGCGGGGTATAAATCTGCAGGCGTCTTCTTCTTCTTCTCCCACATAGCCAAGTATTTCCCAACCTGGAGCTGGCAACCCTAGGGTCCCCCCAGAAACCAGCTGCCTAAGCGCCAGATGGGACAGGCGGAAGGTGGCTGGAGCTTCTTCTCCTCCTTTGAGGAGGTCAGGCTGTTGGCAATTGTCCCCCGCCCCCCCCCCCCAGCATGGGGCCCAGAGAAGCTGCCCCTCCCCGTTCCCCACTGGCTCAGACCACCCTGCAGCCTCCTCAGCCCCCGCAGACTCCTCCTGCCCATTGTTAATTCCTCTTCATCCATCTTTCCTCTCAATTAAGGGTTATTATTACTATGGCCATTGATCCCTTTCACCTGAGCGCTTTGAAAACGCTGATCAATGGGGGCCTCTCTTCTTATCGACAGCGGAGGAAGGGAGGGGCGAAGAGGAGGAGGCAAGCGCCGGAGGGGGGGTGGTCCTAGATTGTCCTTTGATGCGTCAGCCAGTGGCAGACAGAACCGAGCTGGAATTCACAAATTCCTTGGCCAAAGTGGGGAAAGCCTGGGGTGAATGTTGTCCCCGTAATTACAGCCAGAAACGTTTCCTTGAGTGGTTTCCACTCTTATCTAAATGGCTTAGGCCAGGGGTGGCCAAACTGGTTTAATGTAAGAGCCACATAAAACAAACAGTTTTTTGAGAGCCGCAAGAGGTGAATGTCAGATGTTTGAGAGCTGCAAGACAGGAAAGAAGGCAGGCAGGCAGGCAAATAGATGCTGGAGAGAGAGAGGTCGAAAGAAAGCAACTTTAACTTTAAATCCATTCTCCAAATTGTTGGCGGGCTTGGCCTGGAGAAGTGATTTAAAGTGATGAGTGCTTTTTCCAAACCATCTGATGGGGCTATGGGGGCTTCAAGAGCCACATAATATGTGCGGAAGAGCCGCATGTGGCTCCCGAGCCACAGTTTGGCCACCTTTGGGCTAGGCTCATTAGATGCTGGAAGTTAAGCAGGGTCGGCCCTGGTTACTACTTGGAGGGGAGACCACCAAGAAGTCCAGGGTCGCTACACAGAGGCAGGCAAGAGCAAACCACCTCTGCTTGACTCTGCCCCGACCTATGGGGTGGGAGCCATAGCTCAGTGGTAGAGCATCTTTCTCTCATGCACAAGGTCTTGTCCCTGGCGCCTCCAGCTAAAAGGATCAAGTAGAAATGGTCATGTGAAGGTCTCGTCCCTGGCACCTCCAACAAAAAAGATCAAGTAGAAATGGTCATGTGAAGGTCTCGTCCCTGGCACCTCCAACAAAAAAGATCAAGTAGAAATGGTCATGTGAAGGTCTCGTCCCTGGCACCTCCAGCTAAAGGGTCAAGTAGTAGTCTCACCATTTTTATTGCTTAATCTCACTTAAAAAAATAATTAAAATTTAAAATAAAAAACTGCAAATTAAGAATGTAAATAGGTTCAAGTTTTCTGTTTCTTCTACAATTCTCTGTTGTTTTAAATTCCAAGGGGGGGGGGTGCTAGTGGGAGTTGTCCTTGAAAGGGCAGCTTCTGTCAGAGCTCTCTCAGCCCCACTCACCTCACAGGGTGTCTGTTGTGGGGGAGGAAGATAAAGGATATTGTGAGCCAGAGACTCTGATTCGGAGTGGAGGGCAGCCTATAAATCCAATATCTTCTTCTTCAACTGAATGGTGCTCAGAAATCCAACCGTTGTTTGTAGGGTGGGGGGGCAAGCCAAGTTCCCCCAACCACCTTTCCCCATTGTGTCCTTTGAAGCCTCTTCCGTGCCTTTGACGGCAGAAACTTGGAGCAGGTGACGCCTCCCCCCCTCTTCTAAAAATTTCATTCCAGTTGGAAATAGAACAACATTAAATTAATGATTAATAACTTCCAATCCCTTTCTTGTCTGCGCAGAGCGAGGGGGGAGCGCGTGAGAGAAATGTAAACCTTAGGCGATGCTTGTTCTGAATTGGCTTTGTCAGGTTTCATATGATTCGGGAATGAAACAAATGGCCGCTGTCGTTCTGGCGTTGCCAGGTCTGCTCCGTCTGTACCTCCAAACCATTCGCTTGTCTCATCTCTTTAACTCCATGTCAGCAATATACGTTCCAGGGGCTTAATTACTGTGGTGATCGGCTGTCAGTGTCATTTTCAAGACAGGGCAACTGAGGCCTAGAGCTATTGGCTTCGTGCGCTCTTGCCACCACCTCTACCCAGGTTTATTTCACGATGACCTCACAACAACCCTGGAGGAACATGCAGTCAGATAGACATTATTTCCAGCATAGAAGGGGCACAAGCCTTCCGATCGGACAGCTACTGCTAGAGAGAAGAAGAAGAAGAAGGTATACCCCGCCAGTTTGGTGTAGTGGTGAAGTACGCGGACTCTTGTCTGGGAGAACCGGGTTTGATTCCCCACTCCTCCGCTTGCAGCTGCTGGAATGGCCTTGGGTTAGCCACAGGTATCTCAGAGCTGTCCTTGAAAGGGCAGCTGCTGTCAGAGCTCTCTCAGCTGCACTCACCTCACAGGGTGTCTGTTGTGGGGGGAAAAGATGAAGGAGATTGTAAGCCACTCTGAGTCACTGCTTCAGAGAGAAGGGCGGGCATAAATCTGTAATTCTTCTTCTTCTTCTCCTCCTCCTCCTCCCTGAATCAGAGTCTCACAGTGGCATACAATCTCCTTTATCTTCTTACTCCGCAATAGACACCTTATCCAACTGCATGCCTTCCCCCCTTCACCTGGGGCCCCCTTCTTAACACAGCGTGGTCTAAAGCGGTTTGGGGATCTATGTGGTACAGAGTTTGACTGCCAGCATTTAAAACAGCAAAAAAAAATATTTATTTAAAAGAGAAAAAGAAAGGGAAAGAAAAACAAAACAAAAACAGTTGCATTTAAAAAGTTAGCACAGCACAGCACCCGTACAGCAAACAGCCTGACAAACAAAATGTGTTATAAACGCATTTTACTGTCCCTGATCTAAACACGCCCTGCCTTTTTGGATGACTTACTTGGTCTTACTGCCTGGAGGCCTCATTTTCCTGAGCAGGCCTCCCCCACAGGCAGGAGTCCAAGGCAAGCAACCTCTCTTCCAGAGCGCCAGCTGCAAACTGCCCTTCTCTTCCTGCTAACTCCAATACCAAGAACAAAAGAACTTCCTGTCTCTCTAGGAGACTTTCCCCCTAGAGTTGTTGGTTTGGCTCTGGAAAGGGAGGGGGGGTTGGAGGGAGGCTACAAAGCCTGCTGAGGGATTTACTGACCCCTGCCAATGAAGCACCAACACTCTAAGATGGCGTTTCTCCACACCACTGATGGACCTGTGCTCCATATATTTATCTAAACCCTTCTTGAAGGTGGCTATACTTGTGGCCGCCACCACCTCCTGTGGCAGTGAATTCCACATGTTAATCACCCTTTGGGTGAAGAAGGACTTCCTTTTATCCGTTTTAACCTTTCTGCTCAGCAATTTCATCGAATGCCCACGAGTTCTTGTATTGTGAGAAAGGGAGAAAAGTACTTCTTTCTCTACTTTCTCCATCCCATGCATTATCTTGTAAACCTCTATCATGTCACCCCGCAGTCGACGTTTCTCCAAGCTAAAGAGTCCCAAGCGTTTCAACCTTTCTTCATAGGGAAAGTGCTCCAGCCCTTTAATCATTCTAGTTGCCCTTCTCTGGACTTTCTCCAATGCTATAATATCCTTTTTGAGGTGCGGCGACCAGAACTGCACACAGTACTCCAAATGAGACCGCACCATCGATTTATACAGGGGCATTATGATACTGGCTGATTTGTTTTCAATTCCCTTCCTAATAATTCCCAGCATGGCGTTGGCCTTTTTTATTGCAGACGCACACTGTCTTGACATTTTCAGTGAGTTATCTACCACGAACCCAAGATCTCTCTCTTGGTCAGTCTCTGCCAGTTCACACCCCATCAACTTGTATTTGTAGCTGGGATTCTTGGCCCCAATGTGCATTACTTTGCACTTGGCCACACTGAACCGCATCTGCCACGTTGACGCCCACTTACCCAGCCTCAACAGATCTCTTTGGAGTTCCTCACAATCCTCTCTGGTTCTCACCACCCTGAACAATTTAGTGTCATCCGCAAACTAAGAACATAAGAACATAAGAGAAGCCATGTTGGATCAGGCCAACGGCCCATCAAGTCCAACACTCTGTGTCACACAGTGGCAAAAAATGTTATATACACACATACACTGTGGCTAATAGCCACTGATGGACCTATGCTCCATATTTTTATCTAAACCCCTCTTGAAGGTGGCTATACTTGTGGCCGCCACCACCTCCTGTGGCAGTGAATTCCACATGTTAATCACCCTTTGGGTGAAGAAGTACTTCCTTTTATCCGTCTTAACCTGTCTGCTCAGCAATTTCATCGAATGCCCACGAGTTCTTGTATTGTGAGAAAGGGAGAAAAGTACTTCTTTCTCTACTTTCTCCATTCCATGCATTATCTTGTAAACCTCTATCATGTCACCCCGCAGTCGACGTTTCTCCAAGCTAAAGAGTCCCAAGCGTTTCAACCTTTCTTCATAGGGAAAGTGCTCCAGCCCTTTAATCATTCTAGTTGCCCTTCTCTGCACCTTCTCTAAAGCTATAATATCCTTTTTGAGGTGCGGCGACCAGAACTGCACACAGTACTCCAAATGAGACCGCACCATCGATTTATACAGGGGCATTATGATACTGGCTGATTTGTTTTCAATTCCCTTCCTAATAATTCCCAGCATGGCGTTGGCCTTTTTTTATTGCAATCGCACACTTTCTTGACATTTTCAGTGAGTTATCTACCACGACCCCAACATCTCTCTCTTGGTCAGTCTCTGCCAGTTCACACCCCATCAACTTGTATTTGTAGCTGGGATTCTTGGTCCCAATGTGCATTACTTTGCACTTGGCCACATTGGACCTCATCTGCCACGTTGACGCCCACTCACCCAGCCTCAACAGATCCCTTGGAGTGCCTCACAATCCTCTCTGGTTCTCACCACCCTGAACAATTTAGTGTCATCTGCAAACTTGGCCACTTCACTGCTCACTCCCAACTCCAAATCATTTATGAACAAGTTAAAGAGCATGGAGCCCTGCGGCACCCCACTGCTTACCGTCCTCCACTGCGAAGACTGCCCATTTATACTCACTCTTTGCTTCCTATTAATTAGCCAGTTTTTGATCCACAAGAGGACCTGTCCTTTTACTCCATGACTCTCGAGCTTTCTAAGGAGCCTTTGATGAGGAACTTTATCAAAAGCTTTCTGGAAGTCAAGGTAAACAACATCTATCGGGTCTCCTTTGTCCACATGTTTGTTTACCCCCTCAAAGAAATGTAACAGGTTAGTGAGGCAAGATCTTCCCTTGCAGAACCCATGCTGAGTCTTCCTCAATAACCCGTGTTCATCAATGTGCCTACTCATTCTGTCCTTGATAATGGTTTCTACCAACTTTCCTGATATTGAAGTCAGACTGACTGGCCTGTAATTTCCCGGATCTCCTCTGGAACCCTTTTTAAAGATGGGGGTGACATTTGCTACCTTCCAGTCCTCAGGAACGGAGGCAGATTTCAATGAAAGATTACAGATTTTTGTTAGAAGATCCACAAGTTCAGCTTTGAGTTCTTCCAGAACTCTCGGATGTATGCCATCCGGACCTGGTGACTTATTAGTTTTTAATTTGTCTATCAGTTGTAGGACCTCCTCTTTTGTCACCTCAATCTGACTCAGGTCTTTCAACACCGCTTCCAAAATTAGTGGTTCTGGGGAGGGCAAAAAGTTCTCGTCTTCCACAGTGAAGACGGAGGCAAAAAATTCATTTAGCTTCTCAGCCATTTCCCTATCCTCCTTCAGTGATCCTTTTACCCCATGGTCATCCAAGGGCCCCACTGCCTCCCTGGCTGGTTTCCTACTTCTAATATATTTGAAGAAAGTTTTATTGTTGGTCTTTATGTTTTTTGCAATATGCTCCTCATTGTCCCTTTTTGCCTGCCTGATCACAGTCTTGCATTTGATTTGCCACAGCCTGTGTTCCCTTTTACTAATCTCACTTGGACTGGTTTTCCACCGTTTAAAGGAGTCCTTCTTACCTTTTACAGAGCAGTTTCTGTCAGAGCTCTCTCAGCCTCACCTGTCTCACAGGCTGTCTGTTGTGGGGAGAGGAAGGGAAAGGAGATTGTAAGCCGCTCTGAGACTTCTTTGGGTAGTGAAGGGTTGGGATAGAAATCCAATCTCAACTTCTTCAGGTGAGGGACACAGTCCCTGCAAGACAGAGAGAGAAGTGTTACAGCAGGAAGGATTTGGTTTGTTCAAATCCAGCGTTGTGTACAAGAGCATGATGGCTCCAGGTTTCCTCAGACAGGGCTCAATATGAGCCAGAGTGGTGTCCAAAACCTCTTTCCTGGGATGTGCCAATTGCTAAAAGGGAATATCTTGGGCAGAGAGGGAGACTGCCTTTCCTTTGTTCCTCTTCTCCCATTTGTTACCTTTATTATCAGCCACAATCTGCACATTAAGGCAGCCTTGGGTCCCTGACAGGTCGTGGCATGACATATCCAGTCCTCTTTCCCTGGTGCCTGACAGGTCGTGACATGACACAGTCTTCTCATCTCCCTGAGAGGTCGTGACATGATATTGTCTTCTCCTCAGCTCCCTGACAGGTCGTGACATGATATTGTCTTCTCCTCAGCTTCCTGACAGGTCGTGGCATGACATAGTCTTCTCCTCAGCTCCCTTAAAGGTCATGACTTGACAATAGTCTTCTCCTCAGCTCCCCTAGAGGTCGTGACATGACACAGTCTTTTCCTCAGCTCCCTTACAGGTCATGAGTCTCATGGCATTACACAGTCTTCTCCTCAGCTCCCTTAGCGGTTGTGACATGACAGTCTTTTCCTCAGCTCCCTTAAAGATTGTGACATAGTATTCTCCTCAGTTCCCTTTGAGGTCATGACATGACACAGTCTTCTCCTCAGCTCCCTTACAGGTCATGAATCTCATGACATGACACAGTCTTCTCTTCAGCTCCCTTAAAGGTCATGACTTGACAATAGTCTTCTCCTCAGCTCCCTTAGAGGCCGTGACATGACACAGTCTTCTCCTCAGCTCCCTTACAGGTCATGAGTCTCATGACATTACAGTCTTCTCCTCAGCTCCCTTAGCGGTTGTGACATGACAGTCTTTCCTCAGCTCCCTTAACGATTGTGACATGACAGTATTCTCCTCAGTTCCCTTTGAGGTCATGACATGACACAGTCTTCTCCTCAGCTCCCTTACAGGTCATGACTTGACAATAGTCTTCTCCTCAGCTCCCTTAGAGGTCGTGACATGACACAGTCTTCTCCTCAGCTCCCTTACAGGTCATGAGTCTCATGACATTACACAGTCTTCTCCTCAGCTCCCTTAGCGGTTGTGACATGACAGTCTTTTCCTCAGCTCCCTTAAAGATTGTGACATGACAGTATTCTCCTCAGTTCCCTTTGAGGTCATGACATGACACAGTCTTCTCCTCAGCTCCTTTACAGGTCATGAATCTCATGACATGACACAGTCTTCTCCTCAGCTCCCTTAAAGGTCATGACTTGACAATAGTCTTCTCCTCAGCTCCCTTAGAGGTCGTGACATGACAGTCTTTTCCTCAGCTCCCTTAAAGATTGTGACATGACAGTATTCTCCTCAGTTCCCTTTGAGGTCATGACATGACACAGTCTTCTCCTCAGCTCCCTTAAAGCTCATCACTTGACAATAATCTTCTCCTCAGCTCCCTGACAGGTCGTGACATGACGTAGTCTTCTCCTCAGCTCCCTTAAGGGTTGTGACATGACATGCATGGTCCTCTTTCCCTGGCTCCCTGACAGGTTGTGACACAACATACACAGTCCTCTCTCCCCCTGAGGTGCCATTTTTTTTTTATTGACAGCAGCCCCAATTCACAGAAATTAAGCAGGCACAACTCTCTCCATTGCTTGTTTCCTTGTCAGGGGAAATAAAATTCAGCAGGTCAGTTTGGTGGGAAGAGCACAGGAGCTCTGTCAGAAAGCAGTGGGGGCAAGACAGTCGGCCACTGTCTTCCTCTCCCCTCAGCAGCTACATCATCTCCAGCAAAGAAGAGGCAAAGATGTTCCTTTCCATGCTTGGGAAACACTCTGCTGATTTCCACAGCTTGTGCTAGAGCTAGAAATTCTGCAAACCACGCAAAGAGGAATGACGGGGGACTCTGGACACCTACTATTCAAACTGCATATGTTTGTTTATATGGATTTTTAATTGTACATTGTTGCTTGTATCATCATTGTAAATTGCCTCGAGTGCGGTTTTGGACAAGGCAGGATCAAAATGCTCTAGATATGGAAGGCACAGCCCAGGGAAAAGTATACCGTGCCCTCCTGCCCCTATCTAGGGTTGCCAGGTCTGACTCAAGAAATATCTGGGGACTTTGGGGGGTGGAGCAAGGAGACTGGGGATCTCCCGGGACTACAACTAGGGTTGTCAGGTCCAATATCTGGAGACTTTGGGGGTGGAGCCAGCAGACTTTGGAGCAGGGATGCGACAAGCGCAATTGAACTCTGAAGGGAGTTCTGGCCATCACATTTAAAGGGACTGCGCACCTTTTAAATGCCTTTGCTCCGTTGGGATAATGAAGGCTAAGGGCACCTTCTTTGGGGGCTCATAGAACGGGATCCCCTGGTCCAATCCTTCTGAAACTTGGGGGGTGTTTTGAGAAGAGGCATCGGATGCTATGAATTGGAGCACCCAGGCTCCCAAGATGACTCGGCTTGGGAAGGACGAGAAGCGGGACCCGGCCTACTCCCTTGTCCCAGTTAACATTCAGAGACTCAGCAGCAGAGTTTTCACACGGCACCATTTCACTCTCTTCACCCGCCGGGTCTGGTTTTCTGTCTGTGCCTCTGTCTCTCCCATTCCCCTTTCCCTTTCCAATCCTCAAGACACCCCTAAGAATCTAAAATAAAAGCTTTTGTTATTATTTTCCCCAGATCAAAGGCCCAATGAAATATTTATTCGGGAGGGGGGGGGCGTAGCAATTCTCCACATGGGCGCTGCCACCTGACGGCTGAAGAGATTCTCTAGCCCAGGGGTGTCGAACTCATTTGTTATGAGGGCCAGATCCGACATAAATGAGACCTCGTCGGGCCGAGCTGTGGGTGTACTTATTTAAGATTAGGTAGCAGAGATATAAACTTTATAAAAGACACAGACAAACACAAAGATTAAAAAAATAAATAAAACATGCTTAAAACATTAGCACTCGTTGATCTTAAAGGTGCTTTCTTTGTATCTCTCCCATGGGGTCCCAGGAGCTGGGCAAAGGAAGCTCTGGCTCTTTCCCTTTTCCCCAGGGGACCAGGAGGGGAAGGAGCCTCAGCCAATAGAAGGAAGAGAGACTTGGCTCAGTAGCTCTACTGTGCAATTGAGAGAGCCTGGCAAAGCAAGGTATTCCTCCCCCCTTCCTCCCCAAGCGAGGAGCCTCAGCCAATGGAGAAAACAGAGACTTTGCTCTGTTGCTCCTGTGCGATTGAGCAAGCCTGGCAAAGCAAGCTGTGATGCAGAAGGAAGCAAGAGAGAGGGAGAAGAAAGCAGATGACAGCCAGTGGTTTGGAGGGCCTGATTCGGCTCCCTGATTTAGGGCTTCCAAAAATGGACCTAACTTTCTGTTCTAAATGTTCATGCTTTCTCCTGCTCTCTGAGCCCAAAATTCAATCACTCCCAGAAACAGAAGTGGGGCAGAGGTACTGGCGCCACTAGCAGCCATTCAGTCGTATGGATCATAGGGGGGTGGGGGTGAAACCTAATTCTCCACACCCATACCAGAATTCACAGGAGCAGGTTTCCTTCCATTGAAGTGCTGCTCAGGTGGAGGGGCCCCCAACCCAGTGCCTTCGGGTGCCATAGTATCCACCGACATTTTTTCTGATGCTCAATGTCCCCTCGAAGCTGCAAAGTCTTGTTGGCTGGCTTGGAGAATGAATTTAAAGAGACAAATGTCTTCTCCAAGCCAGCCAATGGGGCGGTGGGGGCTTCAAGAGACACACCATATGTACCTCAGTTTGGCCACCCCCGGGCTAGGTAAAGCTTTTGCACAGCAAGGCTTCTGATTGGCTGTCCAGATTTTTTTAGAATGTTACTTGGGCAGCAGCTGCCCCCACAGCACCAGAGTGACACTTGAGTGCTTGAAGTTAAGCTCTGGCAGCCATTTTGCATGGGCCTCCTGTGGCAGCCATTTTATTGCTGCGTCCAACATGCCGTGTCAGAATTTTAAAGGTGCTCGCAGGCTCACAGAGGTTGGGCCCAAGCATGTTCTTTAATGTTTACAAATAATCACCATCAGGGCTTTTTTTTGGTAGAAAAAGCCCAGCAGGAACTTATTTGCATACTAGGCCACACCCTCTGCAACCACCATTGTTTTGCATGTGGCCTTTTTGCAGAAAAAGCTCAGCAGGAGCTCCTTTGCATATCAGGCCACACCCCCTGATGGCACCACTGTTCCACACAGGGCTTTCGTGTGTGGAAAAAGCCTAGCAGCAACTCATTTGTATATTAGTCGACACCCCCTGACACCAAGCCAGCTGGAACGGCATTCCTGTGCGTTCCTGCTTAATATAAGCCCTGGTCACCATTCACTACTATGGGAAAAGGGCTGAGTTTTCGAGGACAAAGTCTGAGAACCTCAGATCATCGTCCTTCCTGAATAAAAACGTGCCAGGCAATACGAGCATTTGGGCATCAGTCATGTGTCAGCCCCCGAAGGGTGGTGGATATCATCCACATCCAAGAGTCCTGTTACCCGTTCTAATTTTGTACGGTGGCCCGAGAAGGTCAAGAAGTAGTGCAAGAAGAGTCTCCGTGTGGGCAGCTGGCCTCTTTCCAGAGAAGAAGGACCTTCTGCTGTTCCTGTGGCTCAAGGTCCCACAGCCCTCCGTGAATCGTGGAGCCAGCAGTGGGTGGGAAAAACTCTGAGGAGCTGAGAAGTCAAAGTCATTTTCATCCTGTGAGGTGTCTCAGAAGAAGATATTAGATTTATATCCCGCTCTATACTCTGAATCTCAGAGAGGTCACTATCTCCTTTACCTCCCCACTCCCACAACAGACATCCTGTGAGGTGGGCAGGGCTGAGAGGGCTCTCACAGCAGCTGCCCTTTCAAGGACAACCTCTGCCAGAGCTATGGCTGCCCCAAGGCCATTCCAGCAGGTGCAAGTGGAGGAGTGGGGAATCAAACCCGGATCTCCCAGATAAGAGTCCGCACACTTAACCACTTCATTGAAGTGGCTCTCACAAGAAGATTCTCAACTCACACAAACACACAAAGTTGCTTCCCACTGAACAAGACCTTTGGTCCACCAAGGTCAGTGTCGTCTACTCGGGCTGGCAGCAGCTAAGAAGGTAAGAGAAGCCATGTTGGATCAGGCCCATGGCCCGTTCAGTTCAACACTGTGTCACGCAATGGCTCAATACTCCCTTTAAACTGTGGAGACATGGGAGCAAAAATTCTACTTTGTGAGCTACTGGCATTGAAGCGGTGAGCTGCTGCGTACATCGGTTTGCTCTGGGGCCTTTTTTCCTGAGCGGAGACAAAAACGTTGGAGCCAGAAGCTTAAAAACTGTGAGCTCACTCACACGAACTCAGCTTACAGGGAACACTGCAGCAACCAAAAGCCAGGGGCTGTCAGGAGGTCCACCAGTGGGGCCAGAACTCCAGAAGCTCCCCCCCCCGTTGCCCCCCCTCAAGTACCAAGAAGACAGTGCTGCCCCCAGACAGTGCTCCCTCTATACCTTGTAGCTAATAGCCGCTGATGGACCTCTGGCTCTGTATATTCATCCAATCCCCTCTTGAAGCTGTCCATACTTGTAAAAGGTCAAGGTAGTCCCCTGTGCAAGCACCAGTCGTTTCCGACTCTGGGCTGACGTTGCTTTCACAATGTTTTTACGGGGTGGTTTGCCATTGCCTTCCCCAGTCATCTACACTTTTCCTCCAGCAAGCTGGGTCCTCATTTTACTGACCTCAGAAGGATGGAACGCTGAGTCAACCTGGAGCCGGCTACCTGAACCAGCTTCCGCTGGGATCGAACTCAGGTCGTGAGCAGAGGGCTCTGACTGCAGTACTGCAGCTTTACCACTCTGTGCCACAGGGCTCTTAGCTGCCACCATATCCTGCGACAGGAATTCTCTCCGGAAACTCTTGCAGAGAGATATTTCACATCATCTACCACCAAGCCCTTTAAACTGATGATACTGGGGACTGAACCTGGGACCTTCTGCATGCCAAGCAGATGCTCTACCACTGAGCCACAGCCTCTCCCGTGACAAATTTGGACTCTGCCTCTTCATACCTCTTTTCCTTTCACCTCAGCAACTAGGGCCTAATAGCAGCGATGATTTTCATGGATACTGAATAGGGTCATCAACACCAGGCGAGAGCCTGAGTGAGACAGGGACCTCAGTGGGGTACAATGCCAGAGTCCACCCCCCCAAAGTAGCCATTTTCTCTGGGGGGACTGATCTCTGGAGATCAGTTGGAATTAGGGTTGCCAATCCCCAAGTGCAGGCAGGGGATCCCCCAGTTTGGAGGCCCTCCACCCACTTCAGGGTTATCAGAAAGCGCGGTGGGGGGGGGGGAGGGAGAGATCTGCTGGGTGCTCCATTATTCCCTATGGGGACTGATTCCCATAGGGCATAATGAAGAATTGATCTGTGGGTATCTGGGGCCCTGGTGGGGCTGTTTTTTAAGGTAGAGGCACCACATTTTCAGCATAGCATCCAGTTTCTCTCTTCAAAAACACCTCCAAGTTTCAAAAGGATTGGACCAGGGGATCCACTTCTATGAGCCCCCAAAGAAGGTGCCCCTATCCTTCATAATTTCTAACAAAGGGAAGGCATTTAAAAGGTGTGCGGTCATATTGCAATGGACAAGATCCAGGCTTCGATAGATACTTCTGACCCTTACCAAGCTTATTCCAAGTATATAGCGGTTTGGCTTCCTATCCTGGGGAAAATTGATAGCGACCCATTTTATATCAATTCCTACAACAAAAGCAAACTTTACAAAGATTTTTTGTGGTTATAATTAATCCTGGTGTATTTCACGTAGTAATCTTATCATTGGTCTTTCCCTTTCCCCTCCCCCCCCTTTTTTTTCTTTTTCTTTTTTTTCTTTTCCTTTCTTTTCCCCCTCCCTCTTTCTTGAGGTATATGTTCGGTGAAATTTACCAAGTTATATGCATTTTCTGTATTACTTTATTACGATTGTATAATAACTTTTTCTAATAAATCATTTATTAACTTGAAAAAAAAATAAAAAAAATAAAAAAAATAAAAGGTGTGCGGTCCCTTGAAATGTGGTGGCCAGAACTCTTTGGAGTTCAATTATGCTTGTCACCACCTTGCTCCTGGCTCCACCCCCAGCCTCCTGACTCCACCTCCAACATCTCTGGCTCCACCCCCAAGGTCCCCAGATATTTCTTGAATTGGACCCGACAACCCTAGTTGTAATCTTGGGAGATCGCTAGGCTTGGCCTGAAGGCTAGCAACTCAGTAGGGGAAAAACACAGAACAGGCTCCCACTGAACGTATGAACATATGAAGCCGCCTTCTACTGCATCAGACCCTGGGTCCATCCAAGTCAGTATTGTCTACTCAGAATGGCAGCGGCTCTCCGGGGTCTCCAGCTGAGGTTTTTCACGCCTACTTGCCTGGACCCTTTTTAGTTGGAGATGCCGGGGATTGAACCTGGGACCTTCTGCTTCCCAAGCAGGTGCTCTACCACTGAGCCACCGTCCCTCCCCTCACTGAAACGTATGATAGAAAAAGGAGTGTATGGGTGTGAACTGAGCCAGGATCAAAAGCGGGCTTGGTTCCATCGATGTAAGCGCAGATTCCACCCCCCGCCATACTCCCCCCCCTTCCCCACCATCCCCCTTCCCACCGTGACATTCCTCCAGCCCATCGGACAAGAAAAAGACAAACCGCAGAGCTCGAGCCAGTCAAAAAAATCATTGTTTGCATTATCAGTTGCTCAACGATTAACAGCCTCGTGTTAAAGTCATGATACGTTAAATAAAGCGCTCACGCTGCCTCCGCCCGACAGGAGGAGGGCAGCCGGAGAAGCTGCCCCGCTCGTGTCCCGCCCAATCCCACGGGAAGGAGCCAGCGCAAATATATATATATACATATATTCTTCTCTACAATATTTTTCTCTTTTCTTCTTCTTAAGTAACAGCAGCAACAGCTGGACACAGCTGGGACAGGGAAGTTCGGGACTGACCGAGCATGCAAAATGAAGGGCGTAGAAAAAAAAAATAAGATTGCAGGGGGGAGAACTGGAATGAGTCCCGGGGAGTGTGCTGTGGGGATGGTAGATGTTCCTTGCAGGGTGGAGGCAGAGCGAGAGACAACAGAGAGGGGGAAGTTATTTATTAATCATTGGTCCCCACACCAAGGAGACCTTTATCTTGACAAGGCAACCTCTCCCCTGCCTCACAAGCCCAGTTAAGCCAAACCAGGTATCCAACATTTCCCCCTATGAATGCCGGTTTGGCACATTTACAGCAACCGCCTTCAGAACCAGGCCGCAGTTTGCCCTCCTGATCACAAGGAGCGCTATAGTGATAAGGCCAGGGCTTTTTTTTGTAGCAGGAACTCCTTTGCATATTAGGCTGTGCCCCTCTGATGAAGCCAATCCTCCTGGAGCTTACAGTAGGCCCTGTACTAAAAGCCCTCTAAGCTCTTGGAGGATTGGATACATCAGGGGGTGTGACCTAATATGCAAAGGAGTTCCTGCTAAAAAAAGAAAAAGAAAGCCCTGGATAAGGCCGCTTCAACCTCTCAGCCAGCACAGGATCAGCGGTTACAGCTCCTAGAGAAGAAATAGCTAGAACAGAACCCAGCTGCGTAGGGGAAATAAATCGGGGGCGAGGGTGGAGGGAGAGATCTGAACCCAGGACCCAAAGGAGGGAGGTAGTTCTGGGAGGAACCGTTTGCTGGATGGAGGGAAGGGAAAAGACGGCTAAGCTGGAGAGGGGATAGGTGCCCCCAACCCCCCAAAACAGAAAGAGGATGAGAGAGATCAAGCTGGGGAGGAGGAGGCAGTAAGTGGCAGTTTCGCCCCCCGAAACGCCACCCTGGCAGTGCAGTCGAGGGCAAAGCGAAGGGGTGGGGCCACAGGACGGAGCTGCGCTCAGACGGCGTTGTCCAGGTCAGGCTCAGCGTCGGGGGACGGGACGCACTCTTTGCTTAGCCGGACGATCTCCTGGGAGAGCACTTCCAGGTCCTAGGCAGGGAAAGGAGGAAAGAGAGAGAGAGGAGTCAGAAGGCCAAAACAGAGCTCAGGAAGAGTTGAGAAGAGTTGTTCCAGTTGAGAACCAACACAGCGTGGGGCCTACACGCTCTGCTGCTGCATGCAATAATGCACAGTTTTGCCCACCAGCTGCTCAAACCGTGTTCCATTTGGCAACTGTAATCTGGGTACAAGAAGAGCCCGGTGGCGCAGAGTAGTAAAGCTGCAGTACTGCAGTCGGAGTCCTCTGCTCATGACCTGAGTTCGATTCCAGTGGAAGTCCCCAGCTTGCTTGGGGGGGGGGGGGAGGGAAGTGTAGGGGGCTGGGGAAGGCAATGGCAAACCACCCCGTAAAAAGTCTGCCGTGAAAACGTTGTGAAAGCAACATCACCCCAGTCGAAAATGACTGGTGCTTGCACAGGGGACTACCTTTACCTTTTTATCTGGGTCCAAGACCCTGTTCCCCAATGCGGTGCCCACAGGCACAGTGGCATCTGTCACTGTGTTTCCCAGGGCCCCCTTCTTTCTTTGCAAAGCAAAGAGCTAATCCTGACTTTGGTGTAGGGGTGAAGTGCGCGGACTCTTATCTGGGAGAACCGGTTTGATTCTCCACTCCTCCACTTGTCTACTCAGACTGGCAGCAGCTCTCCAGGGTCTCAAGCTGAGGTTTTTCACGCCTACTTGCCTGGGCCCCTTTTAGTTGGAGATGCCGGGGATTGAACCTGGGACCGTCTGCTTACCAAGCAGAGGCTCTACCACTGAGCCACCGCCCCTCCCCAGATCTTGGAAGCGAAGCAGAGTTGACCCCGATTGAGCACTTGGATGGCAGGCCAACAAGGAAGTAAAGGGTTGCAATGCAGAGGCAAGCAATGGCAAACCACCAGTTCGATGTAGTGGTTAAATGCGCGGACTCTCATCTGGGAGAACCGGGTTTGATTCCCCACTCCTCCGCTTGCAGCTGCTGGAATGGCCTTGGGTCACCTATAGCTCTCGCAGAGCTGTCCTCGAAAGGGCAGCTTCTGTCAGAGCTCTCTCAGCCTCACCCACCTCACAGGGTCTCTGTGGTGGGGAAGGAAGATAAAGGAGATTGTAAGCTGCTCTGAGACTCTGAGGTTCAGCGTATAGGGTGCGGTATAAATCCAATATCATCTTCTTTGTTTTTGCCTGACCTGGATGGCCCAGGATAGCCTGATCTTGTGAGATCTTGGAAGCTAAGGAGGGTTGGACCTAGCTAGTACTTGAACAGAAGAACACCAAGGAAGCCCAGGGCTGCTATGCAAAGGCAGGCAGTGGCTAGCGACCTCTGAACTTTTCTTGTCCTGAAAGCCCTGCCGGGTTGCCATAAATTGGTTATAACTTGACGGCCCAGAAAAGAAAAGAAAAGAAAAGGGAGAGATGAGCCGCAGGTGGGAGGAGCCACAGGCAAACCCCACCCCCCAAGTTTAGGACAAGGAAAAAGCAACATTTGCCTTCTCCCCCAAAATTAAAATGTAGCCGAGGCGACAAAACGTTGCCTTCTCCCTCTGCCAGTGCAGACGTTTGCATGAGCAATTCATTATGGGATTTTAAAAAAATTGCTTGTTGGAACAGGATTGGGGGAAAGTTCAAAGGAAAAGTCTGGAAAGCAGCGTGGGAGACAGAGAGAGGAAAGGGCCAAATCAATTATTAGGCAGAGAGACAGAGACAGAGAGAGAGAGAGAGAAGAGGCAGAACCAAGTGGCAGATTTTCACAGCAAGGGAATCTTGAAGTTTAGGTGAATTGCCTTACCTCTCCACACCTGTAGGGAGACCCCTTACCTTACTTCCCGACTGCGTAGCATGCCCAGGGACGATCTGGCTTGCTGGGAAGTGGGGGGAGGGCTGCCCCACACCTACCCCATTTACCGCGGGGCAGCCGACCGGGAGCCTCTTTACCCAGCTCCACAGTGCCTCCCAGAGGCCACCGCCGGCCACCCACATCATCTCATCTGCCCCTCAGCCCCGCCCAACGAGGAGAGCTCTCCTCGTCGTCCTTGGCCCTCCCAGCAACAGCCCCTGACCTCCTGGCCCTGAGGAGGCGTTCCCTCTCTGCCCATTTTTCAGCCCCAACCTTGAAGGCTGTCCTCTGAAACGGCTCCCCCCCAACACCCTCCCCTCTTGGGTACGGCTATAAATAGCAGTCCTGTTTCCGCTGACCTCACTCTTTCGTTCCCTCGCTCCATTAGGACGTTGGAAGGATCGGATTCTACATCAAGCTAAAACTGAAGGGACGGCGGGGGGCGGGGTGGGGAGAGAGAACCGATATACTGCAAAGTCCTTCGTTGGGTTGGATGCTCTCCTGCCTCGGCGCATGTGCTGGCCTGTGGAAGGAAGGGAACGCCGGCGTTTTCTTGCGGGCTGAACAGGGCCGGTGCGTGGGAGTAGGCAAAGTAGGCAGTTGCCTAGGGCGCCACCTGGCCTCGGGGGCACCCCTCCCCGATGCACGACGACTCTGGCTCCTGACCACTGTCCCCTTGTCCTCTCCCATCACCAAGCTGCCCTCAACAAAGCCAAGCCACCCCCCTCTCCCCGATGTGTGACTTGGCCTCCCACCTCATCCTATCCTGCCACCCTCCTTCCTGGCGTGGGCGGCAAGCACTTACTCCCACCATTTTTAAATAACTTAGCACATTTTTTGTGTGTGTGGAAAAAATTAAAATTAAAAAACCAGTAAATTAAAAATGTAAAAAGTTTCAAGTTTGGCACTCTTCTCTTGATCCGCTAGTGGGTGATTTGCCTATGGCGCCAGAAAGCCTAGCACCGGACCTGGGGCTGAAGCCAAGGCTCCGTCCGGCCCGGTGCTCTGCTCCCGAAAGGCGGCCCGTGTAAGAACAGAAGAGAAGCCCTGTTGGATCAGACCAATGGCCCATCCAGTCCAACACTCTGTGTCACATAAGAACATAAGAGAAGCCATGTTGGATCAGGCCAATGGCCCATCCAGTCCAACACTCTATGTCACACAGGGGCAAAAAAAAATTATATATATAAATATATATATATGTATACACACACACACATATATATATATACACACATATATACACACACACACACACACACCGTGGCTAATAGCCACTGATGGACCTCTGCTCCATATTTTTATCCAATCCCCTCTTGAAACTGGCTATGCTTGCAGCCGCCACCACCTCCTGTGGCAGTGAATTCCACGTGTTAATCATCCTTTGGGTGAAGAAAAGACTTCATCAACTTCATCGTGTGGGAGTTCGCAAAGCGCGGCACGAAGGCGATGGCCTCCCCTCTGCACCCTGCCTCTATACTGCCTCTGAACATGGAAGCTTCAGCGACAAACGGGGTGGGGGATGATTCGTTTCTGTCGTTTACACCCCGGCCTCTCTCCCTGACAGAGGCTCCAAGCGGCTGACGACCTCCTCCTCTCCTCTGGCGCTATCCTCACAACTGCCCTGCGAGGTGGGTTAAGGCAGACAGTGCATGACTGGCCCAAGGTCACCTTGCGAGCTTCCAGGGCAGAGCAGGGATTCTAACCTGGGCCTCCCAAATCATAGTCCCGGTTTGATCAAACTGTAGCTCGGGAGCCACATGTGGCTCTTTCATATGTGTTGTGTGGCTCTCAAAGCCCCCAGCGCCCTGCTGGCTGGATTGAAGGCATATGTCTCTTTAAATCACTTCTCCAAGACAAGCCAGCTGGCAGCTTGGAGAAGGCATTTGAAGTTAAAGTTGCTTTCTTTCCCCCTCTTGCTCACCACCTATTTGCCTTCTTTCCTTCCTTGCAGCTCTCAAACACCTTACAATCATGTCTTGTGGCTCTCAAACATCTGACCTTTGTTCTGTGTGGCTCTTACGTTAAGCATAAGAACATAAGAGAAGCCATGCTGGATCAGGCCAATGGCCCATCCAGTCCAACACCCTGTGTCACACAGTGGCAAAACGAAACAGGCACCATCAGGAGGTCCATCAGTGGGGCTAGAAGCCTTCCCACTGTGCCCCCCAAGCACCAAGAAGACAGAGCATCACTGCCCCAGACAGAGAGTTCCAACAGTACGTTGTGGCTAATAGCCACTGATGGAACTCTGCTCCAGATGTTTATCCAGTCCCCTCTTGGTGCTGTCTGTGCTTGCAGCTGCTACCACCTGTGGCAGTGAATTCCACGTGTTCATCACCCTTTGGGTGAAGAAAAGACTTCATTTTACCCGTTCTAACTCGACTGCTCAGCAATTTCATTGAATTCCCACAAGTTCTCATATTGCGAGAAAGGGAGAAAAGGACTTCTTTCTCTATCTTCTCTATCCCATGCATAATCTTGTAAACCTCTATCATGTCACCACGCAAGTTTGGCCACCCCTGTCATAGTCTAATCACTCCCCCACACCAGTTCTCAGTAACTGCAGTGCATTAATAGACCTCCCAATCATGGTGGGCTCTCCTTCTTTAGAGGTTTTCGAGCAGAAGCTACGTAGATGGCCGTCTGACAGCCATGCTGAGTCTGGGAACTTCGGCAGATCATGAGGAGGAGGGCGGGAAGGGCTGCATCGGTGCTTCATTCTCATGATCCTTTCTTACACATCCAAGAAAATGCCAATCGCCATTTTGGGGTCAGGCTGCAATTTTTCTCCAGGCCAGTTTGGCCAGGTATTGTTAATTTCCTGCATTGTGCAGGAGGTTGGACTAGATGACCTTGGAGGTCCCATCCAGCTCTACGATTCTGTAAGCTGCATCCTTGTTTTGTTGTTAAATACCGTATGCAAGTGTTGTGGGGGCACTGCCCCCTGACTCCCAGGGGGCCTCCGGCAAGCAGTCTTCTTTTTGCATTTTCTATTTCGCTGTGGCTGAGACAGCGAAGTGTCACTGGTGGCAGCCAGAGCCAGGAGAGCTGAGCAGGGCGCAGTGCAGTGCAGCAGCAAAAGCGACAGGTGGAGAGGAGGGAGGCAGAGGAAGCCACGTGGAATGGGCTGGGGAGGGGAGGAGATGGATGAAGCTCCTGGCTGCAAAGTGCCAGGGTGGGAGAGAGGGAGGTGGAAGGAAACCCCCCCCCCCTCGCTAGCATGCATGGTGCAGTCCCTTCTTCACGCCAAAGTTTTAGGGTTGGCTGCCTCAATCTGGCCACGTTCAGAGCCTCCAGCTTTTGCCCCTACCCCAGAAAGCTTCCGAGAAGCGGCGAGCCCCGTAGTGGATGGGAAAGGGTGCCCCCTGACTTTTTAAAAAGGCCCCCGGACTTGTAAAATCCTGGCTACATCCCTGGTGTCAGGGTGGAGTTCTAGCAGGAGCTACTTTGCATATTAGGCCACACCTCCCTGATGTAACCAATCCTCCTAGAGCTTACAAAAAAGAGTCTCGTAAGCTCTTGGAGGGCTACGTCAGGGGTGTGTGGCCTAATGTGCAAAGGAGCTCCTGCTAGAATTCCACCCCTGCAAGTGACAGATTTGAATCCAGTGTCCCCCGTCCTCCCACCTCAGGGTGTGTGCTTCCAAAGCCCTCTTCATCAGCTACTTCCTCTCCTGCCTGGAAAGCTCATGGCAGCCCACGCCGTGTTCCCAAACCAGGCATAAGTATATAAGAAAACGGCAGTGGGACTGGATTGCTCCCCAAAGCGCCATCTAGTCCAAAATCTTATCTCTCACAGCGGCCTACCGCTGTCTCCGAGGAGCCTCCTCTCCCGCTAAACACAGTTCTGCTTAACAGGGTTTTTTTTGTAGCAGGAACTCCTTTGCATATTAGGTCACCCCCCCCCCCCCAATGTAACCAATCCTCCAAGAGCTTCCCGGGCTCTTCGTACAGGGCCTACTGTAGGGTCCAGGAGGACTGGCTACATCATGGAGGTGTGGCCTAATATGAGAAGAACCTGCTAACAAAAAAGCCCTGGTTTTTATATGTGGAAGCTGGTTTCAGCTGCTTCTGGATTGAACAGGGGCCCAGTCTCCAACCTCGTGTCTTGAATGTGCCACTGGACTCCAAATTCCTTCTACATAGGGTTGCCAGGCCCTACTCAAGGAATATCTGGGGACTTTGGGGGTGGAGCCAGGAGCAAGGGTGTGAAAAGCACGACTGAACTCCAAAGGGAGTTCTGGCCACCACATTTAAAAGAACCGTACTCCTTTTAAATGCTTTTCCTTCATTAGAATAACGAAGGGTAGGGGTACCTTCTTTTGAGGCTCAAAGAACTGGACCCCCTGGTCTAATCTTTTTGACGCTTGGAGGGTGTTTTGAGGAGAGGCACTGGATGCTATGCTGCAAATATGGTGCCTCTACCTCAAAGAACAGCCCCCCTAGAGCCCCAGATACTCACAGATCAATTCTCCATTATACCCTATGGGAATCGGTCTGCATAGGGAATAATGGAGTGCCCAGCAGACATTTCCTCCCACCTGCTTTCTGATGACCCTGAAGTGGGGGGGGGGTCTCCAAACTGAGGGGGACTGGCAACCCTAGTTCTACAGCTGGTCACTAGTAAGAGAAGTATACTCAGGGTCGGGGCTGGCTCGCAAACTAGGCGGTTGCCTTGGGTGTCAAGAGGCAGGGGGCGCCGAATTGGGTTCCCCCCCTCCAGTGCCCCAGGCAATCAGCTAGTTTGCCTCCAACTCCCCCCCACTGCTGCCGCGCTCTGCTCGCTCCTCCCGTCGCCACCGCGCTCCGCTCGCTTGCCCCCTCACTTAACACCACTACAGCCCTACTGGCTTCTAGCAGCCCGCGCCTGTGCATTTGGTTAAATGCACAGGTGCGGGCTGTGAGAAGCCTGTAGGGCTGTTTTAGCTGCGGCGAACAGGGGCGGAGCAAGGCAGCGGGGGGGGGGTGGCGAGCAGAGCATGATGGCAGCGGGCCGGAGGAGGCTGGCGGCGGCAGCAAGGGGGGGTGAATGGAGCGCTCCCAGGGGTTGCCGGCACTGTTCAAGGTGTCAGACTCACCCCATCTCCGGAGAGCTGGCAGGCCCCAGAGGGTCAGGTAGCAGCTCTGTTTTCTGCAGGACCCTCCCGTAAAGCCAGGACGGACTGCGGACTGCCTTTTGAGGGTGCAGGGATTTGCGCTTCTAGCTGTTCTGTTTGGCTGCTCGGCCCCAGAGGTTCGGAGGGGGAGGGCGGACCCCGATTTGCGAGGCGGAGGAGTTCCGAGGAGCGGCGGCTCCTTGGCGCACAACGGAGCAGCTCCGAGCTCAAGGTCGCCCGAGAGCCACTCATGTGGAAGGGAAACTGCTACTCCCTCGGCTGCCGGTCGGTGCCAGGGAGGGAGGCTCGTGCTGCTGCTGTTCCTCCAGCAGTCACCTTGACCTGCGGAGGCTGCGACCAGGAACGGTTGGGGAGATTTTGTGGATTGTGCTCCTGCCTACTCTGAGCCAAGAACAGAGGGGGAAATCGGCCAGAGCCCTAGCAGGCAGGGTTGGATTAACAATTAGGCCAAGCAGGCACTGGCCTAAAGGCCCCCACGCCTTTAGGGGCCCCGGGCTGGCTTCTCCCCCTGGTTCCCCCCCTGCTTGCAGCCCTCCCATCCTGCACACGCAGCCAGCAACTGAGCCGCTCTTTGCCCGACTTGCCTGATGCGGCTGTTTCTGGTGTCATCGCCAAGTTTGCCTCTCTCTGCCTCTCCCCCACAGCTTTGTCGAAGGGGCTTTGGAGAAGGGGCCTGCAGGCTGCAGTGGGGGTCACTGACTCTGAGATAATTTGTGAGGGGGCCGCTGAGATTTTGACTGCCTGGGGGCCTCTGCAGGGTTTAATCCGGCACTGGACCCAGGTGGGGGAGGCCATCTCCGCATACTGGGAGGTCCTTCATGAATCCGTATTTGCAGCTCTGGAGCAAAGTTTCCTTCAGAAGGCTCATCTTGGGGGGGGGGGGCTACCTTCCTCCTGCCTGTTTCTCTTCCTAAGATTAGGTCTTTAGCTTGGAGAAATGATGATGGAGGGGGTGACATGGCGCAAGTTTACAAAATTATGCAGGGGATAGAAAAAGTAGAGAAAGAAGTCCTTTGCTCCCTTTCTCACGATACGAGAACCTGTGGGCGCTCCAAGACATGAAGGAGCAACAGGCATAGCGATGGGATAAACATGTGGAGTAGAGGTCCCATCAGCATCTATTAGCCACAAGTTGGAACACTCTGTCTGGGGCAGGGATGCTCTTGGGGGGGGGGTGTTTCTGGAGTTCTGGCCCCGCTGGTGGACCTCCTGATGGCCCCTGGGTTTTGGCCACTGCATGACACAGAGTGTTGGACTGGATGGGCCATTGGCCTGATCCAACATGGCTTCTCTCAAGTTCTTTTGTCTGCGGCAGGGACGCTCTGTATTCTTGGTGCCTGTGGGGGGGCGCAACAGTGGCTTCTGGAGTTTTGCTCAGAGTGTTTGACTGGATGGGACATTGGCCTGATCCATGGCTTCTCTTATGTTTTTACCTCAAGCCCCTAAAAAGCCCCTCTGTCTCCTGTGCTGCTGCAACAAACATGTCCCCTGGCCCCACTCTCTGGCTTTTGAAACTCCTCTCCCAACTCTTAGCCATGCCTACTTTCTAAAAGCACACACCTTGGGTACAGTATCACTACAGGCTTTTATTTCAAGAGTGCTAGCCTCTCTGGTTGTGAGGCTCAGCTGGCAGTTTCTTCTTCCCTGGTGTTCTTCTTCTTTAAAAAAGGATATGAATATAAGAACAGAAGAGAAGCCATGTTGGATCAGGCCAGTGGTCCATCCAACCCAACACTCTGTGTCACACAGTGGCCAAAAAAACCAAGTGCCATCAGGAGGTCCACCAGTGGGGCCATAAGAACATAAGAGAAGCCATGCTGTATCAGGCCAGTGGTCCATCCAACCCAACACTCTGTGTCACACGGTGGCCAAAAAAACCAAGTGCCATCAGGAGGTCCACCAGTGGGGCCATAAGAACATAAGAGAAGCCATGCTGTATCAGGCCAGTGGTCCATCCAACCCAACACTCTGTGTCACACGGTGGCCAAAAAAACCAAGTGCCATCAGGAGGTCCACCAGTGGGGCCATAAGAACATAAGAGAAGCCATGCTGTATCAGGCCAATGGCCCATCCAACCCAACACACTGGGTCGCACCATGGCCAAAACCCAGGGGTCATCAGGAGGTCCACCAGCAGAGCTAGAGGTCCAGAAGCCCTCCCACTGTTGTCCCCCAGCACCAAGAATACAGAGCACCATTCCCCTGACAATGCCTCAGGAACCCAGGACTTCCTTGGTGGTCTTCCATTCAAGTACTAACCGGAGCCAACCCTGCTCAGCTTCCAAGATCTGGCAAGATGATAAGAACATAAGAGAAGCCATGTTGGATCAGACCAATGGCCCATCCAGTCAAACAATTTGTGTCACACAGTGGCCAAAAAACCCCCAAGTGCCATTAGGAGGTCCACCAGTGGGGCTAGAAGCCCTTCTGCTGCCCCCCCCCCCAAGCACAAGAATACAGAGCATCACTGCCCCAGACAGAGAGTTCCAACAATATGCTGTGGCTAAGAGCCACTGATGGACCTCTGCTCCAGATGTTTATCCAATCCCGTCATGAAACTGTCTATGCTTGCAGCCGCCGCCACCTCCTGTGGCAGTGAATTCCATGTGTTCATCACCCTTTGAGTGAAGAAGGACTTCCTTTTAACAGTTCTAACCTGACTGCTCAGCCATTTGCTCAATGACGATGATGGTGGTGATTGTTATTAATTAAGATTTTTATATTGCCCTCCCCACAATGCTGGCTCAGATCAGGCAAGCCTGGGCCACCCACGTTCAGAGCAGAGACAAAACAGGGGTGGTTTGCCGTCGGCTGCCTCTGCGTGGCGACCCTGCCGTGCACTTCCTTGGTGGTCTCCCCTCAAAGTACAAACCAGGGCCGACCCTGCTTAGCTTCCGGGATCTGATAAAATCAGGAGCTAGCCTGGGCCATCCAGGTCGAGGGTCTTCCCATTCTCACCCAACGGTGCGTCCCTGGGGCGGAGCTCCCCCGAAGCCCCGCCCACAAACCTTCTGCAAGTGCATGTTCTTGGTCAGCTGCTCCTCCAGCATATTCTGGAGCTTCTTGTTCATCTCGCGCAAGTTCTCGTCTCCCGGCTTCACCAGGTCGCGCAGGACGCTGCTCAGGCTGCTGCGGTCCACCTGCCCGTGGGCTCCCGACACGTCTGCCAGAAAAGGAGGGGGGAGGAGGGAGGAGAGCATTTGATGGGCATCTCGAGGGTCAGCAAGGAAACAACGCTGTCAAACTCATTTGTTATGAGGGCCAGATCTGACATTAATGAGACCTTGTTGGGCCAAGACATGTTGGGTTGGGCTGTGTTTGTTCCCTTTTTAAGATTAGGTAGCAGAGATATAGACTTTATAAAGGAAACAAACACAGTTTAAGATTTAAAAAAAATACTTAAACATTACTACTCATTGTTCTTAAGAACATAAGAGAAGCCATGTTGGATCAGGCCAATGGCCCATCCAGTCCGACACTCTGTGTCATGCAGTGACCAAAAACCCAGGTGCCATAAGGAGGTCCATCTGTGGGGCCAGGACACTAGAAGCCCTCCCACTGTTGCCCCCCCCCCCCCCAAGCACCAAGAATGCAGAGCATCACACATGGTGGCCAAAAAACCCCAGGGGCCATCAGGAGGTCCACTAGAATGTCAGAAGCCCTCCCACTGTTGCCCCCTCAGCACCAAGAATACAGAGCATCACTGTCCCAGACATGAGACCATAAGAGAAACCATGTTGGATCAGGCCAACAGCCCATCCAGCCCGACACTCTGTGTCACACAGTGGCCAAAAAACCCCCAAGTGCCATCAGGAGGTCCACCAGTGGGGCTAGAAGCCCTCCCACTGTGCCCCCCGCAAGCACCAAGAATGCAGAGCATCACTGCCCCAGATAAGAACATAAGAGAAGTCATGTTGGATCAGGCCAGTGGCCCATCCAGTCCAACACTCTGTGTCACACAGTGGCCAATATATGTTTGTGTGTGTACATACACACACACACACACACACATATACATACATATATAATAATAATAATAATAATAATAATAATAATAATAATAATAATAATAATAATAATATATTTTATTTATATTCTGCCCTCCACGCCGAAGCAGGCTCAGGGCAGCTCACAACATATAAAATCTACAATTTACAATATAAAAACATTATTTCAATGCAATATATATAATTTACTAATTAAAACCATTATAATTAAAGCCATCAAAATTACAATTAAAACTAAAATTTACAGTGTTATACACGCACACACACACACACATATACTGTGGCTAGTAGCCACTGATGGACCTCTGCTCCATATTTTTATCTAATCCCCTCTTGAAGCTGTCTATGCTTGTAGCCGCCACCACCTCCTGTGGCAGTGAATTCCACATGTTAATCACCCTTTGGGTGAAGAAGTACTTCCTTTTATCCATTTTAATCCGACTGCTCAGCAATATCATCGAATGCCCACGAGTTCTTGTATTGTGAGAAAGGGAGAAAAGTACTTCTTTCTCTACTTAAAGGTGCTTTCTTTGTATTTCTCCCATGGGATCCAGGGAAATGAGCAAAGGAAGCTCTGGCTCTTTCCTTCCTTCCTCAAGGGACCAGGAGGGGGAGGAGCCTCAACCAATAAAAGGAAGAGAGGCTCGGCTCAGTAGCTCTGCTGTGCGACTGAGAGAGCCTGGCAAAGCAAGCTCTGCCTCCTCCCTTCTTCCTCAAGGAAGGACCCTCAGCTAGTGGAGAAAATGAAGCTTTTGCTCTGTAGCTCCTGTACGATTGAGCAAGCCTTGCAAAACAAGCTGTGATGCAGAAGGAAGCAAGAGAGAGGGAAAAGGAAGCAGATGACAGCCAGTTGCTCAGGGGTCTGATAGGAGCCCTCCGGGGGCCTGGTTCGGCCCCTGGGTCGCATGTTTGACACCCCTGCTCTGGTCTGATGGTACCATTTGAGGCAGAGTCCCCCCCCCCCACATAAAACCGTTCCCCGCCATGCAGAAAACCAGTGCGTCAATGAGAAAAGATCCCTTTCGCCCTGATATCTAGAAGAACAGAAGAAGGATAAGAGGAAATTCCGTGGAAGACCTCTTCTATTATAGTTTGCCCACTGTACTCGGAACCTAGACACAAGTTTCTGACTGAAATAACAAATCGATTGTATTTGGCCTCTGACATGGATAAGTTAATATTTCTATTATCAGATATTGACTCTACGGTTTCTTATAAGGCAGCACTTTTTGCTTTGGCTGCTAGTAAAATCAGGGCAAAGGCAGTGTCCAGTAGACAGTAAAATGATGCTGTTAACCGGACTATTAGAGCCTGATTATGGAATCCTGGGGTTGCTGTATGTAAGTAAGATTCTGAATAATCTAATATGTTAATCTTAGAGTCCTTGACTGCTTTTAACTTGAAAGTTGCTGTAATTGCAATGACCAATGGTTTTGCGCAATAACTTTTTACTGTACTGACCACAGGAGGAGAAAACAAGGCAGGGATCAAGTGGCACCTTTAAGACCAACAAAGTTTTATTCAGAAGGTAAGCTTCTGTGTGCTAGAAGCACACTTCATCAGACTGAAGTGAATGAAGCGACGGAGTGTGCTTCTAGCACACGAAAGCTTACGTTCTGAACAAAACTTTGCTGGCCTTAAAGGTGCAACTTGACTCCTGCTTTGTTTTACTGCTTCAGACCAGTAGGGCTGTCCACCTGGATCTATCTAAAAGGAGGAGGAGATTGGGTTTATACCCTGTCCTTTCCCTTCCCCTCCCCACAACAGACACCCTGTGAGAGAGCTCTGACAGAAGCTGCCCTTTCAAGGACAACTCCGCCAGAGCTATGGCTGACCCAAGGCCATTCCAGCAGCTGCAAGTGGAGAAGTAGAAAATCAAACCCTGTGATGTAGGTGAGGCTGAGAGAGCTCTGACAGAAGCTGCCCTTTCAAGGACAACTCCGCCAGAGCTATGGCTGACCCAAGGCCATTCCAGCAGCTGCAAGTGGAGGAGTGGGGAATCAAACCATGTGAGGTGCGTGGGGCTGAGAGAGCTCTGACAGAAGCTGTCCTTTCAAGGACAACTCTGCCAGAGCTATGGCTGACCCAAGGCCATTCCAGCAGCTGCAAGTGGAGGAGTAGGGAATCAAACCCTGTGATGTAGGTGGGGCTGAGAGAGCTCTCCCGGAAGCTGCCCTTGTGTGGAACAGCCTCTGACAAAGTTACGACTGCTCCGGCAGCTGCCATGTGGAGAAATGGGGAATCAAATCCGGTTCTCCCAGATAACAGTTCACTCATTTAGCCACTACACCCAGGACCGACCCTAGCCCTTCTGGCATCCTAGGCAGCACAGCTCCACCCCCCGCCCTTGCTGCCTACTCACGAGTAGCCCCACTTCTCCCCACTTCCTGGTCTCTGGTCTCCTGCTGCAGTTGGCCTGCCCCGGCACTGATGGACAGTGAGAACAAAGTGTGGTTTCGCCTGCTGATCAGCTGATCAGTGGGGAAGGGGGGGGGCTTTGGATAGCCCAAGAGCAGGGCACTGGACCGCTGTTCAGGGCATTGAAATAGACCGGGGGGGGGGGGAGGGAGGGAGGAGGTGGCTGGGGAGCGGGCAAACTAGGCATTTGCCTAGGGGGGAAGGCCGAATTCGGTGCCCCCGCTGTGCTGGCGCCCTAGGCAACCATCTAGTTCGCCTAGTGAGCGAGCAGGCCCTGACTACACCCAACTGGCTCTCTAGTTTTCTACGGGCAGGGATTCGGAGGGGGGGGCAGAGGGTTCAGGAGGCACATTCCATTATGTGAGCCCCCACCTAAAATCTGGAGTGGGGTAGCTGAGACTCATGTTTATCACTCTGGTAAGAATGAGGCCTCAGGGAGTAGCTTCCCTCACTTAAAAGCAGGGCTGCCAGTCACCAGGTGGAGTTTAGAGAGCTCCTGGGGTAACAACTGGTCTCCAGGCAACAGGGGTCACCTGAAGAAAATGGCCACTCTGGAAGATGAACTCAGTGGCATTCTACCCCATTAAGGTCGCTCCCCAAACCCCGCCTTCCTGAGGCTCCACCCCCAAACATCCAGGTATTTCCCAATGCTTAGGTGGCAACCCTACTTAGAAACCATCTCGCATGTCAAAATCTTCCTACTTTGGGTCCCTTCCTCGGCAGATGTTAGACTGGTGATGAATGCCCTCCTTCTCTGGGTGTTCTTGACCAATCAGAGATGGCATAACACCCATCACGGTGCCACACAGCCAATCAGGCTTGGCTATATGGCGATACCGTGAAGCCAATTCAGAGTGTGGGTGGGAAGCAGCGTTCTCAGTTCATATTGGCGCCGGGGCAAGAGGTACCCTGCAAACACTTTTGCTCCGTTTTAGGCTCCACCCCCAACAATCAGACTTGAGGATGCATTTTGTGCGGGACAGATCTCTTCATTCGACACATGTCTTCATGTTGGTTCTGTGTTGCATTTTAGCAGAAATAAACCAGATGACCACAGCGGCGCCAACTTCCTCCCACCCTAGGCTCTCCCCATCTAGGAAAGCCGGTGCTCTATCACCTCTGGTGAGGGAAGTATCTGGACAGCCCTCCGCCCGCTAACCATTACCCACCACTCCCCTCTCCCAAAGCCCTGAATAGATCTCATCTCTTCAGGGGGCTGATGTAAGTTTGGGGTCTTTTCCCTGTAGGAAGGCTGAGGAACCGCTCAGCCGTGAAATTAGCAACGCAGTGGGAGAGAGATAACGGCACCAGCCTTTCCTCCGCCCCCACCTGAGGAAAATAGGCTCAAAAAAGGGGGGGGGGAAACAGGGGGAAAGAAATTAAATTAGATTCCCCCCTTCCCCTCTGCTAGAACAAGTCATCCAACGGCTCGGCCAATTCCACCGGGAGGGCAAGCACAGACTCTGTGGGTTGCGCCACATGGGTCCCAAAACAATGGCTTTAGCTCTCCATTTCAAGGGTCTAGACAAGTAGGGGGCTGGCAGCGGAGGGAGAATCCGGGTGGCTGCACGACTAGGAAAGAGAGAGATAGAAGCGAGAAAGCGTGGCAGCCCCTCGATTCAATAAACCTGACGAGTTTTATTTGATGATTCATCAGTTCCCGAATCAAATCAATCTGGAGGGGGGGGGGCAAAAAGAGAGAGAGAAGGGGGTGGGGAGAGTTCTTTCCGTTTTCCAGATTATGGATGTCGGTATCAACAGCAGGCACCCGCGGGAAAAAAAGAAGAAAAATTGGCTGCTCCTCCAGTATATGAGAAGAAGGGGAAAAAACCGACAAGGAAGAAATCCCTGGAGCCATGCTTTAAGTGTTTAACTTAAACATTTTTTTAAAATCCTCCTACATTAATCAGGGTCACCTTTTCTATACGTCCATAAAAAGGTATGAAACTCCCCCGTGGCTGACTTAAGTATGTTGCTGTAAGAAATTAAATGCTTAGGACGTGGGCGGAAATCAGCAACTCTGAGCTCGTGCAGAGTGTTTTCTCCTCACTGCACCGACTGAGCTCTACCCATCTGGGGCCAGGAGAGAAAGACACAATGGTTAGGCAGCGGGACATTCAGGTGGGCTGCAGGATGGGATGCCCACTAGCCAGTGTCCTGCATGGGAAGGGGGACTCATTAAAACACAACATAAGAGAAGCCAAGTTGGATCAGGCCCAGGGCTTCTTTTGTAGCAGGAACTCCTTTGCATATTAGGCAACATGCCCCTGATGCAGCCAATCCTCCAAGAGCTTAGAGGGCTCTTAGTATAGAGCATACTGTAAACTCCAGGAGGATTGGCTGCAACAGGAGGCGTATGGCATAATATGCAAAAGAGTTCCTGCTACAAAAAAAAAAGCCCTGATCAGGCCATCCAGTCCAACACTCTGTGTCACACAGTGGCCAAAAAATCAGGTTCCATCAGGAGGCCCACCAGTGGGGCCAGGACACTAGAAGCCCTCCACTGTTGCCTCCCCGCAAGCACCAAGAATACAGAGCATCACTTTCCCCAGACAGGGAGTTCCAACAATATGCTGTGGCCGATTTTACCAGGAGATAGTCCCTCAATAAGTAGATTTCAGGGCCATTTCAATCTTTCTAATTTGGAGATCACTAGGAAGCTTCTTATGGGAGTGAACCCACAGATTACAGATCCTTGTGCAAAGCTTTTTGCAATTGCATGTAAAATTCGCAATGCTATATTATGTCCCGAAGCCAAATTTTGCTATTTTATATACCCTATTTCCTGCTGTTCGTACTGCAATATTTGAATATTTTGTAAGTATTTTAGCTTTAGTAAATTCTTTCTGATTTGTGCTTGTCGTTGACTGTATTAAAATCGAACGAACAAACGACAGGGAGTTCCATCTATATCTTGTGGCTAAGAGCCACTGATGGACCTCTGCTCCAGATGTTTATCCAGTCCCCCCTTGAAGCTGCCTATGCTTGTAGCTGCCACCACCACCTGTGGCAGTGAAGTCCATGAATTAATCACCCTTTGGGTGAAGAACTTCCTTTTATCTGTTCTAACCCAACTGCTGAGCAATTTCATGGAGTGACCACGAGTTCTCGCACTGTGAGAAAGGGAGAAAAGTACTGATTTCTCTACCTTCTCTATCCCATGCAGAATCTTCTAAACTTCTATCACGCCACCCTTCAGTCGACGTTTCTCCAAGCGCTTTAACCTTTCTTCATAGGGAAAGGGTTCCAACCCTTGAATCATGCTATTGGGATTTGAGAGACCAGCCATATTCTGCCAAGCAGCGCTCAGATCTACCCGATTCCTCCTACAGGCTCAACTGCTCCAGGCCCTGAAATCAGAAGCCATTAAGCCTCTCTGAGCCCCTCTTCGTTTCAGAAAACCACCTCTAGTGGGAAGTACCCTGGCTACTAATGCAGTCCTTCCCACTTTGTTGTTGTTGTTCAGTCACACAGCCAAGTCTGACTCTTTGCGACCCCATGGACAAAGTCACGCCAGGCCCTTCTGTCTTCCACCATCTGCTCAAATTCGTGTTTGTTACATCAGTTACGCTGTCCAGCCATCTCTGTCATGAGCCCTGACGAGGAGGAGCTAGAAGGGTTAACAGACCTGGAAGAGTTGCCAGCCAGTTCCTCAGCTGAACAAACAGCAGCTGGCCCATCAATCACTCTCCAGGCACAAGTGTCAGCTGTTGACCATCAATCTCCTCCAAGCTCTCCTCCTCTCATCTCAAGAGTTCGAAGCAGGCTTCGGAAAGAACTTTCAGAGTGAAGACATGAGACACGCCGATGCTTCAGATCTCTCAGCCCTGAATTCTAGCAGAGTCACTGCCACCCATGGAGCAGGCTGATTGAGACTCCCATATAGCTCCCACCCAGGACCTGGTAACCTTGTGGAAGCAACAAGTCTATTCTCTGGCTTGCATCCATGCTCCTTCCTGATCCTGACCTGCTTGATTTCCTTGGCACCCTGAGCTTTTGGCTTCTGGACATTGACTTCTGATTCCAGTTTGTGATTCTGCATTGATGACCTGGCTTCTGCTTGGCTTCCTGGACTTTGACCTTGGACTGGCTTTGGACTCCTGCCTGCCTGCCTGCCCCCTGAGAACATGACAGATTGCTTCTACCTACACATTCACTCCACAAGATGGATGAGGAGGCAAGCAGAGGCTCTGGGCAGCTAGCAGCCTTGCTTATGCAGGTGCAGCACCTCACCCAAATGGTGGCTTCTCTGCAACAGCAGCAGCAGCTGCAAGCCACTGTCGCTGCCCCACCCAAATGCCCGGTGCTTCTCCCAGAGAAGTTCGCTGGGAAGGTGGAGGAATTTCCTGCATTCTTGGCACAGTGCAAACTGTATATTGAATTGCATGCCAGAGACATCCCTAATGACAAGACCAAGATATGCTTCATTGTCAGCCTCTTAAAGGGGCAGGCAGCTAAATGGGCTACCCCCTTGCTTATAGCCCCATCGCCCCTGCTGACTGACTAACAGGGCTTCCTGGATCATATGGCAGTAGCTTTTGCTAACCCCAAGCTAGCAGCCAGCGCCAATCGGAAGATCCGGACCCTGAAGCAGGGTAGAGATTCGGTTTCCCAGGACTCCACTGAGTTCAAGCTTCTGGCCCAAGACCTGGCCTGGAACGAGGTTGCCTTCATGGACCAGGATACGGAGGGGCTGGCTGACGAAGTCCTTGATGAGCTGGCACGAGTAGACCGACCGGCCACGTTGCAAGGTCTAATCACGCTGTGTCTCCGCATCAATGGCTGCCTGGAAAGCCGCCGCCAAGCTTGCAGCAGCATCCCTCTCAGCTGCCTCGCCGCCCAGCAACGGTGCCAACCCTGAAGCACATCAGCCCCAGGACTGACGACCCCGAGCCTATAAAACTCGGGGCTGCATGGCCGTGGCTCACCCCTGAGGAAAAAGCACGGCGCCGCTCACAAAATCTCTGCCTGTACTGTGGAGGGGCAGGGCACTTCTCCTCCGGCTGCCCCGCCAAGCGCACCCAGCCCAGTACTGTGCCACTGCCACCAGTAAAAGACCAACCCCAAGTCTGAGTGGACCCCCCAACTTGGGGCACCTAGCCAGGTCCCCTGAACCTTACATTACTGGCCAGGGCCCGTTCCCCATACCAGTCACACTCAGCTTGCCAGACGGGTGTTGGCTGTTTACGCCATGGTCGACTCCGGGGCAGCCTGCTGCTTCGTCGACGTGGCCTTTGTGAAGCAACACCAGATCTCAGTGCAGGACAAAGACACCCCGACCCTGGTCAAAGCCATCAACGGGCGCCTCCTCTGCTCCGGTGACCCAGGAGACCCACCCGGTCACGCTCCAGATCCAACACCATCACGAGCAAGTACAATTTGATGTTGCTCACATGCCCCGCTTTCCCCTCATTCTGGGACTCTCCCGGCTCATAAAGCACAACCCCCTTGTGGACTGGGCACAGGGAAAGATGAGCTTCAAGGACCCTTGTCCTCACCAGGCCCGGTTGGCCACCCTGGCTGCCGCCGCCCCAGCAGCTGGTCCTCTACTTCCCCCGGGCTACACAGACTTTGCCGATGTCTTGGAGGAAAAGGGGGCTGACCAACTCCCCCCGCACCGGCCTTATGACTGCGCCATCAATTTGGTACCAGGGGCACCCCTGACCATGGAGCGGCTCTATCCCATGTTCGAACCGGAGCTAGCAGCCCTGCGGGACTTCCTCGCCAAAAATCTGGAACGGGGTTTCATCCGGCCATCCATGTCCCCGCTGTCTGCCACTGTTCTCTTTGTCAAGAAGAAAGGCGGCGAGCTCCGGCCCTGCAATGACTATCGAGCCCTGAACAAGATCACCGTCTGGGACCACTACCCTTTGCCACTGATCCCAGAACGACTGGATAGCCTTAAGGGGACCCAGGTCTATACCAAGCTGGACCTCCGGGGCGCGTACAACTTGGTGCGGATCCGCGCAAGAGACGAATGGAAGATGGCTTTCAGGACCCGCTATGGCCAGTACGAGTATCTCGTGATGCCCTTTGACCTGACCAATGCCCCCACTGTCTTCCAAAGGCTGATGAACGACATCTTCCGCGACTGCTCGACCGCTTTGTGATCATTTATTTAGATGACATTTTAATTTATTCCCAAAGCCCCGCCCAACACGCAGGGCACATCTGCCAGGTCCTGCAACGCCTGCACGAGCATGGTCTCCACGCCAAGCTAGAGAAGTGTGCCTTCGACTTAACAGCAGTCAAGTTCCTTGGCCACATCGTCTCACCCCATGGGACTCGGATGGACCCGAACAAAGTCAAGGCGGTCCTGACCTGGCAGACGCCACGGAACCGCAAGGACGTACAGCAATTCTTTGGCTTTTCCAATTATTACCACCAGTTCATCGCTGCCTATGCCGATGTAACCATTCCTCTGACCCAACTCCTCCGGCCCAAAGAGCCATTTCACTGGACTCCAGAGGCAGACCACGGCTTCACCACCCTGAAAACCTGCTTCAGCATTGAGCCGCTCCTGCGTTACCCAGACCCGCAGCTGCCGTTCACAGTAGAGACCTGATCCTGACCTGCTTGATTTCTTTGGCACCCTGACCTTTTGGCTTTTGGACATTGACTTCTGATTCTGGTTTGTGATTCTGCATTGGTGACTTGGCTCCTGCTTGACTTCCTGGACTTTGACCTTGGACTGGCTTTGGACTCCTGCCTGCCTGCCTGCACCCTGAGAACGTGACAATCTCCTCTTTTGCCGGCCCCTTCTTCTTTTGCCTTCTGTTTTCCCAGCATCAGGATCTTCTCCAGTGAGTGCTCCCTTCTCATTTGGTGGCCAAAGTATCTGAGCTTCAGCTTCAGCACCTGACCTTCCAGGGAACAGTCTGGATTGATTTCCCTTAGGGCTGACTGATTGGATCTTCTTGCAGTCCAAGGGACTCTCAAGATTCTTCTCCAGCACCACAGCTCAAAAGCATCTATTCTTCTGCGCTCGGCCTTCCTTATGGTTCAGCTCTCACAGCCATACATTACTACTGGGAATACCATCGCTTTAACTATACGGACTTTTGTTGGCAGGGTGATGTCTCCACTTTTTATTATACTGCCCAGGTTCGCCATAGCTGTCCTCCCAAGGAGCAAACGTCTTTTAATGTTATGGCTACAGTCACCATCTGCAGTGATCTTGGATCCCAGAAATGTGAAGTCCGCCACTACTTCCATGTCTGCCCCTTCCCACTTTAAAGCATGCCAAGCAGAGGAGCCTGAAGTGTACACTCTGGCGCTGTCTCCAGCGATCAGACTGGGGTTCGCAAAGGGCTGAGCTGGAGAGCTCTTGGGGTCCTGACACAGGCCATGCTGTGGGAAAGGCCCACGTGTCCACCCATCCGCCCCCTCCGGTGGCCGTCCGCTGCAATTTGCTCTTCTCGATTCCCCGGAGTGACACCGGGCCAGAGCGACTGCGACATTTCGATCGATCCGGCCTGCTCTCCCTGCTCCAGGACTTCAGCCCTCATCAGCCAGGCTGTCTCTCAAGACCGAAATCCTTCTGTACTTTGTCTTTGAACGCGCCTGCCTCGCGCACGCACTCTCCGCTCTTCCCCGGCTGTGGAAAGCAGCCAGGAAGCCTCTCTCCCAGTGTCAACTCTTCCAACCAGGAAATGCAAACTGCCTGGCCTCCCTGCGCATCGACATGCGACGCCCGGTGCGAGCTCAGACCTGGCATCGTACAGCTGTCCTCTTTCCCAGCGACCTGTGCCATCTTGCTCCAATCACCGATCTGAATTCGAACCTCCAGGCTACCCTTGAATGGCATAATGCCTGCTCACCAGTTTGCAAATTAAAATTCTGCACCCTTCTGCAACTGCATCATTTGCGCAAACTGGCATACTTGCGTTTTTAAAAAAACACACAAAAAACCTGTGCATTACCATGTAAATGTGAGCGTTTCACTGAGTTGCAGGGATAAGCAAAGCCCGACAGAGGGGACTGGAATCCTGCTGCTTAATCACTGGAAATCCTATTCTGGTCTCTTCCACCTGCAAACGCCAGAAATCTTATTCCTCTCTTCTAAGCGATCTCTTCAAACGCTGCCTGAACATGAGCTGGGAAATGGCTTTCTTTTTCTTTTTCAAAAATATGAATTTGACAAGCGGTTCCAGAATTGTGTATTTGAATTAGAGTGATCACACAAAAGAGAGAGAGAGAGAGAGAGATCTAGTCTGACCGACCGACATGCAGGGCTTCTTTCGTAGCAGGAACTCCGTTGCATATTAGGCCACACACACCCAGATGCAGCCAATCCTCTTGGAGCTTACAGTAAGCTCTGTACTAAGAGCCCTGTAAGCTCTTGGAGGATTGGCTACATCAGGGGGTGGGTGGCCTAATATGCAAAGGGGCAGCAGGAAAAAGAGACCCAGGATGAGATGGATTGAGAGAGGATGTTTTGGGGGACACAGATTCATAGGGTCACCGATAGTCTGATGCAACTGGACAGAACTGAACACCTCCCCTGCCATGTATTAGGTTAACTAATACACAGACAGGGCAGATCCCCAGTTTGCTTGACAACAAGTTTTGAAAGGGCATCGACGCACACATCAGTTACCGGACCGCTGCACGAAACCTCTATTTGCATATCCGCTCCTGTTCACCTATCAGGAATCCCAGTAGCCTCCAAGCTCCGCCCCCAGTGGACCGCACGCCACCTCAAAGCACCCCTTAAAGCTGCAGCCTCCCAAAAAGCTGCTGAGGTGCCAGCACCACATGGGTCCCGCAGCTGTCGCATCTCTCTAACTGCTCAGCTGTAGGCTTGCGTCTCCCTTTCACTGCTCCCTTTCTACAGGCGAGCGTAGGATATCCTGGACACTCATGCAGAAGAGCAGATGTGCAATTCATCCACTGTGAAAAGCAGGGCTCCCTCCCCCCCTCGGAAAAAAAAGACGTTGGAACTCTCAAGAGGGAAATGAAGGAGAAACGCACCCCTCATGAACTTTTAAACATTTTTTGGGGGGGGGATTTTGTTTCCACAAAGAGGTTCCAAAGCTCTGCTCCACCGTGTTCCCGGAGGGGGGGGGGGGGAACCCTAACGAAAAGTGAATCGTCACTGTGCATGGCAAATACGAAGCTCAGATGTGCACCCTGCTTAATTTAAGAGAGAGAAAGGGGGGTTTGTCACACACAGAGACACAACAGGCGACTCTTGGGGCAGGACGACGAAGTGGTTGGAGAAAAAGGCTAACGGATTTGGTTTCCAAAGAATTTGGAGGGCAAATCAGACTATGACAGGCAGAGGTAGAAGGAAGCCGTGCAAGAGGCAGGAGAAGGAGGAGGATGGTATTTTTAGCGTTCATGAAATATTCACCGGCTGGGCTGCGCGTTGCCAAGCGGAGGCAAAAAGCGACCCCGGGCAGGCTATTTATAACCGGCTCCTGTTCCCTGCCCGCGGCGTGATTCTGTGTGGAAGGCCGTCCCCCGCCCCGTTCAGGCTCCCCGTCCACACTGCCCCCTCCCCAGTTTGGCATCCCCGCCAGGCTGCGCCCATGGGCTCTGGGCTTTCGATCCCGGGGTGGCTCAAAGTGGTCGGCCAACGAACTGGCAGAGCCGCAAATGGGGGATGAGACAAAGGCAAAGCCATCCAAGGAACACGAGAACGTTATCCTAGAGAGACTGGTGCTTTAAAAAAAAAAAAGGGTTGTATTTTGATGTCACTTTTATACACAGATACCAAAACATTCTCTTTTCTTTTGCAGTGCATATTCAGCGACCAAAGAGTTTACATGACAAAATATCTATGCCGATCTAAATACGAATGGCTAATATTAATATCGCTATACAAATATAGTGAACGAAAAGCACGCTGCAAGCATCTCATAGGCTGTTGGGATTCGGCATCAATTATCCACGCAGTGGACTTTTAAAATAAATCTATAGGATAGGAGTTGAGGAACTATCATTTTGGTCCGTGGAATATCAGTTTACCTGTCCAGTTTCTTTATTTTCAAAGTCCGAGGCACTAATAACATATTTGTTAAGAGCTCTGAGTCCAGTAAGGCCTTGGAGACTAAAGGAGGGGGCTCCAAGCTGGTGCGGAGATAGGGGGAAGCAAGCTGAGCATGGGAGACCCCCCCCCCCCCGTTTCTTATACTGCAGGGGTGGCCAACGGTAGCTCTCCAGATGTTTTTTGCCTACAACTCCCATCAGTCCCAGCCAGCATGGCCAATGGCTGGGGTTGATGGAAGCTATAGGCAAAAAAAACATCTGCAGAGCTACCGTTGGCCACCCCTGTTATACTGCATCAGGACTGATGTGGTGGAGGCTGATCAGGAAGAACGCGCAGGCGGGAATATGACTGGACAGCTAAGTTCCCTCGCGTCCCGGCGTCCCAGCCTCTTGCTCCAGTTGACTCGCCTGAAGATTTGCTGAGCTTTCCTGCACCGAGAGCAAAAAGTTGACCGACCGCCATCCGGCCTTCCAGCTTGGTGCCTTTCGAGGTCAGGAGCCCGGTGCTGAGTGAGCTCCCCCCGGGGCTCTTTGCTCCGCATGGCTCAGCAAACGATTCCTTCCCTTCCCCCGCCCCGTTCCACCTCTGGCGCGCAGCTTCCGTCCTCTAGGCCGACGGAACGCCTCAGGGCTTCTTTGCCGAAAGCTCGGCAGCTTTGAGAGGAGGGATGCCAGCCTCCAGGTGGGACCTGGAGATCCTCTGGAATCAGGCCCATAGCCAGGATTTTAAAAGTTGGGAGGGCACGTTAAAAAGTTAAGGGGGGCACTTAGCATCTCCCCTCCCCTGATGCAACTCAGGTCATCTGATTCAGGGTCCCTGACCTACCTACCTATCTACCTACCTTCCCTCTCACCCACCCACCCCTGCCGCTGTCACAGAATCACAGAGTTGGAAGGGACCTCCAGAGTCATCTAGTCCACCTCCCGGCACAATGCAGGAAACTCACAAACACCTCCCCCTAAATGTACAGGATCCTCATTGCTGTCAGATGGCCATCTAGTCTGTTTAAAACCCTCCAAGGAAGGAGAGCCCACCGCCTCCCGAGGAAGCCTGTTCCACTGAGGAATCGTTCTAACAGTCAGGAAGTTATTCCTAATGTTGAGCCGGAAACTCTTTTGATTTAATTTCAACCCGTTGGTTCTGGTCCTACCTTCCGGGGCCACAGAAGACAATTCCACACCCTCCTCTATAGGACAGCCCTTCAGATGGCGATCATATCTGCTTGAGGGGCCACAGGGGCAAAAGCGGAGAGGCCAGGGGCTGCCCCTCTGTCATTTCAATTCCATGGAAGGGGTACTCATGAGCAGGAACCTGAGTCAGGGGCAGGGCCCCCACAGGCCCCTCCTGTAGCTACAGGCCTGCCTGGAAGTACAGCTCACCTCCAGATTCCAGAGGTCAGTTTCCCGGGAGAAAATGGCTGTTTTGGAGGGTGGACTCTTCAGCAGTGAACCTCACTGAAGTCCCTGTCCAACCCCAGGCTCCTTCCCCAAATCTTTGTGAGCTACTGACATTAAAATTGTAAGCCTCCTGATAGCACTTGGGTTTTATTTGACCACTGTGTGACCCAGAGTGTTGGACTGGATGGGCCATTGGCCTGATCCAACAAGGCTTCTCTTAGGTTCTCCAGGAGATTCCCAAACTGGAGTTGGTGACGCTAGCTCCCAACCCCTTGCTGGTGGCCAGGGGGGAATCTGGCAACCTTACTTCAGAACCAGTGCGGTATAGTGGTTGAGAGAGTCAGGTTAGTAGCTGGGAGGCCTGGGTTCAAATCTCTGTTTGTGTCACGGAAGCTCATTGGGTTACTTTCGCCCGATTGCAGTCCTCTCAGCCTGACTAACCTCACAGGGTTGTTGTGAAGATAGAGGAGGAGAAAGAGGACAGCGTAGGCCGCTTGGGGTCCCAAGAGAAAGCCAGAGAGAGAGAGCCAGTTTGGTGCAGTGGTGAAGTGCGTGGACTCTTATCTGGGAGAACCGAGTTTCATTCCCCACTTCTCCACTTGCAGCTGCTGGAATGGCCTTAGATCAGTCATAGCTCTGGCAGAGGTTGTCCTTGAAAGGGCAACTGCTGTGAGAACCTCACCCACCTCACAGGGTGTCTGTTGTGGGGGGAGAAGATATAGGACAGAGATGGCCAACGGTAGCTCTCCAGATGTTTTTTGCCTACAACTCACATCAGCCCCAGCCATTGGCCATGCTGGCTGGGGCTGATGGGAGTTGTAGGCAAAAAACATCTGGAGTGCTACCACTGGCCACCCCTGATATAGGAGACTGTAAGCCGCTCTGAGTCTCTGATTCAGAGAGAAGGACGGGGTATTAATCTGCAATTCTTCTTCTTCAATCTTCCCTCTAAGCTGCAGAGTCTTGGGAGCGACTGGCCTTAAAGTTGTGAGCTCCTGCATAAATTATTGTGCTCTGGGGCCATCCTTCCTGAGCTAAGACAAAAAGGTGTGAGCTGGAGGGTAAAAATCTGTGAGCTAGCTCACGCTAACTCAGCTGAGAGGGAACACTGGTGGAAATGAATGAGATAAACACCTTCCTTCTTGCTTGGCAGCAGAAACTGCCCTGGTTGCGGAAGGCGCGTTTCGTGGCGGTATGAAAAACAAGGGCTGAAAAAGCAATGGCCAGCCTCTCTGGGACTCCCGCTAATATTCAGCTCTTCTCTCTCCCCAGGCTTAAGAACAGCGGCAGTTCCTTATGGCAGAACGAAGAGCCCTGCAGCTAGAGCTGAACTCGAGCCAGGGCCCATCCTATTGCCCGAGGACTAGACCACGGCTCTGAGCAGATCTCGATTTTGCTGCTGTAATGCACCAGCATGGACTTGGGCGCTCTGGGAATCTTGGCTTCTATTTAAGTATTACAATCTCGAAGTTTGCTTGGATTGCCGCAGCGAGGCAGTATCTCAGGGGAGTGGGGCACAGAGGATTGTTGGAGGTCAAGAATTGGACCTTCACGGCGTTGTACTTCCCTGCCCTTCCTCATGAGGAAAGAAAATCGATATATGAAAAACATTGTTATTGGCAGAGGTGGAATTCTAGCAGGAGCTCCTTTGCATATTAGGCCACACAGCCCTGATGTAGGCAATCCTTCAAGAGCTTACAAGGCTCTTTTTTGTAAGCTCGTGGGGGATTGGCTACATCAGGGGCGTCTGGGCCCAGGGGTGGGATGCTAGCAGGAGCTCCTTTGCATATTAGGCCACACACCCCTGACGTAGCCAATCCTCCAAGAGTTTACAAGGCTCTTTTTTGTAAGCTCTTGGAGGATTGGCTACACCAGGGGTGTGTGGCCTAATAAGCAAAGGAGCTCCTGCTAGAATTCCACCCCTGATTATTGGCATAATTCACACGGGTTGCAGGATTCACATTCTCTCGGGGGAGAAGGAAGCAGCGGCAGTGTTGGACTGATACCCTGTTCTTCACTCGGAATCTCAGAGCGGCTTACGATCACCTTCCCTGCTTCTCCCCGCAACAGATGCCTTGTGAGGTCAGCGGGGCTGAGAGCGCTCTGAGAGAACTGTTCTTGAGCAGAACAGCTCTGAGAGGAAAGGGATCGACCCAAGGTCACCCAGCAGGCTGCATGTGGAGGAGAAGAGGGCAATCAAAGCCAGCTCTCCCGATTAGAGTCCGGCGCTGCTGCACCCTCACCTTTCTCCCCAATGGAGACCCAAAGTGGCTGACATAACTTTTCCCTCCTCTGTTTTGACTTCAAGGCAACCCTGTGAGGCAGATTACGCTGACTGTGTGACTGGCTCAAGGTCACCCAGCAAGCCTCTACGGCAGAGCAGGAATTTGAACCTGGATCTCCCGGTTCCTGGCCCAGCCCTCTAACCGTAACACCACACTGGCTCTCGGTACAGAATGTGCAGAAGCCATATTAAAACCAACCAGAAGCAACAAGGGGCCCCGTTAAAGCCCTGTGCCCCTCTGTGCCTATGTCTGGGATTCCCTGACAGACTGTAACATTTTATGGCAGGGGTGTCAAACATGCAGCCTGGGGGCCAAATCAGGCCCCCAAGCAACTGACTGTCATCTGCTTCCTTCTCCTTCCCTCTCGCTTCCTTCTGCATCACAGCTTGCTTTGCCAGGCTTGCTCAGTCGCACAGGAGCTAGACAGCAAAACCTCTATTTTCTCCATTAGATGAGGCTCCTCCCTTGGGGAGGAAGGGGGGGTGGGGGGAGGCAGAGCTTGCTTTGCCAGGCCCTCTCAATTGCACAGCAGAGCTACTGAGCCAAGTCTCTCTTCCCCTGGGGGAGGAAGAAAAGAGCCAGAGCTTCCTTTGTCTAGTTCCCAGGACCCCGTGAGAGAAATACAAAGAAAGCCCCTTCAAGACCAACGAGCGCTAATGCTTTAAGCATGATTAATTTTTAGGTTTGTCTGTGTCCTTTATAAAGTTTAGATCTCTGTCACATAATCTTAAATATAAACACACACGGCCCGGTCCAACGTGGCCTGGCCGGACAAGGTCTCATTTATGTCAGATCTGGCCCTCAGAACAAATGAGTTCGACACCCCTGCTCTATGGAAGACGGAGCAAAGGAGCACAATAATAAAGAAGCAAACGATCGGAGAACCAACACTGCGTGGGCCCAACAGCCTTCTTCTTATACGGCAGGCTTTCCCCCATGTTTCCTGCTTCCATCACATTTCGAATGAGAACGTAAAACAAAAGCTAGCCAGAATGCTCATTGGCATTACAAATTCCCCTTCCTCTCCATTTTCTCTTAGGTCCTCACAAAAAGAGCATGAAAGTAGGTCACTGGCAGTTCGAACCTGACATGCAGAAGAAGAAGACCACAGATTTATACCCCGCCCTTCTCTCTGAATCAGAAAGCGGATTACAATCTCCTGTATTTTCTCCCCCCATAACAGACACTCTGTGAGTTGGGTGGGGCTGAGAGAGCTCTCACGGCAGCTGCCCTTTCAAGGACAACTCCTGTGATAGCTATGGCTGACCCAAGGCCATTCCAGCAGGTGCAAGTAGAGGAGTGGGGAATCAAACCCGGTTCTGTCAGATAAGAGTCCACGCACTTAACCACTACACCAAACTGGTTCTCTCTTAGGTCCTCACAACACCAAACTGGCAGAAGTCCCCTCAGTCCATGCCATCCAGATATCTGTAATTGTTGTGAGTCGAGGACAAATGACATCAGACCCAAAGGTTGCCGTGGACCAAAGCCCTGTGACAGATGTTCTGAGACCCAGGAAGTGACCACAAGTGCGAGTTCCACCACAAATTTTCCTGGATGCAACAGGAACCAATCTCACCTTATCTCGCACCTGCACCCCCCTGCATCAGACGGAAGCGGAAACTGCAGCTCATCCAACTGATTTAGAACATAAGAGAAGCCATGTTGGATCAGGCCAATGGCCCATCCGGTCCAGCACTCTGTGTCACACAGTGACCAAAAAACCAGGTGCCATCAGGAGGTCCACTAATGGGGCCAGAATTCCAGAAGCCTTCCCACTGTGCCCCCCAAACAACAAGAACACAGAGCATCACTGCCCCACACAGAGAGTTCCATCTAAATGTCCTCCACAAAACAGGTCCCTGATGCCAAGAAGGATGGGGACCGCTGACCTAGGGTACAGAGATCAGTTCACCTAGGGTACAGAGAGGCAGTTTGGTGTAGTGGTTAAGCGTGCGGACTCTGATCTGGGAGAACCGGGTTTGATTCCCCACTCCTCCACTTGCAGCTGCTGGAAGGGCCTTGGGTCAGCCATAGCTATCTCAGGAGTTGTCCTTGAAAGGGCAGCCGCCGTGAGAGCTCTCTCAGCCCCACCCACCTCACAGGGTCTCTGTTGTGGGGGGAGAAGATAAAGGAGATTGTAAGCCAGAGTCTCTGATTCAGAGAGAAGGGTGGGGTATAAATCTGCAGTCTTCTTCTCTCAGGAGGCCTTCTGCTGATTCCGTTTGCCTATTTTTCACCAGTGTTCTCCACACCCTTGCCCCTAGTAAGGGTCAATCACCAGAGGTCGTCATGATTTCCAGATACACACACACACAAATTACAAAAAACACCCCCTCCCTTCAAATTCTGCCTGGGTCCTCACGCCTGATTTGGTCCCATATAAAGTACAATCTCCTGGGAAAGGGTCAGCATAAGAGATGGGGTGGGTGCTCTGGGCCTTCCCGAGGATGCCCGTACCAGAGAGGTGGCAGCCCGCAAAGAACTTCCCTGGTCCCCTGCCTACGACACTGACCCAGGGCTTTTTTTGGTAGCAGGATCTCCTTTGCATATTAAGCCACGCCCTGTACGAAGAGCCCTGTCAGCTCTTGGAGGATTGGCTACATCAGCAGGGTGTGACCTAATATGCAGAGGAGCTCCTGCTAGAAAAAGCGCAATCATTTTCCACATCCAGCTGGAATCCATGCAGTCAGGGATTTTGTTGTAGTAAGAGCTCATTTGCATATTAGGCCACCCCCCCTGATGTAGCCAATCCTCCTGGAGCTTACAGTAGGCCCTGTACAAAGAGCCCTGTCAGCTCTTGGAGGATTGGCTACATCGGGGGAGGGGGGGTGGCCTAATAGGCAAAGGAGTTCCTGCTCCCCCCCCAAAAAAAGCCCTGCACTGACCCATCCGAACGCCAATAGCCGCTCACCTATTCGGCTGTCCATCACGTAGGTCTCGATGATGGCGCTCTTCCGGCACAGGTCCTCGGCCATGGAGGCGCTGCTGACCTCAAGGTGCTTCACCTGGAAGGAGGAGGTTTGTGTTACTCCCAGTCAGTCCCACGTACCCCCCAGCTCAGAAGTCCCCAACCACTGCCAGATCTCTCTGGAGTTCCGCCCTAGCATGGTGAGCAGCGCTGCAAAACGGCTGCCGCAGGAGGTGGAGTGAACCACAAAATGGCCGCTGCCGCTTCCCTTCAGTCGCACGGCTGTGCTGTGGCGTTTTTTTAAAAATCCACGCAGCCAATCAGATCCCCATCGGCCAATTGGAACCCTAGCTAGGCAAAAAGCCCCACTTTCTAAAAACGCTTGGTGGGCGCCCAGAGAAGTGTCAGCAGGCTCCACATCAGAGACCCTGGTTCAAGCCCACAGCCATGCTGTGAACCTGGACTCCCCCAGAGCGTGGCGTCCCCTTTCCGGGATTCCCTCCCAAGGAGAGAGAGGCCAGCTGCTTTCAGATTCTCAGGCCACATTTCCAGCCAGAGAGGCCCTGAGGCACTTGGAAGTGTTTCCAGGCACTTGAAGTATTAGGGCAGGGGTGGCCAAACTTGCTTAACATTAGAGCCACACGGAATACATGTCAAGATGTTTGAGAGCCCCAAGACGTGAACATCAGCGGAAGGAAGGAAGGAAGGAAGGAAGGAAGGAAGGAAGGAAGGAAGGAAGGAAGGAAGGAAGGAAGGAAGGAAGGAAGGAAGGAAGGAAGGAAGGAAGGAAGGAAGGAAGGAAGGAAAATAGATGGGGAGAGATGGAAAGAAAGCAACTTTAACTGTAAATGAATTCTCCAAACCGCCAGCTATCTTGGTTTGAAGAAGTGTTTTAAAAAGAGAATAAATGTTTGAGAGTTTCAAGATGTGAACATCAGATATTGGAAGGAAGGAAGGAAAACAGATGGGGAGAGAGGGAGCCTGCAGCAGCTGTTTTGAAGCTCTCCCTTTCTCACAATACAAGAACTCGTGGGCATTCGATGAAATTGCTGAGCAGACAGGTTAAAACGGATAAAAGGAAGTACTTCTTCACCCAAAGGGGGATTAACATGTGGAATTCACTGCCACCGAAGGTGGTGGCGGCCACAAGCATAGCCAGCTTCAAGAGGGGATTGGATAAAAATATGGAGCAGAGGTCCATCAGTGGCTATTAGCTATTCTGGCCACTGTGTGACACAGAGTGTTGGACTGGATGGGCCATTGGCCTGATCCAACATGGCTTCTCTTATGTTCTTATGTGACACAGAGTGTTGGACTGGATGGGCCATTGGCCTGATCCAACATGGCTTCTCTTATGTTCTTATGGAGAGATGGAAAGAAAGCAACTTTAACTTTAAATGCATTCTCCAAACCGCCAGCTACCTTGGCTCAAAGAAGCGATTTAAAAAGAGCAATGGTTTCTCCAAACTGGCCAACAGGGTGAGGGGGGCTCGGAAGCCGCACGATATGTGTGAAAGAGCCACATGTGGCTCCTGAACTGCAGTTTGCCCACCCCTGTATTAGGGAGTGGGATGAGGGGGACAACACCCTTCAACCCTGGCTGGGTTTGCCTTGGCAAAACTGGGCTTGGGACAGATCCCCACACAGTTCACAACTTACCCTTCCACTGAGACTCCTCCCCTGATCCCTGTGGGATCAAAGCAGGCAAAACTCTTGTGTCAGACGTGGAATTTCAACCTGCCCCCCCCCCCATGGCGTCCTTCTGCCTTAGGCGAAGGTCATCGTGATCTCAGACTGCTGATCGACAGTCACGCGGGGTCAAACCGTTCCCAGCCAGCCAATCCCAACCCAGGCCCCGCCCTGCCCTACCGCCCGACTTGACCGCCAATACCTTCTCCTCCAACAGCCACTTCTCCTGCTGAACTTCAGCCAGGCGCTGGAAGAGCTCAGAGATCTCTTCGTCCGAGAGGTCGGCCGGCCGCGGGGGCTGCGACTGCGACTGGGGGCTGCCCGTGGTGGACTGCAACAGAGAAGGTGACAAGCGGGGTTGGCCTCCAAATCGGGACCCTGGATCGTCGTGATGGTTTCCTCCGACGGTGCTCCTGACTTCTCACCGTTCTCTTAGAATACCAGCATCTTTCTCCTGACCTGGATGGCCCAGGCTAGCCTGACCTCATCAGATCTCTGAGAGCCAGTTTGGTGTAGTGGTTAAGTGTGCGGACTCTTATCTGGGAGAACTGGGTTCGATTCCCCACTCCTCCACTTGCAGCTGCTGGAATGGCCTTGGGTCAGCCATAGCTCTTGCAGAGCTGTCCTTGAAAGGGCAGCTTCTGGGAGAGCTCTCTCAGCCCCACCTACATCACAGGGTTTGATTTCCCACTCCTCCACTTGCAGCTGCTGGAATGGCCTTGGGTTAGCCATAGCTCTCGCAGAGCTGTCCTTGAAAGGGCAGCTTCTGGGAGTGCTCTCTCAGCCCCACCTACATCACAGGGTTTGATTCCCCACTCCTCCACTTGCAGCTCCTGGAATGGCCTTGGGTCAGCCATAGCTCTGGCAGAGCTGTCCTTGAAAGGGCAGCTTCTGGGAGAGCTCTCCCAGCCCCACCTACCTCACAGGGTTTGATTCCCCACTCCTCCACTTGCAGCTGCTGGAATGGTCTTGGGTCAGTCATAGCTCTGGCAGAGTTGTCCTTGAAAGGGCAGCTTCTGTCAGAGCTCTCTCAGCCCCACCCACTTCACAAGGTGCCTGTTGCAGGGGAGGAAGGTAAAGGAGATTGTCAGCCACTCTGAATCAGAGTCTCAGATTCAGAGAGAAGGGTGGGATACAAATCTGCGGTCTTCTTCTTCTCTGAAGCTAAGCAGGGTAGGCCCTGGTTAAGGCTTGGATGGGAGACGACTGAGGAATCCCAGGGTCGGGAAGCAGAGGCAGGCAACGGCACGCCGCCTCTGCTTACCGCTTGCCTTGAAAACCCTACAGTGTCACCATAGGTCCACTGCGATTGGACGGCACTTGTCACCACCAGGGCTGACCCTGCTTAGTGTTTCTGGGAGCTGACAAGATTGGGCTAGCCGGGTCGCTTCATTGACACACTAACTCCCTCTCCAATGGGAGCCCACAGCCGCTTCCAGAGTTCTTACCTCCGTTTTACTCAGCTCGGTAGGTTAGGCTGAGAACACGATTGACTGCTGCAAGGTCACCTGCCGGAGGATTCTAATCTGGATCTCCTAAGTTCTACTCTGATGCTCTCCCTGCTATGCATTACTGGCTCTCACCAAGGGAGAGGTGTTAAGAAGATGATGATGATGATATTGGATTTGTATTCTGCCCTTCACTCTGAATTTCAGAGTAGCTCACAATCTCCTCCCTTCCTCCCCCTCAACAGACACCCTGTGAGGTGAATGGGACTCAGAGAGCTCTCCCAGAAGCTACCCTTTCAAGAACAGGGTCTCAGAGCGGTCTACAATCACCTTTCCCTTCCTCCCCCTCAACAGACACCCTTAAGGAAGGTGGGAAGAAGAAGATATTGGATTTATATCCCGCCCTCCACTCCGAAGAGTCTCAGAGTGGCTCACAATCTCCTTTACCTTCCTCCCCCACAACAGACACCCTGTGAGGTAGATGAAGATATTGGATTTATATCCCGCCCTCCACTCCGAAGAGTCTCAGAGCGGCTCACAGTCTCCTTTACCTTCCTCCCCCACAACAGACACCCTGTGAGGTAGATGAAGATATTGGATTTATATCCCGCCCTCCACTCCGAAGAGTCTCAGAGCGGCTCACAATCTCCTTTACCTTCCTCCCCAACAACAGACACCCTGTGAGGTGGGTGGGGCTGGAGAGGGCTCTCACAGCAGCTGCCCTTTCAAGGACAACCTCTACCAGAGCTATGGCTGACCCAAGGAAATGCTAGCAGGTGCAAGTGGAGGAGTGGGGAATCAAACCCGGTTCTCCCAGATAAGAGTCCACCCACTTGACCACTACACCAAACTGGCTCTCCAAGGTAAGAGTCCGCACACTTAACCACTACACCAAACTGGCTCTCCTGGGGTGGGGCTGAGAGAGCTCTCCTAGAAGCCGCCCTTTCAAGGACAATTCCTATGAGAGCTACAACTGACCCAAAGCCATTCCAGCAGCTGCAAGTGGAGGACTGGGGAATCCAACCCCGGTTTCTCCCAAATAAGAGTCCGTGCACTTAACCACTACACCAAACTGGCTGTCAACTGGCTAAGAAATGTTGGTCCAGTGCTAAGAAACCCAGATCCCTCTCAAGTTCACCCTTGCTACTGCGCTTAAAAAGCATCTGTTCCATTCATTTGCTCTCCACCAAAATAAATAAATAATAATAACAATGCATCAGGAAGCTGGTCTAAATGTGCCGCCTAAAGCATCAGATGGGAACTAGGAAGCTGCAAGCGAGCTGCCATCTGTGGTACAGATTTGTGTGGAAAAAATTATTATGAGGGCATTTAAAAAATTCTCTATCTGGTTTTTAGACTGGCTTTGCTAAATTGTTTACAGGGCCACATTAGCAGGGGGTTTTCTGGACTTTTTGATGGCTAAAAACACTTAGCGATTGCCAGAAAGGTTCTTGGGGGGGAGGGGGGTGCCCCTGGGCACCATGTTGGGGAAAGGAAAGGTTCCCTGTGCAAGCGCCAGTCGTTTCCAACTCTGTGGTGACGTTGCTTTCACAACGTTTTCACGCAGACTTTTTAACGGGGTGGTTTGCCATTGCCTAAAGAGCTCCGTGGCGCAGAGCGTTAAAGCTGCAGTACTGCAGTCCTAAGCTCTGCTGAGTTCGATCCCCGGCGGAAGCTGGGTTTTCGGTATTGTAGATAGAATCATAGTGCTGGAAAGGTCCATACAGGCCATGGAGTCCAACCCCCTGCTCAATGCAGGATCAGCCTAGAGCAGGGGTGTCGAACTCATTTGTTACGAGGGCGGGATCTGACATAAAGGCTGGACACGGAACCTGTTATTGATCCCTGAGCTGAGAGAGGCAAGATTGAAGACCACTCGGGAGACAGCCTTCTCTATCGTGGCCCCCTATTGGGGGAACCAACTCCTGGAAGAAGCAAGAGCCTTGCGGGACCTTGTCCAGTTCCGCAAGGCAGCTTTGTTTCAACTTGCTTTTAATTGACAGCTACGTAAGAACATAAGAGAAGCCATGTTAGATCAGGCCAATGGCCCATCCAGTCCAACATTCTGTGTCACACAGTGGCCAAATATATATATATATATATATATATATATATATATATATATATATATATATATATGTGTGTGTGTGTGTGTGTGTATATATACACATACATATATATATATATATATATATATATATACACACACACACACACACACTGTGGCTAATAGCCACTGATGGACCTCTGCTCCATATTTTTATCTAACCCCTTCTTGAAGGTGGCTATGCTTGTGGACGCCACCACCTCCTGTGGCAGTGAATTCCACATGTTAATCACCCTTTGGGTGAAGAAGTACTTCCTTTTATCCGTTTTAACCTGTCTGCTCAGCAATTTCATCGAATGGCCACGAGTTCTCGTATTGTGAGAAAGGGAGAAAAGTACTTCTTTCTCTACTTTCTCCATCCCATGCATTATCTTGTAAACTTCTATCATGTCACCCCTCAGTCGACGTTTCTCCAAGCTAAAGAGCCCTAAGCGTTTCAACCTTTCTTCATAGGGAAGGTGTTCCAGCCCTTTAATCATTTTAGTTGCCCTTTTCTGAACTTTCTCCAATGCTATAATATCCTTTTTGAGGTGCGGCGACCAGAACTGCACACAGTACTCCAAATGACACCGCACCATCGATTTATACAGAGGCATTATGATACTGGCTGATTTGTTTTCAATTCCTTTCCTAATAATTCCCAGCATGGCGTTGGCCTTTTTTATTGCAAACGCACACTGTCTTGACATTTTCAGTGAATTATCTACCATGACCCCAAGATCTCTCTCTTGGTCTGTCTCTGCCAGTTCACACCCCATCAACTTGTATTTGTAGCTGGGATTCTTGGCCCCAATGTGCATTACTTTGCACTTGGCCACATTGAACCGCATCTGCCACGTTGACGCCCACTCACCCAGCCTCAACAGATCCCTTTGGAGTTCCTCACAATCCTCTCTGGTTCTCACCACCCTGAACAATTTAGTGTCATCCGCAAATTTGGCCACTTCACTGCTCACTCCCAACTCTAAATCATTTATGAACAAGTTAAAGAGCATGGGACCCAGTACCGAGCCCTGCGGCACCCCACTGCTTACCGTCCTCCACTGCGAAGACTGCCCATTTATACTCACTCTCTGCTTCCTATTTCTCAGCCAGTTTTTGATCCACAAGAGGACCTGTCCTTTTACTCCATGACTCTCAAGCTTTCTAAGGAGCCTTTGATGAGGAACTTTATCAAAAGCTTTCTGGAAGTCAAGGTAAACAACATCTATCGGGTCTCCTTTGTCCACATGTTTGTTCACCCCCTCAAAGAAATGTAACAGGTTAGTGAGGCAAGATCTTCCCTTGCAGATGCTGAGTCTTCCTCAATAACCCGTGTTCATCAATGTGGAGGATACGTAGGAGGATACTCAAGAAGACTGAAGTTATTGGAATCTACCATGCGCACCAAATTGTTTTAACATGTTTTAATTGTTATACTGTTAAACAGGCGTGGCCAATGGTAGCTCTCCAGATTTCTTTTGCCTACAACTCCCATCAGCCCCAGCCAGCATGGCCAATGGCTGGGGCTGATGGGAGTTGAGGGCAAAAGAAATCTGGAGAGCTACCATTGGCCACCCCTGTTGTCAAAGGTTTTAGTTAGTTAATGCTCAATATTTGTAAATGTTTTTATTGCTGAAAGCCACCCTGAGCCTGCTCTGGCAGGGAGGGCGGGATGTAAATCCAATAAAATAAATAAATAAATGAAACCTCATCGGGCCAGGCCACGTGTGTACCTATTTTAAGATTAGGTAGCAGATATATATATATAAAGAAGAGCCCCCTGGCGCAGAGTGGTAACGCTGCAGTACTGCAGTCAGAGCCCTCTGCTCAAGACTGAGTTCGACTCCCGGCGGAAGCTGGTTCAGGTAACCGCTCCAGGTCGACACCAAACTGGCTCTTAGAAGGGTGAACGTCTTGGTTGACCCTGAGTCAAGAGCAGATTTCCTTTTTCTCTAGCTGATCTTCCGCCCAGTTCTAACTAAAGCCAAAGGCCAAGAGTGCGCTGCATGTAGCCACCAAATAGGCAAGTAACACTCTCCCTGCTCCGCCCCCGCAATCTGTTTTAGGTGACTGTACGGCTAAACGTAAGAGTAAGAGCTCCGTGGGGCAGAGTGGTAGAGCTGCAGTACTGCAGTCGGAGCCCTCTGTTCACGACCTGAGTTTGATCCCCAGCGGAAGCTGGTTCAGGTAGCCGATTCCAGGTCGACTCAGCCTTCCATCCTTCCGAGGTCGGTAAAATGAGTACCCAGCTTGCTGGGGGAAAATGTAGATGACTGGGGAAGGCAATGGCAAACCACCCCGTAAAATAAGTCTGCGTGAAACGTAGTGAAAGCAACGTCACCTCAGAGTCAGAAACGACTGGGGCTTGCACAGGGGACTACCTTTACCTTTTATATATAAAGGACACAGACAAACACAAAGATTTTTTAAAAAACACCTTGAAACATGCTTAAAACATTAGCACTGATTAGTCTTAAAGGTGCTTTCTTTGTATTTCTCCCACGAGATCCAGGGAACTGGGCAAAGGAAGCTCTGGCTCTTTCCTTACCTCCCCAGGGGAGCAGGAGGGAAAGGAGCCTCAGCAATAGAAGGAAGACAGGGCTTGGCTCAGTAGCTCTGTGGTGTGATTGAGAGAGCCTGGAAAAACAAGATCTGCCTTCCTCCCCCTGCTTCCTCCCCAAGGGAGGAGCTTCAGCCAATGGAGAAAATAAGAGGCTTTGCTGGACAAACTCTGGACAAGTGTTTGTCCAGCCTCTGCTTGGAGACTGCCAGTGCTCACCACCTCCTGAGGCAGCTGATTTCATTGTTGAACAACTTTTGCTATAAAAAAGTCTACCTAACATCCAGCCAGGTACCTCCCTGCCCTTAATTTAAACCCATGATTACAAGTCCTCTCCTCTTTTGCCAAGAGGAATAGCTCCCTGCCCTCCTCTAACTAGTGACAACCCTTCAAATGCTTCAAGACAGCCATTATTTCGTGCCCCCCGCCCTCCTCTTCTCCAGACTGAACATCCCCAAGTCCCTTAGCCTTTCCTCCTAGGGCTTGGTCTTCTGACCCCCAATCACCCTCGTCGCTCCGTCCTCTGCACCTGCTCCGTTCTGTCCACATCCTTCTTGAAGTGCAGACCTCCAGAACTGCACACGAGACTCCGAGTTGAGGCTTCCAGAACTGCACACCATACTCCAAATATTGTCATTAAACTGGTTTTTCATAGCAGCAGGTTCTTTCCTATGATCTCCAAACAGCGGCATTTACACGAAGCTAGGCCTCTTACCAAAACAGAATTGTGGCCAGCAGGGCTTTTTTGGTAGCAGGAACTCCTTTGCATATTAGGCCACACCCACCTGATGTAGCCAACCCCCCATGAGCTTACAGGGTTCTCAGTACAGGGCCTACTGTAAGCTCAGGAGGACTGGCTACATCAGGGGTTTGTGACAATATGCTACAAAAAAAGTCATCGTGGCCAGAATGTTGGACTAGGATCTAGGAGACCTGAGTTCAAATCCCCCTCCACCACGAACCTTGGAGGGGGACACTGGCTTGGTCATGCCCAGCCCACCACGCAACACTGTTGTGAAAATAAAATGGGGAAAGGAGAACAATGTACATAATGAGCAACTTGGGAGAAGAATGGGATAAAACTGCACTAGATTGATAAACAGAGGACTCATGAAGTGATGGTATCGCTCTACTCTGCTCTGGTAAGACCTAGCCTGGAGCATTGTGTTCAGTTTTGGGCACCACATTTTAAGAAGGATATAGACAGGCTGGAACGGGTCCAGAGGAGGATGACGAAGATGGTGAGGGGTCTGGAGACCAAGTCCTATGAAGAAAGGTTGAAGGAGCTGGGGATGCTTAGCTTGGAAAGGAGGCAGCTGAGAGGTGATAGGATCACCATCTTCAAGCACTTGAAGGGCTGTCATATAGAGGAGGGCCCCAGAAGGTAGGACTAGAGCCAATGGGTTGAAATTAAATCAAGAGAGTTTCCGGCTCAACATGAGGAAGAACTTCCTGACCATTAGAGCAGTTCCTCAGTGGAAGAGGATTCCTCGGGAGGTGGTGGGCTCTCCTTCCTTGGAGGTTTTGAAACAGGGGCTAGATGGCCATCTGACAGCAATGCTAATCCTGTGAATTTCCTGCATTGTGCAGGGGGTTGGACTAGATGATCTCTTCCAAGTCTATGATTCTATGACTCCAAGCAGCATGACCAACTTCCTATGGGATCCCAAAGTTGCACAGTAATTGCAAGAAGAAGGAGGGGGAAAAAACCCACCTCGCAAAGCTATTCTGCTGAGGTCGGGATCGTTCCGCTCCAAAGGCCGAACAAAAGCTTTCTTTCGTCTTGACGTTCGCTTTGGAGAATCATTCAGCAAGAACTTTTAATCAATCAATACGCCCGGCTTTAGGCACACATTAGGCACGCGATGAGTTATTTATTGCGATTTATCAAAGCCGTTCGCACAGCTTCGCCTCGGCTAAAACGCAGTCTTCCATTTTGCACTTAAGGGCAGGTTTGGAGATCGGGAGCGACGCGGGGCTGCTGCCAAAAACCCCTGTGTCCTTGCGTTTAGCTCACTGGCTCCCCCTTCACAGCATCTAGTGCAATTCATCCCCTGAAGGGACTAAGTCTCAGGCCGATTCCCCACTAGCCTTATGCTGCTCTCACGCTCCTCTTCTCCACTGGGCTTCTGTCGGATTTCAGACTATCTGCCCCGGGGGTTGCAACTCACTCCACCTTTTTCACGTGGCAGAAACTGGTTTTTAGAGGCTCTTGTTTGGTGCATGAAAGAGGCAGAGCTAGCTGCAGCCCCAGGGCAGAAAGTGTGAAATCCGATGGAAGCCCCATGGAGAAGAGGAGAGGGAGAGCAGCATAAGGCTAGTGGGGAATCGGTCTAAAACTATGAATGGGTTTCCCTGTCTCCCCCTCCTCAGAGCAACGTATTTACACAGAACAGAGTTGGGGTGGGGGGAGAGGACTGAACACAGAGATGCCATGTCTTGGCAACAGGGGTGGATTTAGTCCAATTTTTTCAACGAAAAACCGATTCGCTATTGGCTCATTTTCTCTTCCAAAAGCCACCTTCATCCAATTTTGGAAAGGAAACTTCCAAGGGCTCCCTTTCAGATTATGGGGTAAAGGGGATTTTTGGCAAGGTGTAGAGGAGCCCCGTGGCGCACAGTGGGAAAGCTGCAGTACTGCAGTCCGAGCTCTCCGCTCACAATCCCCGGTGGAAGCAGGGTTCAGGTCACCGGCTCCAGGCTGACTCAGCCTTCCATCCTTCCGAGGTGGGTCAAATGAGGACCTAGCTTGCTGGAGGGAAAGCGGAGAGGACCACCCCATGAAAAGTCTGCCGTGAAAACGTCCTGATGCGACGTAACCCCAGAGTCGGAAACGACTGGTGTTTGCACAGGGGACCACCATTACTGCCTTTTTAGAGGACCATCGTGGTATTCAGCATCAGACACCAAAAAAATGGTTCTGCATTTGAGCATTTCATCTGAAGAAGTGAGCAGTGACTCATGAAAGCTCCTCCCTTGCCACAAATTTTGTTAAGTCTTTCGGGTGCTTCTGGACTCTCACGCTTTTCTACGGCTACAGACAGACTAACATGGCTATCCAGGGCTTTTTTAATAGCAGGAACTCCTTTGCATATTAGGCCACACACCCCTGAGGTACCCAATCCTGGAGCTTAAGAGTAGGCCCTGTAAGAAGAGCCCTGTAAGCTCTTGGGGGATTGGCGACATCAGAAAGGTGTGGCCTAACAGGCAAAGGAGTTCCTGCTAGAATTCCACCCCTGAGCCACACACCCCTGATGTAGCCAGTCCTCCTGGAGCTTAGAGTACGCCCTGTAAGTTATTGGGGGATTGGCTACATCAGAGGAGTGTGGCCTGGTGGTCAAAGGAGTTCCTGCTACAAAAAAGCCCTGCGGCTACCCATCTGGATCTACCTCCGCTCGAGCATTTGTTGTAGCTGCTTTTCATACCAAAGTTACCAGCAGCAGTCCTTTTTTCCCCAAGGAAAGGATCTTAAGAATAAGTATATACAATTTGTAGCGCTAGGGGGGTGCTAAGCCACCTAGAGAGCCAGTTTGGCGTGGTGGTTAAGTGTTCGGACTCTTATCTGAGAAAACGGGGTTTGATTCCCCACTCCTCCACTTGCAGCTGCTGGAATGGCCTTGGGTCAGCCATAGCTCTGGCAGAGGTTGTCCTTGAAAGCGCAGCTGCTGTGAGGGCCCTCTCAGCCCCACCCACCTCACAGGGTGTCTGTTGCAGGGGGAGAAGATATAGGAGATTGTGAGCCGCTCTGAGTCTCTGATTCAGGAAGAAGGAAAGGTCCCCTGTGCAAGCACCAGGAGTTTCAGACTCTGGGGTGACGTTGCTTTCACAATGTTTTCTTGGCAGACTTTTTATGGTTTGCCATTGCCTTCTCCAGTCATCTACTCTTTCCCCCCAGCAAGCCGGGTACTCATTTTACCAGCCTTGGAAGGATGGAACGCTGAGTCAACCTGGAGCCAGCTACCTGAAAACCCAGCTTCTGCTGGGGATTGAACTCAGGTCATGAGCAGAGCTTAGGACTGCAGTATTGCAGCTTTAACACTGTGCCACGGGGCTCTTGAAGGGAGAAGGGCAGGGTATAAATCTGAAATTCTTCTTCTAACATCCCCAGAAAAATCTCCACGAGTTGGAGCCTTGAGCCATCCACACAACAGGAGGATACTGCTACTTGAAGAGAAACTCCAGCCCTGCCCCGTTTGTGGTAAGCCACGCCCTCTCCGGATGGGAAGCTCCAACCAACTACCAGAGCCGTGCCTCAACAAGCAGAAACGGCTCAGGCACGTGTGGCTCCCGATGCCGTCTACCTAGTAGAGAGCCAGTTTGGTGTAGTGGTTAAGTGTGCAGACTCTTATCTGGGAGAACCGGGTTTGATTCCCCACTCCTCCACTTGCACCTGCTAGCATAGCTTTGGGTCAGCCATAGCTCTGGCAAAGGTTATCTTTGAAGGGGCAGCTGCTGTGAGAGCCCTCTCCAGCCCCACCCACCTCACAGGGTGTCTGTTGTGGGGGAGGAAGGTAAAGGAGATTGTGAGCTGCTCTGAGACTCTTCAGAGTGGAGGGCGGGATATAAATCCAATATCGTCTTCTTCTTCCTTGCCTCCCCTGAGCCCCCTCACCTTATTGCTGCCGGCCCCGGAGCCCTCTTTCATGATTTCACGATAGCTGAAGGAAGAGATGCTGCTGCTGTCGCCCGTCTGCGCCCGGCTCGGCGAGCTGATGTCGGCCAGGACGAGATCCTCGATCCCTGTGGGCAGAGGGGGACATTAGAGGAGACTTCCGAGAGGTGTGGTGGTGCTGGAACAGGTGGGGCTTGTTGGAGATGTATGGCCCCCTCCCTGAAGTCCTGCTCCTAAATGCCAGGCGTGCAAAGATACTAAATGACCTTAAGGAATTGTGAATTGTGAACTGGCAGAGACTGACCAAGAGAGAGATCTTGGGGCCATGGTAGATAACTCACTGAAAATGTCGAGACAGTGTGCGATTGCAATAAAAAAGGCAAACGCCATGCTGGGAATTATTAGGAAGGGAACTGAAAACAAATCAGCCAGTATCATAACGCCCCTGTATAAATCGATGGTGCGGTCTCATTTGGAATACTGTGTGCAATTCTGGTCACTGCACCTCAAAAAAAATATTATAGCATTGGAAAAAATCCAGAAAAGAGCAGCTAGAATGATTAAAGGGTTGGAACACTTTCCCTATGAAGAAAGGTTAAAACGCTTGGGGCTCTTTAGCTTGGAGAAATGTTGACTGCGGGGTGACATGATAGAGGTTTACAAGATAATGCATGGGATGGAGAAAGTAGAGAAAGAAGTTCTTTTCTCCCTTTCTCACAATACAAGAACTCATGGGCATTCAATGAAATTGCTAAGCAGTCAGGTTAAAATGGATAAAAGGAAGACCTTCATCCAAAGAGTGATTAACATGTGGAATTCACTGCCACAGGAGGTGGTGGCGGCTACAAGCATAGCCAGCTTCAAGAGGGGATTGGATAAAAATATGGAGCAGAGGTCCATCAGCGGCTATTAGCCACAGCATGTGTGTGTGTGTATGTATATGTGTGTGTGTGTGTGTGTGTATTGGTCACTGTGTGACACAGAGTGTTGGACTGGATGGGCCAATGGCCTGTTCCAACATGGCTTCTCTTATGTTATGTTCTTAAGGAGTGGAAAAGCGCTTTGAGCATGCTCAGGGGCACATCCTCCTGGAGCTGACAGTAGGCCCTGTACTAAGAGCCCTGTAAATGCTTGGATGATTGGCTACATCAGGGGGCATGGCCTAATATGCAAAGGAGTTCCTGCTACAAATTAAAAAAGCCCTGTGTGTTATTCATAGTCCACCCTTCTCCTTTGGACTCAAGGTGGATTATACAAAGACCAATTTCGCCCTAACCTTTAATCCTGTTTTAGCCCTGTTCCTAATCTGACATTCTACACTAAAAATCATAGAGTCAGCTTATCTGATTCTATGATTCTAGTGTAGAATGTCTGTTTGGGGACAGGGCTAAATCAGGACTAAAGATCTAGTGCGAAATTGGTCAGAGTGAGTTGATACAATCACGGATGGGATATTCAATAAATGATGGCATAGGATTTGGGTTATAACCCACCGGAAGGCTTAAAAACGACGACAACACAGAAGCACATGAAGTGTTAACGTGAACTATTAAATGATGCAGTATTGCACAGTAGGATCCAACTTGCAGCGAACAGAGGAAACAAATCCAGTCTGTCAAGACCTCTTGCTGCTGTGTTTCATTTCGTGTATTCTTTGCTTCGTCTAGAAGAAACGGAAGTTAAATGCCCCAATGAGAAAGGCCAGACTGCTCCTGTCTAGTTTGGCCTTCAAGGTTATTGCAATCTGTTATCTCATGGAGCTTTCACAAGCCGCTTTTGTAGTGTGAGAAATGAAATGAAGTCTTTTGTGAATTGCTTTAGCTTTTGAACTAATCTTGCGCCTAAAGTAAAAAGCACGCTTATAACGGTCACCTTGAAAGCATATAATGAACAAGCCTGCAAATGTACCCCAGTTCTGACACTGGCCCAGACCAGTGTCTTCAATCCTATCTTACAATAAACACTTATCCTGAACACATGGAGAGCCAGTTTGGTGTAGTGGTTAAGTGCATGGACTCTTATCTGGGAGAACCGGGTTTGATTCCCCGCTCCTCCACTTGCAACTACTGGAATGGTCTTGCGTCAGCCATATCTCTGGCAGGAGTTGTCCTTGAAAGGGCAGCTTCTGGGAGAGCTCTCTCAGCCCCACCCACCTCACGGGGTGTCTGTTGTGGGGGGAGAAGATACAAGAGATTGTAAGCCGCTCTGAGACTCTGATTCAGAGAGAAGGGCAGGGTATAAATCTGCAGTCTTGGTGTAGTGGTAAGTGCGTGGACTCTTATCTGGGAGAACCGGGTTTGATTCCTCACTCCTCCACTTGCACCTGCTGGAGCGGCCTTGGGTCAGCCATAGCTCTTGTAGAAGTTGTCCTTGAAAGGGCAGCTGCTGTGAGAGCTCTCTCAGCCCCACCCAACTCACAGGGTTTGATTCCCCACTCCTCCACTTGCAGCTGCTGGAATGGCCTTGGGTCAGCCATAGCTCTGGCAGAGGTTGTCCTTGAAAGGGCAGCTGCTGTGAGAACCCTCTCAGCCCCACCCACCTCAAAGGGTGTCTGTTGTGGGGGGAAAAGATATAGATGATTGTAAGCCGCTCTGAGTCTCTGATTCAGGGAGAAGGGCGGGGTATAAATCTGCAATTCTTCTTCTTCACATGGAGAGTCATTATTCAATTATTATTGAAGGTAGTTCCCAGACCTGACAATCCTAGGCGATGAGTTTTATACAGGGCACTACCTGTTGGCTACCCTTCACCTGGATGGCCCAGGCTACTGCTGATCTTGTCAGCTCTTGAAAGCGAAGCAGGGTCAGCCCTGGTTAGTCCTTGGGATGGGAGACCATGGAGGATGTCCAGGGTTGCTACACAGAGGCAGGCAACGGCAAACCACCTCCGAATGTCTCACGCCTTGAAAACCCTATCAGGGGTTGCCTTAAAACGGCTGCAACTCAAGAACACTTTCCAACACCAGTGCCCCAACACCCCGGTTTATTTCATCTTACGGAGGGAGGAACGTTAAGAACACAAGAGAAGCCATGTCGGATCAGGCCAGTGGCCCATCCAGTTCAACACTCTTGTGTCACACAGTGGCCAAAAAACCCAGACACCATCAGAAGGTCCAGGACATGACAGGCCCTCCCATTATGGGTCCCCCCAAGCACCAAGGATACCGAGCAACACTGCCCCAGACATAAGAACACAAGAGAAGCCATGTTGGATCAGGCCAATGGCCCATCCAGTTCAACACTCTGTGTCACATAGTGGCCAAAAAACCAGGCACCATCAGGAGGTCCACCAGTGGGGCCAGAACACTAGAAGCCCTCACGCTGTTCTTCCTTCCCAAGCACCATGAATATAGAGCATCACTGCCCCAGACAGAGAGTTCCAACAATATGCTGTGCCTAATAGTAAATAACCACCTCACAAGTCTCCTGAGAAACCTGTATAAGGGTCAAAAGGCAACTGTCAGAACGGGATATGGAACAACGGATTGGTTTAGAATAGGAAAAGGGGTTCAACAAGGATGCATATTGTCACCCTGCTTATTTAATTTATATGCAGAGTACATCATACGGAATGCTGGCCTGGATGAAGCACAAGCCAGAATTAAGATTGCCGGGGAAAACATCAACAACCTCAGGTATGCAGATGACACGAATGGCAGAAAGTGAGGAGGACCTAAAGAACCTCTTGTTGAGGGTGAAAGAGGAGAGCACAAAAGTAGGCTTGAAACTCAACATCAAAAAAACTAAGATCATGGCAGCTGGCCCCATCACACCTTGGCAAATAGAAGGGGAAGACATGGAAGTAGTGGCGGACTTCACATTTCTGGGATCCAAGATCACTGCAGATGGTGACTGTAGCCGAGGAATTAAAAGACGTTTGCTCCTTGGGAGGACAGCTATGGCGAACCTGGGTAGTATAATAAAAAGTAGTGACATCACCCTGCCAACAAAAGTCTGTATAGTCAAAGCGATGGTATTCCCAGTCGTAATGTATGACTGAGAGCTGGACCATAAGGAAGGCCAAGCACAGAAGAATAGATGCTTGTCTCTGCCTCCAGCAGTGGTGCTGGAGAAGACTCTTGAGAGTCCCTTGGACTGCAAGAAGATCAAATCAGTCAGTCCTAAGGGAAATCAACCCAGACTGTTCCCTGGAAGGTCAGATGCTGAAGCTGAAGCTCAAATCCTTTGGCCACCAAATGAGAAGGGAGCACTCCCTGGAGAAGATCCTGATGCTGGGAAAGACAGAAGGCTTAAGAAGAAGGGGACGGCAAAAGATACTGATGTAACAAACACGAATTTGAGTCGACTTTGGAGGATGGTGGAAGACAGGAGGGCCTAGCGTGACTTTGTCCATGGGGTTGCAAAGAGTCGGACTTGACTGTGCGACTGAACAACAATAGCCACTGATGGAACTCTGCTCCACATGTTTATCCAATCCCCTCTTGAAGCTGTCTATGCTTGCAGCTGCCATCACCTCCTGTGGGAGTGAATTCCACATGTTAATCACCCTTTGGGTGAAGAAGCACTTCCTTTTATCAGTTCCAACCTGACCGCTAAGCCATTTCATTGAACATTCCTTCCTTGGAGCCGCAAATCCTTCCCAACTTGTGGCCTGCTTGCACTGTGATAATAAACCGGCGTGGTATAGTGGTTAACAGTGTCAGATGAGGATCGGAAAGACTTAGATTTGAATCCCCATTCTGCCATTGAGGCTCGCTGGGTGACCATGGGCCACTCCCAAACGCTCTTGGACGAGCCTACCTCACAGGGCTGTTGTGAGAACAAAACAGAGGAAAGGAACAATGATGGAAGGTGCTTTGGATTTCCACTGCGGAGAAAGGTGCGCTATAAATCAAGCAAGCCAACCAGTCTTCCCTCCAATACCTCCCCTGTCACTGTACTGCTTGTTTTCCAAAGGATAGGACTAGGGAGCTATCCTGGGTGCTGAAATCCAGCATGACATAAACCAGGTGTGGCCAACAGTAGCTCTCCAGATGTTTTTTGCCTACAACTCCCATCAGCCCCAGCCGTCATGATGGCTGGGGCTGATGGGAGTTGTAGGCAAAAAAATCTGGAGAGCTACCATTGGCCACCCCTGACATAAACCAAACCACCAAGTCCCGATACAGCTCCAGACTTCCAAGGAATATGAAAAACAGGGATATCAAATTCATTTATTATGAGGGCCGGATCTGATATAAATGAGACCTTGTTGGGCTGGGCCATGTTGAGTCGGGCCATGTGCATACCTATTTAAGATTAGGTAGCAGAGGTATAAATTTTTTAAAGAACACAGACAAACAAACATATTTTTTAAAAAGCTTTCAACATGGTTAAAATGTTAGCACTCGTTGGTCTTAAAGACACTTTCTTTGTATTTCTCCCATGGGATCCAGGAAACTGGGGAAAGGAAGCTCCGGCTCTTTCCTTCCTTCCCCAGGGGACTGAGAGGGCCCTCAGCCAATAGAAGGAAGAGAGACTTGGCTCAGTAGCTCTGCTGTGTGATTGAGCAAGCCTTGCAAAGCAAGCTGTTCTATAGAAGGAAGCAAGAGAGAAGGAGAAGGAAGCAGACAAGAGCCAGTTGATCAGGGGCCTGTTAGGAGCCCTCCGGAGGCCTGATTCAGCCCCTGAACTGCATGTTTGACACCCCTGATACAGAATGCTCAACACAATAGTAGTATGAATGTGAATTCTCCAAATGCGCTTAAAATAGGTTCTCAATGGAATTTCGATCGTTATACTTCCCCTTTTGATAAATATCTTACTGCTAGCCCAGCACGAAGTATGTACCGCTGAGTCATGAACGTTACCGAGGCTGTAGGGCTCCAGGGATATAAAACAAATATTTTGAACTTGATGCAGAGTTTTGAGAGCCCCAGTGTACAGGCTTAAGTTGTTGATAGGTGCATCTCTTGATAAAGGTATTTATCGAAACGGGAAGCATAACAATCGAAATTCTGTTGAGAACCTACTTTAGGCTCACTTGGAGAATTTACAATCATGCTGCTCTTGAGTTTACGAAATCCAGCATGAAGCGCAGATCCTGAGAGCCAAAGGGAATTTCAGAAGGATGGCGGTGCTCATTAGTTCTGAGTCATCTACTTCAGGGGTGTCAATCATGCGATCCAGGGGCCTGAGCTCCTATCAGGCCCCCGAGCAACTGGCTGTCATCTGCTTCCTTCTCCCTATCACTTGCTTCCTTCTGCAATACAGCTTGCTTTGCAAGGCCTGCTCAGTTGCACAGCAGAGCCACTGAGCCAAGCCTTTCTTCCTTCTATTGGCTGAGGCTCCCCCCCACCAGTCCCCTGAGGAAGGAAGGAAAGAGCCGGAGCTTCCTTTGCCCAGTTCCCTGGCTCCCAGGGGAGAAATACAAAGAAAGCACCTTTAAGACCAACGAGTGCTAACGTTTTAAGCATATTTTAAGTTTTAAAAATCGATATATTTAATTTGTTTGTGACCTTTATAAAGTTAATATCTCTGCTACCTAATCTTAAAATAGGTATGCACATGACTCAGCCCAACATGGCTCAGCCCAACCTGACACGGCCTGGCCCATCCGGCCCTCATAACAAATGAGTTTGACACTCCTGATCTACTTTTTTTTAAAGTGTGTGTATGTGCGTGCGTGCGTGCCAGGAAGTCATAGTGACTACTAACGGGGCATGGAGGGCTTTCAGAGAAGTGGTTCGATGCAGCCTGCCTCTGCCTCCCAGCACTGGTATTCCAAGGAGGTTTCCCACCCAAGTACTAGCCAGGGCCAGCCCTGCTTTGCTTCTGGAATCTGACAAGATTAGGCTAGTCTGGGCCGTCCAGGTCAGGGCGTCTGCTGTTATTTTTAATACTAAAACGCAAGCAGGGCGCTTTCGTTTTACGGGGCCCAGGAGTGCACATTCAGGAAGCCTTCCGAGGTAAGTCTATAATTAATCTTGTGTTAAGCAATCCCGAATAAGCACTCTTACTTAAGACCGTAAATGCCTTGTTGGATCAGATTCACTCCGCCGGGCCTCCTCTCCCAGAATCCCAGCAGCCGGCCAGTCGCTCTCTGGTGGAACAAATTCTACCTTCCGCAGCCGCCCCGGGAGCGAGGAGACCTTATTTATTCAAAAATATTGATACGCGACCCCTCAACCTGTTGTTCGCAAGGCAGCTTCCGACGATTAGTGTTTAAACGCAGGGAAAATAAAACAAAAAGCCAAAAGGACCAATGCACATAATTAGTGAAGAAACTTGCAATAAAGCAAATGTAAAAGCAACGGAGAAGAATTTAGGAGGGGGGGAGGCCGAGAGAAGAAGAAAAAGATATTGGATTTATATCCCACCCTATACTCTGAGTTAAAGCTGCAGTACTGCAGTCCTAAACTCTGCTCACGAGCTGAGTTCGATCCCCAGCAGAAGCTGGGTTTTCAGGTATCCGGCGCGAGGTTGACTCAGCCTTCCATCCTCCCGAGGTCGGTAAAATGAGTCCCCAGCTTGCTGGGGGGGAAGCGTAGATGACTGGGGAAGGCAATGGCAAACCATCCTGTAAAAAGTCTGCCGTGAAAACGTTGTGAAAGCGATGTCACCCCAGAGTCGGAAACGACTGGTGCTTGCACAGGGGACCTTTCCTTTTCCTATACTCTGAATCCCAGAGTCTCAGAGTGGTCATAATCTCTTTTACCTTCCCCCCTCCCCAACAGACACCCTGTGAGATGGGTAGGACTAAGAGAACTCTTACAGCAGCTGCCCTTTTCAAGGACATGATTAAGAGAACATAAGAGAAGCCATGTTGGATCAGGCCAATGGCCCATCTATTCCAACACTCTGTGTCACGCAGTGGTCAAAAAAAGCCCAGGTGCCATCAGGAGGTCCATCAGTGGGGCCAGGACACTAGAACCCCTCCCACTGTTGGACATAAGAGAAGCCATGTTGGATCAGGCCAATGGCCCATCCAGTCCAACACTCTGTCACACAGTGGCCAAAAAAACCCAGGTGCCATCAGGAGGTCCATCAGTGGAGCCAGGACACTAGAAACCCTCCCACTGTTGCCCCTCCCAAGCACCAAGAATACAGAGCATCACTGCCCCAGACAGAGAGTTCCAACAATACGCTGTGGCTAATAGCCACTGCTCCAAATGTTGATCCAATCCCCTCTTGAAGCCGTCTATGCTTGTAGCCGCCGCCACCTCCTGTGGCAGTGAATTCCATGTGTTCATCACCCTTTGGGTGAAGAACAAGGGAAAATGGAACCAAAGCACGAGCAAACAGGGGGGGAACAAAGCAAAGTTTCCTCTGTCGTGAGGGTTCCCAGCCTCCAGGTGGTGGCTGGCGATCTCCCGCTATTACAACTGATCTCCAGGCGACACGGGTCAGTTCAACAGGAGAAAATGGCCACTTTGGAAGGCGGACTCGATGGCATTAGACCCCACTGAACTCTCCCCCCTCCCCAAACCCCACCCGCCTCTCAGGATCCACCCCCCAAAATCTCCAGGTATTTCCCAACTTGGAGTTGGCAACCCTGCCACCCGCCTAAAGCCTAAAAGGAGATTTTGTAATCAGAGGGCCCCTACTGAGAAAGCCCTGCTTGGGCCAGCTGATTCCTGTTCTTTTCTTTTCTTTCTTTGAGGGAGGTGCTAGCAAGTCACAGCTGACTTCTGGGGACTCCACAGGGTTTTCAAGGCAAGAGACCTTCAAAGCTGGTTTGCCGTCACCTGCCTCTGCACAGCGACTCTGGACTTCCTTGATGGTCTCCCGCCCAAGGACTAACCAGGGCTGACCCTGCTTTGCTTCCGAGATCCGACAAGACTGAACTAGCCTGGGCCATCCAGGTCAAAACAAGAGAGGTAGTTTGCCATTGGCTGGACTTCCTTGGTAGAGAGCCAGTTTGGTGTAGTGGTGAAGCGCGCGGACTCTTCTCTGGGAGAACCGGGTTTGATTCCCCCACTCCTCCACTTGCAGCTGCTGGAATGGCCTTGGGTCAGCCATAGCTCTCGCAGAGCTGTCCTTGAAAGGACAGCTGCTGTGAGAGCCCTCTCAGCCCCACCCACCTCACAGGGAGTCTATTGCGGGGGGAGAAAATATAGGAGATTGTGAGCCGCTCTGAAATTCAGAGTGGGGGGCGGGATATAAATCCAATTTCTTCTTCCTCCCCCTCCTCCTTCTTCCTTCTTTCTTTTTCTTCCTCATCCTCCTTCTCCTTCCTCTTCTTCCTTCCTTATTCTTCCTCTTCTTCTTCCTCCTTCTTCCTCGTCCTCCTTCTCCTTCCTCTTCCTCCTTATTCTTCCTCTTCTTCTTCCTCCTTCTTCCTCGTCCTCCTTCTCCTTCCTCTTCCTTCTTATTCTTCCTCTTCTTCTTCCTCCTTCTCGTCCTCCTTCTTCTTCCTTCTCTCTTTTCTTTTTCCTTCTCCTTTTTCTCCCCCGCCCCCAAGTACTAACCAGGGCTGACCCTGCTCAGCTTCCAAGTTCTGGTGAGACTGGGCAATCCAAATCAGGGCTGGGACCTCTGGAGTTGACCACAACTACCAGGAAGGTCTGTATGGAGTATGACACGCCTTTAAGCCCCAAGTGCCGGGTTGTGTAAGGCTTTCGACACCTTGGATCCTGCCAAGAAGCCAGTGAGCAAGCAGTGCAGATCTTTGAAGAACAGCCAGGCGTGATCTCTATCATTTACTGCAATCACCCTGGGGAGGGAGCGGGGGGGGGGGCAAGAGAGTTAATGATTCCTGCTCAGCCACAAGGGCTCCCTGGGTGACCTTGAGCCAATCACCCTTTTCGTCTCCGCTGAATCACGGGACTGCTATGAGGTTCAACGAGGGAAGAGCCCGTCCTGCAGTTCTGAATGCTACAGAGAAAGGGCAGGGGACAAACTCAGTTCAGAAAGCCACACACACTCACACACAAATAGAGAAGCGAAGGCCGCTTCTTTACACGGCAGATTGTGAGATGTGGCTCCCAGTACAGGCCATCTGCTGCACCAGCTAGACCCCAAAATAACTGAGGGATTGGGTTTTTGTTAAAAAGAAAACATTTTTAATAGCTGCGTGGAAGATCTTTAAGAGGAGTCAGAGCCCAAGATGATACAGGTCCCAGGCAGGGTGCAGTGTGGGCTCCCAGAGGACAAGGAGACTATTGTAAGAATGTCAGAAGAGCCCTGCTGGATCAGAACAGTAGTCCACCTAGTCCAGCATCCTGTCTCACACAGTGGCCAGCCAGTTCCTCTGGAGGGCCAACAACAGGGCAGAGAGGCTGAGGCCTTCATAAGAACAACAGAAGAGCCCTGCTGGATCAGACCAGTGGTCCATCTAGTCCAGCATCCTGTCTCACACAGTGGTCAACCAGTTCCTCTGGAGGGCCAACAACAGGGCAGAGAGGCTGAGGCCTTCATAAGAACAACAGAAGAGCCCTACTGGATCAGACCAATGGTCCACCTAATCCAGCCTCCTGTCTCACACAGCAGCCAACCAGTTCCTCTGATGAGCCAACAACAGAGCAGAGAGGCCGAGGCCTTCATAAGAACATCAGAAGAGACTTGCTGGATCAGACCAGGGGTCCATTCAGTCCAGCCTCCTGTCTCACACAGTGGCCAACCAGTTCCTCTTGAGGGCCAACAACAGAGTGGAGAGGCTGAGGTCTTCATAAGAACATCAGAAAAGCCTTGCTGGATCAGATCAGAGGTCCACCTAATCCAGGATCCTGTCTCTCACAGGGGCTAGCCAGTTCCTCTGGAGGGCCAACAACAGAGCGTAGATGCCGAGGTCTTCATAAGAACATCAGAAGTACCCTACTGGGTCAGATGAGTGGTCCATGTATCCCAGCATCCTGCCTCAGTCACTGGCTCACTTCTTCAGATAGCTCCTCCCCTGCCATGAAGTGTGTTAGTCTTTCAGGTGCTTCTGGACTCTTTTCTACTGCAGCAGACAGACTAACACACCTACCCGTCTTAGTGTCTGAAGAAGTGAGCAGTGATGTACAAAAGTTCATCCCCTGCCACAAATTTTGTTAAGACTTCCAGGGGCTACGGGACACCTGTTCTTTTCTACTGCTGCAGACAGACGAACACAGCTACCCACCTGGATCTAACTTCATGGAAGGCGCCACATTTAGCCATAAAAGGTAAGGGTTGTCCCCTGGGCAAGCACAGGTCATTTCTGACTCTGGGGTGACGCTGGATCGCAATGTTTTCATGGCAGACCTTGAGCCAGCTACCTGAACCCAGCTTCCGCCGGGATCAAGCTCAGATTGTGAGCAGAGCTTGGACTGCAGTACTGCAGCTTACCACTCTGCGCCATGGGGCTCTTATACATTTAGCCATTTAAAAAAAGGTAAAGGCAGTCCCCTGTGCAAGCACCAGTCATTTTCGACTCTGGGGTGACATTGCTTTCACAACGTTTTCACGGCAGACTTTTTACGGGGTGGTTTGCCATTGCCTTCCCCAGTCATCTACACTTCCCCCCACAACAAGCTGGCTACTCATTTGACCGACCTCGGAAGGATGGAAGGCTGAGTCAACCTGGAGCCGGCTACCTGAACCAGCTTTCGCTGGAATCGAACTCAGGTCGTGAACAGAGGGCTCCGACTGCAGTACTGCAGCTTTACCACTCTGCGCCACGGGGCTCTTACTCTTACATTTAGCCATACAGTCACCTAAAACAAATTGCGGGGGCGGAGGGGGAGGGGAGTGTTAGTTGCCTTTTGGGTGGCTGGCTACATGCAGCGCACTCTTGGCCTTTGGATTTTAGTTAGAACTGGGCAGAAGATCAGCTAGAGAAAAAGGGAAATCTGCTCGTGACTCAGAGTCAACCAAGACGTTCACCCTTCTAAGAGCCAGTTTGGTGTAGCGGTTAAGCGCGCCGACTCTTCTCTGGGAAAATCAGGTTTGATTCCCCACTCCTCCACTTGTGGATGCTGGAATGGCCTTGGGTCAGCCATAGCTCTCTCAGGAGTTGTCCTTGAAAGGGCAGCTGCTGTGAGTCCTCTCAGCCCCACCCGCTTCACAGGGTGTCTGCTGTGGAGGGAGGAAGGGAAAGGAAATTGTGAGCTGCTCTGAGACTTTGAGATTCTCCACTCCTCCACTTGCGGATGCTGGAATGGCCTTGGGTCAGCCATAGCTCTCTCAGGAGTTGTCCTTGAAAGGGCAGCTGCTGTGAGTCCTCTCAGCCCCACCCGCTTCACAGGGTGTCTGCTGTGGAGGGAGGAAGGGAAAGGAAATTGTGAGCTGCTCTGAGACTTTGAGATTCAGAGCAGAGGGTGGGATATAAAATTCTTCTTCCCTGGTTCCCCAGACCCTACGGGCTCCCTGAAGCAGCAGAGAACAGGCATTCAAAAGCAAAGTATTCACTTATCCAGGAGAAACTAACAGAGCGTCCTTATGGATGCTGACAGGAGGCAATCAGAACTTGGTGTCGGCCCAAGAGGACTCCAGTCCCTGAGAATCCAGCTCCCAGCGCATCGCTGCAAGCATTCCTCACGTCCCGAGCCGAAGAAATTACACGTCTTCTCCGTCTGACGCACATCCTGTCCTTGCAGGGAGCTCGCTGCGGTCTCCCACCCAGACTACCGAGCGGGTCTCCCCCCGTCCTTATACTCTGGAGCTCTTGGACGAAACCCTGGGCCCAGACACGGCAGCTTCAAACCATCCCACTGCCTGGCCTGGCCTGCTGCGGAGAGCTTTGCAGGGGGGCGGGGAAGGGGAGTGCGGCGCCGGGTGTAGGAAGTGAGAAATCCTGCAAGCGAGCAGAGCAGCTGCCCTGTCTGTCTGGTTTAATTTTTAATCCGGCTGGGAAGACAAGAGACCCTTTTAGCGCCGGGGGTGGGTGGGGCTCGCGCTGCCAAGGACGGGCGCTTCTCCCCAGCCAGCGAGAGTCCAAGGCCCCTTTCTGACCCCTGCCCTGGTCGCTTGAGCCCCCGCCTCCAGGGCCGGATTAAACCCTGCGGAGGGAAGACCTCACCTGGAGTCTTGTGTTCAGTTTTGGGCACCGCATTTTAAGAAGGATCTAGACAAGCTGGAAGGGGTCCAGAGGAGGGCGACGAAGATGGTGAGTGGTCTGGAGACCAAGTCCTATGAGGAAAGGTTGAAGGAGCTGGGCATGCTTAGCCTGGAGAAGAGGTGGCTGAGAGGTGATAGGATCACCGTCTTCAAGTACTTGTAGGGCTGTCATATAGAGCAGGGGTGGCCAAGGGTAGCTCTCCAGATGTTTTTTTGCCTACAACTCCCATCAGCCCCAGTCATTGCCCATGCTGGCTGGGGCTGATGGGAGTTTTAGGCAAAAACATCTGGAGAGCTATCCTTGGCCACCCCTGATACAGCGGATGGAGTGGAACTCTTTTCTGTGGCCCTGGAAGGTAGGATCAGAACCAATGGGTTGAAATTAAATCAGAAGAGTTTCCGGCTCAACATGAGGAAGAACTTCCTGACCGTTAGAGCGATTCCTCGGTGGAACAGGCTTCCTCGGGAGGTGGTGGGCTCTCCTTCCTTAGAGGTTTTTAAACAGAGGCTAGATGGCCTTTTGATAGCGATGAAGATCCTGTGAATTTAGGGAGAGGTATCTGCGGGTTTCCTGCATTGTGCAGGGGGCTGGACTAGATGACCCCGGAGGTCCCTTCCAACTCTATGATTCTAGGCTGCTAGGCAGTCAAAATCTCAGGGGGCCCTCGCAAATGATCTCAGAGCTGGAGCACCTGCCCTGCCACCTGTGGCCCCCGCTGCAGCCTGCAGGCACCTTCTCGAAAGCCCCTCTGACAGAGCTGCAGGGGAGAGGCAGACTTGACGATGACGCCACCAGCAGCTGCACCAGGCAAGTCGGGCAAAGAGCGGCTCAGTTGCTGGCTGGGAGGGCTGCAAGCAGGGGGGGAAACTGCGGGGAAGCTGGCCTGGGGCCCTAAATCCAGCCCTGCCAGCCTCCCCCTGTGGGTGGGACTGGCCAGCTTCCCTTCTTCTTCTTCTCGTGTTTCGAAACTGATCTAAAGGTGATCCGGCCTTTGTCGACAGAAAGAAGAAAAGCCCGGAGAGGAGAGAGAGGGTGACTCTTTTTTTAAAATCACTCTATGCTAAGAGAAGCACCCCGCGGAGGGGGAAGAAGCCTTTTGTGTAGGCCGCTCTGCGGAGAAAGAAAAGGAGAATTCCAAAGGCAATGAAAAGGCCTCTTTGCGCTCCCAGGGATGCTTCAGTTCAAAGCTGGCGAGATGAAAGGTGGCAGCTGTCCTGCAGTTTGCCAGGGGGCAAATGGCGGCGTCCCCTGGGGCCCAGGGAAGAATGGCGCCGTTTGAGGCCTACTTGGAGGAGGAGGAGAAGAGGAAGAAGAGGAGGAGAAAAAGGAGGAGGAAGAAGAGGAGGAAGAAGAGGAAGAAGACAACCACGATGACGACTGCAGATTTATACCCCGCCCTTCTCTGTGAGAGACTCAGAGTGGCTTACAATCTCCTATATCAAGGGGGTCGAACTCATTTGTTATGAGGGTCGGATCTGATATAAAAGAGACCTTGTTGGGCCGGGCCATGTCTGGTTCGGCCGGGCCATGACAGGACATGGCATGTGTGTACCTCTTTAAGATTAGGTAGCAAAGATATAAACTTCATAAAGGACACAGAAAAACACAATTACAGATTTTTAAAAAAAACTTAAAACACGCTTAAAACATTAGCACTCATTGGTCCTAAAGGTGCTTTCTTTGTATTTCTCCCATGGGATCCAGGGAACTGGGTAAAGGAAGCTCTGGCTCTTTCCTTCCTTCCCCCAGGGAGGAGCCTCAGCCAATGGAGAAAATAGAGCTTTTGTTCTGTAGCTCCTGTGTGATTGAGCAAGCCTTGCAAAGCAAGCTGTTATGCAGAAGGAAGCAAGATATAGGAAGAAGGAAACAGATGACAGCCAGTTGCTCAGGGGTCTGATAGGAGCCCTCTGGGGGCCTGATTCAGCCCCTGAACTGCATGTTTGACACCCCTGTCCTATAACTTCTCCCTTCACAACAGACACCCTGTGAGGTGGGTGGGACTGAGAGAGCTCTCCCAGAAGCTGCCCTTTCAAGGACAACTCCTACAAGAGCTATGGCTGACCCAAGGCCATTCCAGCAGCTGCAAGCGGAGGAGTGGGGAATCAAACCCGGTTCTCCCAGATAAGAGTCCACGCACTTAACCACTACACCAAACTGGTGAGGGGTGGCTGGTGAGAGACAGTGCCCTCTGCAGGCTGCACGAGGGGCCACCGTGGCCCATTTCCCACCCTCCGGTAGCTGCGGGCGTGGCAACCCCCCCCGCCCCCTGGCAGTGGTAAGGGTCACCTCAGCTGTCTGCATGAAGAAGGGCAAAGAGAGGGATCTGACTACAGCTGGAAACCTTTTCTGCTGAGCAAGGGGGGGATCAGACCGCTTCCCCCCCTCCCCAGTTGTACTGAAAAAAAATTATCAGTGAGCAATCAGTGAGCATGTGTTTGTTGGCTTTGGCTTGGAAGGCCAGAGCACCAAAATCTAGCATGCTGAAAGCTCAGTGAGGATGGATAGCGGTGGGAGTGCTTCTGGAGTTCTGGTCCTGCTGGTGGACCTCCTGATGGCCCCTGGGTTTTGGCCACTGTGTGACTCATGTTGGACTGGATGGGTCACTGGCCTGATCCAACATGCCTTCTCTCATGTTCTTAAAGCCACTGGTGGACCTCCTGATGGCACCTGGGGTTGTTTGGCCACTGTGTGACACAGAGTGTTGGACTGAATGGGCCATTAGGTCTGATCCAGCACACCTTCTCTTCTGTTCTTATGTCTGGGGCAGGAATGCTCTGTCTTCTTGGTGCTTTGGGGGGGGGGGGGGCACAGTGGGAGAGTTTCTGGAGTTCTGGTCCTGCTGGTGGACCTCCTGATGACCCCTGAATTTTGGCCTCCGTGTAACACAGAGTGTTGGGCTAGATGGGCCACTGGCCTGATCCAACATGGCTTCTCTTATGTTCTCATGTCTGGGGCAGTGATGCTCTGTATTCTTGGTGCTTGGGGGGGAGCACAGTGGGAGGGCTTCTAGCCCCACCGGTGGACCTCCTGATGGCACTTGGGGGTTTTTTGGCCACTGTGTAACACAGTGTCGGGCTGGATGGGCCATTGGCCTGATCCAACATGGTTTCTCTTATGTTCTCATGTCTGGGGCAGTGATGCTCTGTATTCTTGGTGCTTGGGGGGGCACAGTGGGAGGGCTTCTAGCCCCACTGGTGGACCTCCTGATGGCACTTGGGGTTTTTTTGGCCACTGTGTAACACAGAGTGTCGGGCTGGATGGGCCATTGGCCTGATCCAACATGGTTTCTCTTATGTTCTCATGTCTGGGACAGTGATGCTCTGTATTCTTGGTGCTGAGGGGGCAACAGTGGGAGGGCTTCTGACATTCTGGTGTACCTCCTTATGGCCCCTGGGGTTTTCTGGCCACCGTGTGACACAGTGTCGGGCTGGATAGGCCACTGGCCTGATCCAACATGGCTTCTCTTCTGCTCTTCTGTGAACTGAAATCCTCCCAAATGTCTTCTTGTTCACAGCCTTGTTATTTATTTATTTATTTATTTATTTATTTATATTGGGATTTATACCCCGCCCTTCGCACCGAAGTGTCTCAGGGCTTGCAAACGGAGGGTCCTCGGGGCTTCCTGGAAGGAGTTGCTCCATCTCATGATGGGTCTCCCCCTCTTCTCCTGCTGCCTTCAACTTTTTCCAGGCACGATTGTCTTTCCCAGCAACTCGGCTTCTCATCGTATGACTAAAGCACAGAGGCTTCCGTTTAGTCATCTTTGCTTCTAGGGCGGATTCAGGCTTGATGAGATGTAGAACCCACTTATTTGTCTTTTTGACAGTCAGTGGTTATCTATAAAGGGGGGGGGGCAAACTGCGGCTCAAGAGCCACGTGTGGCTCTTTCACGGATATTGTGTGCCTCTTGAAGCCCCCCACCGCCCCATAAGCCGGCTTGGAGAAGGCATTTCTCTCTTTAAATGTTTGTTCCAAGCAAAGCCAGCCAGTGGCTTGGAGAATGCATTTACAGTTAAAGTTGCTTTCTTTCCACCACTTCCTCCCCATCTTCCTTCCAGTCTGATGTAGTGCGCGGACTCATATCTGGGAGAACCGGGTTTGATTCCCCATTCCTCCACTTGCAGCTGCTGGAATGGCCTTGGGTCAGCCATAGCTCTGGCAAAGGTTGTCCTTGAAAGTGCAGCTGCTGTGAGAGCCCTCTCCAGCCCCACGCACCTCACAGGGTGTCTGTTGTGGGGGGAGAAGATATGGGAGATTGTAAGCCACTCTGAGTCTCTGATTCAGAGAGAAGGGCGGGGTATAAATCTGCAGTCTTCTTCTTCTCTTCTCTTCTCTTCCCTTCGTCTTGCAGCTCTCAAACCTCTGACGTTTATTCTATGCGGCTCTTACATTAAGTAAGTTTGGCCAGCCCTGCTATAAAACTTCCCTCCACCGCCGCATTTCAAATGAATCTGCTTTCTCTCTGTCAGCAGCCTGCACAGCAGACGAAACATTTATTTTATGAACAGGGCCTTTAAAAAAACCAAGAAACAAAACCTCTGTTTCAACAGCATCCAGAGGAGAAACAGGGATCTGACTTACCAAAATCACAACGTTTTCATTCAGTTCTTGTCCTACGTCTCAACAAACCTCTCGCTAAGCTGAAGGAATGGCCTTTGGGCTTCCTCTTCCTGACATTCTTTCCCACCCTCACTTGTGGCCGAGTGTTCCCTCTAAGCTGAATTAGCGTGAGCTAGCTCACAGTTTTTTAGCCCCCGGCTGACACATTTTCATTTTCACTCAGGAAGGGGGGCCCCAGAGACGAAGACAGAAGATAGTGGATTTCTATCCCACCCTCAACTTTGAATCTCAGAGCAGCTCACAATCTCCTTTATCTTCCTCCCCCACAACAGCCACCCTGTGAGATGGGTGGGGCTGAGAGAGCTCTGACAGAAGCTGCCCTTTCAAGGACAACTCTGCCAGAGCTATGACTGACCCAAGGCCATTCCAGCAGGCGCAAGTGGAGGAGTGGGAGATCAAACCCGGTGCTCCCAGATAAGAGCCCGCACGCCTAACCACTACACCAAACCGGCAGACTAATTGATGCAGTAGCTCACAACTTTAATGCCAGTCGCTCACCGGGTAGAATTTTTGCTCACAAGACTCAGCAGAGGGAGCATTGTTTGCAGCCCTCGCAGATTTCCCCCTCCTCCTGGTTCTTTCCAGCCGGCCTTGGAAACAAAAGCCGTCCCCCAACCCACCCGTCTGTCTTTCGCACGTGTTTTATATATAACTACGCGGCACGGACCCAAAGCTCGCGCCCACTCACTCTCGCTCCGTATCCTGCCTATTGAGAGACTCATCCAGATGGCTGGGTTCAAGGAATCTGCCGGTTTCGTGAATCCAGCTCCTACCGCCCGATGTTCCCCAGCAGTGCTCTCCCCCACTCCCGGCCTGTGCAGCTGGAAGGAACAGATGCCCGAGGAACGCAAGCTGGGCTCTTGGAAGCCTGCAATCAGGTCCAGGGATTTGGCAGGGAAAGTTGCAGGGTCCTTCTTCTTTTTCTCCCCAAAAGATTTCATGATTTTTTACGGCGCTGCTGAGCCACGGACTTCGCAAGCTGCTGTCTGAGCAGGCTGTTCATTATTTCAGGAGGCGGGAGGCAAAAGGAGAAAGAGGGGGAATTTGCTCCAGATGCCAAATTTATTCTGAGCACTGCACTCAACCTGCTCAGAATCTGGAGGGTGTCCTGGGCTGGTCCTCCTCCCTGATTTGGCCCCCTGCTCTCACTGGACAAGCCAAGAAACAATGCAGAGCTCAGAGAGCTTCTACTCAGACAGGGGAGCAGCAGGGAACCCATGAGTGGTGGTCAGCTCTGGCGGGCGGACAGTGATGGGCCTCCACCAAGAAGGAGGAGGAGGAAGAAGATTTATACCCCGCCCTTCTCTCTGAATCAAAGTCTCAGAGTGGTTTACAATCTCCTTTACCTTCCTCCCACACAACAGACACCCTGTGAGGCAGGTGGGGCTGACAGAAGCTACCCTTTCAAGGACAGCTATGGCTGACCCAAGGCCATTCCGGCAGCTACAAGTGGAGGAGTGGGGAACCAAACCCAGTTCCCCCAGAGAAGAGTCCGCGGACTTCACCGCTACACCAAACTGCTCTCCAGTCTGGCTCTCCAGGAAGTCGAGAGGCAGACAATGGCAAACCACTTCAGTCAGAGGTAGGCAACGGCATGGCTGACCCAGGCTAGCCTGATGTTGTCAGATCTCGGAAGCTAAGCAGGCCTCGGTTAGTACTTGGAGGGGAGGCCACCAAGAAGAAGAAGAAGAAAAAGAAGAATTGAATGCTCAGTTTTCCAGTTTTCCTAGGCAATATACATTTTAGCAGGTTGTGCGTCCAAAGTGTTCACTGGAGTTGTTATAGACTATATTGCGTACTGTGATTCTGTATGGATCGCGCAGAAACAGTGAAATGAATTATTGAAAGATCAATTTAAATGTACAGAGGTTCCTTTAATGTCAGTGCGGCGTGTCACAGCTGGTGCTTATTAACTCTTTAGATTGTAGGCGTCCCTGCCGCTCCTTCCGAGTGTTTGGGGTAACAGCAGCATGCATGACTCCAAATGAACCTGCGATTGTATCACCAGTAAGTATGAGGAATAATCGATTGTATTGGGATACTGACTAGTATATTTTATGTATTAATATTATATTATTTGTACCAGTCTCAACATTGTATATGCGCCTGAAGAGGCTCGTTGGGAAACGGTGTGGATACCGGTCCGCTGTTGCGCTTTTTTCACCATATCGGGACTGGACTACACCTCTATGCTGAGCTAAGAAGACTGAGCTGTGCTCTTTTGAGCTGATAAGTTCTTGGGACTTTTAAGCATTGGCTGTTCACAAAACAGTATTTTCTCGAGTCTGCATAGCGTGAATTGCAATTGTTGTACAGTTTATAAGCACGGATATGAATTTTCACTATTTGTGATCACTTAATTATAAATATAGAAAACGTTTTGCAGCAATTCACCGTGAACTTTGCTTTTGATTTGTATCCATTTTACATGGTCATAAGAACAAAAGAACATAAGAGAAGCCATGTTGGATCAGGCCAGTGGCCCATCCAGTCCAACACTCTGTGTCACACAGTGGCCAAATAAACCCCCCAAGTGCCATCAGGAGGTTCACAAGTGGGGCTAGAAGCCCTTCCACTTTGTCCCCCGCCTCAAGCACCAAGAATACAGAGCATCACTGCCCCAGACAGTTCCAATAAAATGCTGTGGTTAATAGCCACTGATGGACCTCTGCTCCATATTTTTATCCAATCCCCTCTTGAAGCTGGCTATGCTTGTAGCCGCCGCCACCTCCTGTGGCAGTGAATTCCACACTTTAATCACCCTTTGGGTGAAGAAATACTTCCTTTTATCCGTTCTAACCCAACTGCTTAGCAATTTCATTGAATACCCACGAGTTCTTGTATTGTGGGAAAGGGAGAAAAGTACTTCTTTCTCTACTTTCTCCATCCCATGTATGCGTCCCACATATCCCATGTATAATCTTGTAAACCTCCATCATGACACCCCGCAGTCTCCAAGCTAAAGAGTCCCAAGCGTTTTAACCTTTTTTCATAGGGAAAGTGTTCCAAACCTTGAATCATTCCAGTTGCCCTTTTCTGGACTTTCTTCAATGCTATAACATCCTTTTTGAGGTGCGGTGACCAGAATTGAACACAGTATTCCAAATGAGGCCGCACCATCGATTTATACAGGGGCATTATGATACCAGCTGATTTGGTTTCAATTCCCTTCCTAATAATTCCCAGCATGGTGTTGGCCTACTCTAGTGTAGGCTCTCAAACATCTGACATTTACTCTACGTGGCCCTTAGGTGCAGCCAGTTTGACCACCCTGGTCTAGGATCTGAGAAACCCAGGTTCAAATCGCTGCTCTGCCATGGAAGCTCACTGTATGACTCTCTCAGCCTCCCAAGGTTGTTGTGAGGACAAAACAGAGGCAAGCTTCGCAGAATCAAAGGGCTTAAAGACCCCAAAGCAGCCTCCCTACTGAAAGAGTGACGTTTTAACTGTGTCCATCAGAACAGCTTCACTGGGTGCCGAGTTCAGCTTCCTAAGGAATCTGTGCCCTTACAAACAGGAACGTGGAAGAACTCATGAACCATTCCCAGCTTATCTCAAAAGTAAAAAATGGGAAGTGCAAAAGAAGTGCAAAAATGAGACATTCAAGCAGCTGTGTCCCACATAGATCTTTGCCCCTGCCCATCATCGGCAAAACTGCAGAATTACAGAGGCAGAAACAAAGGCAGATAATACAGAATTATGGATAGGCGGGATTGCAGGCCTGGAGGACAACTTGCCCTTGTCTTGGCGCAGGCTCTTCTGCTTCCGTTTTTCACAGTAGTAAACACTCAGTAGCGGGGCTTTTTTTGAGCAGGAGCATACAGGAACACAGTTCTGGCTGGCTTGGCATCAGGGAGTGGCCTAATATGCAAATGAGTTCTGCTGGGCTTCTTCCACAAAAAAGCCCAGCATGAAACAATGGTGATGTCGGGGTGTGTGTGTGTGTGTGGCCTAATATGCAGATGAGTTCCTTCTGGACTTTTTCTTCAAAAAAAGCCCTGCGTGAAACAATGGTGATGTCAGGGTGTGTGGCTTAATATGCAAATGAGTTCCTGCTGGGCTTTTCTACAAAAAGCCCTGTTTGAAACAGTGATGATGTCGGGGTGTGTGGCCTAATATGCAAATGAGTTCCCACTGGGCTTTTTTCTACAAAAAAAGTCCTGCATGAAACAATGGTGATATCAGGGGTGTGGCATAATATGCAAATGAATCCCTGCTGGGCTTTTCTACAAAAAAAGCCCTGCTTAGAAGTAAAGCCGTGGCCTGGATATCTGAGGCTAGCCCGATCTCAGACACTAAGCAACATCAGCCCCGATTAGAGTTTGGATGGGAGACCACCAAGGAGGTCAACGGTTCACTATGCAGAGGCAGGCAATGGTGAAACCAATTCTGAATGCGTCTCACCTTGAAAGCCCTCTGCGGCTACCTCAAAACGGCTGAAACTTGACCACGCTTTCCAAGAGCAAAAACTCAGCCCTGCTTTTCAGGTCTGTCGGACATGAGCGTTAAAAAAGGGCCCTTTAATCCTTTGGTTCCAGCTCTATTCCTCCTCCCCACCCCCCGCCCTGCTACCCCCACGTCACTTTTACCTCTGCTCAAAATTATCTCCCCCCCCCCGGCTGGGAATGAAAACGGTTTGGGAAGGGTACGACACCTTGTACCTACAAAACGGCAAGGAGGTGGCAGTTATTCCCCCCCCCCTCCATGTTCTCTCCCCCCCCCCCAATACAGCTTCAGCAGGTGCACCTAGAGTCACTGGAAAAGACAGCCATGCTGGGAAAAGTGGAAGGCAACTGGGAAAGAGAGCCCAAGTTGAGCTGGATGGACTCAACTGTAGACAGCAGATTTATACCCCACCTTTCTCTCTGAATCAGAGTCTCAGAGCGGCTTACAATCTCCTTTATCTTCTCCCCCCACAGCAGACACCCTGTAAGGTGGGTGAGGCTGAGAGAGCTCTTCCAGAAGCTGCCCTTTCGAGGACAACTCCTACGAGAGCAAATGGCTGACCCCAGGCCATTCCAGAAGCTGCAAGTGGAGGAGTGGGGGAATCAAACCTGGTTCACCCAGATAAGAGTCCGCGCACTTCACCACGACACCAAACTGAGGAAGCCACAGCCCTTGGTTTGCAAGACCTGAGCAAGACAAGAGAATGTTTCGGAGGGTGTTAATTCATAGGGTCACCATAAGTCGGAAGGGACTTGATGGCACTTCACACACACACACACACACACACACGTTCTTCCCCTCCAACTTCAGTTATTGCATCCTGGAAGGGAACAAAGCCTCATTAAACAACGTGCCATTCCACCTTCAGATGTACAGGAGCTGCCAAAGTATTTTTTCAAATGAAAATCCACAGCCCTTTTTACACGCGAGGCCCTTCTCGACTAGCACTGTGGATGGGATTTGGCCCGCATCCCAATACAGAAACGCAACACCAGGAACCATCGATGCAGAGTTCACAGGCCCCAGACGGCAACTAAGAAAAGAAACAGCACCCCCTAAAGGAGAGGAAAGGATCAGCATGTGGTCCTCTTCTCAAGAGGCCGCCCCACTTACCCGTCCTGCTCTTGCTATTGGTCAAGATTTCCTGGAGTCGCTCCTGGAGTTTGTCTGCCCGCTTCCGCTCCAGGTGGAGCTGCCGTTTGAGGTCCTTCAACTGTCGGGAGGAGAAAAGGTTAAGGGGAGTGAGAGAGCTTAGCTCCACAACCTATTTTCGGCTTCTGACCCACCAAAAGAAGAGCCCCATGGCGCAAAGTGGTAAAGCTGCAGTACTGCAGTCGGAGCCCTCTGCTCACGACCTGAGTTCGATCCCAGCGGAAGCTGGTTCAGATAACCGGCTCCAGGTTGACTCAGCCCTCCATCCTTCCAAGGCCGGTAAAATGAGGACCCAGCTTGCTGGGGGGAAAGTGTAGTGACTGGGGAAGGCAATGGCAAACCACCCCGTAAAAAGTCTGCCGTGAAAACGTTGTGAAAGCAACGTCACCCCAGAGTCGAAAACAACTGGTGCTTGCACAGGGGACTACCTTTACCTTTAAAAAAAGAATAAGGTCACAGGGACTGCTTGCTAAAGGGGTGCTGAATCTCTTTTCCTTGCAGTGATGGAGCACAGCTATTTGGTCCATCGAGAAAGGTTAACGATAGTTTGACATAACAGGGTTAGATTGATAGATGGGAGAGATTTAGATGAGGCCCCCTCCCCCCAACCCTTCTGAGCCTAAAAGATCCTTTGGAATTCTGGGGTGGGCGCATTCACAACATGGCTGCTGCAGGGGGCGGAGCCAACCCCAAATTGACAGAGCGTGCCATTATTCATCGTTCTATGAGCAAACAGCTTTTCAGGCAGACGCTCCGGTTTAAAACAAGAATACTGATTTCACGGTGTGTGTATGTGCGTTTTACAGGCATGCCACTTACTTTCAATCACACGGCAATGTTAAAAAAAAAAATCCACACAACCAACCAGATTTCCAGAGGCCAATCAGAAACCCTGCTGGACAAAAGCCCCGCCTTCCCACTTTCTAAAAACATTTGATGGACACCAAGGGGTGCCACGTTGGGGACCAGAGGATTAGATAGGAACCTGGCGTGAGTGGATGTTTCTCTTTTTTATATTCTGCCTATTGCTCCGAACTGTGAAAAAAACTGATAGCGATTTACAGTCCTCTGATCTCGCACAGATAATTAAGGTAGACACTATTTTCCAAGATTGATGACCAGAGAGTTGAAATTCAGTTAATTTCCCCCCCTAGATGTTACATATGTAGGACAAGAAGCCTTATTTTACATATATTGACTTCCAAGATCTGAAAAGTCTAAAAGCTACTGCAAATGACTCAATTGGCTGCTGTCCTGCTTTCCTTTTCACGTCCTTACTGTACACATGGAACACACATGAAGCAGCCTTCTACTGAAATCAGACGCCTGGCCCATCAAGGTCAGTGTTGTCTACTCAGACCGGCAGCAGCTCTCCGGGGTCTCAGGCTGAGGTCTTTCACACCACGTCCTGCCTGGTCTTTTTAACTGGAGATGCCGAGGATTGAACCTGGGACCACCTGCATGCCAAGCAGATGTTCTACCACTGAGCCAGGGTCTCAGATCAAGGCCTTTCTTATCACCTCCTGCCTGGTCCCTTTTAACTGGAGATGCCGGGGATTGAACCTGGCTCTGGAGCCACTTGTGGCTCTTTCAGACATATTGTGGCTCTCAAAAACCCCACTGCCCCATTGGCCAGCTTGGAGAATGCATTTAAAGTTAAAGTTGCTTTCTTCCCACCTCTCCCTCCCTCTTCCAGCTCTCAAACATCTGACATTTATTCTATGTGGCTCTTACGTTAAAAGTCCCGTGGCGCAGAGTGTTAAAGTTGCAGTACTGCAGTCCTAAGCTCTGCTCACGACCTGAGTTCAATCCCCGGCGGAAGCTGGGTTTTCAGATAGCCGGCTCGAGGTTGACTCGGCCTTCTATCCTTCCCAGGTTGGTCAAATGAGGACCCAGCTTGCTGGGGGGAAAGGGTAGCTGATTGGGGAAGGCAATGGAAAACCACCCCGTAAAAAGTCTGCTATGAAAACATTGTGAAAGCAACGTCACCCCAGAGTCAGAAACGACCGCTACTTGCACAGGGGACAGTTTGGCCACTTCTGGCCTAGGGAGGCATCGGAGCCTTCAGCGGCATCAGCAGCTGAGCTCAGACGCTCCATGCAGGAGAGAGAGGGAAAGCCTGGCAGTACTGGAAGCGCACGGAGCGCCGACCTTAAAAGAGACATGGCCCTGAACCCAAACTCCGCTCCTCTGCCCCAGCCTCTGCTCTTGGGCTGGCTCGGCGGGGGAACCAAAGCAGCAGCTCTTTCTTCTGATGCACTTCATCCCCCCCCCAACAGGGGGACCCGGGAAGCGCAGCGGCCGTCCCCCTATCAGTCTCAGCCACCTGTTCGCCTCCTTCCCAGCTGCCTCCAAAGGGAAGTGCAGTGACGCACTGCGGTGCGGAGCTGCCACCGAGCGACGCAACTTTCTTGCTCTTTCCACTACGTTGTGTGTTTGGTGGGGGAGTTGCGGGGGTGGGGGGGACCTGCTTCCATTATAGCTTGCGGACAAAACCCCAGCCTTGAAATTCATCCAGCCTGGCAAGAGAGAGGATTTACTAGAGCCCGGGAGTACTGGGACGGACAGCGTGGCGGAGAAAGTTCAGGGAATTTCAATCAATCCCTCCGTTGTCTACCCTATCTTGCTCCAACATGCAGATGTGCGTGCTCACCCTCTCCTCCCCCAATCCCCAGGGAAAACCCTTGACTAGCTCACCGCAGCACTCCCTTTCTTCTCCAGGATCCGCTGCCCGTCAACTGTGTCCTTCACCTCCTGCAAGAGAGGGAAGGCTGTCAACGTAGCCCCCTTCTGGACTCCTGGTGCCCCAAAGGTGTCAAAACGCGTTTCCGCCACACTTTAAAGATTGGCAAAATGCTTGACAGCTCCCTTCATCCTTAAAGCCACCAGCCTCTGAGGGACAAAAACCTATTATTATTAGGATGTGGGCAGAATAGAGGGGGTGCAGAGGAAAGTGACAAAGATTATAGGGACTGGGAGGAAACTTGAGAATGTTCAGACTGGAGAAGAGGAGGGGGAGGAGGGGGAGACAGGATAGCACTCTTGAGGTATTTGAAGCGCTGTCACTTGGAGAAAGGTAGGAAGGTAGGGTGGAGCAGGGACAGGATAGCTCTCTTGAGGTAATTGGAGGGCTGTCACTTGGAGGAAGGTAGGGTGGAGGGGGACAGGATAGCTCTCTTGAGGTAATTGGAGGGCTGTCACTTGGAGGAAGGGAGGGTGGAGCAGGGACAGGATAGCTCTCTTGAGGTAATTGGAGGGCTGTCACTTGGAGGAAGGGAGGGTGGAGCAGGGACAGGATAGCTCTCTTGAGGTGTTTGAAGGGCTGTCACTTGGAGGAAGGGAGGGTGGAGCGGGGACAGGATAGCTCTCTTGAGGTATTTCAAGGTCTGTCACTTGGAGGAAGGGAGGGTGGAGGGGGACAGGATAGCTCTCTTGAGGTAATTGGAGGGCTGTCACTTGGAGGAAGGTAGAGTGGAGGGGACAGGATAGCTCTCTTGAGGTAATTGGAGGGCTGTCACTTGGAGGAAGGTAGGGTGGAGCAGGGACAGGATAGCTCTCTTGAGGTGTTTGAAGGGCTGTCACTTGGAGGAAGGGAGGGTGGAGCGGGGACAGGATAGCTCTCTTGAGGTATTTCAAGGTCTGTCACTTGGAGGAAGGGAGGGTGGAGGGGGACAGGATAGCTCTCTTGAGGTAATTGGAGGGCTGTCACTTGGAGGAAGGTAGGTTGGAGGGGGACAGGATAGCTCTTGAGGTAATTGGAGGGCTGTCACTTGGAGGAAGGGAGGGTGGAGCAGGGACAGGATAGCTCTCTTGAGGTGTTTGAAGGGCTGTCACTTGGAGGAAGGGAGGGTGGAGCGGGGACAGGATAGCTCTCTTGAGGTATTTCAAGGTCTGTCACTTGGAGGAAGGTATAGTGGAGGGGGGACAGGATAGCTCTCTTGAAGCATTTGAAGGGCTGTCACTTGGAGGAAGGTAAGGTGGAGGGGGACAGGATAGCTCTCTTGAGGTAATTGGAGGGCTGTCACTTGGAGGAAGGTAGGGTGGAGGGGGACAGGATAGCTCTCTTGAGGTAATTGGAGGGCTGTCACTTGGAGGAAGGGAGGGTGGAGCAGGGACAGGATAGCTCTCTTGAGGTGTTTGAAGGGCTGTCACTTGGAGGAAGGGAGGGTGGAGCGGGGACAGGATAGCTCTCTTGAGGTATTTCAAGGTCTGTCACTTGGAGGAAGGGAGGGTGGAGGGGGACAGGATAGCTCTCTTGAGGTAATTGGAGGGCTGTCACTTGGAGGAAGGTAGGTTGGAGGGGGACAGGATAGCTCTCTTGAGGTAATTGGAGGGCTGTCACTTGGAGGAAGGGAGGGTGGAGCAGGGACAGGATAGCTCTCTTGAGGTGTTTGAAGGGCTGTCACTTGGAGGAAGGGAGGGTGGAGCGGGGACAGGATAGCTCTCTTGAGGTATTTCAAGGTCTGTCACTTGGAGGAAGGTATAGTGGAGGGGGGACAGGATAGCTCTCTTGAAGCATTTGAAGGGCTGTCACTTGGAGGAAGGTAAGGTGGAGGGGGACAGGATAGCTCTCTTGAGGTATTTGAAAGGCTGTCACTTGGAGGAAGGGAGGGTGGAGGGTAGACAGGATAGCACTCTTGAGGTATTTGAAGGGCTTTCACTTGGAGGAAAGTAGGGTGGAGGGGGACAGGATAGCTCTCTTGAGATAATTGGAGGGCTGTCACTTGGAGGAAGGCAGGGTGGAGGGGGACAGGATAGCTCTCTTGAGGTATTTGAAGGGCTGTCACTTGGAGGAAGGGAGGGTGGAGTGGAGACAGGATAGCACTCTTGAGGTGTTTGAAGGGCTGTCACTTGGAGTTAAGTAGGGTGGAGGGGGGACAGCATAGCTCTCTTGAGGTATTTCAAGGTCTTTCACTTGGAGGAAGGTAGGGTGGAGGGGGACAGGATAGCTCTCTTGAGGTAATTGGAGGGCTGTCACTTGGAGGAAGGGAGGGTGGAGCGGGGACAGGATAGCTCTCTTGAGGTATTTCAAGGTCTGTCACTTGGAGGAAGGTATAGTGGAGGGGGGACAGGATAGCTCTCTTGAAGCATTTGAAGGGCTGTCACTTGGAGGAAGGTAAGGTGGAGGGGGACAGGATAGCTCTCTTGAGGTATTTGAAAGGCTGTCACTTGGAGGAAGGGAGGGTGGAGGGTAGACAGGATAGCACTTTTGAGGTATTTGAAGGGCTTTCACTTGGAGGAAAGTAGGGTGGAGGGGGACAGGATAGCTCTCTTGAGGTAATTGGAGGGCTGTCACTTGGAGGAAGGTAGGGTGGAGGGGGACAGGATAGCTCTCTTGAGGTATTTGAAGGGCTGTCACTTGGAGGAAGGGAGGGTGGAGGGAAGACAGGATAGCACTCTTGAGGTGTTTGAAGGGCTGTCACTTGGAGTTAAGTAGGGTGGAGGGGGGACAGGATAGCTCTCTTGAGGTATTTGGAGGGCTGTCACTTGGGAGAAAGGTAGAAAGGGAGGGTGGAGGGGAGACAGGATAGCACTCTTGAGGTGTTTGAAGGGCTGTCACTTGGAGGAAGGTATGGTGGAGCGGGGACAGGATAGCTCTCTTGAGGTATTTCAAGGTCTGTCACTTGGAGGAAGGTATAGTGGAGGGGGGACAGGATAGCTCTCTTGAAGCATTTGAAGGGCTGTCACTTGGAGGAAGGTAAGGTGGAGGGGGACAGGATAGCTCTCTTGAGGTATTTGAAAGGCTGTCACTTGGAGGAAGGGAGGGTGGAGGGGGGGACAGTATAGCTCTCTTGAAGTATTTGAAGAAGGTAGGAAGGTAGGGTGGAGCAGGGACAGGATAGCTCTCTTGAGGTATTTGAAGGGCTGTCACTTGGAGGAAGGTAGGGTGGAGGGGGGGCAGGATAGCTCTCTTGAATTATTTGAAGAAGGTAGGAAGGTAGGGTGGAGCAGGGGCAGGATAGCTCTCTTGAGGTATTTGAAGGGCTGTCACTTGGAGGAAGGTAGGGTGGAGGGGGACAGGATATCTCTCTTGAGGTATTTGAAGGGTTGTCACTTGGAGGAAGGTAGGGTGGAGGGGGGACAGGATAGCTCTCTTGAAGCATTTGAAGGGCTTTCACTTGGAGGAAGGTAGGGAGCTGTTCTCCTCGGCAGCAGAGTATAGAACTCACAATAGTGGGCTTAAATTACAGGTGGAAAGGTAGCAGCTGTATATTAGCGGGAGAATTTACAGTACAATAAGTTCAGCAGTGGAACTGGCTGCCTAGGGTGGTGGTGACCTCTTCTGCCCGGCCCACCCCAACAGCCTTCAAGGAGCAGATGGAAGACATGCTCACTTTGTAGAAGGAGCTCCTTTGCATATTAGGCCACACACCCCTGATGCAGCCAATCCTCCTTGAGTTTACAGGCTCTCAGTACAAGGCCTACTTTAAGCTCTTAGAGGACTGGCTCTGTCAGGGGTCGTGGCCTAATATGCAAAGGAGCACCTGCTTCAAAGTGAGCCCTGCTCGTCAGGGATGCTTCAGAGATGATCCTGTGTTGAGCAGGGGGTTGGACTAGAACAGGGGTGTCAAACTCATTTGTCATGAGGGCCGGATCTGACATAAATGAGACCTTGTCAGGCCGGGTCATGTGTGTCATAAAATGTAATGCCAGATAGCAGAGATAGAAACTTTACAAAGGACACAGACAAACACAGAGATTTTTTTAAAGCTTAAAATAAAACATGCTTAAAACATTAGCACTTGTTGGTCTTAAAGGTGCTTTCTTTGTATTTCTCCCATGGGATCCATGGAACTGGGCAAAAGAAGCTCTTTCCTTCCTTCTCCAGGAGGGGGAGGAGCCTCAGCCAACAGAGGGAAGAGAGGCTCGGCTCAGTAGCTCTGCTGTGCGATTGAGAGAGCCTGTCAAAGCAAGCTCTCCCTTTCCCCTCTTCTTCCCCAAGTGAGGAGCCTCAGCCAATGGAGAAAACAGAGGTTTTGCAGATGACAGCTAGTTGCTCGGAGGCCTGATAGAGGTCCTTTGGGGGCCTGATTTGGCCCCCGGCCTGCATGTTTGACACCCCCTGGACTAGATGGTCTTTATGAACCCTTCCAACTCTATGGTTCTAGTCAGGATTAAGACTGATAGGGATGCAAACTGCAGAATGCGATGCCCAGGAGATGTGTCAGTGGGTGCCGTGGCGCCTGGGAACCCCTGCCTTAGGTTCAATTTCTGGCCTCTCCCTTTCCCTAGACCTTTGGTCTAAACCGGGACACGAAGAGTGACAAGGCAGGGGAGGGATCTTGTGTGGGATCTAGGATCCACAAAGCAAGCAACCCCACTGTACTCAAGTGTCTTCAATTTCCGGGAAGCCAGGAGGGAAGGGGAACAGGAGAAGTCGCCATCCAAATGCCTGACTTGGAGGGATGGCGCCATCTGCTGATCTGGGCCAGGCACTGCATGCACCCTGAAGACGGATACGGCAACCAGATCTCTGGGCACGCAGCGTGAAAGCGATAATGCAGCAATAGTGCAGCAATATTGCCCAAGCTAAGCTGGCCTGCTCAGGGCCTGGATTCCCCCTATTAGCCCACTGCCTTGAGGTCCGAAGAAGAAAGGCGGACGGAGATGTCAATGAAGAAGAGTAATCCGGCAGATGGGCGACTTTGGCAGGAAGGGGAAAGAAACAGATGGGCCTAGGAACCTCACGCTGCCAACCAGCGGCTCCCGGAGGAAGTCGGCAGGTGGCTGCAGCACGTACACACGCACCTGTTTCAGCCGGTTGACTGCCTCCATGTGTTCATCTCTGGCTCTTTCCATCTCTCGCAGGCTCTCTTTGGTTGCTTCCACTTCTTGGTCTTTCAGCTGCGAGGGGAGACCATCGAGCCGTGGATCAGGGGAGAAAAAGTGGGAGGCGGAACTACTGACTTGCTGGCAAACAGGAAGCAACCTCCCCCCGCCCCCAAACCCTGCAGTCGGTCGCAAACCTGCTCAACTGCGCAACGGTTTGCAGTGAAAGCGAGCGGGCAAGGAGCGAGTTCGAATCTTCACATAAGAACATAAGAGAAGCCATGTTGGATCAGGCCAACGGCCCATCCAGTCCAACACTCTGTGTCACACAGTGGCCAAAAAACCCAGATGCCATCAGGAGGTCCATCAGTGGGGCCAGGACGCTAGAAGCCCTCCCACTGTGCCCCTGCCAGCACCAAGAATACAGAGCATCACTTGCCCCAGACAGAGATTTCCAACAATACGCTGTGGCTAGTAGCCACTGATGGACCTCTGCTCCATATGTTTATCCAATTCCCTCCTGAAGCTTGCTATGCTTGTAGCCACCACCACTTCCTGTGACCTACTCATTTGATTGCCAAACACGTTTTTGGAAGGCAGGTTAGGGGAAAAGCACCTGGAGGGCAATGTCATACAAAACAGATGTGGCCACCTGACACGACCCTTCTTCCCCTGCAGGTGTCTCTTCTCCCCACCCCGTCGGCCAATTCTCCTCCCTACGACTGCGCCGCTTTGAATATCAGCTAGGGTTGCCACAGCAGAAGGTATCCCACTGACTGCCACTGTTGCCTCCTGCTGAAGGCAGAGGAAAAATACAAACTGACAGCCTCCTCGCTGGGCCGAACCCTGAAGTAGTGAAAGGGAGCTCTAGGAGTTGCGAGAAACGATACGGTTTTAACCACAGAGTCCCCGGCAATTCCTAGAGTGACCTTTTGTCACTTCCAGGTTGTGCTCAGAAGAGACCGGGTGAAAATGGTGATGTTGCTGAAGTCAAGTGCCCCGCCCATCTCCCCACCCCTCAAATCTCCCATTGATTGCCCAGCTCAGCTTGACAATCCTAATATCAGCAACAAACCCGGTGGGAACGTTATTCGGCCTCTACCGTTGTAATCAGAACCTCTCTGTCTTCTCTCTAATGTTTTAAATATGTGCCCCGGAGATCATTATGATCCACTTCACAACATCTTCTGAGTGTGCCTGGCCCAAAGGACATCCATCCTGACTCAACCAGGGCCAGGGTTTTCTTGGCTTTGGCCCCGCCCTGGTGGAATCAGGTCCTGTAGAGATCTGGGCCCTATCTGACTTACAACCTTTTTGTAGGGCCTGCAAGATGGGGCTATTCCACCAGGCCTTTGGTTGAGGCAATGGGCGTCCATATTCCCTCTTCTTGGCCTCCCTGGCTGCAACGCTGTTTTTCTGATAACACCATCCTTTTACTCAATTTCGGGCCTATATTATATCATTTTCAGGGTTTTAATATGAACGTACTCAGGGGTGGAATTCTAGCAGGAGCTCCTTTGCATATTAGGCCACACCCCACTGATGTGGCCAATCCTCCCAGGGCTTACGCAAAAGCGCCTTGTAAGCTCTCAGAGGATTGGCTACAGCAGGGGAGTGTGGCCTAATATGCAAAGGAGCTCCTGCTAGAATCCCATCCCCAGGGAGTGCTGACTGTGGTTCAAATTAGTGGTTCTGTGCTCTGAGCCCGCCTGCGGGGAAAGGGCGGAATGTAGCTCAACTCAACGCAACTAAAATAAATAAAATAAACTAACTAAATCAAAAGTAAAACAAAATACTGCCCTGCCCTAATGAAAAGAGGCGTTCGCTCAACGAGCGAGGGGGCACATGGGCTCCCACGCACCTGGACCCTCAGCACCTTGTGCAAAAAAAAAGCAGGGCCCTCACTAGGAAAGTACTGCTCACCTGTGCTCCCCCTCCCCCCTGCTCTTACCCCCAACTCGGCTTAGGGAACGAGTCTCTGGCACGGTCGCCTGAGCAGCTCAGCCTGTAGGCGGCGCTCCTTGAGTCATCCAGGGGCATGAACTGAAGGGGCCGGAAGGTCCCTCCGGCCAGCAGGTGGCCGACGCCCATGGAAGGTGACTCCGTGAAAAGCTCCTCCCCCCGAAGGGCACAGCAAGCCAGTGACAAGTGGCAAGAGCAGAGAAGGCGCCTCCCGTCCAGGTGGCACAGAGGAGGAAGCTCCCTGCCCCAGCCCTCGTACCTGCAGGTCAGCCAAATGCTGCTCCTTCAAGATGCGCACGGCCTCCGCGTGTTCTTGCTGGTGCTTTTCGATCAGCTCCTGGGGGAAGAAGAGGAGGGTTTTTAATACCTCGCTTTTCTCATGATAGAGGTTGACAAGATTATGCATGGGACAGAGAAGGTAGGGCAACAGTGGGAGGGCTTCTAGTGTCCTGGCACTTAATCACTACATCAAACGGAAGGAAGGAAGGAAGGAAGGAAGGAAGGAAGGAAGGAAGGAAGGAAGGAAGGAAGGAAGGAAGGAAGGAAGGAAGGAAGGAAGGAAGGAAGGAAGGAAGGAAGGAAGGAAGGAAGGAAGGAAGGAAGGAAGGAAGGAAGGAAGGAAGGAAGGAAGGAAGGCAGGCAGGCAAATAGATGGAGAAGACAGAGGAGGAAAGAAATCAACTATAATTGCATTCTCCAAGCTACAGGTTTGGGGAGAGAAATGCCTTCTCCAAGTCAGCTGACGGGGTGGTGGGGGCTTTTAGAGCCACATGACATGTGTGAAAGAGCCACATGTGGCTCAAGAGACACCGTTTGGCCACCCCTGACTTAGGAGAAGCAGGAGCCCAGTAGGACAGGGGGTACGAGCGGAGCTGTCCGGGGGGGTGGCACAGTGGGAGGGCTTCTAGCCCCACTCTGCCTCTTGTTGCCCACCTCTGCCTCCTTCAGCCGCCGCTCAAACCAGCCTTTGGTGCCGTCCATGGACTGGATCTGGAGGCGCAGCTCTTCCACCGTTTGCTGCATGGACTCCAGTTCCTGGCTGCGAGCCTGAAGGAGAAAAGGGAAAGAGACGGAGGTGTTACGGAAGGCGTAAGACCAAAGGCTTAAGTCTCAAGCTGGGTTTCTGAGGCAGGATCAGGGAAGGAAAAAACCGAGCTTTCAAAAGTGAGTATGACTCTTTGTGTATTTCTCTTTTAGCTGTACTGACATGCTCAGGTAGGGATACTGAATAGAATACAATCCGAGAGAGGTCACTATAATGGATTACACAACAAAAAATGCAAGCTAGTGACCAATTTACTAAGAAGTATATAGAAACCGGTCCAAATGTCCAAAACATGTACATTCAAGTCCCAAAGTAGTGTGGTGACAAGCCAATCGATTAAGTACTTGTTTCTTTCCAGTCTTCATCAGACCTGGGACCAATATTGATTCAATTATATAGATTCTTTACACAATTTTCAAAAAAGAGGGACGCGGAGCGTCTCCAGCAGCAATTTCACATCGGCTACAGCTCAGTATGTGGATACTGGCTGTTTATCTCATTACGTATACTAAACCCATCTTCCACTACATTTTAACATATTTTTCTTCAAATGGCAAACTATATGTGCGTTACATGTTAAAAGGTAAATTAGTAGGATGGAAAAGCTTCTGCGAATGTAATGCCCTCTTTTTGACTCAGGCTTATATAATAGAGTGACTGACAGACATTCTGACATTTTGACATATTACTGTTTCATTGCTTTCGCATACTCATGATACCCAGATCAAAGGTTTGCTCAATTTGTTAATTTTAACTGTTCTATCTGCACCATTTTGCATTCTAAAGCAAAGCCTACCAGCTATATATATAGCTCTGCTCACTGTACCTGATTCCTCGTCTGATGAAGTGTGCTTGCAGCACACGAAAGCTGACGTTCTGAATAAAACTCTGTTGGTCTTAAAGGTGGAGCTTGACTCCCACTTTGTTCTCTGGAACTGGTTTGTAATCATTCGGCACTTCCACTGAACTAAGGTCCAAAGGTTGTCTTGCACCTTTGAGCACACTCCTCTGCAGTGTTCCCTCTAAGCTGAGTTAGCGTGAGCTAGCTCAAAGATTTTTAGACTCCAGCTCACACAGTTTTGTCTTAGCTCAGGAAGGATGACCCCAGAGCACAATAATTGATGCAGGAGCTCACAACTTTAATACCAGGAGCTCACAAAGTGGAATTTTTACTCACAAGGCACTGCAGCTTAGAGGGAACATTGCTCCTCAGGTGTCTGCTAGCCTGCCATTTAGATCTCCAGGACTGCAAATAGCCTCTGTGACAGCATATTAAGAAACGCACTCTATGCGGCTGTAAAGCCAAGCACTGGGAACTCTTTGCCCTTATCCTTTGGTGGCTTTGTCTGTGGTAAAGAGCAATCTGCCGCCGGTGTAAAAGAACTCACAGACCCTTGAAGGTCACCGCCCTGGGCCCTTGCAGCTAAGAAGAGAAGAGCAAGAGTAATATCAAATGCTGTAACTCCTTGAGGTTGGCCTTTCTGGGCAACTTTTAAGGTGTTAATTGAGAACTTGGTTATACGTGTTCTGCTTTGTAAAGGCCAACGGCTAAACGCAATAAATTTTCGACTGACTGACTGACCGATCAAAGGCGCAGTCAGAAGACAAGGCCTTCTCCCTCTGCAGAACTCAAAGTACCACGGTTCAGCTTCAGTGGGCAGCTGTGTTGCTCTGAAGGAGAAAGGCTCGCTTAGAGCCCGGCAGCACTGTGATGCTGAGCGGCCCTACTTCCCTCACAAGGGTTAAGGAGAATATTCCAAGGCAGGGGTGTCGAACTCTTTTGTTAATGAGGGCCAGATCTGACATCAATGAGACTTTGTTGGGCCAGGCCACGTCATAAAATGTAATGCCAAGCAGCAGAGGAAAGGTTCCCTGTGCAAGCACCAGTCGTTTCCGACTCTGGGGTGACATTGCTTTCACAACCTTTTCACGGCAGACTTTTTACGGGGTGGTTTGCCATTGCCTTCCCCAGTCATCTACGCTTTCCCCCCAGCAAGCTGGGTACTCATCTGACCGACCTCGGAAGGATGGAAGGCTGAGTCAACCTCAAGCCGGCTACCTGAAAACCCAGCTTCTGCTGGGGATCGAACTCAGGTCGTGAGCAGAGCTTAGGACTGCGGTACTGCAGCTTTAACACTCTGCGCCACGGGGCTCTCAGAGGACACAGACAAACACAATTAAAGATTTTTTAAAAAACTTTAAAAAGAATAGCACTCTTGATAATATTTTGTTTATTTAACAGTCTCTGATAACTGACACCTCTCGCTCTGAATTACTGCATCAAAATCTAGAGACAATGTCTGTTCTGTTGCAATCTTGAGTATGCTGTTCAGGTGTTGCTCAGGTGTGTGTCTGTAAGTTGCAAACCTACTTTTGATTTATTGGCATTCATTATAGAAATCTCAGGATCAATGCTTTGAGCCTAAGACCCAGGGGAAAACATGAAATGGCTGGGCATTGCAAGCTTCTGTACGGAAGTTCCTTCATGTGTTGGTCAACCAATGGAGAAAATAGAGACTTTGCTCTGGAAATCCTGTGCAATTGAGCAAGTCTGGCCAAGCAAGCTGCGATAGAGAAGAAAGCAAGCGAGAGAGAAGGCAGCAGATGAGAGAGAAGGAAGCTGTAAGTGAAGGAGCGGGGAATCAAACCCAGTTCTCCCAGATAAGAGTCCACACATTTAAATGCTACACCAAACTGGCCCAGGGCTCCATAGGGAGGGCCAGGGCGTCTACCTTCTCTTCCTTTAGTTGGCCACGCAGATCGTCTTCCTGCCGCTTCTTGTGCTCGTGCAGTTCCCGCAGCTCCCGCTCGTAGCGCGCCCGCACGGCCAGCACCTCCTTTTCGTGCTGCAGGCGCAGGTTGCCCAGCTCCTCCTTGTGGCGCCCCTTCTCTTGCTGGGTCTCGATGGCCATCTCATCCAGCATGGCCTTGCGCTTCTCTGCCGTCTGGGAAAAGCAAGCACAAGGTTACAGGTTCTACCAGGTCTTTGGTTGAGGCAGCAGATATCAAATTATACTGCCCCCGGCCTGCTCACCCGTTTCATCCACTGGCACCAGATGCAGACATTTATTTATTTATTGAATTTAGATCCCGCCCTCCCCGCCGAAGCAGGCTCAGGGCAGCTCACAACAATAAAAATATTTACAATTCCAAACTTCCAACAGTTAAAACATTGAGCAAATTAAACAACAAACCATTAAAACAGATTAAAACAATTTCTGGTACTGGTGTCATCAACTTCCACTGTCTTCAGTCCTCTTGGATATCCTCATATAAGATACTTCTAGTAGGTGTCTTACCATCCAAGTACACATGCAGTGGACATTCTTTGAGAGCCCTTTAACTAAAAAGGTAAAGGTAGACCCCTGTGCAAACACCAGTCGTTTCCAACTCTGGGGTGACGTTGCTTTCACAACGTTTTCACGGCAGACTTTTTACGGGGTGGTTTGCCATTGCCTTCCCCAGTCATCTACTAACAACAGTAGGAAAAGGTCCCCTGTGCAAGCACCAGTCGTTTCCGACTTTGGGGTGACGTTGCTTTCACAACGTTTTCACGGCAGACTTTTTATGGGGTGGTTTGCCATTGCCTTCCCCAGTCATCTCCGCTTTCCCCCCCAGCAAGCTGCATCCTCATTTTATCGACCTCAGAAGAATGGAAGGCTGAGTCAACCTCAAACTGGCGACCTCAACCAGCTTCCACTGGGATCGAACTCAGGTCGTGAGCAGAGCTCCGACTGCAGTACCGCAGCTTTACCACTCTGCGCTCTTTAACTACACTGAAGCCATCTTGTAATTTATGTTGCAGTGGTATTATAGTGATTGCATTATGTTTTCAAATGTTTAAAACTTGTTATGTTTATATGGTGCAAGCCCCCATGAGCCCTGCTTGCGAGGGGAGCGCCGGATAAAAATCCGATTAACCATACAGATAAATAATACAAGAATTCATGCCAAATGCAGGTGAAGGTTGTGGGAGCTCTCGCCTGTTTTACGCTATTTTCGGTTTTTTACAAAGGTCTAGTCCACAGGTGGCCAAACTGCAGCTTGGAAGCCACAAATGGCTCTTTCACATATAAGCCAAGCCATCCAGCAGTTTGAAGAATGCATTTAAAGTAAAAGTTGCTTTCTTTCTACCTCTCCCCCTCCTCCCTCTGCCAGCTATATGATTTCTTTCCATCTTTCCTCCAATTTTTCTTTCCTTCCTTCCAGTTCTCAAACTTCTGATGTTCATGTCTTGCAGCTCTCAAACGTCTGACATTTATCTAAGCAAATATGGCCACTCCTGGTCTAGTAGATCATTGACCCAGGCGTCTACAGCGAGGGATCCTTTAGATTTCCAGTGTTGTCAAAAGGATTCCCTTACCAACTAAAGTTGCCCTTTGGACCCCAAACAAGTGGTATTTCAAGACTGCCCACAGAGCTGGTATATATCCTTGGATTGGATGACTGGCCGTGAAGTCTAAGTTAGCAGCTAATGCCAGACTGATCCTGGATATAACCTCTCGCCGGAAATGTGCGAGCTCCCGCATCTTTTAAACGAATGGTGGTGAGATGATTCAGACGCGACAGGGCTCCAAGCACAGTAAGGGCTGGCCAGCCTCCCGCTTACCTTCCTGGCTTCGTCGAGGTCTTGCAGCAAGCGCTCCTTCTCCTGCCCCAGCTCCTGCAGTTGCTCCAGGAGGCGAGAGTTGGCCCGAAGCGACTCCTTGAAGAAGACACAAGAAAGTCAGAGAGACCCTTGCTGGATTCACCCCGGTGGTCTATCTAATCCAGCACCAGTGGTCCAGTGAATGGGCCAGCGAGCAGGACAGAGAAGAAGAAGAAGACTGTAGATTTATACCCCGCCCTTCTCTCTGAATCAGAGACTCAAAGTGGCTTACAATCTCCTTTATCTTCTCCCCCCACAACAGGCACCCTGTGAGGTAGGTGGGGCTGAGAGAGCTCTGACAGAAGCTGCCCTTTCAAGAACAACCTCTGCGAGAGCTATGGCTGAGCCAAGGCCATTCCAGCAGGTGCAAGTGGAGGAGTGGGGAACTAAAACCCGGTTCTCCCAGATAAGAGTCCGCACACTTCACCATTACACCAAACTGGCTCTTAACCACTACACCAGACTGGCTTTCAACCAAGAACCAAGAGGCCAACCAAGGCCTTCCGCACGATGTTGCCTCCAGGTGCTAGCATTCAAAGGATGACTGCCTCTGGCTATGGAGGCTCCCATCAGTCACTGTGGGTAATAGCCACACTAATGGCTATTACCTCTGACTCAGCGCAATTTCCTTTCCAAGCTGTCTGTGCTTGTGGCTGTTGCTACCTGCACTGACAGCAGTTTCATCGCTCACTGGGGAAATAAGTATTCCCTGTGCATAATTTGATAAGTCTCTATCAGGTTCCTCCTTAGCTGACTTCCCCCCCGCCCCCCCAGAGTACAAAAGCCCCAGACTCTTCAGCCTTTTCTCACACTGGCTGTCATAAAAGTTACCGGGATGCAGGGCTTTTGTTTTTTTTAGAAAAGGCCCAGCAGGAACTCATTTGCATATGAGGCCACACACCCTGACATCATTGTTTCACATAGGGCTTTTTTGCAGGGAAAGTCCAGCAGGGCCTCATTTGCATATTAGGCCACACCCCCTGACATCACCATTGTTTTGTGCAGGGGTTGTTCCCCTGGAAAAAAGCCCAGCAGGAACTCATTTGCATATAGGGCCACACCCCTTGAAACCGCCATTGTTTCACACAGGGTTTTTTCCGAATAAAGCCCAGCAGGAACTCATTTGCATATGAGGCCACGGCCCCTGGCATCACTGTTTCACATTGTTTTTTGTAGGGAAAGCCCAGCGGGACCTCATTTGCATATTAGGCCACCCCCCCAACATCGCCATTGTTCCACACAGGGTTTTTTGCAGAAAAAGCCCAGCCGGAACTCATTTGCATGTTAGGCCACACCCCCTGGCATCACCATTGTTTCATACAGGGCGTTTTTTGTAGGAAAAGCCCAGCAGGAACTCGTTTGCATATTAGGCTGAACCCCATGATGCCAAGCCAGCCAGAACTGTGTTCCTGTTCGTTCCTGCTTTTTTAAAATAAAGCCCTGGAGATGAGTAAGGATTACTGTCACTAACCAGGCATGAGATCTTTACAAAATATGGCTCTTTCATACCACAAGCCAATTGTTATTTCATGACAAGCTGTGCATTTGGTGATGTTCCCTTCTTGCAGCATTTAGCTATTGTCCCCTGGTCCCTTAGGGTTGAAAAGCAGATGCTGCAGTCAGGACTTTTTTGGGCAGAGAAAGCGCAGCAGGAACTCATTCGCATATCACACACTCCTGCCATTACCATTGTTTTGCACGGGGGGGGGGAGGTTGTAAGAAAGGCCCAGCAGGAACCTATTTGCATATCAGCCCACGGCCCCTGGCACCAAGCCAGCTAGAACTGCGTTCCAGTGCTTTCCTGCTTTAAAAAAAAAATTTTTTTTAAAGCCCTGCCGGGATAACGTATGAAGTCCTCCAGCCACCAAAATGCACTAGATACAGGCAACTTGGCATTTTAAACCACCTTTTAGTGCTTAGCGTCCAGGTTAGAGCGGTAAAAGGGAGAAGCATCCACTCCCACCCTCCTAAGCCTGGCGACCTGATGCTGTTGCACATACATAAAAGTGCCATCAAGCTGCAGCAGACTTAGGGTGACCCCATAAGGTTCTCAAAGCAGGTGAGGAACAGAGGTAGCTTTGCCATTGCCCACCTCTGCACAGCAACCCTGGATTTCCTTGGTGGCCTCCCATCCACATACGAACCAGGGCTGACCTTGCTCAGCTTCCGAGATCTGGCGAGATCAGGCTAGCCTGGGCCATCCAGGTCAGGGCAAGAGAGGAGCAGAGGTGGTTTTGCCCTTGCCTGCCTCTGCACAGCAACCCTGGATTTCCTCGGCGGTCTCCCACCCGTATACTAACCAGGGCCGACCCTGCTTGGCTTCTGATGAGATCGGGCTTGCCTGGACCCCCCCAGGGTAGAACATCTCCCGGGTCCTTTAACACGCTTTCAACTGCTTCTTTCACGGACACGAGCTAAAAGGATCAAGTTGCCCAGGTCCAAAAGGCACTGATTATTCCAGACTGATTCAGCTATAATACAAGGTCCGTAGCCTTGCAGAGGCAGAATTTCAGGGGACAGGAAGGTATAAAAGGTGGAGACGGCGAGAGTGAGGACAAGGAATGCAAAGGCAGACTAGATCAGGTAGGAGGGGAAAACCCAGGTTAGGCAGATCTCAGAAGCTAAGCAGGGTCAGCCCTGGTTAGTATTTGGATGGGAGACCACCGAGGAAGTCCAGGGTTGCTATGCAGAGGCAGGCAACGGCAAAAATCACCTCCTTTCATCTCTTGCATTGATCTGGATGGCCCAGGCTGTCCCAATCTTGTCTGACCTCGGAAGCTAAGCAGGGTCGGCCCTGGTTAGTACATGGATGGGAGACTGCCGAGGAAGTCCAGGGTTGCTGTGCAGAGGCAGGCAATCGGAGACCGCTTCTGCTTGCCCCGTCCTGCCTTGGTTAGCCCAGGATAGCCCAATTTTGACAGACCTTGGAAGCTAAGCAGGCCTGTACTTGGAAGGGAGACCACCAAGGAAAGTTTAGGGTTGCTGCGCAGAGGCAGGAAATGGCAAACCACCTGCTTGTCTCTGCCCTTGTCTGGATAGGCCAGGCTAGCCCAATCTCTTCAGATCTCAACAGCTAAACCAGGTTGGCCCTGCTTAGTACTTGGATGGGAGACCCGACAAGGAAGTCCAGGGTTGCTACGCAGAGGCAGCCAACGGCAAACCACCTCTGCTAGAGTCTCGCGTTGAAAACCCGATGGTCTTGGGGTCGCCACGAGTGGGCTGAGACTTGAGGGAGAGGGACAAGAATGAGAAGGATCTGCATCGGCCACAGCTGCAGGGAAATAACCCGACAGGCTGCAGAAGAGATTGAAGAAGGTTGAACTAAAATTGGTGCGTGTGTGTGTCAAAGTTGTATAAGCACCCACAATTCCAGGAGGGGACTGGAGGGGGCAGGAAGAAGAGCAGAAGAAGAGATTGCAGTAAGAGGAACGGGGGAAGAAAAGTCTCAGAGGCTGGCAGGGACGCAAGGCTCACGCTCGATCGAGTATTACCTTCTTGCTGGTTCTTCGAGCGGCAAGAGCTGCGCGACTGCCCTTTTGCATGCTGCGTTGGGAGAGGGGAGGAAGCTGAGAGCACTGTGAAGGGCTTCCTTCCCCTCCCAAGCAAGCAAAAACAGCTGCAGCGAACAGCTTTCCTCTGAAGAAGAAGAAGATGATGACGACGAAGATGACTGATGATGATGATATTGGACTTATACCCCACTCTTCACTCTGAATCTCAGAGTGGCTTACAATTTCCTTTATCTTCTTCCCCGACAACAGACATCCTGGAAGGTAGGTGGGGCTGAGAGAGCCCTCACAGCAGCTGCCTTTTCAAGGACAACTCCTACAAGGGCTCTGGCTGACCCAAAGCCATTCCAGCAGCTGCAAGTGGAGGGGAATCAAACCCGGTTCTCCCAGATAAGCGTCTGTGCGCTTAACTGCTACACCAAACTGGCTCTCCCAGAAACTAGGAAACACTCCCCACCCCCCACCCCCACCCCCAAACCAGTGGCCTACCTGCAGCTGTGTGTTGAGGTCATCCCGCTGGGCAGCCAGGGCTTCCTTCTCGCTCTGACGCTGCTGTAGCTCTGCCCCCAAGGTGGCCGCCTGATCTCGCAGCAGGTTCATCTCTTGGGTCTTGGAGGTCTGGATCTATGGGGTGAGCATGAAAAGGAGAAAGAAGTCTCAGGGCACTGAGCAGTTCGGGTCTCCCCCGAACTGCTCATCGGGGCAGTTCGGGGGAGATGGCGGTCTGCTCATCGTTCAGGACTCCCCCGGCTCAAACAGGGCCTCCACAATGCCTGCCCCCAATAGCATTGACACCATGCTTCTGAATAACATTCCAGGATCGCCTCCTGCACCTCCATCTCTTCTTGATTTGCAACCAACAGAGGATACCCTTTCCATACTGCCATCGCAACGTAAAATTGGGCGCTGCCCCCAACACCCTACAGTTCCCTTCTTTCTGGGTAGCTATGACCAGGGGTGGAATTCTAGCAGGAGCTCCTTTGCATATTAGGCCACAGGGGTGGCCAAACTTGCTTAACGTAAGAGCCACATAGACTAAACGTCAGATGTTTGAGAGCCCCAAGGCATGAACATCAGATGTTTGAGATCCACAAGGCATGAACGTCAGATGTTTGAGAGCCCCAAGGCATGAACATCAGATGCTTGAGAGCCACAAGGCATGAACGTCAGATGTTTGAGAGCCACACGACATGAACACCAGATGTTTGAGAGCCACAAGGCATGAACGTCAGATGTTTGAGAGCCACGAGGCATAAACGTCAGATGTTTGAGAGCTGGGGGGGGGGGGAGGGAAGAAAGGAAGATGGAGAGGTGGAAACTTTAACTTTGAATGAATTTTCAAAACTGCTTGCTGACTTGGCTTGGACAAGTGATGTAAAATGAGAAATGCCTTCTCCAAGCCAGCCAACGGAGCGGCGGGGGATTCAAGAGCCGCACAATATGTGTGAAAGAGCCACAGTTTGGCCACCCCAGGGCCACACTCACCTGATGTAGCCAATCCTCCAAGAGCTTACAAAAAAAGAGCCTTGTAAACTCTTGGAGGATTGGCTACATCAGGGGGGCGTGGCCTAATACGCAAAGGAGCTCATGCTAGAATTCCACCCCGGGTTATGACCAAAGTACGATAGCCTCCGTTTAGTCTTCTCAGCTTCTAGGGAGAGTTCAGGCTTGGTTTAACCGAGAGCCCACTTATTTGTCTTTCTGGCGGTCTGCGGTATCTGTAAAACTCTCCTTCGACACCGCATTCCCAATGAATCAACTTCTACCTGCCAGCTTTCTTCACTGCCCAATGTTCACACCCAAACGTAGTAATGAGGAATACCACGGCATGAATTACCTCCACCTGGGCTTAAATGCGCTAACATTGCCTCCCTTCGTGCAATGACACCCCGCCTTTTTGGCAAGAGCAAGTAAAAACCACAGTTTGAAATTATTAGTAAACAGTGGGAAACTGCGTAGCACGATAATACGACGTCAGTACGGAATGACTGTGCCAACAATTTCTGTATCCAATCTCTGGCATAGTGTAATAAAGAAAATAAATGTAGCTAACAAACAGGCACTCTCCAGAAGATTAAACAAATAACGTCCATAAACAATACCACTGCACAGTCCAAGTGATATTCCAAAATTATCCTGGAGTGGATCCCAGATGTGAAGCAGAACAAAGGAAAGGCAACCGCAGCCAAATCAAGAAGCTCAGGACCGGTTTCGGTGAAGACGCCTTCTTCAGCCTGCAGCCATTACAGTCAAGAATATCTGTTGGCTGTGGAAGCTCCAGTCTATATTCGTTCAGTAGACACAGTGCAAACACTTTGTAGCTGGAATCGCTTCTCCCAGCAATCCCAGCTACAAGGAAGCAATTCCAGCTACAAAGGGAAAAGCAAGGCCACAACGGACACCCTGTGAGATAGTTGGCGCTGAGAGAGCTCTGAGAGAACTGCTCTTGAGAGAACAGCGTTGAGCGAACTTGTGACTCACCCAAGGTCACCCAGCAGCTGCAAGTGGAGGAGAGGGGAATCAAACTGGGTTCTCCAGATTAGAGTCCACTGCTCTTGTGCACTACACCGAACTGGTGGGCAAAGGGATCTTTGACTCCTTTTCTTGCAGCGTGAGCAACGGAAGGGTTTGGCAGAGCTAGCCACTCCGGAGCACGGCTTTTTTTTTTTGTAGCAGGAACTCCTTTGCATATTAGGCTACACCCCCCTGATGTAGTCAGTTCTCTTGGAGCTAACAGTAGGCCCCGCGACAAGAGCCCTGTAAGCTCTTGGAGGATTGGCTGCATCAGGGGTGTGTGGCCTAATATGCAAAGGAGGAGCATCACCCAAGAGGCGTGGAAGCGGCCAGAAGCCACTGACTCACCGAAAGGAAAGGCCTTATGAGAGACCGGAGCCTCTGCTGCTGAAGATACTGAGAAGTAGAGGGGTTAAACTGCCATTTGCCTGGGTCTCACATTGTGGGGCAGGTCTGCAGGCTTACTCAGCACTGCCGATCCTTCGCGCCCGGATCAACCATAAATATGTCACTCTAAGAAAATGACATTCTCAAAGAGAACAACCGTAGCCTGCGTCAATCTGGTGTCTGGCACCACCCAGTACCACTCTACAGGAGTGGCATTCTAGCAGGAGCGCCTTTGCATATTAGGCCACACACCCCGATGTAGCCGGTCCTCCAAGAGCTTACAAAAAAGAGCCCTGTAAGCTTTTGGAGGATTGGTTTCATCGGGGTGTGTGGCCTAATATGCAAAGAAGCTTCTTCTAGAATTCCACCCCTGAGGCCACACACCCCTGATGTAGCCAATTGTCTTGGAGCTTACAGTAGGCTCTGTACTGAGAGCCTTGTAAGCTCTTGGAGGATTGGCTTCATCGGGGTGCGTGGTCTAATATGCAAAGGAGCTCCTGCTAGAATTCCGTCCCTGCCGCTCTATGAGAAAGGGGGAAGGGGTCTGGTACCTGTTCCAGTGCTGCCAGACTGGTTCGCAGGGCATCGTTTTCAGACAGAATGCTCTCCACTTGTTCCTGGCTCTCCGCGCTTTGGCAAGCAACCTGACGCCCCACAAGGTATACAGGAAGAGCCGGGGAAAGAAGCCACAGAGAGAGAGAGGAGCAAAAACAGGAGAGAAAAGGAAAGATTACAAGCACATAGCAGAACAAGGAGAGGACAGTACAGTACTAAAGAGGGTTTTAAAAAAAAAGGAAATGCAGTCTTTTGCTTGGAAATGAAAGCTGAAAAATAATTGTGCATTGCAACTTAAAAAACACACACATATTTTAATTATTGATTAAGATATTATTATAAAAAAATTAAGACAAGCGCTGATATAAGAGAGTTGAGAAACGCAAATTAAGGGGGGGGCAAGCCCATTTGGAGCTTGGAGGTAAAAGAAGGTGAAAGTCCAAAGAGGAAGAGGATCGTTGATTGTTAGGGGTTCCCACGGCCGTCCTGTCAATCCCACCCCCGCCCCCCAGCCACAGGGTTGTCAGCCTCTAGTTGCTGCTTTGAGTCATCTTTGAGCATTAGCCGCAAGTGAGAGTGACATTGGAGACTACTAATCCCTATGAGCAGTGTTCCCTCTAAACTGAGTTAGTGTGAGCTAGCTCACAAGTTTTTAGCCTCCAGCTCACACATTTTTGTCTCAGCTCAGGAAAAATGGCCCTAGAGCACAGTAATTTATGCAGTAGCTCAAAACTTTAATGCCAGTAGCTCACAAAGTATAATTTTTGCTCACAAGACTCCACAGCTTAGAGGGAACATTGCCTATGAGTGTTGTTTAAAAATTTCAATACTGATTATTCTTAATGTCTATGGAATATCCCTTGTTTGGGGGTGCTGGGCAGGGAAGCGCGAACAAATGCGAGAAAAGGAGCAGTTCCCAGTCCCACACCTGGAGAACTGGGGAACAAAAATCCTTTTGGATACCCCTCCACAAAAGTATCTGTCTGGGTCTTTACTCTTGACTCTCGTCCTACTCCACATCCAGGCCTCAGATTCAGTGGGAGCTCACAGGAGCACGGTTCCTGAACCTTTCTGAGAGTTCTCCTCCTCCTTCTGAGACTTCCACCTCCTTGTCCATTGAATAGTAGGTGCAGCTGCATAACAATCCCTGGATGAGCTCCACCACCTATTTTTCTACAAAACAGCTCCTGCTCACATCCTTTCCAGACTGGTTCTCCCCTTTGACCAAAAGAGGCAGAAAAGGCAACTAGGGGACATATTTCAAAGACACTCGCCAGAATTTTAATTTTGGGAGCATACGTTTTGAAGGGGAAGCGGGGGTGGGGGGGAGATGAAACACAGAAGAGAAGATGTGAAACTCAGCATTTACTGTAAAGGGCAAGCCCCGCCCCCACCACCCCAGGGGTTTAGAGATCAGCAAAAGGGAAACAAAAGCAAAATGAACCACAACATTTCACAGGCAAAACCCACCAGTGCTCTAACTGGAGTTGCCCGGTTCGCTCTGGCCACTGGTGGGGGTGGGGAAGGGTAGTATTGCCAGATCCAGGTTGGAAAAATCCAAGAGATTGAGGGTGGAGCCTGGGGAGGACAATGCCATAGACTCCGCCCTCCTAAGCAACCATTTGCTGCAGGGGAACCGTTCGCTGGGGTCTGATAAGCTGTAATTTCAGGGTATTTCCAGGTCCCGCCTGGAGGTTGAGAAGAAGATGATATTGGATTTATATCCCGCCCTCCACTCCGAATATCAGAGCGGCTCATAATCTTCTTTATCTTCCTCCCCCACAACAGACACCCTGTGAGGTGGGTGGGGCTGGAGAGGGCTCTCACAGCAGCTGCCCTTTCAAGGACAACCTCTGCCAGAGCTATGGCGGACCCAAGGCCATTCCAGCAGCTGCAAGTGGAGGAGTGGGGAATCAAACCCGGTTCTCCCAGATAAGAAGAACTGAATCTCCTATAATATCTTTTCCCCCCACAACAGACACCCTGTGAGGTGGGTGGGGCTGAGAGAGCTCTCACAGCAGCTGCCCTTTCAAGGACAACCTCTGCCAGAGCTATGGCTGACCCAAGGCCATTCCAGCAGCTGCAAGTGGAGCAGTGGGAAATCAAACCCGGTTCTCCCAGATAAGAGTCCGCACACTTAACCCCTACACCAAACTGGCTCTCTAGGCTGGCATTCCTAGCCCAGCTCTGGTCAGCTAGCAGACCCAGGGGATGCTATTTTTAGCACTGCTGAAAAACCTGCTGTTACGCCTAGCAGCTACAACTGCCCATCTCCAGGGGCCACCTGGAGGTTTCTCGCTATTACAACTGATATCCAGACGACTGGGATAGAGAAGGTAGCGAAAGAAGTATTTTTCTCCCTTTCTCACAATACGAGAACTCGTGGACATTCAATGAAATTGCTGAGCAGTTGGTTTAGAACGGATAAAAGGAAGTTCTTCTTCACCCAAAGGGTGATTCACATGTGGAATTCACTGCTACAGGAGGTGGCAGCAGCAACAAGCATAGCCAGCTTCAAGAGGGGATTGGATAAGCATAAGGAGCAGAGGTCCATCAGTGGCTATTAGCCACAGCTTATTGTTGGGACTCTGTTTGGGGCAAGTGATGTTCTGTATTCCTGGTGCTTGGGAAGGGCAACAGTATGAGGACTTCTAGTGTCCTGGCCGCACTGATGGACCTCCTGATGGCCCCTGGGTTTTGGCAACTGTGTGACCCGGAGTGTTGGACTGGGTGGGCCACTGGCCTGATCCAACATGGCTTCTCTTATGTTCTCTCATCATCTGTTCCCCAGGAGAAAATGGCTGCTATGAAGGGTTGACTGTGTGGTATTATTCCCTGCTGAGGTCCCACCCCCTCTCCGAACCCCGACTTCCACAGACTCCGCCCCCAAATCTCCATGAATTCCCCACCCAAGAGTTGGCAACCTTCATTGGCACCAAAGCTTTTAAATATTAGGCCCCAGCGACATTAGCTGACAGGGCACCGTTGAGTTACTGGTTGTGGTTTTATCATCGCCATCCAGATGGTGATTAAAACTTTTCAAGGGGAGAACCAGGAAGGACTAGGGGGAGGGGTGGCTTCTGCCCCACCCCACCCCACCCCCCACATACATTATGTCCTTTCTTTTCTGTGAAAGCCCTTGAAGTCTTCCCACTCTTTCCTCTTCCCTTCTCCATCTGCCCGCACATCTTCAGCTCTTCCTCTTTCCTTCCCCCCTAGCAAAACTCTGCACTGTTTGTGGCACCAGATGTCAGGGCAGGCCCCATTATGGGGTGGGGAACCCAGAAGGACAGGGAACCTCACGTTCCCCTGCGTCTCCCCTTCCCACACGATTTCCCCCACCTTTCATCTGTCCACCTGTCTTCAGCTGTATTTGCTTCAGTTCTCCATAGCCGGTAGACAAAGCATCTCACAGCACTCTCCTCTCTTCTCCTTTATCCTCACCAACACCCCTGTGAGGTAGACTGGGATGAGAATGTAACTGGGCCCAGAGTTCACCAACGAGCTTCCAAGGCAGAATGGGAAGTCGAGCTCAGGTTTTGCAGATCCTAGCCCAGGGGTGGCCAAACTGTGGCTCTTTCACTCACATTGTGTGGCTCTTGAAGCCCCCACCACCCCGTTGGCCGGCTCGGAGAAGGCATTTGTCTCTTTAAATCACTTCTCCAAGCCAAGTCGGCAGCTGATGAATCCTTTCCTCAGAGTTGCAAACAGCCTTGGAAAGGGCGCTGCTCTCCATTAACTGACAGTAACCAATCCCAGAATGTTGCCAATGGCTGCTGAGGGCATTCATTTCTTAAAGCTACAGGTGCTGTTTATATTATTGGGGGGTTAAACCCCCCCCTTTTTACGATTTCAGATTTTTCTGCCAACTTGGGACTTTTTCAGAGTTGTAGAAAGATCTTTCTTGACTGTTCACGGTTCCAGTCTGTGGATTTAATTATCCACAGGCGGGGGCCATTGTAAGAATTCAATATATTGCTTGAATTTAGTGTGGCTTTACTGCAGCGCTGCTGCCTCTGTGGTTTCGATTTTATTATCCAATTTTTGTAAAGGTGTATTTGTTCCATTATATATTCCCCTTTTAAACTGCTATAAGCCACCTTAGCGGCAAATCACGAAGAGGTAAATAATTAAAAGTGGTGAGCGACCAAAGAGGATTTATTTGAAGTTTAGTTTTCTATTTAATAAACCACAAGAGATTTATGAACACGCTACATTCTACCAAAGCAAGACTGTATCAGAAAAACAACAAAGCGCCAAACACAACGTATTACCAGTTACACGTATGTACGTGCAAGCTAAAACTTCTTATGTTTTTTTTCCCAACCCATCTGATCTGGATTCAAAGTAACACAAACTCTTCGCAATTACGACACCTAATGACACAGACATCACTTTCCAATTCTGACGTTTATTGCCTTTGCTGGTTTTTCCACCCAGTCAACCTAAACCGACGATTACCGGACCCCCAACTTGTTATTCTTTCAATCTGCTAAAAACATTTCCACAACTTTGCATAGTGATTCACTGCTCGCACTCCATATATGTTGAGCTGCTAATTCCGTCCCATTCTATTGCCTGTTGAAGTGTGCTTTTAGCGCGCAAAGACTTACATGCTCAATAAAATAGATTCAGGTGGGCAGCTGTGTTGGTTTGTATCACTAGAACAAAGAATTTTTAATCAAACTATGGCAATTTTTTAATCAAATTGCCATTGGATTCTAACTTACCACTTTGCATTCTTAACCACTGTCCGCCAGCTATATGTAGCTCTGCTCACTGTACCCCATTCCATTGTCTGATGAAGTGTGCCTGTGTCATGAGCCCTGAGGAGGGGGAGCTGGAAGGGTTAACAGACCAGGAAGAACGGCCTTCCAGAGCCTCAGCCGAAAAACCAACAGCTGGTCCATCAATCACTCTCCCCACATTCCAGGCACCAGCACTGGCTGTTGACAATCAGTGTCCTCCAAGCTCTCCCCTTCCCATCTCAAGACTGAGGAGCCGGCTTCGGAAAACACTCTCAGAACGCAGGCATGAGGTACGCCAATGCTTCCGTTCTCTTAGCCCCAAGTTCTAGGAGAATTACGGCCACCCAGGGAGCAGGCTGATTGAGGCCAGTGTTCCCTCTAAGCTGAGTTAGCGTGAGCTAGCTCACAGATTTTTAGCTTTCAGCTCACAAATTTTTATCTTAGCTCAGGAAGGATGACCCTGAGAGCACACTAATTCATGCAGTAGCTCACAACTTTAATGCCAGTAGTTCACAAAGTAGAAATTTTGTTCACAAGACTCTGCAGCTTAGAGGGAACATTGATTGAGGCTCCCATATAACTCACACCCGGGACTTAGCAACCTCGTGGAAGCAACAAGTCAATTCCTTGGCTTCCATCCACGCTCCTTCCTGATTCCCAATCCCAATTATTCCTGATTCCCGCTCCTGACTGGATAGAATTCCTTGGCACCCTGATCCATTGGCTTTGGACACTGACTTTGGCTTCTGGTTTGCGATTCTGCTTTGGTGACTCGGCTCCTGCTTGACTTCCTGAACTTTTGACCTTGGACCGGCTTTGGACTCCCGCCTGCCTGCGCTCTGAGAACGTGACAGCCTGCACACGAAAGCTCACATTCTGAATAAAACTTGGTTGGTCTTGAAGGTTCTCCTGGACTCCAACTTTGCAAAGGGCTGCCAGTTCTGAATAAATGCATGTGGAATGAACTCTCTCCTTTTCCCACATGGCTTTGTAAGCTGCTGTCATTTCCTATGGAAACGCGCTTCCCATGGCTTACCAGCGCTAACCTTGACGGTAGTTATGCAACCCCCGAGCGTGCTTCTTAACCTGAAGGGTGATTAGCGCATGGAATTCACTGCCACAGGAGTCATTAAACCTCTTAGATTTGTCCATTTTCAACCAAGACAGCAACGGAACTGCATATACTGAGGCGTCAGGCTCCCCCAAAAAGAGCAATATTATCATTTTGAACCAATAAGAAGTAGCTGCTAGCTTTGATGCATAGTAGTACCTTTCGATCTCAAGTGCGGCAAGACATTCCCTTTCCCGCAATAGTTAAATTACTGCATATTTTTCTTCTTTATTTCTTATATTCGTTTTATATTCAGTTTATAGCCCACCATTTCCTAGGGCAGGGAATGTTCTTCTTGTAAAAATCCATAGTAAAAATATTGTGTTAAATTAAAAACAAAATAGTAAAAAAAAATTCCTTATATTGCAGATGGTGCACATAATTCCTCCAGTGCCTTCTGGGGGAGGCTTACGGAGAATGGGGGTGGGGAGGGATGCTCAGTGTACCATCACTGTCTCAAGCAAATGCCTGGTGGAGCATCTTTGCCTGGCATGCCCTGTGGAAGGGAAGTAAATCCTGCAGGGCACAGGTGTCATCTGGCAGGAAGGGGCCAGGGCTGAAAAGGCCCTGTTCCTGGTTGAAGACAGCTGGATCTCTCCTGGGCCGGGAACCACCAGTGAGTTCTTATTTTCAGAGTGAAGAGCTCCTCTTGGGGTGTCCCGGGAAAAGCGGTCCTGATATTATGTGGGTCCCTGACCATCCAGGGCCTTAAAGGTCAGAACCAGCACCTTGATTCTGGTCTGGTACTCCACCGGAAGCCAGCGCAGCTCGCAGAGCACGGGCTTTCACCCTTGGGCGTCTCATAATGACTTTTAAGCTGATTAAAAGCCACTCCACTCAGTCAATAGCTTTTTCGTCACTAGCAAAATCCAACAGACTTTCTCTGCTACATTTTTGAGGTTTCTGGCGTTGAATTTGTCGGACGTTCAATCCCTTCCACTTCCCGCTGTCTCTTGTATAAAAAAAAAAAGGTCAGCCTTAAAGTATCACACTTCACAACCACCACCAAGTTTCCTTAACCAGGGTGGGCCTCAGAATACGTTCAGACCCCAAAGGGATGGCAGACGACCCTCCTTCAACAGATTCTGGTTTTCAGAGTATCACATTCCAAGTAAGAGTAACAAACAGATAAATAGCAACAAGGCTTGACTTTAAAATAGCACACCGCCACACGTCCTAAAAGCAAGCAATGCTTGAAGGCACCAAGTCAGTTTTAAGATATTCTGTTCAGTCCCGCTAGACAGCAAGAAAACAATTTTTTAGCAGTGGGAATCCACACTAAAAGACTGTGCTCCTTCTCAGAAGGCAGGCGCAAACTATGTTAAAGGTCACAAAAGAACATAAGAGAGAAGCTATATGGATCAGACTAATGGCCCACCCAGTCCAACACTCTGCGTCATGCAGTGGTCAAAACCCGGGTGCCATCAGGAGGTCCGTCAGCGGGGCCAGAACTCCAGAAGACCCCCACCGTTGCTTCCCCAAGAACCAAAAATACACATCATTGCCCCAGACAGAGTGTTCCATCTGTACCTTGTGGCTCATAGCTACTGATGGACCTCTGCTCCATGTGTTTATCCAGTCCCCTCTTGAAGATGTCTCTACTGGTAGCTTCCACCACCTCCGGCAGCAGTGGATTCCACATGTTACTCACTCTTGGGTCAGCAGAGAACTGCTCTGCCGCAAAGTCCACTTTCAGATAACATGCTCAAGCTCCCCCAAAATAGCAGAAAACACTTTATGAGTATCAGCTTAAAAACACTGCACTCGATTCCAAAAGCCAGCAGCAAATGGTCTATTAGGAGTAGAGGCACACCATAAGAACGTAAGTGAAACCATGTTGGATCAGGCCAATGGCCCATCCAGTCCAACACTCTGTGTCACACAGGGGCCAAACAACCCAGGGGGCATCAAGAGGTCCACCAGTGGGGCCAGGACACTAGAAGCCCTCCCACTGTTGCCCCCCAAGCACCAAGAATACAGAGCATCCCTGCCCCAGACATAAGAACATAAGAGAAGCCATGTTGGATCAGGCCAATGGCCCATCCAGTCCAACACTCTGTGTCACACAGTGGCCAGACAACCCAGGGGCCATCAGGAGGTCCATCAGTGGGGCCAGGACACTAGAAGCCCTCCCACTGTTGCCCCCCCCAAGCATCCAGAATACAGAGCATCACTGCCCCAGACATAAGAACATAAGAGAAGCCATGTTGGATCAGGCCAATGGCCCATCCAGTCCAATCCTCTGTGTCACACAGGAGCCAAACAACCCAGGGACCATCAGGAGGTCCATCAGTGGGGCCAGGACACTAGAAGCCCTCCCACTGTTGCCCCCCCAAGCACCAAGATTACAGAGCATCCCTGCCCCAGACATAAGAACATAAGTGAAGCCATGTTGGATCAGGTCAACGGCCCATCCAGTGTGTCACACAGTGGCGAAAAAAACCAGGTTCCATCAGGAGGTCCACCAGTGGGGCCAGGATCCCTTCCACTATTGCCCCCCCCCACAAGCACCAAGAGTACAGAGCATCACTGCCCCAGTCAGAGGGCTCCATCTATACCTTGTGGCTAAGAGCCACGGATGGACCTCTGCTCCATTTGTTTATCCCCTCTTGAAGCTGTCTATGCTTGCAACATTGTGAGCAAGTCCTATGAGGCACATAAGTCCTACCTTTTAGCACTGTAGCAGTTTGCTACAGACCCCAGGTTCCCTGCCAAAGAGGCCTTTCTTGAAAGAGGAGGGGGTGGAGGCAGGGCACCCACCTGGTCCTGAAGAGCTTGCAGGGCCACATCGTGCTCTTTGCGACAGCTTTGCAGCTGGTCCTTTAACTCTGAGCAGCCCTGCGAAGAAAAAAGAGGAGAGCATCCATCAGCAAGCACAGAACTAGAGCTCGCCTACAGGACACTCGGCCACTCGCCACTCACTCACTGCAGCTCAGGAGCCACATGTGGCTCTGCTGCACATACTTTGTGGCTCTCGAAGCCCCCAGCATCACATCAGCTGGCTTGGAGAAGGCATTTGCCTCTTTAAATCACTCCTCTAAGCATTTAAAGTTAAAGTTGCTTTCTTTCCACCTCTCCTTCCCTCACTTATCCAAGCCAAATCAGCCAGCGGCTTGGAGAATGCATTTAAAGACAAAGCTGTTCTCTTTCCCGCCCTCACTTCTCCAAGCCAAATCTGCCAGCAGCTTGGAGAATGCATTTAAAGTTAAAGTTGTTCTCTTTCCACCTCTCCTTCCCTCACTTCTCCAAGCCAAATCTGCCAGCAGCTTGGAGAATGCATTTAAAGTTAAAGTTGTTCTCTTTCCACCTCTCCTTCCCTCACTTCTCCAAGCCAAATCTGCCAGCAGCTTGGAGAATGCATTTAAAGTTAAAGCTTTTCTCTTTTCATCTCTCCTCCCCTCACTTCTCCAAGCCAAATCAGCCAGTGGTTTGGTGAATGCATTTAAAGTTGTTCTTTCCACCTCTCCCTCCCCTTTTTCCTTCCTCCTTCCTTCCTTGCAGTTCTCAAACATCTGATGCTGAAGTCTTGCGGCTCTCAAACATCTGACATGTATTCTTTGTAGCTCTTTAATTCAGCAAGTTTGGCTACCCTTGTGCTATAGGAAGAGACAAGAACCCATGTCACGTACACACTGCTCTGGCTGACACTGAACGAACGAGAAATGTGGGGAGCTAGATGGGGGTGCTTTCCTCCCCCTTTCCCCCTCTAGGATACAGGGAAGATGCCCACTGGCCACCTCTAGGCTGCCATCCCATTTAACCACCATGGCATTCCCCAAGAAGTGCTGGAAAGGGCAGTTTTGGAAGGGTGCAGGGGCGAAGGACGTCCTGCCAGCCCTTTTGCAGAAGCACACGACTCAGGGTTCCTTAAAGGAATACTGTGCTGCGTTGAGAGTCAAATGCAGCACTTCTGTAATCTAGGACTCTATTGCCCACCTCTCCCAGTTTGGTGAGTCAGTTTGGTGTAGTAGTGGTGAAGTGTGTGGACTCTCATCTGGGAGAACCAGTTTTGATTCCCCACCCCCCTCCTCCACTTGCAGCTGCAGGAATGGCCTTGGGTCAGCCATAGCTCTCACAGAGCTGTCCTTGAAAGGGCAGCTTCTGTCAGAGCTCTCTCAGCCCCACCTGCCTCACAGGGTGTCTGTTGTGGGGAAGGGAGGTGAAGGAGATGGTGAACCACTCTGAGACTTGGTCCCTGAAAAGGCAGCTTCTGTCAGAGCTCTCTCAGCCCCACCTGCCTCACAAGGTGTCTGTTGTGGGGGAGAAAGGTGAAGGAGATGGTAAGCTGCTCTGAGACTCGGTCCTTGAAAGGGCAGCTTCTGCCAGAGCTCTCAGCCGCACCTGCCTCACAGGGTGTCTGTTGTGGGGGAGGAAGGTGAAGGAGATGGCGAGCCGCTCTGAGTCTATGAGATACAGAGTGGAGGGTGGGATATAAATCCAATATCATCTTCTTCTTCACACGAGGAAGTCCCCCTCTCATCCCAGCCAGAGCGTTGGAGCGCAGGGTGCGACTATCCCGGAGAAGAGTCCCTCTGGCTAGAAAAGGAGGGGCACCTCACCTGGCTGGCCGTCTGGAGCTCTTGCTGCAGCTTCTGGTTCCGGGCCTGCTGGGCTTTCAGCTCGTCCTCCTTCCGCTGTTGGATCTCCTCGATCTTGGTCCTGGGGACAAGGAGCTAGCCCAGCGAGTCGTCCCCATGTAATCCCCAAGGTCCCCTTCAGGTCGCTAAGGCTCACGACTCCCTCCCGACAGCGTCAGTCTCCCCATCTTTATAGCTTGGACTCTCCCCCTGCCCCACCCCACCCCACCCCACCCAACTCTGAAAGTCTCCACCCCCCAGAGGCTCTCCTGCAGGCCTGTTTGAACAGCACAAACCCATGCAACCCCAAGCATGCTCTGGCAGTCGGCTCCGTACCTGCTGTCGTTGTAGAGAGCTTCCTTCTCCGTCTGCAGCCGCAGGAAACTGAGGGGAGGAAGAAAGACGGGGGGGAAAGGTAAGGGGTGCGGCCAGGGCTGGCCCAGCCACAAGGCAAACTAGGTGACCGCCTAGGGTGCTGGTCTTCCGGGGATGACGAAGTGGACACCCCCTGCAGATGACCTGGTGATGTCATCAGTGCAGGTGGGGCCTTGCCCAGGGTGCCAGACAGACATGTGGGTGGAGATCCAAAGCTGCTTCCGCAAGAGGAGGAGAGGACGAAACATGCTGAGCACATCTGCCTGCACTCGCAAACTGTCCAGTTGGAACTCTTTTGCTCTTGCCTTGGTGAGAAGAGAAAACGCCTCCATGCATTGGCTTCCTTTTAGCGCCTCTTCAAGTACAAACTCGGACCCAGATAGCCCAAGCCAGCCTGATCTCTTTTAGATCTCGGGAGTTAAACAGGATCACCACTGGTTGGTGCTTGGATGCTTTTCTTGTAGCAGGGACTCTTTTGCATATTAGGCCAGACACCCCCTGACGATAGCCAATCTTCCAAGAGCTTACAGGGCTCTTATTACAGGGCCTACTGTAATCCTCCAGGAGGATTGGCTACATGGGGGGGCGTGGCCTAATATACAAAGGAGTTCCTGCTACAAAAAAAAAAAGCCCTGGAGCAAAGTATGGCACAGATGAAACAAACAAACAAATATCCTGCGAAGAAAACAGAGATGGAGCAACGCAGAGCGCCAGACCTCCCACCCGCCTAGCAGAGGATGCACGGGGCTAGAGTCTCACTACGTTTTCTGCGCAAGCAAGACGCTTCTGATGGCAGGACAGGATGTTTCTGTCTTCTCTCCCCCCCTTCCACTGCAGCCCATTGAGACTCCCCCAAATGTTGCTCCTGGGGAACAGGGGGCGCTCGGGAGCAACATGACAGGCCAGACTGGAATCTGCCTCAGACAGGAAGAACCGGTGAAAGTACACCACCCCTTTGGTTAACAAAAAGCGACCCCCAGTCCCCTGTGAAATAAGACAATTAGTCTCATTCTTTCTTATGGCAGCCAAACGTCTGATTGCTTTGCAATGGAAGAACATTACGCCTCCTACCATCAATCAATGGCATATAAAAGTCTGGGACGTTTCGGACTCGCTTCAAGGTGCTGGTTATAACCTTTAAAGCCCTATACGGCCTGGGACCTGTCTACCTTCGGGACCGCCTTTCCCCATACGTACCCCAGAGAGCACTACGTTCAGGGTCTCAAAATCTCCTTAAGATCCCTGGACCGAAAGAAGCTCGACTGACCAACACTAGAACCAGAGTGTTCTCGGCAACAGCCCCCACTTTGTGGAATGCCCTCCCCGAAAACATCAGGGCCCTGCCGGACTTGCCACAGTTCCGCAGGGCCTGTAAGACCGAACTTTTCAAACTCACCTTTAATGGTTAGGGGGAGGTGGCTGTTACCTTCAGCATCAACAATCTCACTGAATTAATATAATGGAAAACAGAAGCTTGCCATCTCGGATTTTTAATATATATGGAAATGTTTTTATAGATTTAACTTTAATATGTTTGCTAATGTTTTTAAACTGTTGTTAGCCACCCTGAGCCTGTCAGGGGAGGGCGGGATATAAATCGGATGGATGGATGGATGGATGGATGGATGGATGGATGGATGGATGGATGGATGGATGGATGGATGGATAAAATTGCTGAAAATATGAATGAATTAGAAAGCAGTCCTGCCTCCTACCTAGAAAAAGGGCTTCCATTTTTGGAGAAAGAACAAACCATCTCACAGTTGAGCCAATCTAGACAATCACATCCCTCACTCAATGTTTTAGCCCACTTCTGACTTGATAACTATTATTTTTAGATTATAAACTGGTTGCATTTTTAAATTATAAATAAATAGATTTTAAAAAAAAAAAAAAAAGAAAGAAAGAAAGTGACACCCGATCCAACCCACGTGTTTTGGCCCCTCTAGGTTAAAGGGCAGAAAGGTGTATTTCTCAGCTCCGTCAAGCAAGGCTCCGAGGCCCAGAAAGAAACCCTACGGTGAGCCTTACCTCTCCTGCTTCTTCTTTAGCTTCTCTGCAAGCTGCATTTGGGGGAGAGGGAGGGAAAAGAAGCTCTGAGTTCTCCGTGACGACAGCCCCCAGCGACAAAGTATGGGGCACCTCTCTGCCACCCTCCCCATTCCCGGCTCCCCTCACCTTGCTGAGTTCTTGCTGCAACCTGGACACTTCTGACATCTTGGAGGCCTACGGGAAAAGAGAAAAGGTGTGTCTGAGGGGAAAGAGAACAGAACGTGTGTGCAAGTGACTTGCTCTCTGACCATTACCCCTGCTGGGCCTCCCAACCTCCCTAAAGGGCAGCCACTGAGGTAAGAGCAGCCGCAGTCCTGCAATTCAGATGTAACTGCCTAGAGCAGGGGTGCCGAACTCAATTGTTATGCGGGCCGGATCTCACATAAATGAGACTTTGTCGGTGTCAAGCATTGTCTATTTCTTTCTGAATATAGTTACCAAATTATAGAAATGTTACTAACCATGAATTGAGCCTATGCACATCAAAGTAGCAAACCCCCCCATTTTAGTTCCTTTCGCTTTTACTAACAAATGCAGGAATGTGCTCTTTGAAGATAAAACCTCCTGGGACTAATTCCCATGCCAGCGAGGCTGGAACCCAGGATGAGCTGACCGCAGTAGAGATAAGAAAGTTACAGTGAGAAGTTTCACACGTGAATGTAGGATTGTTTAGGGAACGTAGAATTGTTTATGGAACCTTTGATGTGCCATCTTTAAGTATGCATTTTATTGTTACACTGTATCAGTTCCAATACCTTGCTTGACTGAGCCACATGGATTATCAATAAACCAAACTTTGTTTCAAAACTCAAGGACTGGTTACTTTGAAATCTAATGCTTTGAAATCTAATGCCATGTGTGTTATAAAATGCAATGCCAGGGAGCTGAGATATACACTTTATAAAGGACACACATGAACACAATTAAAGATATTTTTTTTTTAAATCCTTTAAATAAATCATGCTGAAAACATTAGCGCTTTTGCAATATTTTATTTCACAGTTTCCGATAACTGACACCTCCTGCTCTGAATTATTGCATCAAAATCTGGAGATAATTTCTGTGCTGAAGCAATCCTGAGCATGCTTCTCAGGTGTCGCTCAGGTGTGCGTCTGTAAGTCGCAAACCTACTTTTGATTTCCTGACATTCCTTACAGAAATCTCATGGTCGATGCTTTAAGCCGAAGTCCCAGAGAAAAACATGAAATGGCTGGGCATTGCTGGCTTTCGTACACAAGCTGCTTCATGTGCTGGTCAGCCAATGGAGGAAATAGAAGCTTTGCTCTGTAGCTTGATTGAGCGAGCCTGGCAAAGCAAGCCGTGATGCAGAAGGAAGCAAGAGAGGGAGAAGGAAGGGAGAACAGTGAGTTGTTCGCGGGTCTGATAGGAGCCTTCCAGGGGCCTGATCCACCCCATGGGTAGCATGTTTGACACCCCTGCTCTAAGACATGTTCTATTTGAATGTCCCTGGTGAGACAGACATGTTTTAAACCACTGACACAGCGGTGGACCAAGTCCACAGCGGATGTCCTTGTTTCAGAATTGCTAGCAGATTCAAGAGTAGAAAATATACTCATTTTAGCTGAATTTAGCATCCTGTCTCACACAGTGGCCAAACACTTCCTGTGGAGAGCCAACAACACAGTTTGGGCAACCTACAAGAGAATGATTGCCTTTGCAGCAGTTCTGAACAAAACTTGTCTTTGCAGCAGTTCTGAACAAAACCATGCCAGCCAGCCCTCCTTCTTGCTGAGCCTGAAAGCATGCTGAATGCCATTCTCCACCAATCCAGAGAACATAAGAACAGCAGAAGAGCCCTGCTGGATCAAACCAGTGGTCCATCCTGTCCAGCATCCTGCCTCATGCAGTGGCCAGGCAGTTCCTCTGGAGGGCCAACAACAGGGCTTGGAGGCCAAGGCCTTCATAAGGACATCAGAAGAGCCCTGCTGGGTTAGTCCAGTGGTCCATCTAGTTCAGCATCCTGCATCACACAATGGCCAAACATTTCCTGCAGAAAGCCAACAACAGGGCAGAGAGGCTGAGGCCTTCACAAGAACATCAGAACAGCCCTGTTGGATCAGACCAGGGGTCCATCTAAGAGAAGCCATGTTGGATCAGGCCAACGGCCCATCAAGTCCAACACTCTGTGTCACACAGCGGCAAAAAATTTTATATACATACATACACTGTGGCTAATAGCCACTGATGGACCTGTGCTCCATATTTTTATCTAAACCCTTCTTGAAGGTGGCTATACTTCTGGCCGCCGCCACCTCCTGTGGCAGTGAATTCCACATGTTAATCACCCTTTGGGTGAAGAAGTACTTCCTTTTATCCGTTTTAACCTGTCTGCTCAGCAATTTCATCGAATGCCCACGAGTTCTTGTTTTGTGAGAAAGGGAGAAAAGTACTTCTTTCTCTACTTTCTCCATCCCATGCATTATCTTGTAAACCTCTATCATGTCACCCCGCAGTCGACGTTTCTCCAAGCTAAAGAGTCCCAAGCGTTTCAACCTTTCTTCATAGGGAAAGTGCTCCAGCCCTTTAATCATTCTAGTTGCCCTTCTCTGGACTTTCTCCAATGCTATAATATCCTTTTTGAGGTGCGGCGACCAGAACTGCACACAGTACTCCAAATGAGACCGCACCATCGATTTATACAGGGGCATTATGATACTGGCTGATTTGTTTTCAATTCCCTTCCTAATAATTCCCAGCATGGCGTTGGCCTTTTTTATTGCAAACGCACACTGTCTTGACATTCTCAGTGAGTTATCTACCACGACCCCAAGATCTCTCTCTTGGTCAGTCTCTGCCAGTTCACACCCCATCAACTTGTATTTGTAGCTGGGATTCTTGGCCCCAATGTGCATTACTTTGCACTTGGCCACACTGAACCGCATCTGCCACATTGACGCCCACTCACCCAGCCTCAACAGATCCCTTTGGAGTTCCTCACAATCCTCTCTGGTTCTCACCACCCTGAACAATTTAGTGTCATCCGCAAACTTGGCCACTTCACTGCTCACTCCCAACTCTAAATCATTTATGAACAAGTTAAAGAGCATGGGACCCAGTACCGAGCCCTGCGGCACCCCACTGCTTACCGTCCTCCACTGCGAAGACTGCCCATTTATACTCACTCTCTGCTTCCTATTACTCAGCCAGTTTTTGATCCACAAGAGGACCTGTCCTTTTACTCCATGACTCTCAAGTCTATCTAGTCCATCCTCCTGTCTCACAGAGCAGTCAACCAGTACCTCTAAAGGGCCAACAACAGGGCAGAGGCCGAGGCCTTCATAAGAATCTCAGGAGAGCGCTGCTGGATCAGACCAGTGGTTCACCTAGTCCAGCATCCTGTCTCACGCTGGCCAACGAGTTCCTCTGGAGGGCCAACAACAGGGCAGAGAGGCCGAGACCTTCATAAGAACATCAGAAGAACCCTGCTGGATCAGACCAGTAGTCCATCCAGTCCAGCATCCTGTGTCACACTGTGGCCAACCAGATCCTCTGGAGGGCCAACAACAGGGCAGAGAGGCCAAGGCCTTCCCCTGATGTTGCCTCCTGGTTCTAGGATTCAGAGGCTGACTGTGTCTGGATGTGAAGGTTCCCTTTAGTCACCAGGCCTAGCAGCCACTGATAGATCTCTCCTCCGCGAATCTGTCCAATCCCCCTTTAAAGTTGTCTCTTCCTGGGGCCAACACTGGCTGAGGCCCTTCCCTCTCTCACCTCCAGGCTCTGCAGCTGCTCCTTCAGCAGCCTCTTCTCCTCCTGCTCTGTCTGCCACTTCAGCTCCACCTCCGACAGCAGCTGCTGGGCCTGAGCGGCACCGCCATCGGATGCCTGAAGCGCCGAACCTTCCTGCCTGGCCGGGGGGACTTCCGCAGAGGAGTCCCCCTTCCCGCTTCCTCGGCCCTCCGCCTGCCGGGCCACCTCCTTCTCGTAGCGTTCCTGTAGAGCTGAGAGACGGGAGACAGTCAGCTTCCCTCTCCAAAGTCACCCCCCATCCCCTGCAGAACCGCCAGAGCCCTACCCCTGCTTCCCGGGACCTCCCATCATCCCGCAGGAACGCTTTTAAAATCCACGCGTTCGTAACTTTGACAGCTCGCTCTGCCCTCCTGACTTGCTTTACAAATTCTGACAGATGTTGGCAATTGTTGGGCTGAGAGGACAGAGCTGTCTGCAGAGTTTTCTTCTTTCCCCGTGCCTCCCCCCACCAAGGCAGTGGCAAACTGAGATCTATTGCCATCTCAGGGCTCAGAGATCTACTGCTGTTTTTGCATATTATACTGGGAGTGTTAGTTTAAATTGATATTATGATAAATAATTGATATTTATGATCTTATCGGGGCTTTTCTTGTAGCAGGAACTCGTTTGCATATCAGGCCCCACAACCCTGATGTAGCCAATCCTCCAAGAGCTTACAGGGTTCTTCGTACAGGGCCTACTGTAAGCTCCAGGAGGATTGGCTACATCAGGGGGGGGTGCAGCCTAATATGCAAATGAGCTCTCCTAGAATTTCACCCCTGCATATTAGGCCCTACAACCCTGATGTAGCCAGTCCTCCAAGAGCTTACAGGGTTCTTCTTACAGGGCCTACTGTCAGCTCCAGGAGGATTGGCGACATTGGAGGGAGGGGGCGTGGCCTAACATGCAAAGGAGTTCTTGCCCAAAACAAAGCCCTGGTTCTTATTAGGTACGGCATCCTGAGCCCTGTTCGCACGGGGAGGGCGGTTTAAAACCCCAAACCATTCATAATAAATAAATAATTCCCCAAGTGGCAGCCCCCCCACCCCCAACAGAGATTCCCCATCTTTCATCGGAGCTGCCCTCGCTCGCTCCGGCCCGGCCCAGCCCAGTACCTGCCATGTTCTTCTGCAGCGCCGAATTCTCCGCCTGCAGCCTCAGCAGCTCCCCGTCCACAGGAATGGCGGAGGCTCCTCCGTCAGCCGCCTCCCCTTCCCGCAGACACTTGTTCTCCTTCTCCAGCTGCTCGATTTGGGAGCACAGCTGAGAAACAAGAGACCAGAGGGTTAATTCTTCTGCTTCGGCTAACCCTCCCGGCCCTTGTTACCCAGAGCAGAAAGAAAAGAACAAGGGATTTGCCTGTCTAAGAACAGAGGCCCGATGGCCTTCATTCTAGAACAGGGGTGTCAAATCAGGCCCCTGAAGGGCTCCTATCAGGCCCCTGAGCAACTGGCTGTCATCTGCTTCCTTCTCCCTCTCTCTTGCTTCCTTCTACATCACAGCTTGCTTTACCAAGCTTGATCAATGGCACAGGATCTACAGAGCAAAACCTCTATTTTCTCCATTGGCTGAGGCTCCTTCCTTAGGGAGGAAGTGAGGGGGGAAGAGAGTTTGCTTTGCCAGGTTCTCTCAATTACACAGCAGAGCTACTGAGCCAAGCCTCTCTTCCTTCTATTGGCTGAGGCTCCTCTATTGGCTGAGGCTCCTCCTGGGGAAGGGAGGAAAAAGCCAGAGCTTCCTTTGCCCATCCCCCTGGTCCCATGGGAGAAATACAAAGATACAAAAAAAGCACCTTTAAGACAGAGTGCTAATGTTTTTGTTTTAAGTTTTTTTTTTAAATCCTCATGTTTGGTCCTTTATAACAGGGGTGGCCAACGGTAGCTCTCCAGATGTTTTTTGCCTACAACTCCCATCAGCTCCAGCCAGCATGGCCAATGGCTGGGGCTGATGGGAGTTGTAGGCAAAAAACATCTGGAGAGCTACCGTTGGCCACCCCTGCTTTGTAAAGTTTATGTCTCTGCTACCTAGTCATAAATAGGTACACACATGGACCAGCCCAACCTGACCTGGCTCGGCCCGACAAGGTCTCATTTATGTCAGATTTGGCCCTCATAACAAATGAGGTTGACACCCCTGTTCTAGAAGCAAGGCCCTTCCCTCCCTGCTGCTCAATAAAACCTCCCACTCTTAGAAGTCTCTTCTCTTCCAGCAGGTCTTTAGAGAGGTGCAAGCAGGGGGGGGAACCAGTAACTTCATGACTATTATCTGTTCCACGCATATGATCCCACAAACTCTATGGATGAACCCGAGGCTTTTTTTTTTTGGTAGCAGGAACTTCTTTGCATATTAGGCCACTGTCATGACCCAGCTGGGGGCGCCACCTGATGCTGCCACCACTCTGGAATGAGGGTCCCTTGGGAAGGTCCAGGGCACCCTCCCAAGCCCTTCAGATCTCTTGCTTTGGCCAAGAAAATAGGTGTGTAGACCAGGCAGAGGAACAAAGAACAATAAAAAGGTTTATTTTAAACAGGAAAATCAATAAAGGGCAAGTGAACAGATAAGGTGCTTTAAAACTATAGTAACGTGGGTGAAGGCAAATCAACAGAAAGTCCCTAACGCGACTAGACTGAACTGTCCCTCGTCTGTTAGGCCCCAGGTCTTGGCCTGTTCACTCTCTCCCTCATAGTGAGGGCCTTTCCTCCTAAACAGCACCTGTCCTGCTTGTTTTGACCTCTCAGGAGGAAAGAACCGCATTTGTCTCCTGAGAGAGCTTTTAAGCCATTCTCCTCAGAGCCTACTTGGACGCTGATTGGCTGAAACCGGCGCCGAGCATTCTGGGGATTGTAGGCTGTCTCTCCCTACTGCGACACAAGCCTCACAGGCTTCTGAGGCCCACTAGGCTTCTGTCTCACAGCACAGCACAGATCATGACAGCCACACGCCCTGATGTAGCCAATCCTCCAGGAGCTTACAGTAGGCCCTGTACGAAGAGCCCTGTAAACTCTCAGAGGATTGGCTGCATCAGGGGGGGGCGTGGCCTAATACGCAAAGGAGTTCCTGCTACCAAAAAAGCCCTGGGTGAACCAATCTCATCAGATCTCAGGAGCTAAGCAGGGTTGGCCCCAGCTAGTAGTGTTGGTCTCTGCCCTGACCTGGTGGCCCAGGCTAGCCTGATCTCCTCAGATCTCAAGACTTAAGCAGGGGTGGGTTAGAACTCAGATGGGAGATCATCAAGGAAGTCAAGGGTTGCTCTGCAGACCACCTCTGTTTGTTTCTTGCCCCGAAAACCCACAAGCAGGGGTGTCAAACTCATTTGTTATGAGCGCTGGATCTAACATAAATGAGACCTTGTTGGGCCGGGCCATGTCAGGTTTGGCTGGGCCATACCGGACCGGGCTATGAGTGTACCTATTTAAAATTAGGTAGCGGAGATATAAATTTTATAAAGAACACAAATATATATATTTAACTTCAAACGTGCTCAAAATGTTAGCACTCGTTGGTTTGAAAGATGCTTTCTTTGTATTTCTGCCATGGGATCCAGGGAACTGGGCAAAGGAAGCTCTGGCTCTTTCCTTTCTTCCCCAGGGGACTGGGGGGAGAGGGAGCCTCAGCCAATAGAAGAAAGAGAGGCTTGGCTCAGGAGTTCTCTGTGCTAATAGAAGCCAATAGAAGAAAGAGAGGCTTGGCTCAGAAGTTCTCTGTGCAATTGAGAAAGCCTGGCAAGGTAAACTATTCCCCCCCCCTTCCTCCCTGAGGGAGGAGCCTCAGCCAATGGAGAAGACAGAGGTTTTGCTCTGTAGCGCCTGTGCAATTGAGCAAGCCTTGCAAAGCAAGCCACTATGCAGAAGGAAGCAAGAGAAAGGGAGAAGGAAGCAGGCAACAGCCAGTTGCTCAGGGGCCTGAGGAGTCCTCCAGGGGCCTGATTCGGACCCTGATCTGCATGTCTGACACCCCTGCCCTACAGGGTCACCATATGTCACCTCTGTTTGCCCTGACCTGGATGGCTCAGGCTAACCCAGTCTCAACAGATCTCAAAAGCGAAGCAGGGGCCGGCCTGGTCTGTATTTGGATGGGAGACCACCAAGGAAGTCCACGGTCACTGTACAGAGGCAGCGAATGGCAGACCACCTGTGTTCATTTCTTGCCCAGAAAACCCTACAGGATCGCCATACGTCACTTTACATATACACCCAACACTATAAAACACAAACAACTGTTTCTAAAAAAGGTGCCTTCCACTTATGGGCAATGTTCCCTATAAGCTGTGGAGTTCTGAGAGCAAAACTTCTACTTTGTGAGCTGCTGGCATCAAAGTTGTGAGCTACTGCATAAATTACTTTGCTCTGGGGCCATTTTTCCAGGGCTGAGACAGAAATGTGTGAGCTGCAGGCTGAAAAACTGTGAGCTAGCTCACTAACTCAGCTTAGAGGGAACACTTCTTTATAGGATGATTGTAAAATTCAGAGAGGAGTTTAGTGTCATCCCGTTTCCTCAAGCAAAGAAGTCAAACCACACTATAATACGGGGGGGGGGGGGGGGTTAAATGTATAGACTTCTCTTACCAGGGCTTTTTCTGTAGCAGGAACTCCTTTGCCATTTAGGCCCCACCCTCCTGATGTAGCCAATCCTCCAGGAGCTGACAGTAGGCTCTGTACTAAGAGCGCTGTAAGCTCTTGGAGGATTGGCTACATCAGGGGTGTGAGGCCTAATATGCAGGGGTGGAATGCTAGAAGAGCTCCTTTGCATATTAGGCCACACCCCCTGATGTAGCCAATCCTCCAGGAGCTGACAGTAGGCCCTTTACAAAGAGCCCTGTAAGCTCTCGGAGGATTGGCTCCATCAGGATGGTGTGGCCTATTAAGCAAACAAGTTCCTGCTATAGAAAAAGCCCTGCTTCCTACCAACATGATCAGGCAGCATGGGTGAAAATTACAGTTTGTCGTTCTGATTTGCGGGCTGCCTGAAGGCATGAGGAAAAACGGAACAGGAATCTTTGAATTAATAAAATAAGGTTTCTTCACGAAGTCAACTGAGTTAAAGAGGGAGCCTGAAGGCTGCTTTCTTTTTTTAAAGTGCCTTGCTTCTCTTCCCCTTTCTCGTTTTTATTTCTCTACTATTTTCATTTACAGTTTGTCTGTCTCACTGGGACCAAGGTGGCTTAGATGCTACGATGACTCAGAAAAGCACATCTTACAGTGGTGGTGGGGAGACCAGCCCAAAGCACCAACTATTAAAATACCATGGAGCCTGGCAGTAGAAGGGTCTTTTTTCCTCCCGTTCTCATTGTTCGGACACCATCACTTAGTTCTAACCGCCTTTCCCTGCACCGCTCATAATGACACAGCGCCCTCTAGCAGGTCACTCCATGCCATTGCACAAACGTCCGCCAAACGGTACCTTGGACAGCTCTTGCATCAGGGTGCTGTTCTGCAGCCTGAAGTCGTCTTCCTGGCTGTGCAGTTTCCCCTGCAGCATTTCGTTTTCACTCAGCAAGGCATCCACCTCCTGCAGAAGAGGATTCAAAGGTACAGGTGTGCCAAAAAAGAAAAAGCACCCTCTCTGCTAGCCTTGCCCCTCCCACTAGAGGGCAGCACTTCATATTCAAACGAAACAGGGGTGCCTTCCACCAATGCTAGGAAATGCCCTCCCTTGCAGCTTGCATTACTTCCTCCCCATCACACCGATGAGAGCCCTGCTCTCTGGACAAGGAGTATGTAAGTCAGGGGTGGCCAAACTTGCTGATGTAAGAGCCACATAGAGGAAACATCAGATGTTTGAGGGAGGGAGGGAGGAAGGAAGGAAGAGCACAAGGGAGGGAGGGAGGGAGGGAGGGAGGGAGGGAGGGAGGAAGGAAGGAAGGAAGGAAGGAAGGAAGGAAGGAAGGAAGGAAGGAAGGAAGGAAGGAAGGAAGGAAGGAAGGAAGGAAGGAAGGAAGGAAGGAAGGAAGGAAGGAAGGAAGGAATGGAGGGAGGGAAGGGAGGGAGGGAGGGAGGAGAGAAGGAAGGAAGGGAGGGAAGGGAGGGAGGAATGGAGGGAGACAGGGAGGAAGGAATGGAGGGAGGGAGGAGGGAAGGAAGGGAGGGGGAGGGAGGGAAGAAGGGAAGGAAGGAATGAAGGCAGGGAGGGAGGGAGGAAGAAAGGAAGGGAGGGAGGGAGGGAGGAGAGGGGAGGGGAATGAAGGGAGAAGTGGAAATAAAGTAACTTTAATGCATTCTCCAAGCTGATCAACGGGGTGGTGGGGGCTTCAAGAGCCACACAATACTCGTGAAAGAGTCACCATTTGGCCTCCTCAGACTTAAGTTAAAGGCGGAGGGGCCACAGTTACAAGAGGGAGCAGAGATAAAGAAGAGTAAGCAGCAGCTTGGGGCTTCCAATTCTGGCTCTGTGGGATTCCTGGAGATTTGGAATCCCACAAAGGTAGAGAAAGGAGGACACCCATCTGGAACAGACGACGGGATCAGGGAATTGGTTTAGACCCGAGGGTTAGAGCAAACAGGCAACAAACGCACAAGAAGCTGCTTTATACAAACTCAGACCCTCCGGTCTCTTAAGGTCAGTATCGTCTACTCTCCAGTGCAGCTCTCCAGGATCTCAGTCTGAGGTCTTTCACATAACTGACTCCCTGATCCCTTTAACTGGAGATGCCGGGGACTGAACCTGGGACCTTCTGCATGCAAAACAAATGCTCTACCATTGAGCCACAGCACCTCCCCAGGACTATTCCCAGCCACAGCACCTTAGTGCGTGCAAGAGGTCTTACCTGAGCTTTTTTGCTCTTGCTGAGAGCCTAAAGAAGAGAAACGCTAGTTAATAATGCCAGCAGGCCAGAAAGAGCCCAAAAGAGAAGATGATGATATTGGATTTATATCCCACCCTATACTCTGAATCTCAGAGTCTCAGAGCGGATTACAATCTCCTTTACCTTCCCCCTCCCCCACAACAGACACCCTGTGAGGTGGGTGGAGCTGAGAGAGCTCTCCCAGAAGCTGCCCTTTCAAGGACAACTCCTACGAGAGCTATAGCTGACCCAAGGCCATTCCAGCAGCTGCAAGTGGAGGAGTGGGGAATCAAACCCTGTGAGGTGGTTGGGGCTGAGAGGACTCTCATAGCAGCTGCTCTTTCAAGGACAGCTCTACCAGAGCTATGGCTGACCCAAGGCCCTTCCAGCAGCTGCAAGTGGAGGAGTGGGGAATCAAACCCTGTGAGGTGGGTGGGACCGAGAGGGTTCTCTCAGGAGCTGCCCTTTCAAGGACAACCTCTGCCAGAACTATGGCTGACCCAAGGCCCTTCCAGCAGCTGCAAGTGGAGGAGTGGGGAATCAAACCCGGTTCTTCCAGTTAAGAGTCCATGCACTTCACCACTACACCAAATTGGCTCTGAACAATCGCCCCACCTCCTTCCTACCCCAAATCAGCTGCACCTAAGGGCTGGCATCTTACAATGCTGACTGGAGGGACACCTAAATCCCCAAGTATGGCGAAGCGGAACACCATTTTTGCACTCGGTATTGTGCTTCCGCTCTAGCTCGGATGGTCCAGGGTAGCTGGATCTCGTCAGATCTCAGAAGCTAAGCAGGGCCGGCCCTGGTTAATACTTGGAAGGGAGACCACCAAGGAAGTCCGGGGGTTGCTACGCAGAGGCAGGCAGTGGCAAACCACCTCTGGACCTCTCTTGCCTGGAAAACCCGACAGGATCGCTTGAAGTTGGCTGTGATTTGATGGCCCCCCCCAAAAAATTCCTTGAATGTTTGCATCACTCAGGATGCAGGAATGGGAATCTAACATATAGAAGGGTTGCCCAGTAATCAAAAAGATCCCCTCCGGATACCTAAAGGCATTCTCTCAGACAGAGCTTTTTTTGTAGCAGGAACGCCTTTGAGTATTAGGCCACGCCCCCCCCCCCGATGTAGCCAGTCCTCTGAGAGCTTAGAGGGCTCTTTGTACAGGGCCTGCTGTAAGCTCCTGGAGGATTGGCTACATCAGGGGTTGTGGCCTAATCAAGGGTGGGGTTCAAGCGGGAGCTCCTTTGCATATTAGGCCACTCACCCCCAATATAGCCAGTCCTCCGAGAGCTACATCAAGGGGGTGTGGCCTAATATGCAAAGGAGCGCCTGCTACAAAAATGCCTCCACTCCACGGAAGCAGACTATTATTTTCTTTTGAACCAAGAGGAAAAGTAGGATATTTGAAAGAAAAAAAAGGTAAATAGATAAATAATACAAGGACACCATCAGATTCACCAAGATGCAGAGGATTTAGTTCAGCTCCCCCCCCCACCTCCCAGGTTTCCCCCACATTAATGCAGCCTCGCTCCATTACAAAATGTCGAAGTTACCTTCTGAGCCTTAGTAAACTCCTTATCCAGGATGACCAGCCGCTGCCGGAGACTATTGAGTTCTGAAACAAAGAGAATCGCTAATAAGAATCATAATAATAATTACTAGAAATAATAATTTCTTTCAACCTCATGCATGGGAAATCTCATCTCATGCAGAACTCCCTTTTTTCAAAAATGGGAGGGGGAACCTGAAGATGACAACAAGCTAGGAGCTGAATTCTACCCCAACCTAACTTTCCCCTCCTTTTCCTGCAGATCCTTTTATGTTCTAAGGCCCATAAGTGGTTCTCCACTGGCCTCGGCTTCCCTGCATTGGAGAACCACTGGGAAATCACTTATGGGCCTTAGAACGTAAGAGAAGCCATGTTGGATCAGGCCCATCCAGTCCAACACTCTGTGTCACACAGTGGCCAAAAACCAGGTGCCATCAGGAGGTCCACCAGCAGGGCCAGACTCCAGAAGCCCTCCCACTGTCCTCCCCACCCCCCGCCCCAGGCACCAAAAATAGGTAGCATCACTTGCCCCAGACAGAGAGTTCCATCTATTTCTTGTGCCTAATAGCCACTGATGGACCTCTGCTCCATATGTTGATCCAGTCCCCTTTTGAAGCTGTCTATGCTTGCAGCTGCCACCACCTCCTGTGGCAGTGAATTCCACGTGTTAATGACCCTTGGGGTGAAGAAGCAATTCCTTCTATCTGTTCTAACACGACTCCTCGGCAATTTCATGGCGTGCCCACAAGTTCTCGTATTGTAAGAAAGGGAGAAAAGGACTTCTTTCTCTACCTCTCTATCCCATGCAAAATCTTGTAAACTGATCTCTGCAAACTGCCTCAGCTACAATACTATAAAGGCACAGTGTATCGTTGGAACTCTCTGTCTGGGAAAGTGATGCTCTGTATTCTTGGTACTTGAGGGAGGGCAACAGTGCGACAGCTTCTAGTGTCCTGGCCTCACTGATAGAACATACATATATAAGTGAACATATGAACATATGAAGCTGCCTTATACTGAATCAGACCTTTGGTCCATCAAAGTCAGTATTGTCTTCTCAGACCGGCAGCGGCTCTCCAGGGTCTCAAGCTGAGGTTTTTCACACCTATTTGCCTGAACCCTTTTTTGGAGATGCCAGGGATTGAACCTGAGACCTTCTGCTTCCCAAGCAGATGCTCTACCACTGAGCCACCGTCCTTCCCCAAGGATGGACCTCCTGAATGCACTTGGGGGGTTTTGGCCACTGTGTGACACAGAGTGTTGGACTGGATGGGCCATTGGCCTAATCCAACATGGCTTCTCTTATGTTCTTACTCCACAAAATACAAATGGTTCAAACAGAGGTCCCCAACATTGTGCCCGGCAATACATTTCCTGGCACCCACCAAGTATTTTTAGGAAGTGGGTGGGGCCAGGTGGGGCCTCTGCCCAGCAAGGCTTCTGATTGGCTGTGCATATTTTTTTTTTAAATGCTGCTTTGGTAGCAGCCGTCACCACAGCACAAGGATCTGCACTCAGCGGCTGAAATTAAGTTGGGCCCATTGTTTTGCAGCTAGCTCCGCCTCCTGCGGCAGCCATTTTGTTGCCGCACCCACCATTCCTTGCCAGAATTCCAAATGTGCCCGCAGGCCCAAAAAGGTCAGTGACCCCTGGTTTAAACAAAGGCATTTAATGTAAAGTCTGGGGGGGGGGCTGTTCTGGAAAACAGAACGTTGGGCTCGGCTCTTTGCTCTGTACGAGCAGGGCTTTTCTGAAGACGGTTGGAAATCTGTGAGGCAACACCAGTGAAATCTATGATTACCCCACACAGTGCAAGGCCAGCACTCCTTCAAGTTGCCAGTCCCAAAGGCTAGGAAGGGTCTATCGTTAAAGCAACACCTGAGACTCCTAGGGAGGTGACCGTTCCAGCCAATATCCTGAGCCCTTCTCTGCAATCTTGCCAGATTTCCGCAAATACAAAGCCTTGCACGCAGCTCAAGGCAGTGTCGCACCCGTGCTTCGTCTCCTGACACCTACGCTCCTTTTCTTAAAGCTCTCAAACCTGCAAGGAGATTTCTGAGTTTAAAACAAAGCGTGCATGCTAAGCGAGTGTGGGCAAGAGGAAGACTGCACTGTGACACCGACACCTGATGTCAGTTAAGAGTTGGAACAGCCCAAGGGCGGAGACTCCAACGGCATAGCCAGCTTCAAGAGGGGACTGGATAACCAGATGGAGCACAAGTCCATCAGTGGCTATGAGCCACAAGGTATAGATGGAACACTCTGTCTGGGGCAGGGATGCTCTGTATTCTTGGCGCTGGGGGGGCAGCAACAGTGGGCTTCTAGTGTCCTGGCCCCACTGGTGGACCTCCTGATGGCACCTGGGTTTTGGCCACTGTGAGACACAGAATGTTGGACTGGATGGCCATTGGCCTGATCCAGCATGGCTTCTCTTCTGTTCTTATGTCTGGGGTAGTGATGATCTGTATTCTTGGTGCTGGGGGGTGGGAACAGTGGGAGGGCTTCTAGTGTCCTGGGCCCACTGATGGACCTCCTGATGGCCCCTGGGTTTTGGCCACTGTGTGACCCAGAGTGTTGGACTGGATGTGCCATTGGCCTGATCCAGCATGGTTTCTCTTCTGTTCTTATGTCTGAGGCAGTGATGTTCTGTATTCTTGGTGCTGGGGGGTGGGAACAGTGGGAGGGCTTCTAGTTTCCTGGGCCCACTGATGGACCACCTAATGGCCCCTGGGTTTTGGCCACTGTGTGACCCAGAGTGTTGGACTGAATGTGCCACTGGCCTGATCCAGAATGGCTTCTCTTCTATTCTTATGTCTGGGGTAGTGATGTTCTGTATTCTTGGTGCTTGGTGGGCAACAGTAGGAGAGCGTCTGGTTTCCTGGCCTCACTGATGGACCTCCTGATGGCACCTGGTTTTTGGCCACTGTGTAACACAGAGTGTTGGATTAGATCAGTCATTGGCCTGATCCAACATGGCTTCTCTTATGTTCTTATGTCTGAGGCAGTGATGCTCTTGGTGCACGGGGAGTAACAGTGGGGTGGCTTCTGGAGGTCTGACCCTGCTGGTGGGCCTCCTGATGGCACCTGGTGTTTTTTGGCCACTGCGTGACACAGAGGGCTGGACTGGATGCGCTGCTAGCCTGATCCAACATGGCTTCTCTTACATTCTGAGAAACAGGGAGAGAGAGGACTTCTTACCGGCCGTGTTCTTGCGCAGTTCATCAGAGAGCTGATAATTCTGCGTCCGAAGCTCCAGTAATTGTGCCTGCCAAGAGAAGGAAGGTAGGAGTTGGAAGACAGATCCCAAGGCTACATATGCAGCCCAGCTCTTCCTAGAGGAGACCCCCTGTTCTTCCTAGAGTTCTTCCTAGAGGAGTCCTCCCAGTCCAAATGGGGCCTTCTTGGACTCTGATGTCCCTGACACCTCTTCCATTGCATACAGTACTTTACAATCCTCCCCAAGTTCAGCAGACCCAAATTTAGACTAGCCCAAGGCAATCACTGAGATGAAAGATGAGTCCTGCTCTCACTCACCCCCTAGCTGCCCTCACTCGTCCATTAGCTGCCCTCACTCGTCCCCTAGCTGCCCTCACTCACCCCCTAGCTGCCCTCACTCGCCCCCTAGCTGCCCTCACTCATCCCCTTTCCACGGAGTCATGTTTCATCCTGGGCTTTTGGAGAAATTATACAGGAGATACAGAGTGGTTGCAGTGGATCCTACCACACCCATAAAGGAGTTGCTAATATTTTCTCCATCTGCTATTTGGCATTTCTAAAACCCAATGAGATTTACTGTCTTGAGAAAGGAAGGTGGGATGAAAAGAGCAAGGTCCTTTGAGCGAGACCCATCTCCTTTCACCCTCTTTCAGGAGAGTCAGTTTGGTGTAGTGGTGAAGTGCGCGGACTCTTACCTGGGAGAACCGGGTTTGCTCCCCCACTTCTCCATGTGCACCTGCTGATGTGACCTTGAGTTAGCCACAAGTTCTCACAGAACTGTTCTGCTCAAGAGCAGTTTCTGTCAGAGCTCTCTCAGCCCACGAGAAGAAGAAGGGAAAGGAGATTGCGAGCTGCTCTGAGACTAGTTTGGGTAGTAAAGGGTAGGGCAGGTATGTCAAACTCAATTCTTATACGAGCCGAATCTGACATAAATGAGACCTTGCCGGGCCATGTTGGACTGGGCCATGTTTGTACCTATTTAAGATTAGGTAGCAGAGATATAAACTTTATAAAGGACACAAACACAATTAGAGATTTAAGAAAACATTTTAAAACATGCTTAAAACATCAGCACTCGGTCATAATGGTGCTTTCTTTGTACTTCTCCCATGGGATCCAGAGAACTGGGGAAAGGAAGCTCTGGCTCTTTCCTTCCTTCCGCAGGGGATGAGGAGGGAGAGGAGTCTCAGCCAATAGAAGGAAGTGAGGCTTGGCTCAATTGCTCTGCTGTGTGATTGAGAGAGCCTGGCAAAGCAAGCTATTCCTCCTCCCCTAGGAAGGAGCCTCAGCAATTAGAGAAAATAGAAGCTTTGCTCTGTAGTTCCTGTGCAATTGAGCAAGCCTTGCAAAGCAAGCTGTGATGCAGAAGGAAGCAAAAGAGAAGAAGGAAGCAGATGACAGCCAGTTGCTCAGGAGCCTGATAGGAATACTCTGAGGGTCTGATTTGGCCCCTGGGCCGCATGTTTGACACCCAGACCATACAGGGTCACTATACGTCACCTCTGTTTGCCCTGACCTGGATGGCTCAGGCTAACCCAGTCTCAACAGATCTCAAAAGCGAAGCAGGGGCCGGCCTGGTCAGTATTTGGATGGGAGACCAATCTCTTCTTCTTCTATGCTCTAACCGCCCTGAGCCTGCCTCAGCGGGGAGGTCTTATTATTATTATTAACTTGACTAGCAGGGTCTGGGCATTGCCTTTCACCTGGCCAGACATGGCCCAAGAAATACTGATCTCTCTACGCAGGGATGGATTAGGAGGCCAAAAGGATTCTGGAACACAGCCCCACCCCAATGGAGGGAGGACCGTGCCTGCACACCTTGCTGAAAGAGACGGCTGCTGGCTTCCACGGGGCAGCGATGTCTTTCCCCCCACCTCCTGCAGAGGCCATCCTATGCAAAGAGAGTCTACCTAGCCCCACCCCCGCCTCACTGGAGCATCTGATGGTTTTACTGGCCAAGCCACCCAGCAGCCTCATGTTGGGGATCAAGAGCCCCGTGGCACGGAGTGTTAAAGCTGCAGTACTGCAGTCCTAAGCTCTGCTCATGACCTGAGTTTGATCCCCGGCGGAAGCTGGGTTTTCAGGTAGCCGGCTCGAGGTTGGCTCAGCCTTCCATCCTTCCGAGGTGGGTCAAATGAGGACTCAGCTTGCTGGGGGGAAAGCGTAGATGACTGGGGAAGGCAATGGCAAACCACCCCGTAAAAACCACCCCCGTAAAACCACCCCTGCCGTGAAAACATTGTGAGAGCGACATCAACCCAGAGTCGGAAACAACTGGTGCTTGCACAGGGGGCCTTTCCTTTCCATATTGGGGATGGGCGGAAGATTCCTCCCCCCCCCCCAGACAGCTTGATTTCAATTCCAAACAGAAAAGCCAGTTGGGGGGTTCACAAGGCAGAAAGAACGGCAGGGGTCAGAAGAAATCCATCACAATGAACATGTTCTCCGCAGCTGAGAACGAAACGTCTGGAAGAAAAACTTTCTCCAGTAGAACACGGCACTTGAGCCCGAAAGATTCTACAAACCCTAACATGTTCGTTGCAAGAGCAGCCAAGAATGCCTTTGTGTTTTTTATATTTATACTTTTTATTCTCCTAACAACAACTTCAACATGCAAGACAAAAGACAAAAGCACAGTGCAATATTAGGAAATAGGTCTGCGTCCAAGATTATACTACTGTTCTTTGTGTCATACGGTACAACGTCTTCAAAATTAAAAGTAAATCATTGTCCGATACAAAGGATTATTTGGAATTGTATTCTTTTGAGCTAAACAGTCGAGTACCGGATACCATACTATTACCATATATATGCCTAGGAGGTCGTTACATTCAGCCTCCCAACATTTGTTGGCCGCCCCCGGCCCAAGAGACGCCCGCCTTGCCTCAACTAGGGCCAGGGCTTTTTCGGTCCTGGCCCCGACTTGGTGGAATCAGTTCCCTACAGAGATACTTTTTATTCTCCTAACAACAACTTCAACATGCAAGACAAAAGACAAAAGCACAGTGCAATATTAGGAAATAGGTCTGCGTCCAAGATTATACTACTGTTCTTTGTGTCATACGGTACAACGTCTTCAAAATTAAAAGTAAATCATTGTCCGATACAAAGGATTATTTGGAATTGTATTCTTTTGAGCTAAACAGTCGAGTACCGGATACCATACTATTACCATATATATGCCTAGGAGGTCGTTACATTCAGCCTCCCAACATTTGTTGGCCGCCCCCGGCCCAAGAGACGCCCGCCTTGCCTCAACTAGGGCCAGGGCTTTTTCGGTCCTGGCCCCGACTTGGTGGAATCAGTTCCCTACAGAGATCCGGGCCCTACCTGACTTATTAGCCTTCCGTAGGGCCTGTAAAACGGAGCTGTTCCGGCAGGCTTTTAGTTGAGGCTGTGGGCGTCTATCCTTGATCTGGTTGGCCTCCCCTATCGGCACTGTCACCTGTGTTACAAAATGGATTCTCTGCCATCTCTGTTAGATCTCATGATGTGAGACAGCCAGGCTGGGCGACATGTGATGCGGTAAACTTCTCTGAATGCTGTTGAGCTGTCTGTTTTTAAAATGTTTTTTTTAATTGTATTTTATTGTTTGCATTTTAAAAAGTTTTATTGGTTTCAGAAAAAAATCAGGGATAGGGAATAGAGGGAATAGAAAAACAAAATACATATTAACCTTATTCTGCATAAAGATACTTTCAGAGTACAACCCGACATCTGCAGTGCTTTCTTTACATAAATTGTCCCATATTATTATCTCTAAGCTAATCATCATCAACATTTTAATATTTGATATTATAAATCTTTTGGTTAAGATATCTATTGGTTTTGACAATTCCAGTAAAGGCAATTTTGTAATATAAAATACAGGGGGGGGGGGGGGAAGGAGAAATAAGTTCACACCAGAGAATCTTAAGAGTCTTGAGTGTCTAACCAGGCCAAGAATTTCATCCAGTATTTTCTTGCCTCTTCCTTAGATTTCCCAGCCAACAGCTGGGATAGAAAGCCCAGCACTGCTGTTTCCATAATTTTTCCCACCAAGTCCATTTTCATGGGAATTGTATTTTATTGTTTTATCGTATGTTGTACTCCGCCCTGAGCCCTACGGGGAATGGGCGGAATAGAAATATACTAAAGTAAATAAATAAATACGACTTTGTCGGCGTAATTTTGAGGAGACAACCTTGAACTTAAATACGGAAGCTTTGATAAAAGAAAATAAGCCCATCGTTTTCGTAACCCAAGGTTTATGGAAGGCGGTTTGTTGCTGAGCCGTTTTGTTGCAATGCGGTTTCTTGCTACTGACAGCAAACTTGAGATTAAGTCTCGTTTTGTTCCATCTATACTGAGGCATGTCAGGTTGTCTAGAAGCAACATTTCGGGTGTAAGCGGCAAGGACGCACTTGTTATTTCTTTTATCAGTCTAACTACTTGTGACCAAAAGATTTTTATTGCTGGACACTGCCCCCCAGCAGTGAAAAAAAATTGCTTCAGATTTGCACTTTTTTGGGGGGGAAATCGGTGAGTATTGTTTGTCAATTAGATCTGGGACATCGTTGTGAGGGGTAAATCCTCCCCCCCCCCATCAGTATTTTAATCATTTGCAGTTTCACCGCAAAAATTCTGGATGCGAAACTGGGCGATGTCCAGATTTTTCCCCAGTCTTGATTTCACCAATTTATGTTTAAATCTGGGTGCCATTTTTTTAAAAAAATATGCCATTTGTTTGTTCTCTCCAATACTATTTAGCCGTCTGTACATTTTTGTGATTAAAATGCCTTTGTGTTTATTGCAGGAACAGGGCCCTCAGAAGCAGTGCTCCCTCTAAGCTGAGCTAGTGTGAGCTAGCTCACAATCATTTAGCCTCCGGCTCACACATTGTTGTCTTAGCTCAGGAAAAATGGCCCCAGAGCCAACTAATTGATGCAGGAGCCAAATCTCTTGCTCACAACTTTAATGCCAGTAGCTCACAAAGCAGAATTTTTGCTCACAAGACCCCACAGCTTAGAGGGAGCACTGCTCACAAGACACACCCACCCACACCCCTAACGGACAGCTCCTTTTTCCCCTACAAGAAACTGCTTCCCCTCTCAGACCCGCCCTGGTAAGAACCAAGCCAGGATTTGAACCCTGTTTCCATTGCTTTGCAGAAGATCCGGAATAGCCACTCCCTAGCCACGGCCCAACAACGGGCAGGTAGAATTCTGCATTACCACATGGTTAAAGAAGGATTCGGAGGGTGGGGGGTGGCTTTTGCACTGGACCTAGGGTAATCAAACTGTGGCAAGGGAGCCAAATGTGGCTTTTTCACACATATTGAGGCCACGCTGTCGTTTGACTTGGAGAAAGCATTTGTCTCTTTAAATCACTTTGCCAAGCCAGCCAACAGCTTGGAGAATGCATTTAAAGTTAAAGCTGCTTTGTTTCCACCTCTCCCCTCCCCCATCTATTTCCTTCCTTCCTTACAGTTGTCAAACGTCTGATGTTCATGACTTGTGGCTCTCAAACATCTCACATTCATATCTTGTAGATCAGTGGCCCCGAACCGTTTTGGCACCAGGGACCAGTTTTATGGAAGACAATCTTTCCACGGACCGGTGGGGGAGGTGGCGCTGGGGTTTTTTTGCCACCCCAGGCTAGCCCCCACACCCACGCCACATCCCTGCCCTCCACAGGGGTCCTTAAATGGGGGGGAGGGGGGAGACTGGGACTGTTTCTGCCTCCCCCTCCCATTTAACTGATAGGCGGAGGTCAAAGCAGTGCTGCCCCTTCTGCCGGTCCAGGACCCGGGTGGATGAAAGAGACTGTGTGGCCTCGCTCTGAGGCTGCCTCCCGTGCAACCTCTTTAGTCTGGGACTGCTCTGCCTCACTCCGTGGCCCGGTTGCTAGCAGGCCACGGACTGGTACCGGTCCACGGCCCTGTGGTTGGGGACCCCTGTTGTAGATAGATCCCAGTAGGCAGCCGTGTTGGTCTGAAGCAACAGAACAAAGCAGTAGACAAGGGCACCTTTAAGACCAACTAAGTTTTATTCAGAATGTAAGCTTTCGTATGCTCTTACGAAAGCTTACATTCTGAATAAAACTTAGTTGGCCTTAAAGGTGCCCTCGTCTACTGCTTTGTTCTATTCATATCTTGTGGCTCTCAAACATGTGACCTTTATTCCACGTGGCTTTTACGTTAATCAAGTTTGGCCCTGCACTGGACCTATCTGGATGAGGGGAAGGGTCATCCAGACCAAGGGACCCAGGAACACATGAAGCTGCCTTCTACCAAATCAGACCCTCACTCCATCAGAGTCAGTATTGTCCGCTTTGAATGGCAGTGGCTCTCCAGGATCTCAGGCGGATGTTTTTCACGTTACTTGCTGCCTGGTCCTTTTAACTAGAGATGCCGGGGACTGACCCTAGGACCTTCTGCATGCCAAGCAGAGTCTCTGCCACTGAGCCAGGATCTCAGGCCAAGGTTTTTCACATCATCTCTCGCCTGGACCTTTTAACTGGAGATGCCAGGGATTAACCCTAGGACCTTCTGCATACCAAGCAGAGGCTCTGCCACTGAGCTATGACCCTTCTTGTCCTATGGGATGGGATGGGATACACAGTCTCCTTTAAAAAACAACAGGTCTAAGCCAAGGGAGGAATGGCATTCATCATCTGAAGGCTGCAGTGGAAAAGCCGGAAACCAGAATGGCAAAGATCTCTTATCCTCGGATAAACAGAGATTCAAGGCTACGCTTCACCTAACAAACACACACCTACATATCAAACCCAGAGGAAGAGAACAGGAGGAACCAGCCAGATCAGGGATATCGAACATACAGCCCAGGGGCCGAGCTTCCTTTGCCCAGTTCCCTGAATTGCACAGGAGAGCTACAAAGAAAGCACCTTTAAGACCAAGTGCTTCTTTAAGCATGTTTTAAGATTTTTTTTAAAAATCTTTAATTGTGTTTGTCTGTGTCATATATAAAGTTTATATCTCTGCTACCTATTCTTAAATAGGTACACACACGGCCCAGCCCGACATGGCCTGGCCCGACAAGGTCTCATTTATGTCAGATCCGGCCCTCATAACAAACGATGCCGCTCTAGCAGGGCGTGCAAAATCCTGTACAACTCGTGATGTATAGAGCAGGCAAGCTGCCCCTGGAAAATTCTCCCTTCTAAGCGACTCATGAAAGCAACAGCCTTTTTCTTCGGCTCCACCTTATACAAAGCAGGCAAGGGAAAAGCAGGAGCAAAGTTACAAAGCGACCAATGCACCCTCTAAGCGGTGGAATCTTGTGAGCCAAAATTCTACAAAACTACTGTAGTGTAGGGGCTTCAGATTGGAAGGGAGGGGGGGTGAGGAGAAGCCTACTTGCAGCCAGCTGGAAGGTTTACTGAGCTAGACAAATGGGGGAGGGGGCTGTCGCATTACTTGAGAAACAGAGAAAATGTTTAGGGCCAAACTAGGTGGCCCCCTGGCCTCCCCCCCAAACAAAAAACGCTGATGAGGGCCCCACCAAATATGAAATTCTGGCTACGGCCCTGTCCAGGCCCCACCTGGAGACTGGCAACCCTACTCCAGGTGTTTCCCAAGCTGGAGCTGGCAACCCTTGAGGTCTCCTCCCCCCCACTCCAGCCCCTCCCCCCACCCAGCCAGTTTGGTGTAGTGGTTAAGTGCGCCGACTCTTATCTGGGAGAACTGGGTTTGATTCCCCACTCCTCCACTTGCAGCTCTGGCAGAGGTTGTCCTTGAAATGGCAGCTGCTGTGAGAGCCCTCTCAGCCCCACCCACCTCACAGGGTTTGATTCCCCACTCTTCCATTTGCAGCTGCTGGAATGGTCTTGGGTCAGCCATAGCTCTCATAGGAGTTGTCCTTGAAAGGGCAGCTGCTGTGAGAGCCCTCTCAGCCCCACCCACCTCACAGGGTGTCTGTTGTGCGGGATTGTAAGCCGCTCTGAGTCTCTGCAATTCTTCTTCTTCTACTCTCCTTGGTCTCCCCCACCCCCCGCCTCTGCAACCACGCACCTGCATCCGCTCGAACTCCTCTCCAGACAAGGACTGCGCCATCTTTCCTCCCCCTCTGCCCCCTGGTTCGAATCCTGCGGGAGGGGGGATGGAGGAACAACTGAAACGCCGGAAGGTGGTGCTGGAGGGGGGGACCAGATATCCCGTCCCCGCTCAGTCCCGGAGGGGGTGGGGGGCTTTAAGGCTCGATCATAGAGAGGAAGCAGGGAGAGGCAAGAGGGGCACGCATTCTCCCTCTTCCCCCCAAAAAAGAAAGCGTCGGAGGGGAAATCACAGGACCAGGTCAGAGACGCCGGGAGGCCGGAAGTGGGGGAGGCACGACGACTACGGGGCGCTAGAGCGTCCTTCCGGACGCGGCGCAGCGAAGCCTGAGGGGAAAGCGGAGAGCGGGAGAGGCTTCTTATGGGCTGGCCCCGGCCTCTATGGTCGCCGTTCCCGGAAGGAAGCGCCTACCGGGCCGCTCCGTTGCGCGCGGCGATCATAGAGAGGGAGAGGAGGGCTGCGCAGCGCGGAGGGTGACGTCATTGCCCGTGCTGGGGGGGGGGCGGGGCGGGGCGGGGCGGGGATGCAGCAACCTTCGAGGGACGGGGGGATCTTCCCTCAGTCCTCACAGCCAGTCTCCCCTCTAAACCAGCGGTCCCAAACCCTTTTGGCACCAGGGACCGGTTTGGTGGAAGACAGTTTTTCCACAGACTTGAGGGGCAGGATGGTTTCTGGAGGATACAATGGTGCACTTTCTCTTAGTTTGGTGTGATGGTTAAGTGCGCAGACTCTTATCCGGGAGAACGGGGTTTGATTCTCCACTCCTCCACCTGCAGCTGCCGAAATGGCCTTGGGTCAGCCATAGCTCTGGCAGAGGTTGTCCTTGAAAGGGCAGCTTCTGCCAGAGCTCTCTCAGCCCCACCCACCGCACAGGGTTTGATTCCCCACTCCTTCACTTGCAGCTGCTGGAGTGGCCTTGGGTCAGCCATTGCTCTCGCAGTTGTCCTTGAAAGGGCAGCTTCTGTCAGAGCTCTCTCAGCCCCACCCACCTCACAGGGTTTGATTCCGCACTCTTCCACTTTCACCTGCTAGCATGGTCTTGGGTCAGCCATAGCTCTCGCAGGAGTTGTCCTTGAAAGGGCAGCTGCTGTGAGAGCTCTCTCAGCCCCACCCACCTCACAGGGTGTCTGTTGTGGGGGAGATTGTGAGCTGCTCTGAGATTATGAGATTCAGAGTGGAGGGCAGGATATAAAGCCAACGTCATCTTATTATTATTATTACTACTACTGCTATTACTACATTGTAATACTTAATGAAATAATTTTCATTATATATTGCAATGTTGTGTGTGTGTGTATGTATGTGTGTATGTATATTGGCTACTGTGTGACACAGAGTGTTGGACTGGATGGGCCATTGGCCTGATCCAACATGTCTTCTCGTATGTTCTTATGTTCTTAATTATACAACTCACAGCCCAGTTGCCAACAGGCCAAAGACCGGTCCCGGTCCATGGACCCAGGGTTAGTGTGAGCTAGCTCACAGATTTTTAGCTTCCAGCTCACACATTTTTGTCTTTGTTCAGGAAGGATGAGGCCAGAGCACAATAATTTTATGCAGTCGCTCACCACTTTAAGGCCAGTAGCTCATGAAATAGAATTTTTGCTCACAAGACTCCACAGCTTAGAAGGAACATTGGTCCTCACCTCTGGCTTCTTCCGAAGCTCATCAAAGCTTGTTAGTCTATGGTGCTGCTGGGCCAGGCGCCGAGCCTCAATGGGTCACGTACCTCACAACCAGTGTTCCCTCTATGCTGAGTTAGTGTGAACTAGCTCACATGTTTTTAGTCTCCGGCTCACACATTTTTGTCCTAGCTCAAGAAAAATGGCCCCCGGAGCTAACTCATTGATGCAGCAGCTCACTACTTTATTGCCAGCAGCTCATGAAATGGAATCTCACACTTCTCCTGCAGCCCCAACACAGCTACCCATCTGGATCTCTCTACTGAGATCCAACCCCTTAGAAACCCAAGGGGATTGGGGGTGGGGGTTGATTTGGATCAAGTAGCGCCATAGAGACCCAACCAAATTTGGGGGTTAGATTCAAATCCAGCAGCACTTCGGGGACCAATGAGATTTTTTGGGTTAGATTAGAATCCAGCCCTAAGCTCTGCGCACAACCTGAGTTCAATCCCGGCAGAAGCTGGGTTTTCAGGTAACCGGCTCGAGGTTGACTTCCATCCTTCCGAGGTCGGTAAAATGAGGACCCAGCTTGCTGGGGGGAAATTGTAGATGACTGGGGAAAGCAATGGCAAACCACCCCGTAAAAACATCGTGAAAGCAACGTCACCCCAGAGTTGAAAACAACCGGTGCTTGCACAGGGACTACCTTTACCTTTTAACAAGCATAGGCAGCTTCAAGAGGGGATTGGATGAATATACAGAGCCAGAGGTCCATCAGTGGCTATTAGCTACAAGGTATAGAGGGAGCCCCGTGGCGCAGAGTGTTAAAGCTGCAGTACTGCAGTCCTGAGCTCTGCTCACAACCTGAATTCGATCCCTGGCAGTAGCTGGGTTTTCAGATAGCCGGCTCGAGGAGCCTTCCATCCTTCCAAGGTCGGTAAAATGAGGACCCAGCTTGTAGATGACTGCGGAAGGCAATGGCAAACCGTAAAAAGTCTGCTGTGAAAACGTTGTGAAAGCAATGTCACCCCAGAGTCGTAAATGACTGGTGCTTGCACAGGGGACCTTTCCTTTCCTATCGCCTTAGAGACCGGTGAGGTTTTCTGGCTTAAATTCAAATCCAGGCGTGCCTTAGAGACCCGAGGTGATTTTCAGAATGGAATACAGTAGCACCTTTCAGACCAGGAAGGATTTGCTGCCTGAGGATGGCCACAGGAATAAACAGCATCAAGGGGGGTTCCTGAGATTTATGGTAAAAAAAAAAAGGGTAAAGGCAGTCCCCTGTGCAAGCACCAGTCTTTTCCGACTCTGGGGTGACGTTGCTTTCACGATGTTTTCACGGCAGACTTTTTACGGGGTGGTTTGCCATTGCCTTCCCCAGTCATCTATACTTTCCCCCCATTGCTGGGTGCTCATTTTACCGACCTCAGAAGGATGGAAGGCTGAGTCAACCTGGAGCCGGCTACCTGAACCAGCTTCCTGTGGGATCAAACTCAGGTCGTGAGCGGAGGGCTCTGACTGCAGTGCTGCAGCTTTAACGCTCTGCGCCAAGGTTTCTCAGTAGCTGCTTGTCACAGTGAATGAAGGGAACCTCCCCGTTCAGAGGCAGTCACCCAGAGGCAGGAGGCAACATCGGGGAAGGCTTTGCTCTCTGTGCCAGGGGCGCTGAACTCATTTGCGACGAGGGCCGGATCTGGCATAAATGAGACCTTGTTGGGCCGGATCGTGTCGGGTTCAGCCAAACCATGTCGGCCTGGGCCATGTGTGCACCTATTTAAGATTAGGTAGCAGAGATACAACATTTATAAATAACATAGACAAATATATATATATTTTTAAAAAGAAACGTGCTTAAAACATTAGCCCTTGTTGGTCTTAAAGGTGCTTTCTTTGTATTTCTCCCATGGGATCCAGGGAACTGGGCAAAGGAAGCTCTGGCTCTTTCCTTCCTTCCCTAGGGGGTGGGGGGGAGCCTCTGCCAATAGAAGAGAGGCTTGGCTCAGTAGCTCTGCTGTGCAATAGAGAGAGCCTGCCAAAGCAAGCTCTCCCTCCTCCCCTTCCCAGCCTTTTAAGACGTAACCAGAATGAATATTACGCTGCCTGGATAAATAGAGACTGTAGCACCACTGTATTGTTTTAGCTTATTCTTAAAATTAATTTATATTTTGTATTTATATTGCTGATTGATTTTATCTGTTATTGTCATACCATGATACTGTATCATGCTCTGTAAGCCGCCCTGAGCCTGCCTCGGCGGGGAGGGCGGGGTATAAATAAAAACTTATTATTATATTATTATTCCTCCCCAAGGGAGGAGCCTCAGTTAATGGAGAAAACAGGGGTTTTGCTCTGTAGCTCCTGTGCAATTGAGCAAGCCTTGCAAAGCAAGCTGAGATGCAGAAGGAAGTGAGAGGGAACAGGAAGCAGATGACAGCCAGTTGCTCGGGGGCCTGGTAGGAGCTCTCCAGATTCGGCCCCCAAACTGCATGTTTGACACCCCTGCTCTATGCCGTTGTTGGCTGTCCAGAGACAGGATGCTGGGCTAGATGGACTGATCCAGAATGGCTCTCAGATATATAATGGTTTCTATGCATCTGAAGAAGGGAGGTCTGACTCACATGAGCTCATGCTGGAATATGTCTTATTTGCATTCTAAGCTACTCCCTACCAGATGATTTTACTATACTGTCATTGGATCTAAAATTTGTACCAGTTTGCATTCTGAGCCACTGACTCCCAGCTATGTGTGGCTTTGCTCCCTGTACCGGATTCCTCGTCTGATGAAGTGTGCTTAGAGAGCACACAAAAGCTTACGTTCTGAATAAAACTAAGTTGGTCTTAAAGGTGCACTTGTCTACTGCTTTGTTCTATTGCTTCAGACCAACACGGTTGACTACTTGGATTTGTCTTTCAGACGCCACTGGACTTCTCTTTTAGTCTGCTAGCCCTGGACAGTAGGAGAATATGAGCAAGGTCATTTCATGGGAACTGGATTTTCAGTTTATTACCTATTTTCATTCGCTTGGGTCAGAACACTGTGCCATCTTAGGAGCTCTCTCACAATTCGAAAACTGGGTTCGCGCACAAACAACCGCCCATTTGCGATGCAAATATCTCCCCCGTTTGCAATTCAAAATGCGCTTTTGCATGGGTCATGCCACATCAGAACGTGTTTGGATGCTGTTTTCGGGGGCACTTTCTTCATAGAGCTGGGACAGGAAGCTTCAGGGGGAGAGGAGGTCCAATGTCTAATAGTCTAGGCCAGGGGTGTCAAACATGTGGCCCGGGGGCCGAATCAAGCCTTCAGAAGGCTCCTATCAGGCCCCCGAGCAACTGCTGTCATCTGCTTCCTTCTCACTCTTGCTTCCTTCTGCATCACAGCTTGCTTTGCCAGGCTTGCTCAATCGCACAGGAGCTATAGAGCAAAACCTGTTTTCTCCATCGGCTGAAGCTCCTTCCTTGGGGAGGAAGTGGGGGAGGCAGAGCTTGCTTTCCCCCTCTCCACGTCATCTGCCTCCCTTCCCCACTTTTAAAACAATAATGGGGGAGAGTTTTGACTCGCAACACAAAAAGGATTTTGAGACATTAACCACTCCCCCCCCCCTTTTCCGCACAGCCCCGAGGCAAACTGAGGCTTCAGGCGCCTGCAAGTTGCAATGGAAGATAACGGGATCCTCATATTGTCTGTTCAAGCCTCATCATGTGTCCCTGAGGTGCAGAGCTTTTTCGAGGGGGGGTAGAAAAAGCCCAGCAGGAACTCATTTGCATATTAGGCCACACACCCTGGACATTAAGCCAGCCGAAAATGCATTCCTGTGTGTTCTTGCTCAGTAAAAGCCCCGCTGAGGTGGGTTTCTGTCCGCCTGAGTGCAGCGCCTTTGTCCTGTTTCTGCATCTTATGGCGACTGCCTTGAAAACGAGTTCTTCAAACTCCATCAGGTTGGACCCAAAAACATAACTGCACATGCTGCAAGGCCAATACACTGCCTGGTGGAATCAGCTCCCTATGGAGATCCGGGCCCTACCTGAGCTGCTGCCATTTCGTAGGGCCCGTAAGACGGAGCTGTTCTGCCGGGCTTTTGGTTGAGGCAGCGGGCGTCCTATTCCATCAGTCGGACTCCCTTGTTGTGACATCAGGTTTTATAGCCTTGTTGAGGTGCTGAATCCGAATCTGATTTTAACACCATTACTTCTTTTTGGGCCAAAAACTACCCTCTGCGAAATGCGCCCTTCCCGCTGGTGATGCACCTTACTGAGTTTTATCGTTCGGCTCTTTGGTTTTATTGTACTGTTTTAAATCTGACTTGTTGGTTTTTATTGCCTAACCTATGTTGTGAAAAGTGCCCCGTGGCGCAGAGTGGTAAAGCTGCAGTACTGCAGTCGGAGCCCTCTGCTCATGACCTGAGTTCGATTCCAGCAGAAGCTGGGTTCAGGTAGCCGGCTTGAGGTTGACTCAGCCTTCCATCCTTCCGAGGTCGGTCAAATGAGTCCCCAGCTTGCTGGGGGGAAAGTGTAGATGACTGGGGAAGGCAATGGCAAACCACCCTGTAAAAAGTCTGCCGTGAAAACGTTGTGAAAGTGGCATCACCCCAGAGTCGGAAACGACTGGTGCTTCCACAGGGGACTTTTTCTTTCCTATGTTGTGATCCGCCCAGAGCCCATTATGGGAAAGGGCAGAATATAAGTTCACTATATAAACAAATACACACAAAAAGCAGGAGGCCATGGCGGCTATAGAAAAATTGACATTGCTGGTTTATTTATTTAGAAGCCTTTAGCGGGAACATTTAACATACAAAGGAAAAAAAGGACACGAAGAGGAGCCCGGGTTGCCGAGGCTGTTCCCCGCAACAGGGAAACCAGCCCCTTCCCATCGCCTGCAATCCCCCCATGTTTCTGATCCCAAAAACTCCCAGAGCACAGCCTGACGAGAGTTCTTTCAGATACGCGGCCGCTTCCCCCCCTTCCCCCTCTCGATCTCTGCTCTGCCGTCAACCCTCTTGTCCTGTTTTGACATACGGATCCTCGGAGATACCACTCCCGTGGCTGGCACCGGACACCGGCCTCTGCCTTCCTGTCTCCTGCTCGACTGTTTCGCGCAGGGCTCCCTCCCGCCCAACGCAGCCGCGCAACAGGTGAAGGCAGCAGAAGGCGCGCTGCTGGGGTCAGGGCAGTCGGGTGAGAACTTGTTCAGAACCCCCCACCTTTTCAGGGGCCGCTGACACCTGACAGTCTTGAATGGACCGCGCTAGGATGACTGTTCACGTGATTGTGGAAGGGTACTCTACGGCCAACACGATTGTCTCTGCGGTAATTATGACCGGGGCTGGCTGGTCCTCTAGGCAAATTAGGCATTTGCCTAAGAAGCTGGGAGGGGGGCACCGGATTGGGCTCTCTCTCCGCTCCCGGTACCCAAGACAAATGCCTAATTTCCCCCCTGCTGCTGCAGTTGCTGTTTTTCCACCAGCTGGTGGCGGTGGACCACCTTCTGCGTCCCCCCCACCCCAGCCCAAGGGCGCGCTCAGAGAAGCACCGCTAGCTTCGCCCCTACCCGCCTCTACACGGGGATCTCAGCGTTCTCTCTTAAAACAGCGCTGGACGAGGCTTCGCTCCCCCTCACTTCTGGTTCCGCTCCCTTAAGAGAGAAGATGATGATATTGGATTTATATCCTGCCCTCCGCTTCAAATCTCAGAGTCTCACAGCGGCTCACAATTGTCTTTATCTTCCCCCACACACACACAACAGACACCCTGTGAGGTGGGTGGGGCTCAGAGAGCTCTGACAGAAGCTGCCCGTTCAAGGACAACTCCTACGAAAGCTATGGCTGACCCAAGGCCATTCCAGCAGCTGCAAGTGGAGGAGTGGGGAATCAAACCCGGTTTTCCCAGTTAAGAGTCCGCGCACTTAACCACTGCACCAAACTGGCTCAGAAAACGCTGAGATGCCCGCGTTGAAGTGGGTAGGGTGAAAGCTAGCGGCGCTCGTCTGAGTGTACTGGGAGGGGGGGGCGGCGGAGCACGCAGCCGTGTTGTGGCACTGCAGAAAAGAAGGGAAGGGCGGTGGCCTGGCCGGGGGGGGGTGCACGCACCTAGGGCTGCTCGGGGCTTGGGCCAGCGGGGTGGCAAGCAACGAGTCTGCCTGGGGCACCATGTGCCCTAGGGCCAGACCTGGTTACAACCGCCCTCCCACTTAAAGGATGTGTTACTAGCAAAGTCAATTAACGCTATGCTCTTTCTCTCTCTGTCTTTTCACCTGAAGCCCGTTAATGCAGAAAAATCCTTGAAATAAAACCTTGATTATAAGTTCGCTTATCATTAAAAAAACAAGAGAGGCAACAGTTCAAGTTCTTTTTCTCCTACACTGCAATCCTACGCAGAGATACTCCAGCGTCAGCCCTCTGAAATCGGCAGCTTTAAACCGGAACAGCCGCACAGGGTTGCGCCGTCCAACGGCCACATGAGCAAGCGCCGGAGACGCAATTCTCTCCTTTTCGCTTTCCGCCTCTCCCCACCCCATCTTCTCACAGAAACGAGGGACAACGTCAGGTTTGAAGCGGGGGAGGGAATGGAACGATAAAAGTAAAAAGTTAAAGTGCCAAGCTGGTGAAAACCTCGAACCCCTTCCTTCCTTATTTAAATCAATAAAAGGCCAAGGGTTTATAATAAAAAGTCCAATATCTATATAAAATAAAGCTCATTTACAAAAAAAAGGGGGGGCTCTGAGCTGCAGAAGACAGCTTTCCCGAAGGGACGCTTTCTCTCCCTCCCAAACCTCAATTCCCCAAAATTATATACAGCAAAGGTGCAAGAAAGCCAAGGGCAAGAGTGAACGCCACACTCTTTCACACAGTGTTACGGGAAAGGCCCTGCTCGAGTTTCCGAGAGGGCTGGCTTGAGGAAGTGCGCAACCCCAGAATTCCCTCCCCCCAGTTTCTGAGCTTGAGGACAGGTTAGATTCGAGCCTCCTCCTGCCGCGAGAAGCCACGTTTCTACTACTCTGAGAAGGTTTAGTGCCAAGCCGCTCTGCAGCACCCTTGGCTGTAAGAGGAAATTATATCCGCCTCCCTCGGGGAAGGGCCAAAGGGGGAACTCTGCAAGGCAAAGAGATACACAGCCTGTGGGTGAAAGACGGCGGTGCTGCAATAAGGGCACAGCCTCTAGCAGCGGAGGGGGCGGAGACTCCCAAATTCAAAGGGGATTAAGAGGACAAGTCCGAGGGAAGGGGCGGGGCAAGGCAAAGAGGCGGAGCCTCCGGTCCCACCGCCGAGTGTCCCGAGGCGGCCATCATGAGTCATCTTCCATGCTGAAGCTGGAGCGGCGGCTGCTGCCCTTGGAGGCGCCAGGCGAGATGGAGGAGAGCAAGGGATCTGAGGCGCCCAGCGGGGACAGGGTCGCCCCCTCGTCCATGAGCACGTCCTGCAGGCCTCCCCCGTCGGAGCCCAGGGCAAGACCCAGCCCCAGCTCCTCCGCTGTGAAGGGCAGGTCCAGAGACTCGACAAAGGGTGGAGCCAGGTCCCCCGCCAGGGGCTGAGTCAGGAGACCCGGGGTGGAAGTCAGAGGCAGCCCGTGCATCTGCACCTGGAGCTCCAGCTCCTGGGGAAGGGAACAGAGGCAGGCAAGTGAGATCCAGACTCCACCACCAGCCCCGGCCCTTAAAGCGCGACACCCTCCCAACCCCTGCTTACCTGCGCTCCCCGCTACAAGCATGCCTGGCTGCTTGCACTACCCCCTGGCTGCCTTCACCACTCCACTCTGCTTACCTGTACTCAGCAGCAAACATGCCTGGCTACCGCACCACCCCCTGGCCGCCTTCACCACCCCACCACTGCTTACCTGCACTCAGCTGTAACCATGTCTGGCTGCCTACACCACCCCCTGGCCGCTTTCACCACCCCACCCCTTCTTACCTGCACTCACCTGTAACCATGCCTGGCTGCCTGCACCACCCCCGGCCGCCTTTACCACCCCACCCCTGCTTACCTGCACTCACCTGTAACCATGCCTGGCTGCCTGCACCACCCCCGGCCGCCTTCACCACCCCACCCCTTCTTACCTGCACTCACCTGTAACCATGCCTGGCTGCCTGCACCACCCCCGGCCGCCTTTACCACCCCACCCCTGCTTACCTGCACTCTCAGCTGCAAGCTGCGATTGGCCTGCTCCAGCTTACGCTGCCTGATCTCCATTTCTCTCGAGCGCTGCTGCTCTTTCTGCAGCTTCCGGATGTAATCCACCGAAGCCTTGAGAATGGTTCCTTTGTTCCAGCGCATCTCCCTGCAGAGGGGGAAGAGGGGAGTGGTGTTAGATATAGAGGAGCTCCGGCTCATCCCTTCCTACTTTCCTTCACACGTTGTGCCTAAATTCACAGAATCAGCATGGCTGTCAGATGACCATCTCGCCTCTGACCGACTTCCCACTTAACCTTACCCCACTCTCGCTCTCCTCTACGGGGCTTCTGTCAGATTTCGCACAAGCTGACCAGGGGCTGCAACTAGCTTCACTTCTTTCGGACAGCAAACAGAAACCGGTTTTTAGAGGATCTAGCTTGCTGTGCGAAAGAGGCTGAGCCAGTTGGGGCAGCTTGTGCGAAATCTGACGGAAGCCCCGCTGAGAAGAGAGTGAGAGCGGCATAAGGCTAGTGGGGAATCGGTTTCTGTTTAAAAACCTCCAAGGAAGGATAGCCCACCCCCTCCTGAGGAAGCCTCTTCCACGGAGGAGCCGCTCTAACGGTCAGGAAGTTCCTCCTATGACTTACGGGTCATTTGATTTCGGGATGAGGGTCCCCAGCTCTTTGATTCGGTCGTTGATGTTGAATCGTCGCCGACGCTCGACTGCAAAGGAAGGAAAGAGAGAGAATCTTGAATATCCCTGAGCAGGGTAAGCAAAACAGCCTCTGTTTTGATTCAGTTCTGTACCACAGTCAGGATATGTCTCCTCGCGATTGGGTCCTGTTGAAAGAAGATATACCTTGACTGTGGACGTGATTTACTACATTGTATACATCAGGGGTGGCCAACGGCAGCTCTCCAGATGTTTTTTGCCTACACCTCCCATCAGCCCCAGCCATTGACCATGCTGGCTGGGGCTGATGGGAGTTGTAGGGAAAAAAATATCTGGAGAGCTACCGTTGGCCACCCCTGGTATATATTGCTCCTTCAGGGCGCTTCCGCCACCAAGGATTGTGGGCATGGAGTGTGCTGGCCTGATGTGGGATGTTGGAGAGAGGTTGGCAATCTGGCTGGTGTACTGTCTGCCTAATGCACCAGCCAGTGCCTGATTTATTTATTTATATTTCGATTTATATCCCGCCCTTCCCACCGAGGTGATGGAGGCTATAGCAGGCTGGGCATTGGAGTATCCTCGGCTTATAGTCCTGGGTGACTTCAATGTCCATGCTGAAGACGTGGCTTCCACTCAGGCGACGGACCTAGTGTCTTCCATGGCAGCACTAGGACTCTCCCAATATATAATAGCGCCCACGCATCGGGCTGGACACACATTAGACCTGATCTTTGCAGTGGGAGTTGTATTGGATCAGATTTCTGCCGAGGCAGTGCCATGGTCTGACCACTATGCCCTGAGGGCCCGTGTGGATACACCAACCCTACACCGTTTAGGCGGCAAGCAAGTTCTAGCTCGCCCGCGAAGGCAGATGGACCCTTTGCGGCTTCAAATGGCTTTGTGGGATCCCTGGCCCTCTAGTGACTCGTTAGATGAGGTGGTGGAGATCTGGAATAGCCAGCTTTCCACAGCCATTGACGAGATCACTTCCCGACGTCCTATCCTTGTTCACGATCCACCCCGTGGTATACCCCGGAGCTGCAATCAATGAAACGGCGACTGAGACGACTAGAGAGACAATGGCGACGTACTCGCGATGAAACTTCGAGAACATCTTATAGGTCATTTATGCGGACCTACAAGATGGCAGTCCGGGCCACAAAGAAGGTTTACATGGCGTCCCGGATTGCGTTTGCAACCTTGCACCCAGCACAATTGTTTAGTATAATTCGATCATTAACAATTTTACCACAAGGTAAACCAAACGTTAGAGAATTGGAAATTGGCTGTGACGCTTTTGTGAGTTTTTTCGCAGATAAGGTCTCGTCGCTCCGATGCGACCTCCTCGCCATAATTGATACAGTGAAAGAACTTGAGGCACCGAGTGCGTCTTCTGGTCCAATTCTAGATTCCTTCAATCCACTCAGCCTGGAGGAAGTCGCTAGGATCCTTTTCGCTGTACCCCCTACGACCTGTGGGTTGGACCCATGCCCATCCTGGCTTATAAAAGCTAGCCAGGTGCTGCTATGTGAGCCACTACAAGGTGTTGTTAACAGATCTCTGGTAGAAGGGATCTTTCCCACACCTCTTAAAGAGGCAGTGGTCCATCCCCTCTTGAAAAAACCATCTGCAGATCCGGCTGTATTGGCAAACTATCAGCCGGTATCAAACCTTCCCTTTTGGGGTAAGGTTATAGAGCAGGCGGTGGCAACTCAGCTACAGGGATTCCTAGATGACACTTCCGCACTGGATCCATTCCAATCCGGCTTTTGGCCAGGTCACGGGACGGAGACGGTTCTGGTCGCCCTCATAGAGGAGCCTCATGTGACATCTGGATCGGGGCGGCTCAGCGGTGCTGTTATTACTAGATCTGTCGGCTGCATTTGATATGGTTGACCATCAGATACTGACTAGCCGCCTTACCGACATGGGGATTCAGGGGTCTGCCTTACAGTAGTTGGCCTCTTTTCTTCAAGATAGGGGACAAAGGGTGGTGATAGGGGAGGAATCATCTCAAAGGCACCCACTTATACGCCACAGGGTGCGATTCTCTCCCCGATGTTATTTAACATCTATATGTGTCCCCTTGCCCAGATTGTCAGGAGGTATGGGCTGGGATGTCACCAATATGTAGACAACACCCAGCTCTATTGATGGGTGGTCAGTCCGACTGTACCCCAGAAAATCTAGACCTGGCTCTTCAAGCCGTAGCATCTTGGCTCAGGCTGAGTCGGTTGAAGCTGAATCCGACAATGGAGGTTCTCTATCTGAGCCGGGGTGGTCTGGGGGGGTGATCCCTCTGCTGGCTCTTGACGGGGTGCCACTAATACCGGCCCCTAAGGTCAAGAGCTTAGGTGTGCTCTTGGAGTCCTCTCTTACAATGGAGGCCCAAGTAGCAGCCACTACTAGATCCGCCTTTTTTCATCTTCGGCGGGTGTGGCAGTTGGCCCCATTCCTGGAGTGCAACGACTTAGCAATGGTGATCCATGCTACAGTCACCTCAAGAACAGATCACTGTAATGCTCTCTACATGGGGCTACCCTTGACGCTGACCCGGAAACTACAGCTAGTGCAGAACGCTGCAGCGCGGCTGTTAATGGGGCTCCCCCGGTGGGAGCACATTTGGGCAGTGCTGAGAGAGCTGCACTGGCTACCTATTGTGTTCCGAGTCCATTTCAAGGTGTTGGTATTGACCTTTAAAGCCCTCTATGGTCAGGGGCCTGTCTATCTGCGGGACCGCCTTTCCCCGCACGTTCCCCGGAGAGCACTGCGTTCAGGGACAAAAAATCTGTTGTCCATCCCTGGACCAAAGGAGGCTAGGTTGCAGCTGACGCAAGCTAGGGCCTTCTCGGTGGCAGCGCCAGAATTGTGAAATGCTCTCCCGGAAGCCATAAGGGCCCTGCGGGATCTCTCTACTTTCCACAGGGCCTGTAAGACCGAACTGTTTCGACAGGCCTTTGAGATCTAACCGGGAGAGAGCTGCCACCCGACATCATTATAGAGTACCATGATCACCACTTATACTATATTATATTGTAGTGATACAGCACCATGAAATGCAATGTTTAAATGATTTTAAACGGTAGTTTTTATTGGTTAAGTTGTAAAACTGAATGTTGTTAGCTGCCCTGAGTCCGCTTGTGGAGAGGGCGGGATAGAAATTTAAAGTAATAAATAAATACATATCTTTTTTGGCTCACGAGAAGATATAGCCTGACTGTGGAAGTGATGTACTAGTTTATATAGACATCTTTTCTGGTTTATTGGTTGGCTTATGTTTTTGCCTGTCAGTTAGATTCTAAAAAAGTAAAGGTAGTCCCCTGTCCAAGCACCGGTCGTTTCCGACTCTGGGGTGACGTTGCTTTCACAACGTTTTCACGGCAGACGTTTTACGGGGTGGTTTGCCATGGCCTTCCCCAGTCATCTACGCTTTCCACCCAGCAAGCTGGGTCCTCATTTTACTGACCTTGGAAGGATGGAAGGCTGAGCCAACCTGGAGCCGGCTACCTGAACCCAGCTTCCGTCAGAGGTTCTATTTTTGTGTTATTCTTATCATATTGTAATTCTTCTATGTAATTTCTGGCTTTTTTTTTTTTTTTTGCATTTACAATACATGTTATATTGCTTTATCGTTTCTGGAGTTGTATTATTATGGTTCTTAGGAAGTTTTGTGCAGTCTGCAGGCGGTAGCAGAAATTACACCTGGTCTCCAGGTAACAGAGATCAATTCCGCTGGAGAAAATGGCCGCTTGGGAGGGTGGACTCTATGGTGCTGTATCTCCTTGGAGGTTCCTCCCCAATCCCTGCCCTCCCCAGGCTCCACCCCCTTGAAATCTCCAGGGATTCCCCAACCAATCTGTACCAATCTCACTTCCTGAGTTTCTTCTCCACTTGTGTCATGATCCTGGGCCTAGTGAGGTCTACAGACTCCAGAGAAACCTGCCTCGGTTATACTGAAAAGCCTACATTTCCCAAGATCCCTTCTGTCCCTCTGACTGGGTGGCAAGGTTTTGGAGGGGTGGGGCCTGGGAGGAGAAGATAAAAGGGCCAAGCCCAGGAAGGGGGGGGTTCTTTTCCTAGGAGGCAGAGCTGAGGAAGAGCTGCTGCAAGGGAGAGACCCTTGCCCTTAGAGGAAGAGTGAGTAGGCCCAGGTCTGACTGAGACAGTCTAGGAACAGTAAGTCCAGACGCATTAGGGCATTGGTTTATTTTCCCTTCACCCTTTTACTTTTTAATGCACCTCGTTTGTTATATTGCATTGACCGATCTTTTAAATAAATCTCTTCATATTGTTGTTGTTCACTCTGCCTGGTCCTCACGCCTATTATTTGGCATAAGCTAGAGGAGGCCTGAAGGGCTTGGGAGGGAACTCTGGGCCTTCTCAAGGGGAACTCTTAACCCAGAGTGGTGGCAGCAATTGGTGTTACCTTGAGTCGTGACAACTTGACATGGAATCTAGTCCTCCTGAGCGGCGTTCCCTCTCAGCTGAGTTATTGTGAGCTAGCTCTCCATTTTTTAGCCTCTGGCTGAGGTCTTACTTCAGGAAAAAAGGCCCCAGAGCAAACTCATTCCTGCAGTAGCTCACAACTTTAATGCCAATAGCTCACGAAGTAGAATTCTTGCTCATAAGACTCCACAACTCAGAGCACTGGTCCTGAGCAGGCCCCATTTTGGGCAGGAGCTCACAAGAGCAGAGCTCTGGAACCTCTAAATCAGGGGTGTCAAACATGTAGTTCAGGGGCCGAATAAAGCCCCCGGAGGGCTCCTATCACCCTCGAGCGACTGGCTGTCTTCTGCTTCCTTCTCCCTCTCTCTTGCTTCCTTCTGCATCACAGCTTGCTTTGCCAGGCTTGCTCAATTGCACAGGAGCTACAGAGCAAAACCTCTATTTTCTCCATTTGCTGAGGCTCCTGCCTTGGGGAGCAAGGGGGGAAGGGGAGCTTACTTTTCCAGACTCTCTCAATTGCACAGCAGAGCTATTGAGCCAATTCTCTCTTCCTTCTATTGGCTGAGGATCCCCCCCCATTCCGTTGGGGAAGGAAGGAAAGTGCCAGAGCTTCCTTTGCCCAGTTCCCTAGATCCCATGAGAGAAATGCACCTTTAATACCAGCGAGCGCTAACGGTTTAAGCACGTTTTAAGTTTTTAATCAAATATATTTGTGTTCATGTTCTTTATAAAATTTGTATCTCTGCTACCTAATCTTAAATAGGTACACACATGGCCCGGCCCAACCTGGCTCGGCCCAATCCAACATGGCCTGGCCCAACAAGGTCTCATTTATGTCAGATCCGGCCCTTACAACAAATGAGTTTGACACGCCTCTAAATTTTATTGTGCTCTTTTTTATCCTCCCCTCTCCCCAAAACTTGCTTCTGGGCTCCATTGTTCAAGCTCACTGTGAGCATTTTGCTTAACTCTTGAGATGTGGCAAACTTTCTAATATTTTTCCCCACAAAAAAAAATGGGGAAAAGAACCAAAACCTATCAAGCAGACAGATGGGAATCTTCATCATGCCACTGTGGCCACAGAGGAGATAGTCCATTTTAAAAGTATGATGGGAGGAAGGTTTTATAATGACCATTACAATTCAAGAAGGATCTAAGATAGATGCTGAGCGGATATAATTTAGTCCACCTTCTGGTGATGCCGGGGGTGTGCGGTATATGCAAATGTTGTGCTAATGAGCTCCGGCACCTCTTTTTCTACAAAATGACCCCTGGTCCTGAGTACCATTCAGGCACAAGGTTAGTCTGGCGCTTTGTCCCAAATGTAGAGCAAAGTAAGAGAAGAGAAGCCATGTTGGATCAGGCCAGTGGCCCATCCAGTCCAACACTCTTGTGTCACACAGGGGCCAAAAAAACCAGGGGCTACCAGGAGGTCCATCAATGGGGCCAGGACACTAGAAGTCCTCCCACTGTGCCCCCGCCACCAAGCACCAAGAATACAGAGCATCACTTGTCCCAGACAGAGAGTTCCAACAATACACTGTGGCTAATAGCCACTGATGGACCTTTGCTCCATAAGCTTATGCAATCCCCTCTTGAAGCTGTCTATGCTGGCAGCCACCACCACCTCCTGTGGCAGTGAAGTCCATGTGTTCATCACCCTTTGGGCGTAGAAGGACTTCCTTTTATCGGTTCTAACCCGACTGTATGTCTGAGAAAGGCCAAAAATGTTACATGACCTTTGCTAATCAATGGAAGCACCCACTTCAGGTGCCCCACCCACACCCTGGCTGCACGTGTCGTCCTCTGCTAAGTTGGTTCAACCGGTTTGGCTTTGTGCCGGACCGGCTACGTGCCTTGCCCTTCCTCCCACCTGCAGAGAAATGGGTTACACCACCCATCCCCGGTTTTTCCCTCTGGCTCAGGCCAACAGTGGCTCTGCTGTATTCAACCTCCATCCAGATATACACCCAGGGTGATGGCATCGGAGTTTCCAACTCAACCCACCGCTCTTCAGCTTTAGCAATATATATGTTTTTTCACCTCAGCAGTAGTCCTGGCCTAGGAGCACTTTACCCTTTTGAACCTCTGGAGAAGTCCCAGGAAGTCAGTTAGGCCAGGAGACAGACTCGCCCAAGCATCGTTGCTAGGCAAGGTGTTAAAACTAGGGTGGGGAACCCAGCTAGGGCGTCTCTCACTGACCAATCCTGTGCGTTTTATTCAATTGCATTTGCATACAAGAAAATTCCACTGCAGAAGTGTCATGATTCTGGGCCTAGTGAGGTCTGCAGGCCCCAGGGGAGCCTGCTTAGGAGTTACTGAGAAGAGGCGACATTTCCCAGGATCCCTCCTGTCCCTCTGATTGGGTGGCCAGGTTTTGGAGGGAAACTGGCCCGGAGAAGGGTGAGGCCTGGAAGGAGGACATAAAAGGGCCAAGCCCAGGAAGTGAGTATTCTTTCCCTGGAAGGCTGAGCTGGAGATAAGCTGTGCCTGGAGAGCTTGAGCAGGGGAAAGCTCCCTCATCCAAGGCAAGGGGTGAGTATTGGTATTAGGTAGGGACTATATAGATAGATGTGTTAGGGCATTTGTTTATCTTTCCTTCACCCTTTTACTGGTTAATGCACCTTGTTAATTTATATTGCACTAAAATAAACCTTTTTTGTTGTTCACTCTGCCTGGTCCTCACGCCGATTATTTGGCCTAAGCTACAGGAGGCCTGAAGGGCTTGGGAGAGGACTCTGGGCCTTCTCAAGGGGAAATTCTCTTAAGCAGCAAATAGAAAACCGACAGTGCCATTTGTAAGTAATTGACCAGCAACTTGGCGTCTAGTTTCTGAGCACTGGTTCCAGGTTTGAATTACTATTTGCGGCTATGGCCACTTAAGAGAACTGGTACCTTGGATACTGACATGCATTCTGAATGTATTTAGTTGCGGTTCCAGAAAGAGTAAGTTTTGTCAGAAGAAGAGTTGCCATCAAAACACGACTTTACCGGAATCGTGTCACAATACCATCAATTCTGGAGTTACGAACTTTGGCACCTTGGCAAAATATGGACTTTTTGGTCTGTGTTAGTCAGCATTCCATCCTTTTTTGTTTATGAGTTGATGTATATAAACTGATTTTGTACATAATTCGTGTTATCTAATGTATGTTCATAAAGAAGTATCAGCAATTGCTTGACTCTATAATATAAATGCTTACTTAGAAGTACATTTAAGCAGTTTTATTATTGTGACATTTGTGGTTCGTTAGCACTGTTACCTCCTAAGTCTACAGTCTTCCTTGGCTAGTCCTTCTTTTGTTTTGTCTACCCACCTGGGGATTGGCAGCCCTAATCTTGATAGATCAAAGTCACCCTCCCCCGCCCACTGAAGCAGAACACTCACTTAGATTGTGGTTGTCTTTCTTCTGTCTCTCCTTCAGAAATGCTTTAGCTTCATTTTCTACAAAGCAAAGGGGAAGGGAAACACAGGATGAACGTCGATGGCAAAGCTGTTACCAAACCCCTCCTCCCCCGGCAGAGCAACGTATTTCGGCGCTGAGCCCCCGATGCCCACGTTCCCACAGCCTGGTACCCAGGGGTCATTTTGTAGAAAAATAGGTGGTGGAAATCATTAGCATATGCTGCCCCCCACCAGCCAAAAGCAACCCATGCAAGAAAGGAGAGCCCTGGGCGAGCGGGGCCTGCTTGGGCTGGCTAGAGATCCAGCCAGCCCAACCGGGCCTCGCTCAGCAGGGGCTCTCCTGGACCGCCCCCCTCTCCCAGTCAAAAGGCCAGCAAGCCACCCGCTGCCCAAAATCACACAATAAGTGGAGAAAGGGTGGCACGGGCTTCTCCAGGGGTTAATGAGGGCTGCTGGGGGTGTGGCAAAGCCCCTGGTGGCTGGCTGGCTGCCCACTCCTAATCCAGGGATTGTTATGCAGCTGCACCTGCTGTTCAATGGACAAGGTCGGTGAGGAGGACGAGGGGGGGCATCAGAAAGGTTCAGGAGCTGCTGAATTCAAGGCTTGCTGGTACCTGACATCTCTTGCTTGATGTTTGGCAGGTCAGCTGGACAGGAGTTGCTCACAGTGATCGCCGGCTCCATCATCCCTTGGTTGCTGTACACATCCAGGAGGTTTCCCGAGACCGGCAGCTGGAGAGAGTAGAAAGGAGTTCTGGTGAGGTCCTCCCCACAACTCATCACCACCAAGGCAGCCCCAGGAGGAGAATTTGCTGAACAAAGACACCAGACCAGGCTGGAAAGGGGAAGGAGTGTCACTTGGCCATCTTCTTCTTCGTCTTCTTTTTAAGAACGTCTCATTTTTTTAATTAAATAAATTTCAACTTTATTTAAAGCTTGCAAATACAATCAAGACCATAATATCACAACCAACGTAAATACGCTCCAATTAGAATTAGCATAACGAAGGCCTCGTGTCTAAAAGTAAATAACGGAATTAACCAAGGATAAATCAAGAATAAAAAAATAAATCTTTTTTTTTAATAAAATAAGTTACCAGGTACAATCTCCTGATCCGTTAGATAAGTTGTTAAAGGAAGCCAAACAGTTACCACACACCGTTCCTATTGCTCTAACGTTAAATCGAATGAATTGCAAGTTACTTTATTAAGTACAAACAATTCCCACCATCTGTGAAACCAATGATCTAACGAGGGTGCTGAGGAATCTATCCAATTCAAAGCTATTGTAAGCTTGGCTGTTACCAGCAATATATTTATCAGTTCCGAAAAACTTCAGCTAGGTGCAGGATCTTTCCAGCTGCATAACAAATAAAGGTCAGGTTCTAAGGGGAGAAGATAACATGCAATGCGTTTCATCTGAGATTGGATTTGTTGCCAAAAATTATATTTGCAATTCCACCACCTATGCATAAAGGTAGCAGCTGCACCACAGTTTTTTCTGCATACAGAAGCAATAGTAGGGACACCCATTTTCTGAACTTCAGTGCATATCCAAAACTTAAATCCTGAATGGTCCGGGACCAGCTTGGTGCTTGGGGGACCAGTGTATATGCCTCTTCTGGTACATCCCCCAAAGAACCCTGCACTCAGCCAATGACAACCAGCTAGTTATCCCTGGCCCAAGAGCAATCCAGCTATCCTTGACCAAGGACCGGGCCTTTTCGGCCCTGGCCCCAACCTGGTGGAACTTTCTGTCTAGTGAGACTAGGGCTCTGCTACAACTTTGAATGGGAAGGTTAAACCCACAGTTCGGAGGAAGTAACTCAGCAGGCTTTTTCCCCCTAAGTAAATATGCAAAAGACTGGTCAGTAAAACGACTAACCTCCACCATTTTTGATCAGGCTGGCATTTTATTTCTAAGCACTAAGGTGACAAGTTAAAGAATTCCCTCGCTTATTTTAGAACTGGTTTAGTTGTGATGGGACCCCACCATCGAGTTGCAGCCAGCGTATGGTAACTCCAGAGGGTTTTTAAGGCAAGAGACACGCAGAGGTGATTTGCTGTTGCCTGCCTCTTCATAGCAACCCTGGGCTTCCTTGGGGGTCTCCCATCTTACTAACCAAGGCTTAGCTTCTGAGATGTGATGATATCAGGTTAGCCCAGGCCATCCAGGTCAAGGTGGTTTGCCCTTGCCTGCCTCTGCATAGCAACCCTGGACTTCCTTGGTGGTCCTCCATCTGAGTACCAATCAGGACCAATCCTACTTAGCTTCCAAGAGCTGACAACGTTGGGCCATCCAGGTCGAGGCAAGAGATGAACAGAGGTGGTTTGCCCTTGCCTGCCTCTGCATAGCAACCCCTGGACTTCCTTGGTGGTCTCCCATCTAAATACTAACCAGGGCTGACCCTGCTTAGCTTCAGAGATTTAATGAGTGCAGGCTAGTCAGGGCCATCCAGGTCAGGGTGGAGACTAATAGCAGTGGTTTGCCATTGCCTGCCTCTGCGTTGTGACTCTGGACTACCTTGGTGGTCTGCTGTCCAAGGCTGACCCAGCTTATTTATTCATCTATGTAGCCCTCTCTGTTGCATCAAAGTTTCTTTAGTGTGCCAACAACCTTATGATCTGTGTTAGAGCTGCCTGGTGGCTCTGATAATTCCCAGTTCCTCTGCAGGAACAACCTTGCCTTAAACACCAAATTAAAAAGAAGAAAAGCTCACAGTGCTTGGCATCTGTAGGCCTCCGTAGTTCAGGATTTCATCGTTGTAGCTGGATTCCAGGCTAATGATCTCATCAATGACATCATCGATCTACGCATGGAGGGAAGAAGAAGGGTCAAACCCGAAAGAAGCAGCAATGAGAACCATAAGAACAAAAAAGAAGCCATGTTGGATCAGGCCAATGCCTATCCAGTCCAATGCTCTGTGTCACATGGTAGCCAAAACTAAGGTGCCATCAGGAGGTCCCCCAGCAGGGCCAGAACTCCAGAAGATCTCCCACTGTTGCCCCCCAAGCACCAAGAATACAGCACATCACTGCCCCATACATAAGAACATAACAGAAGCCATGTTGAATCAGGCCAATCATCCAGTCCAATGCTCTGTGTCACACAGTGGCCAAAACCCAGGTGCCATCAGGAGGTCCACCAGCAGAGCCAGAACTCCAGAAGGCCTCTCATTGCTGCTGCCCACCATTATCAAGAATACTGAACATCACTGTCCAGACATAACTCCATAAGCCCTCCCATTGTAGTTCCCCAAGCATCAATAATACAGAGCATCACTACCCCAGACATAATTCCAGAAGCCCCGCCTCTGTTGCCCCCCAAGCACCAAGAATACAAAGCATCACTTCTCCAGACATAATTCCAGAAGCCCCCCACTGCTACCCCCCAAACACCGAAAATACAGAGCATCACTTTCCCAGACATAATTCCAAAAGCCCCCCCACTTCTACCCCCCAAGCACCGAAAATACAGAGCATCACTTCCCCAGACATAATTCCAGAAGCCCCCCCACTGCTACCCCCCAGACACCAAAAATACAGAGCATCACTTCCCCAGACATAATTCCAGAAGCCCCCCCCACTTCTACCCCCCAAGCACCGAAAATAGAGCATCACTTCCCCAGACATAATTCCAGAAGCCCCCCACTGCTACCCCCCAGACACCAAAAATACAGAGCATCACTTCCCCAGACATAATTCCAGAAGCCCCCCCCACTTCTACCCCCCAAGCACCGAAAATAGAGCATCACTTCCCCAGACATAATTCCAGAAGCCCCCCACTGCTACCCCCCAAGCACTGAAAATAGAGCATCACTTCCCAAGACATAATTCCAGAAGCCCCCCCACTGCTACCCCCCAAGCACCAAAAACACAGAGCATCCCTGCCCCAAAGTGTTAAGTGGAGAGCAAAAGGGCATAGCTGAAGGGGGTGGGGGGTTCTACTCACTTCCTTCTCAGAGCTGGAACCAATGTTGAGCAGGGCCATCGGGCTGTTGGGAGCACTACCCGCGCCCCCGGCCACTGCCTGCTGCTGTGCCAAACTGTGCTGGGCCTCCGGGGCTGATGCAGCCTGAGGGGAACAGGCGGCTGGCACCCCCGGGCTAGCGCCAGCCAAAGCCTGCGTAGCCATCTTGTTGCCCATGGTTGTCGAGAGGTACTGCTTGACTTGCTGCCGCTGGGCCTGCTGGATGTGATACTTGGTGGGGTTTTCCAGATGGGTTTGAACCTGCAGGGCAGGGGAGAGAAGGAGAATATGAAGGAGAAGGAGAATGAATGAATGAATGAATGAATGAATGAATGAGGAGAAGGAAGGACAATATGAATGGGAAGGAAGGAAGGACAATATGAAGAAGGAGAATAAATGAATTAATGAATGAGGGGAAGGAAGGAAGGAAGGAAGGAAGGAAGGAAGGAAGGAAGGAAGGAAGGAAGGAAGGAAGGAAGGAAGGAGAAGGAGATTTAATGAATTAATGAATGAAGAGAGGGAAGGATGGAAGAATGGAAGGAAGGACAATATGAAAGAATAAATGAATTAATGAATGAGGAGAAGGAAGGAAGAATGGAAGGAAGGAAGGACAATATGAATGGGAAGGAAGGAAGGACAATATGAATGAGGAGAATGATTGAATCAATTAATGAATGAAGGAGAATATGTATGAGGAGAATACAAATAAGCGAAAGCACGTTGACATTGGCCATATGTCCAGGGCACACCCCAGCCTCTACACCAGGGGTCCATGGTGACGTTTGACACCTTTCCTGGTGCCTGGTTTTTAGAAAGTGGGGCAGGGACAAGTGGGGCTTCTGCCCAGCCACTGGAGCTCTGATTAGCAGTCCAGGTTTGTTTAGAAACATCACTCGGGCAGCAACAGCCACCACAGCACAAGGATCTTTACCGTGTGACTGAAGGTACAAACCTACTCGACCACTACGGTCCTCTTCCCGCGGCCCTGCCTTATGTCCTCCATTTTCTGAGATTAGGTTATTTATATATATTCAGGATCAATGTTCCCTCTAAGCCATGGAGTCTTGGGAAGAAAAATTATAGTTTGTGAGCTACTGAATAAATCAGTTTGTTCTGGGGCCATTTTTCCTGAGCTAAGACAAAAATGTGTGAACCAGAGGCCAGCATGTGTGAGCTAGCTCGTGCTAACTCAGCTTAGAGGGAACCCTGTTCAGGACAGTGTATTAGAATAATGCTTTTGTATTGACATACTCAGACAAGGGATACTGGCTGTTTATCTCATTACATATACTAAACCCATCTTTCACTATATTTTAATGTATTTTTTTCAAATGGCAAACTAGAACGATGTATATCAGGGGTAGCCAACGGTAGCTCTCCAGATGTTTTTTTGCCTACAACTCCCATCAGCCCCAGCCAGCATGACCAATGGCTGGGGCTGATGGGAGTTGTAGGCAAAAAAAACATCTGGAGAGCTACCATTGGCCACCCCTGATGTATATATTTATGTTACATGTTAAAAGGCAAATTAGTTGGGCAGGAAAAACTTCTGGGAAAGAAATGCCCTCCTTTTAACCCCGGCTTATTAGCAACAGAATAATTAACAGACATTCTCACATTCTGACAGGTGTCTGTTTTATTGGTTTCCCACGCTAACACAACCTAGAGCAAAGGTTTTCTGAATTTGTTAATTTTACTATTCCGCTATTGGATTTTAACTTTGTACCACTTTGCACTCTAAACCCCACTAGCTATATGTAGCTCTGCTTACTGTACCTCGTTCCTCGTCTGAAGAAGCGTGCATGCACACAAAAGCTTCCGTTCTGAATAAATGTTTGCTGGTCTTAAAGGTGCCACTTGACTCCTGCTTTGTAATATATATTCTGTGAGAGACAGCCATAACGGGCAAAGATGTGTTGTGTGCGAAGGGAATCCCAGGCCAAAAGACCCACAAAGGCAAACACGCTCCCACAATGCAGTGGAGCACACAGTCCACCTGGGTTGCCGACACACAGCAGCGCTCTGCCTACTGACATGGCTGAAAAAGCATTCCTCCTGGCAGGAGCCAAGCTGAGGCTAGCAGAGACAGAATTCCCAAGCAGTTCCCTGCATTCACACAAGCAAAATAACGCAGTTCCAATCCACCTCGGCGACCGTTTGCAAGTGGATTTGGCCATTTCACCCAGTCCAATCCAGTTGGCAGGTGCATTCAAAGGGGACTGAAAGGGCATCATTTAGTGTGTGTGAAAGCACTCGCGCATGGCAGCTGTCAGTACCCGACCACTCAAGCACAGCGGAAGTCACTTAACTCCAGTTAGCTGTTACCAGGGAAAGAGCTTTTTAAGCACTGGACCTTCTCCCGTGGAAAACATTCTATGATGATATCACTCACTTAGTTTCTGCAGAGCTTGTGAGGTTGTATTGTCCAGGTTGGCCTTCGGAAGTTATCCGGACGTTCCAGGCTGGTTTGATAGTAGTTGAGTCATGATATTTTATATCAGGGGTGTCATGTCAAACATGCGGGGCCAAATCCGTCCCCCACAGGGATCCTAGCAGGCCCCCAAGCAAGTGACTGTTATCTGCTTCCTTCTCCCTCTCTCTTGCTTCCTTGCGCATCACTGCTTGCTTTGCCAAGCTTGCTCAATCGCACGGGAGCTACAGAGCAGAGCCTCTGTTTTGTCCATTGGCTGAGACGCCTCCCTTGGGGAGGAGGAGGGGAGGGAGAGCTTGTTTTGCTAGGCTCTCTCAATCACACAGCAGAGCTACTGAGCCAAGCCTCTCTTCCTTCTATTGACTGAGGCTCCTCCCCCTCCTCATCCCCTGGGGAAGGAAGAAAAGAGCCAGAGCTTCCTTTGCCCATTTCCCTGGATCCCACGGGAGAAATACAAAGAATGCACCTTTAAGACCAACAAGTGCTAATGTTTTAAGCATGTTTTATTTTATGGTTTAAAAAAAAAAACCCTTTGTGGTTTCCTGTGTCCTTTATAAAGTTTATGTCTCTGCTACCTAATCTTAAATAGGTACACACACAGCCCGGCCCGACAAGGTCTCATTTATGTCAGATCCGGCCCTCATAACAAATGAGTTCAACACCCCTGGCCTAATACATAAGTAAGTGGCTGGAGCTAATGGCTCCTTTATCTGAGCCACGTTTGACCTGCCCACAGCGCACATGGCACACAGAACCATGCTGAAGCTGCCGCCCCCAAACTAGAGATGCCACACCCTCTCCCCCCACAGCCCTCCTGGGCAGGATCGAAGCCCACCTTCTCCACCTTCCTGCCCCTTAACCGGCTCTTACCTTCAGCACTTCCACAGGGACCTGGGCAGGTGCGGGGCGTGCCAGGGGGCTCACAGAAATGGCGGGCGTGGAAGCCGCGGGGGCGGCGGGGCTGAACTGGGCAGCCTGCTGCTGCTCCCGGCGCTCCTGCTCCTGAGTCTGGGCCCGCATCAGCTGCTGCCGCAGAAGAACCCGCGACGACATGGTGGGGCCTTGGGCCGGAGCCGCCGGAGGACTGCAGAGACGAGAGTGGAAATGAGCAGATGGCTCGGGTTACTCGCTTGCACTCGCTTCTAGCTGTATCTGAAGAGGTGAGCAATGACTCACAAAAACTCATCCCCTGACACAATTTTTTGTTAAGACTTAAAGGGGTTGTTGGACTCTTGCTCTTCTGGATCACTTTCTTCATTGGCTTATACTGGTCAGGGGCCCCATCTTCCCATAAGTCTAACTTATCAACATCTGGCAGAAGTTTTCCCACGCTTGGCCCACGAAAGACATCAAGACCAGGCACGGGCCAGGGGTCATCTCGTTGCCTCTCCCCTTGCTTCGTTCCTGTGATGGGACAGCACTTTTTAAAAGCTTAGAAATGCTGTATGAGAAGCTGAAGGGCTGGGAAGGGTTAATTCTTCCCAGAAACAGAGGAGCCTTTTGTAGGGATGCCAGCCTCCAGGTGGGACCTGGGGATCCCCCAGAATTCCAGCTCGTCCCCCGACTACAGAGACCAATTCAGCTGGAGAAAATAGTTGCTTTGGAGGGTGGACTCCACGGCATATTATGCATACCGCAGGGGTGGCCAACGGTAGCTCTCCAGATGTTTTTTGCCTAAAACTCCCATCAGCCCCAGCCATTGGCCATGCTGGCTGAGGCTGATGGGAGTTTTAGGCAAAAAACATCTGGAGAGCTACCATTGGCCACCCCTGGCGTACCGCACTGAGGTCCCTGTACTCTGCAGGCTCCACCCCCATATCTCCAGGAGTTTCCCACTTGGCAACCCTAGGTGACAGACTGTTCCAACCAATCTGCTTCTGTGAAGAATTAACCCTTCCCAGCTCTTCAGCTGTTTGTACAGCACTTCTATGCTTTTAAAAGGGGCCTGCCTTTATGCATGTGTGTGCAAGTAGTACTTCTCGTTACTTTATTGAGCCCACTTATTCTTGCCCAGGGGTCATTTTGCAGAAAAGGAGGTGCCAGAGCTCATTAGCACAACTCACTTGCATGTGCCACACACTCACCCCTGATGTCACCAGAAGGTGCACTAAATTATATCAGCTCAGCATCTGCCTTAAAATGCTTCTGGGATCGGAATTGTCATCATGAAAGCTTACTCCCGTCATACTTTTTCAATGACTTTCTCCTATGTGGCCACAGTGTCATGATGAGGATTTCCATCTGTCTGCTTTATATGTCAGTTTGGTGCAGTGGTTAAGTGCGGGGACTTTTATCTGGGAGAACTAGGTTTGATTCCCCACTCCTCCACTTGCAGCTGCTGGAATGGCCTTGGGTCAGCCATAGCTCTCATAGGAGTTGTCCTTGAAAGGGCAGCTTCTGGAAGAGCTCTCTCAGCCCCACCCACCTCACAGGGTGTCTGTTGTGGGGGAGGAAGATAAATGATATTATGAGCCACTCTGAGATTTGGAGTGGAGGGCGGGATATAAATCCAATGTCTTCTGTCTTCTTGGTTATTTTCCGGTTTTTTGTGGGGAAAAATATTAGAAAGTTTGTCAGATCTTGAGTTCAGCAAAATTCACACAGGGAGTTTGAATAATGGAGCCCAGAAGCAATTTGGGGGGGGGGGGAGGCGGGGAGGGAGCTGAGAAAGAAAGTGCACAAAAAAACATTACAGTTTCTGAAGCTGCGCGCTCCTGTGAGCTCTTGTCCAAAATTAAGCCTGTTTTTGCCGTAGATTTAAGCCTGAACCACATTTTTTAATCTTTTCCATCGAGCCGGTTGCTTTTTATGGTGCATTCAACTGTGCGTGTGCTAGTCCAAACCCAGTCATGGTCAAACTATCAGAACGGGACTTGTTCCAGAGTCCCGGGTCTGAGAAGAGGGGAACTGAACCATCCTGAGCCAGTTTGGTGTAGTGGTTAAGTGTGCAGACTCTTATCTGGGAGAACCGGGTTTGATTCCCCACTCCTCCCCTTGCAGCTGCTGAAATGGCCTTGGGTCAGCCATACCTCTGGCAGAGGTTGTCCTTGAAAGAGCAGTTTCTGGGAGAGCTCCCTCAGCCCCCCCCCCCCACCTCACAGGGTGTCTGTTGTGGGGGAGGAAGACAAAGGAGATTGTGAGCCGCTCTGAGACTCTGAGATTCAGAGTGGAGGGTGGGATATAAATCCAATATCTTCTTCCTTGCAAGGAAGTGGTAGGTTGGAAACTCCTGTCTTTGACAGGGGGGCATGCCTAAAGTGGGGGTTTCGTTCTACTACTGGATGCGCAATACCCCTCTTCCCTTTTTTTACTCCATCCTAGCTAAGAAAAGGAAGTTGTGGGTTTGGTTTCAAGACACCCAGGTCCTTCCCTCTGCTCTTCCACTGTCTTAGAGATCGCAGCTGCTGAAGGATGAATGGGGAGTCCCTCCTGTACATCTGATGCCGGTACATCAGATTGAGGCGGGATTTACTTTTGTACACCTTATTGTACCCTCAGTAACCCAAACAACCTCAGGAATGGGCACAGATAAACTTTATTACACTTAAGTTTCTACTCCGGTCAGAAGGCTTGAAACACATAAGCAAAAAGGCAAAACAATAGATAACATTAGTACAGTTTCCGGATGCAGCTAGAAGGTTATGCATTTAGAATTCAGATGAACTTTACCCAGCTCTTAAGCTTACACTATCTTATAATCTCATAGCTGTTAAAACATTAACTCTGTGAAAACCTAAGCCCCATTCTATATTAGAGCTCTCTAGTAAGGGGTGTTGGTTTCATAGCTTGAAAACAACAAGGGTTGTTAAATTCACGGCTTGACCAGCATAGAGACCCCCCTGCCTCTCATGCAGTCAGCACCCTCTCTATATATCCCAGGGTTTCTAAACCATTTCCCCCCCAGAAACTAGTATCACAATCAATGTTCCCTCTAAGCTGTGGAGTCCTGCAAGCAAAATTGTTACTTTGTGAGCTACTGGCATTCAAGTTGCGAGCTCCTGCATGAATTAGCTTGCTCTGAGCGCAGATAAAAATGCATAAGCTGGAGGCTAAAAAATTGTGAGCTAGCTCACACTAACTCAGGTTAGAGGGAACACTTATCACAATCTATATCTTATCTGCATTCCAGAACTACCAGGTGCATCTGCAGATGGCAAGTTATCTTTACTCTATCCGGTTCCTGCTCATACCGTATAAGGCTAAGGTTGTCCTGAGATAGCTCTTACCTTTCACCCACTTTCCACTGACCTACATTCTAGCAGCTAACTCCCAGCCTAAGCTATTAACAATATGAATGCATGATAGTGCTGGACAGCTTGGACCCCTTGTGGCCAATTTCATAAAGAGGACCAATTCCAAAAGAAATTCTCCCACACTGATAAAGGTGCTTAACGTAATTGGCTATGGCACCACAGAATCATAGAGTTGGAAGGGACCTCCAGGGTCTTCTAGTCCAGGGGTGGCCAAACTTGCTTAATGTAAGAGCCTCATAGAATAAACGTCAGATGTTTGAGAGCCACAAGACATGAACATCAGATGTTTGTAGGAAGGGAAGGGAGAAGTAGAAATAAATTCACTGCCACAGAAGGTGGTGGAAGCTACAAGCATAGCCAGCTTTAAGAGGGAATTGGATAAAAATATGAAGCAGAGGTCCATCAGTGGCTATTAGCCACAGTGTGTGTGTGTGTGTGTATAAAAAAATGGCCACTGTGTGACACAGAGTGTTGGACTGGATGGGCCACTGGCCTGATCCAACATGGCTTCTCTTATGTGACACAGAGTGTTGGACTGGATGGGCCATTGGCCTGATCCAACACGGCTTCTCTTATGTTCTTATGTGACACAGAGTGTTGGACTGGATGGGCCATTGGCCTGATCCAACATGGCTTCTCATGTTCTTATGTGACACAGAGTGTTGAGCTGGATGGGCCACTGGCCTGATCCATCATGGCTTCTCTTATGTTCTTATGTGACACAGAGTGTTGGGCTGGATGGGCCATTGGCCTGATCCAACATGGCTTCTCTTATGTTCTTATGTGACACAGAGTGTTGGACTGGATGGGCCAATGGCCTGATCCAACATGGCTTCTCTTATGTTCTTATGTGACACAGAGTGTTGGACTGGAGGGGCCACTGGCCTGATCCATCATGGCTTCTCTTATGTTCTTATGTGACACAGAGTGTTGGACTGGATGGGCCACTGGCCTGATCCAACATGGCTTCTCTTATGTTCTTATGTGACACAGAGTGTTGGGCTGGATGGGCCATTGGCCTGATCCAACATGGCTTCTCTTATGTTCTTATGTAAAGCGACTTTAACTTTAAATGCATTTTCCAAGCTGCCAACTGGCTTGGCTTAGAAAAGAGATTTAAAGATAAATGTCTTCTCCGAGCCAATGGAGTGGTGGGGGTTTTAAGAGCCACACAATGTGTGTGAAAGAACTACGTGTGGTTTCCGAGCCGCAGTTTGGCCACCCCTAATCTAGTCCAACCCACTACACAATGAAGGCAATTCACAAGTACCTCCCACATGCACAGACACACCCAGCGACCACCCCTATTGCAGAACACAAGTTCCAAAAGCCTTATTCCACCCTTTCACACTACCACTGCTCTCCCATTCCGTCTCTTTCCAAACTCTCTCCCACCATGGAGAGAGAGTAGGGCTGCCAATCCCCAGGTGGGGGCAGGGGATCCTCCGGTTTGGAGGCCCTCCCCCCACTTCAGGGTCATCAGAAAGCAAGGGGGGCTGGGGAGGGAAATGTCTGCTGGGCACTCCAATGTTCCCTATGAAGATCAATTCTCATAGGGTACAATGTAGAATTGATTCACAGGTATCTGAGGCTCTGAGGAGGCTGTCTTTTGAGGTAGAGACAACAAATTGTCAGCTTAGCATCCAGTGCCTCTCTCCAAAATACCCACCAAGTTTCAGAAAGACTGCATCCGGGAGTCCAATTCTATGAGCCCCCAAAGAAGGTATCCCTAACCTTCATTGTTTCCAATGGAGGGAAGGCATTTAAAAGGTGTGCGGTCCCTTTCAATGTGATGGCCAGAACTCCCTTTCAATGATGCTTGTCACAACCTTGCTCCTGGCTCCACCCCCAAAGTCTCCTGGCTCCACCCCCGAAGTCCCCAGATATTTCTTGAATTGGATTTGGCAACCCTAAGAGAGAGAGTTCACCGGGTCACTTCCCCTGCACGGTCCCCCCTGCGATGACCAGGTGATCACACAAGGGAATGGAGTCAGCGTGTACAAACCCACCCTGCCTCCCGGAGCGTTTAGTAAATGCATGAGGGTGTCGTCTGTGTGAGGGGGTTTCTTATCCTTAAAGACTAGCAACATTTTTTCCTGATATGAGCTTGAAGTCAGAGTTCAGTTCTTCAAATATGCAAAGAGGAAATCATTTTGGAAGGATTACAGAAGTGGGGAGGAGGAGGAACTGAGGCAGAAAGGGGTTTGGTGCATCATTCTGTAAAAGGAACTGGAATTAAATTGTTAAATTCAAGTTGCATGCAGTGGGTGAGGAGAGAGATAAGAATGTCAGAGAAGCCATGCTGGATCAGGCCAATGGCCCATCCAGTCCAACACTCTAAGTCACTCTCTCTCTCTCTCTCGGCTTGGCTTCGCGAACGAAGATTTAAGAAGGGTGCATTAGTCCACGTTTGCTGCAGGCTCGCTGGTGGCTGACAAGACCAATGTGGGACAGGCAGGTCCGGCCACAGCGGCTGCAGGGAAAAGTCTGATTTAGGGTTGGTCCTGTAGTCTTTGCACACTTTGTGAGGCAGGTGCATGCCTTTTCTTTGTTGTTATTTTTCGACCGCAAGTAAGGATGCCCGTTGACCGCGGCTAGCCAACTGGGGTGGGGGAGACGAGCTTTGTTTAGGCCACCTTTTCTAGGCCCCTCTCCGTGTGGAGCAAGCAGTGCTGTCCTTAGATAAGGCTGCTTGGTCGTTCAGGGTGCTGCCGAAAGATGCTTTCGTCTCCGGGTTAGCATCAGGCGACCAATATCCTGAACCGCCTACATGCAGGATTGGGACTGCGGCTTCCAGTGGCACCTTCCACCTGCCATTTCGCCCCTTGCCTATCGCTGCAGGACTTGATGCGTTGTGGGTTGTGTGTGTGGATATGCCCTTCAGGCCTGCGCAGAGGAATTTTTTAGGTGAAGCGCAGCGTGCGCGGTACTGGCTCCACCCTTTCACCTGGGGGTCATCTGCCATGGCCCAGTAAGCCGGGACGCCGGCAGTGAGTCCTCCAGGTGGTAGGTGTTACATTAACGAGCTCTATCTGCCCGGGTTTGATGTTAGAGTTTTCCTTCTCTTAGGCTGACGAGGTTGGTGGGCCCAGCCTGCCCATCCAGTTATACCGCCGGACACTTCGGTCGCACCATGACGTAGCAAACTCTGTGAAAACGGGGGGGACCAGCGAGAAGGTGTTGCTACGGATGCAGTAATGCAGGAAAGGCCATTGCAGTGACCATCTGCCAGGCATAGCCAGACAGTGACCACGCGGCGTTCACTACACCGGGAGAGGAGAGGCTATGTATTGCGCATGCACTTTCCCTGGGGGGGTAGGATTCCCAGAGGGAGCCCACCCCCCACCCACCCCACTCTAAGTCACACAGTGGCCAGAACCCACAAGCCATCAGGAGGTCCACCAATGGGGTCAGAACTCCAGACGTCCTCCCACTGTTGCCCCCCCCACAAGCACTGTGTCATACAGTGGCCAAAAAAAGCAAGTGCCATCAGGAGATCCACCAGCAGGGCCATAAGAAGCCATGCTAGATCAGGCCAATCGCCCATCCAGTCCAGCACTCTGTGTCACACGGTGGCCAAAATCCAGGGTCCATCAGGAGGTCCACCAGCGGGGCCAGAACTCCAGAAGACCTCCCACTGTTGCCCCCTCCCACAAGCACCCAGAATATAGAGCATCACTGCCCCAGACGTAAGAACATAGGAGAAGCCATGTTGGATCAGGCCAATGGCCCTTCCAGTCCAACACTCTGACACACGGTGGCCAAAACCCACACCAGTGGTTCCAATCCCTCTCTCATGGGATTCAAATAAACCAAGTAAGCAAGTGGGGTAAACACAACTTCGTGAAGCAGCTTTCTGAAGTTGAAGGAAATTAACTAATACCAATGCAAGATTATAGTATGACAAATAGGGTTGACGGGTCTCACTGACCACTAGTGGGGGGAGGGGGTGGAGGGTCGCCAGGTCCAGACTGGGAAACTCCTGGAGATTTGGGGGTGCAGAGCCCAAGGAAGAAAAGGGCCTCAGCAGGGTACAATGCCACAGAGTCATAAGAACACAAGAGAAGCCATGTTGGATCAGGCCGATGGCCCATCCGGTCCAACACTCTGTGTCACACAGTGGTAGCAATGTAAAATTTCCAGAATCTTGGGGAAAAACCAGAAATTTTCGGAAAAATTGAAAAAATGATACATTAGCACTTCTTTTTTCTTTTCCAGGTTGAAAGTCATTCTGTTACTTTAGGAACATGAAATATGACTATGGACAATTTTACTTGGCATGATATTATCACAACTAGCATATTAAAAATATAGTGTATCCAAACAATTATTACAAAAAGAATGTACTTTTAAAATAATAGTTATGTGTAATTATAACAAATGAAGCAACAGTTTCCTGAACTGTTTATTAGCTTATGTGGGACAAAAAAAAAAACCCCTCCACAAAACAATTTTTAAACATTCAGAAGTAACAATTATTCATATTTCCTCTCCACAGTATTAAATAAAAATAAAAAAACTCATTCTCATAAAAACAATTGAAGAGGGGGGATGTGTACAGAAGAGAGTGTAGGACTAAGTTTCAATGAATGGGCATGACCTAGGACTTGCTTGTCCTCAGGGCACAGAAATTCGAATAATCTGATACCATACATATTTTTAAAAAAATGATTTGGAAAATATTTGAACACCTTGTCTTGAAATATTTTATTCAGCAAGTTAAAATAAAATGTTCCATAATCAATTTTTTTTCTTTTTTTTCAATTTTTCCAATTTTCTCTTTTTGGGGGGAGGGGGAAGGCCTCAGGAAAAAAACGAGGGAAAACTGGTTTTTTTCTGAATTTTTCCGTTTTTTTTCCGGCCCTTCACATCTCTACCCAGTGGCCAAAAAAACCAAGTGCCATCAGGAGGTCCACCAGTGGGGCTAGAAGCCCTCCCACTGTTACCCCGCTCCCCAAAGCACCAAGAATACAGAGCATCACTGCCCCAGACAGAGAGTTCCAACAATACGCTGTGGCTAACAGCCTCTGAGGGACTTCTAAAAAGGTCCACCCTCCAAAGTAGCCATTTTCTCCAGGGAAACTGATCTCTGTAGTCTGAAGATCAGCTGTAATTCCAGGAGATCCCCAGGTCCCACCTGGAGGTTGGCATCCCTCATTGACAAAAACAGCCAATTAACATTTCTTAAAAGCGGGTTGCATGCAATGTTCCCTCTACGCAGAAGTCTTGGGAGCAAAAATTCTACGTTGTGAGCTACCGGCATTAAAGTTGTGAGCTACTGCAGAAATTAGTGTGCTCTGGGTCACCCTTCCTGAGCTAAGACAAAAATGTGTGAGCTGGAGGCTAAAAATCTGTAAACTAGCTCACGCTAACTCAGCTTAGAGGGAACACTGGTGGCGTGGAACTATTAGAAACTGTAGCATGTACGGAAGGACAAAGTCTTTGTTTAACCCAGGATAGCAGACCGTGGTTAATTTCTCAACGAATTCCGGCAGCAGCTCTTTTTCAAAGGGAAAAAAAAAAGACATGTGCAGCACCTTAAAACGAAACCAATCTACCATTGCACAACAGCTTCCGGGAGCTGAGCGTGGGAGGTCTTCTTGGGTTCACAGGGAATGAATGGGAGTTGTCCCGTGTTATTTGATTCTCTCCTCACTGACCCTTTTCAAACTGGCTTTGCATTCTGTTTTGGTAACTGGTTGCTAATGGATTTTTTTCTGTCATTTCGGAATGTCCTGTTTTAATAACTGGCTGCTAGTGAGATTTATTTACCTGCTCTTACGAACCCTCTTGCCTTGGGTTAGCAAAGCGTGGTTGAGCTCCCTTTGAGGGAAACTGCTTTTTTCTTTTCTTTCTGTTTTCAGCCCCTTCGTTGCACTTCTGAATCGCTGCAGTGCGCTGTTTAAAATGTCCAGAGCGTTTCTTACAAGGCTGCTTCCCCCCCCCCGCCCCGTCCTGCCCTTTTTTGCCGCACTATCTTCCTCACGTTTTAAAAACTGCTCTCACGTCAGCGCCATAGGGCTAAACCACATAGAGATGCCATGATTCCATTAACTCAATGCATCTCAATAGTGCCACTATAACACTATAGTGATCACCTTTATACAGGGGTGTCAAGCATGCAGTTCGGGGGCCGAATCAGGCCCTCGAGCAACTGGCTGCCACCTGCTTCCTTCTCCCTCTCTCTTGCTTCCTTCTGCATAACAGCTTGCTTTGCAAGGCTTCCTCAATTGCACAGGAGAGACAGGGCAAAACCTCTATTTTCTCCATTGGCTGAGGCTCCTCCCTTGCAGATGAAGGGGGGATAGCTTCCTTTGCCAGGCTCTCTCAGTTGCATAGCAGAGTTTCTGACCAAGCCTCTCTTCTATTGTCTGAGGCTCCCCCCCCATCCCCTGGGGAAGAAAGGAAAGAGCCAGAGTTTCCTTTGCCCAGTTCCCTGGATCCCATGGGAGAAATACAAAGAAAGCATCTAAAACCAATGAATGCTAACATTTTAAGCATGTTTAAAAAATGTGTATTTGTGGGGTTTTGTGTTCTTTATAAAATTTATATCTCTGCTACCTAATCTTAAATAGGTACACACATGGCCTGGCCCAACATGGCCTCAGATCCGGTCCTCATAATAAATGAGTTTGACACCCCTGCCTTAGAACATTTTTTTAAGAGCCTGAGAAAGATCACACAGCAAAAAAGGGCGGGGAGAAAAGGTGGCACGGTTTGAAATGACCATAGCACATCAGATTCACGGAAGCAAATTCGCTGTATGAAACCCCCGTCCCTGTATTGCTTTACTCAATCAATCAATATTTCAGTCAAAGACCAGAACAGCAATAAAGGAAGACAACAAGACAACTCATAAGAGTACAGTCAGGAAATCAAGGCTCTTCCAAATATTTCCTCTTACAAATCACAATGGAACAAAATTTTGCGACTGCCTGAATTATTGAGCTCTGTGTATCTTCCAATGAAAATTTCTGAAGCACCCTCAGTTCTAAAATTTATATAAAACTGCAAGAGTTTGAATTTAGATAAAAGTGGGGTAATTAGATGCAATCTTTCCTCTTGATAAAGTTCACAGTGGAAAAAGATATGTGAGTAGGCTTCCCAACCCTCCCGCCCTGGCGGGGGACCCCAGGATTTCCACCCTCTCCCCCCGCTCCCCAAAAAAACAGAAGCAGGGGGAGGGGGGGAAACGGCGCCGGGGAGCATGGCGAGCCGCCTCCTCCCCACCCACCGCAGCTGCTCCTCTGAGATGGGCCCAGGCTGAGCCCATCTCGGAGGAGCAGCCAAGAGGTGGCAGCAGCGCAGGCAAAACCAGGGGAGGGCGGAGGCAGGCCAGGAGCATGGCGAGCCGTGAATCCAGAACCTTCTAGGACCCGGACTCGCGGCTCGCCGCACCCCAGCCCGCCTCCACCCCCCCTCCGATTCCACCCCAGAGGCGGAGCGGGCGAGGCCGCCGCGCTGCTGCCGCCTCTTCTCTGCTCGCCGTGGCTGCTCCTCCGAGATGGGCTCAGGCTGAGCCCATCTCGGAGGTGCAGCCACGGCGAGCGGAGAAGAGGCGGCAGCCGCGCAGCGGCATCGCCCGCTCCGAGACAGGGCGGCTGGCCATGCTCCCCAGTGCCGTTTCCCCCCTCCCCCCCAGTGTCTCCTGGCTCCACCCCCAAAGTCTCCTGGCTCCACCCCCAAAGTCCCCAGATATTTCTGGGGTTGGACTTGGCAACCCTATATGTGAGACCATTTCAACTGCTTTTTCTGAACAAAGACAACATCATTTCTGGATTGCTTTACTCAAAATCAGGCCGACAACAAATAACATCCAGTTAGTTATATGAAAAGGGCTACTATTTACACTGCATTTTAGTATGGCCTATCTTAGTTGCTTAAGTCCAAAGGTTACAGTGGGACACAGAGCAAACACTGGCTTCTATGGTCAATGCCCACCAAAGCCTGTTAACAGCCATCAGGCCACGCCCAGCCCTCTAACCTCCAGCTCCCACACTCCACACAATCTGGGTTGATCCCTCTTCTAAGGAAAGATCTGAAAGTCCATTAACTTCATTAAACAGCTGAGATTCTTTGCAAAGACCCAGAAGGAGAAAGTGCTGGAGGAAACCACAGAGCGGTGAGGCTAATGAGGGATGGGGTGGAAAGCCCAACAGTGCAAAGGAAAGGACATGCATCAGAAAGCAAGTGGGGTACAAATGCACCCTGGCAACTGCTAGGACAGGGGTGTCAAACATGCGGTCCAGGGGGCCGAATCAGGCCCCCAAACAACTGGCTCTTGTCTGTTTCCTTCTCCCTCTCTCTTGCTTCCTTCTGCATCTCAGCTTGCTTTGCAAGGCTTGCTCAATCGCACAGGAGCTACAGAGCAAAACCTTGATTTTCTCCATCGGTTGAGCTCCTCTCCCTCGTGGTCCCCTAGGGAGGGAGGGAAAGAGCCGGAGCATCCTTTGCCCAGTTCCCTGGACCCCATGGGAGAAATACCAAATGAAGTTTTGTTCAAGGTATAAGCTTTTGTTGGCACGAACACTTCGTCAGATACAGTGAAACAGAATTTCCTCAACCATTACATATAGAAAGGGGGGTTAGTTGCCAGGAAGGGCCAATTAGACTCAAGCCGGGGGGGGGGGGAATAAGAAATTACCAGTCAATACACTTAGACAGAGGGTGAGCAGTAAATTATCATACAGCATAATGGAGATATTTAACAGAGTCAAGGATCAGATGGGGGGGAAGAAGGAGGAAGAAGAAAAAAGGAGGAGGAGGAGGTTAAAATGGTAACCATTTATTTGGGTTCAATTCTGGGGTAAAAGCAGTGAAAGAAATAAATATGTCAAAATTGCAGGCTGATATAATTTTAATTGTAGAATACTGGGAGTTTTTTTATGGAGACCCTTGCCATCTATCTCCTCTCAAACATGTACTTTATTTATACTCCCACCTTCCCCCCCCAAAAAAAAGAGACTCAAGGTGGCTTCCATAATTCTCCTCTGTTTGATCCTCACAACAAACGGATCCCATCGAAAGAGAAATCACGTCACCCAGAGTGGGCGTGGGACGCTCCCAGCCATGACAAACAGCAACAGACTACAGTCAACATCCAGTCTAACACAGGAGGAAATGAAATGGTGGGGAAAAGAAACATCTGTAAGGTGTGGGATAGGAGAGATAGCAACACCTATAGTGAGTTAAGAATCTAAAGGTAAAGGAAGTCCCCTGTGCAAGCACTGAGTCATTACTGGCTCATGGGGTGATGGCATATTACGACGTGTTTTCTTGGCAGCCTTTTTGTTACCGGGTGGTTTGCCATCTACACTTTACCCTCAGTAAACTGGGTTCTCATTTTACCGACCTCGGAAGGATGGAAGGCTGAGTCAACCTTGAGCCGGCTACCTGAACCCAGCTTCAGCCGGGATCGAATTCAGATCCAATGCCCCCTCTAAGCTGCAGAGTCTTGTGAGGGAAAATTCTACTTTGTGTGCTACTGGCATTGAAGTTGTGAACTGCTACATAAATTATTGTGCTCTGGGGTCATCCTTCCTGAGCTAACACAAAAATGTGTGAGCTGGAGGCTAAAACAGGAGAGCCAGTTTGGTGTAGTGGTTAAGTGTGCGGACTCTTATCTGGGAGAACCAGGTTTGATTCCCCACTCCTCCATTTGCACCTGCTGGAATGGCCTTGGGTCAGCCATAGCTCTGGCAGAGGTTGTCCTTGAAAGGGCAGCTGCTGTGAGAGCCCTCTCAGCCCCATCCACCTCACAGGGTGTTTGTTGTTGGGGAGGAAGGTAAAGGAGATTGTGAGCCGCTCTGAGACTCTTCGGAGTGAAGGGTGGGATATAAATCCAATATCTTCATCTACCTCACAGGGTGTCTGTTGTGGGGGAGGAAGGTAAAGGAGATTGTGAGCCGCTCTGAGACTCTTCGGAGTGAAGGGTGGGATATAAATCCAATATCTTCATCTACCTCACAGGGTGTCTGTTGTGGGGGAGGAAGGTAAAGGAGATTGTGAGCCACTCTGAGACTCTTCGGAGTGGAGGGCGGGATATAAATCCAATATCTTCATCTACCTCACAGGGTGTCTGTTGTGGGGGAGGAAGGTAAAGGAGATTGTGAGCCGCTCTGAGACTCTTCGGAGTGGAGGGCGGGATATAAATCCAATATCTTCTTCTTCTTCTTCTAAAATTCTGTAAGCTACCTCACACTAACTCAGCTTAGAAGGAATACTGCTCAAGTCATGAACAGAGCTTGGACTTCAGCACTGCAATTTACCACTCTGTGCCACAGGCTCCTTGAGAATCTAAGGTCCTTGTTAAATCCCAGGAAGTACGTTGCCTTGAATTTGTTAATAAATTCAAATTAAACACTTTCACTGTTGGATTGTATCTGTGAACTTGTTTGAAGAACAGTGTACTCCCCGCACATACACATATACATACCAGGGATTAACAGCTCCTATAGCTCCTAATATCTTAACAAGTTCGGCGTAGTGGTTAAATGCGTAGACTCTTATCTGGGAGAACCAGGTCTGATTCCCCACTCTGCCACATGCAGCTGCTGGTATGATCTTGGGTCAGTCACAGCTCCCTCTCAGAGCTGTTCCTCTCAAGAGCAGTTTCTGTCAGAGCTCTCTCAGCCCCACCAACCTCACAGGGTATCAGTTGCGAGGAGAGGAAGGAAAGGAGATTGTAAGCTGATCTGAGACTCTGAGTGAAGAACGGGGTATTAATCCAATTGCTTATTCTTCTATGGCTGACCCAAGGCCACTCCAGCAGCTGCAAGTGGAGGAGTGGGAAATCAAACCCAGTTCTCCCAGATAAGAGTCCATGCACATATATTATTATTTCCTGAAGAAAATGCGGGGGCGGGGGGGGGGGGGGAGAATTTCATGCTTTCGACATTTCCAGAAAGTTTACCTCTCTGCTAAAGTCAACATTCAACACTGAGTACAGTTCGCATTCTAAGAAGGCCCGTGAAGAAGTTTTTATACCCTATTCTTCACTATCCAAAGGAGTTTCAGAGCAGCTTAAAATCTTTCCTTTTCCCCACAACAGACATCCTGTGAGGTGGGTGGGCCTGAGAGAGCGCTGAGAGAACTGGGACTGACCCAAGGTGGCTTCAAGTGGAAGAGAAGTGGGGAATCAAACCCGATTCTCCAGATTGGAGTCCACCGCTCTCAAACACTACACCGTGCTAGCTCACTTTTGGGCATTCTCTGTCAAGGGCCCATTTGCTTTGGGAGCATTTGGGATACCTCCCCCTTACCTCCCCCTCCACAGCCCCAACAGATGAAGAAGAGCCTTAGAAGAAGCCTGTGGCAGTTTCTGAGGAGGGCCCAAAACAGTTTCCCGCTCTTTTCTCCCTTACCTCACACCAATGGGTTGGCTCTTGAGCTCGTAGAAACTGTCGCTGTTCAATGAGAGAATGTTCTCCACGTCAATGTCGGCCACAATCCCAGATTCAGGGAGCAGAGAGTCAAGGCTGTTTGAAGAAAGAATAAGTTTGTCGAGTCATCTGTTTTAGACCAGCTGGGGGATGTATGAGAGGAGCGGATACAATTGATACTGCCATCCGCAGAACTGGAATTCATTTTTAGAATGTTAATACCATTTTATTATATGCAGGGCTTCTTTTGTAGCACGAGCTCCTTTGCATATTAGACTGCACCCCTCTTCTGTAGTCAATCTTCCAAGAGCTTACGGGGCTCTTAGTACCGGGCCTATTATATGCTCCAGGAGGACTGGCTACATCAGGGGTGTGCAGCCTAATATGCAAAGGAGTTCCTGCTACAAAAAAACCCCCTGATTATATGACTTTGATTTTCACTCTGTGGTGCTGGATTGCTGTTACCTGCTCAGTGCCCATTTGGGTTATAAATTGAAAATAATAAATAAATTAAAAAATACACCGGTTGTGAGTCACACGGCTTTGTTCCCCTTTAAGTGCAAGCGCAAAAAATCTCAGTCTGTAAATGAATACTCAGCCTCTCTGAATCTCTCTCTCTCTCTCTTTATGGTACAATACAAAACCAGATTTCCTAAGGAACACCTGTTGATGAAATCTGCTTCAATGTCAGCAATGCCTCCTTCTTTTCCTGGGCATAGCTGTCACCACATTTTAAACAAATTAATAAGTCTGTCCCGACAGCTGTGGTCTAAGTCCTGCTTGCTCTCTCATCGTTGTCGTCGTTAAGTCACAACCAATGTTCCCTCTAAGCTGAAGAGTCTTGTGAGCAAAAAGTTTACTTCGTTAGCCGCTGGCATTAAAGTTGTGAGCTACTGCATAAAATAGTGGGCTCTGGGGTCATCCTTCCTGAGCTAAGGCAAAAATGTGTGAGCTGGAGGCTAAAAACCTGTGAGCTGGCTCACGCTAACTCAGCTTAGAGGGAACACTGGTCACAACCAACTTATGGTGATTCCACAAGGTTTTCAAGGCCAGGGGTGGTTTGTCACCGCCTGCCTCTATGTAGCAACTCCATACCTTCCTTGGTGGTTTCCCACCCAAATACAAACCAAGGCTCACCCTACTTAGCTAGCAAGAGCTGACACGATCAGGCTAGCCTGGGCCATCCAGGTCAAGGCAAGAGATCCACAGAGGTGGTCTGCCATTGCTTGCCTCTGCGTAGCAACCCTGGACCTCCCTTGGTGATCTCCCACCCGAATGCTAACCAGGGCCAACATGGCATAGCTTCCAAGATCTGACGAGATTGAGCTAGACTGGGCCATTTAGGTCAAGGAAGAGACAAACAAAGTTGGTTTGCTAGTGCCTGCCTAAGAACATAAGAGAAGTCATGTTGGATCAGGCCAACAGCCCATCCAGTCCAACACTCTGTCACACAGTGGCCAAAAAAACCCAGGCGTCGTCAGGAGGTCCATCAGTGGGGTCAGGACACTAGAAGCCCTCCCATTGTGGCCTCTCCCAAGCACCAAGAATACAGAGCATCACTGCCCCGGACAGAGAGTTCCAACAATACACTGTGGCTTATAGCCACTGATGGACCTCTGCTCCATATGTTTATCCAATCCCCTCTTGAAGCTGTCTATGCTTGCAGCCGCTGCTACCTCCTGTGGCAGTGAATTCCACATGTTCTTCACCCAAAGTACTTCCTTTTATCCGTTCTAACCCGACTGCTCAGCAATTTCACTGAGCACCCACGAGATCTCATATTGTGAGAAAGGGAGGAAAGGACTTCTTTTTCTACCTTCTCTATCCCATGCATAATCTTGTAAACCTCTATCATGTCACCCCTCAGTTGATGTTTCTCCAAGCTAAAGAGCCCCAAGTGTTTGCCTCTGCATAGCAACCTTAGACTTCCTTGGTGGTCTCCTCTCCAAGTAATCAGACAAGCATAGGCTATCTGGTCATTCTTCTCTCCCCGCCCCCCAAAGCCATCTTCAGAAATTAATTTACGGCTGCCCCATACATCCAAATTGGTACACTAAGAAACAGAGCCAGTGTGGTATAGTGGTTAAGAATGTCAGATTAGTATTCAGGAGATCCCAGGTTCAAATCCCCACTCATGCCATAGACGTTTGCTTGGGTGACCGTGCGTCAGTCACACTCCCTCAACCTAACCTACCTCACAGGGTTGCTGTGGCAATAAAATGGAGAGGAGAATGAAGTAAGCCGTTTTGGATCCCCATTGGGGAGAATGGCAGGGTGCACACGAATCAAGCAAAACATTTTTATGCCCCCTTTCCACCCAATTAGGGTCCTCGAGGCAGCAAATGGAAGAAACGTTAAAATGCTTAAAACAAAATACAGTTAAAATTATACAAAATTAAAACAAACACACAAACAACACTAGAAAGAGAGCCAAGAAGCGTTATTGGGGGTATGCCAGACGAAACAAAAAAGTCTGGTGAAAGACACCAATAGAGAGACAGCCAAATCTGGTTTGTCTGTATCTGGAGTGTATCTGGACTACACAGGTCATAGGTTTGTAGCCCCACAGCAAAGGGGCCACAAACCTATGACAGGAAATATGGCACACCACTGACAACTACTGCCCCACCAGGGACGGACTAGGCCTATAACTGACAGGGAAATTTTCCAGTAGGCCGCTGTCCTGGAAGGACAAAAATGGGCCAGAACAAGCAAGGTCCAAGAACCACTGGTTCAGACTTCAAACCAGGGGAAGTAATCACAACAGTTAAACTGAGGCATTTGAAACTCTTTAGTATCCCTGAGCATCCGCAGACCTTGCCCATCAACTGGAAGAGAGTTCTTTCCGCCAAAAAAGGTCATTCAGCATGTATCACTCACACAAAAGGAAGCAGTTATTTAAAGAAATCAATGTGAGCACCAAAAGAAACACCCCCCACCGCCGCAAAGCTGTGAATTATCTTTTTAAAAAGGCAAGTAGGGGGGGAAATTCAAAATACACCTTCCCCCCCCCCCTTCCAGAAAATTGTCAAGGATGAAATATAGGGCTGATGATAACTCTGGCTTATGAGAATCTGAAAAATCAAGAATGCTCCTGAGCATGAGCAAAGTGCAGCCTGCCAGTTTATTGCAGCCTGTTGGGGACGAGTCATAGCTTTACCATAACACGCATCTTCTGCCTGGCACACAGAACATAAGAGAAGCCATGTTGGATCAGCCCAATGGCCCATCCAGTTCAACACTCTGTGTCACACAGTGGCCAAAAAAACCAGGTGCCAACAGGTCCATCAGTAGAGGCCATCACACTGCGCACACACACACACACACCCCAGCACCAAGATTACAGAGCATCACCGCACCAACAATACGCTATGGCTAATAGCCACTGATGGACCTCTGCTCCATCTGTTTATCACCTCTTGAAGATGTCTACGCCTGTAGCTGCCATCCCTCCTGTGGCAGTGAATTCCATGTGTTAATCCCCCTTTGGGTGAAGAAGTGCTTCCTTTCATCCATTCTAACCCAACTACTCAGCAATTTCATTGACTGTCCATTGAATGTTCTCATATTGTGAGTAAAGGAGAAAAGTACTTCTTTCTCTATCTTCTCCATCCTATGCATAATCTTGTAGGTCCCAGGTTCAATCCCCGGCATCTCCAGTTAAAACAACCAGGTAAGAGGGGATGAGAAACACCTCAGCCTGGGACCCTGGAGAGCTGCTGCCTGTCTGAGTAAACGATACTGACCTTGATAGAAAGGTGCTGATTCAGTATAAGGGGAAGGGCTTTGGCTCAGTGGTAGATCATGTTTTGCAAGCTGACAGTCCCCAGTTCAATCCCCGGCAGCTCCAGGTGAAAGGATTAGGTAGCAGGTGATGTCAAAAAGATCCATCTGAGATCTAGGGAGCTCCTGCCAGCCAGAGAGGAGACAACACTGACCTCGGCACACCAACGGTCTGACTCAACACCTGTTTATCTGGAGCCAGAGCCTCCGCCACGGCCTGTGGTGGGCGGACGGTATTTGCCAGCAAAACCAAAAAGAAGCTGTAAACAGAGGAGTCTCACTTCTCAAACAGTGGCTTCCTACTGTCGCAAATTACTCGTGTTTGTGTCTCATCGCTCTGAATTCCGATCGGCCTGCGGCAGGCTGCAATAGAGGAGACTCTCCATCCAACCCCATCTTGGTGGAATTGACTGTACCAATTCTAAAGAACAGGATCATAGAGTTGTCCATCCTCAGTTGGCAACAGGGGATTCCCTGGTTTGGAGGCCCTTCCCCTGCTTCAGAAAGCTGAGGCAGAGAAAGAAATATTTGCAGAGCACTCTATTATACCCAACACTTTCCCCCAGCAAGCTGGGTACTCATTTTACTGACCTCGGAAGGATGGAAGGCTGAGTCAACCTCGAGCCGGCTACCTGAAAACCCAGCTTCCACCGGGGATCGAACTCTGGTCGTGAGCATAAAAAAAAAAGTCTGCCGTGAAAGCGTTGTGAAAGCAATGTCACCCGAGTCGGAAATGACTGGTTCTTGCACAGGGGACCTTTCCTTTTCCTTACCTATTATACCCTAGGGCAGGGATGGCCAAACTTGCTTAATGTAAGAGCCATATACAATAAATGTCAGATGTTTGAGAGTCACGAGACATGAACATGGGAGGGAGGGAGGGAGGGAGGGAGGGAAGGAAGGAAGGAAGGAAGGAAGGAAGGAAGGAAGGAAGGAAGGAAGGAAGGAAGGAAGGAAGGAAGGAAGGAAGGAAGGAAGGAAGGAAGGAAGGAAGGAAGGAAGGAAAATAGATGGGGAGAGAGAGGTGGAAAGAAAGCAACTTTAACTTTAAACACATTCTCTAAGCCACCAGCTAGCTTGGGGGAAGCTATTTTTTTTTTAGGGAGAGGCACCAAATTTTTAGCATTGCTTCTGGTGCCTCTTCTCAAAACACCCCCCCCAAAAAAAATTTTTTAAAAAGACTGGAACAGGAAGTACAATTCTATGAGCCCCAAAAGAAGGTGCCTCCATCCCCCATTATTTCCAATGGAGGGAAGGCATCTAAAGGTGTGTGGTCCCTTTAAATGTGATGGCCAGAACTTCCTTTGGAGTTCAGTGGTACTCCTCACAACCTTGCTCCTGGCTCCACCCCCAAAGTGTCCAGATATTTCCTGAGTCGGACCTGGAAACCCTAAATTCATCACACTTTAGATCAGGAGAGCAAGGGGGGAAAAAACCAATCCATCCTACTGCTGCGGCTGATTGTGTGTCTCTCCTTGCCCCTATGCTAGGTTGATTCAGACAGCCTATTACTTCTACACCGCTCTGTGCCTTTTGTGAATTCCTTCGTGCAAAAGTCTTTTCCAGCACAATCCTATGCACAGTGACTCCAGTCTCAGTTCGCTCAAGTCAAGGGGCTCAGAAAAGAGTAACTCTGCACACTGTGCACAGGATTTCACTGACAAAAGCACTTGCGGTGATGAAAGCGCTGTTACCACTCCACGGAACGTTCACAAACATTCCAACTGCTCGACGGCATAGTGTTCAGCAGGGCAGAGGAGGCTAATTGTCAGTTGCGCTGGGATTAAAGCCACCCACAACCCCGAAGGTCAACTTACTGGAAAACTAAAAAGAGATCCCTGGAGGGAGATAGCAACAAAGCTAATCAGGTTAGTTTTTGGAGGAGTGTTTGTCCCACGAAGTTAGGACTCTCCATTTAAGAGAATAAGCGGCAAGAAGTCATAACCGAAGCTCACAAGCTAACAAACAGCGTGAAGGCAAGAACCAAGGACACACTTAACACTTAGACGTGAGCACCAGTGTTCCCTCTAAGCTGAGTTAGCATGATCTAGTTCACAGATTTTTAGCGTCCAGCTCACAGATTTTTGTCTTAGCTCAGGAAGGATGACCCCAGAGCACAATAATTTATACAGTAACTCACAACTTTAATGCCATTCGCTCACGACTTTAACGGCAGTAGTTCACAAAGTAGAATTTCTGCTCACAAGACTCTGCAGCTTAAAGGAAACATTGGAGCAGACCTATAACCAGCGTTCCCTCTAAACTGAGTTAGCGTGAGCTAGCTCACAGTTTTTTAGTCTCTGGCTCACACATTTTTTCTTAGCTCACAAAAAATGGCCCCAGAGCAAACAAATTTATGCAGTAGCTCACAATTGTAATGCTAGTAGCTTACAACTTTAATGCTATAGCTCACAAAGTAGAATTTCTGCTCACAAGACTCCACCAAAGCTTAGAGGGCACATTGCCTCTGTAGGTCATCCAAAAGGCACAAGCCAAAAACAAAGGGGAAGTTTTTGTTCATGCCAGCAAATAATCACCTTTGGGAATTTATTCTCTCAAAATCATATCTTATTTATTTCATTTCAGTTGACTTAAACTCCGCCCTTTCTCTCAAGCGGGCCCAGACTGGAGAACAACATAATTTGAACTACAAGCAGTACATACGTATTAAAACCATTAAAATCACATCATAACACCATTAAAACGGTAATATGACAGCACGGGGAGCAATTCCAATTGGGTACACTCAGCGTATCAATGTAGCTACAGGCCCAAAGGTAAGTAAAAAGGATGGTATTACCAGAAAAAACAACGTTGCAGCCAGGGGGGCAAAGAAGATGGAATATGGACGCCTGCTGCCTCAACCGAAGGCCCGGCGGAACAGCTCCGTCTTACAGGCCCTGTGAAATGGCAATAAATCCCACAGGGCCCGGATCCTGCAGGGAGCTGATTCCACCAGGCCAGGGCCAAGGCCGAAAAAGCCCTGGTTGAGGCAAGATAGACATCCTTTGGGGCAGGCACGGTCAAAAGGTGTTGTGAAGTAGATCGTAATGCCTTTAAATATGCCTTTAAAAAGCAAATGAGGCTTGCTTCCGGCAAAAACTATTAATGGCCATTAGTCACAATGGGTCAGATCCAGAGGAATATTTCCACTGATGCATAGAATCCCACCTTCGGACTGTGATTCCCATATCCACCCCCACCACCCCCCACCCAGGGCAACCGGAATCCCACCTCCCCAAAATCCTATTTCTATAGCACAGGAAATTACTCCGCAGAAATGTTAGCCTGGAACTATGCCAGTAGCAAATAATTTGTTGCTGTTGTTGTTCAGTCGCACAGTCGACAAAGTCACGCCAGGCCCTCCTGTCTTCCACCATCCTCCGAAGTCTGCTCAAATCCATGTTTGTTACATCAGTAACGCTGTCCAGCCATCTCATCTTTTGCCGTCCCTTTTTTCTTTTGCCTTCTGTCTTTCCCAGCATCAGGGTCTTCTCCAGGGAGTGCTCCCTTCTCATTGGGTGGCCAAAGTATTGGAGCTTCAGCTTCAGCATCTGACCTTCCAGGGAACAGTCTGGGTTGATTTCCCTTAGGGCTGACTGATTTGATCTTCTTGCTGTCCAAGGGTAGCAAATAATAAACCCTCCAAATTCAGGAGCAGTATGCCAGGGCTTTTTTTTTTTGTAGCAAGAATTCCTTTGTATATTAGGCCACACACCCCTGAAGTAGCCAATCATCCTGGAGCTTACAGTAGGCCCTGTACGAAGAGCCCTGTAAGCTCCTGGAGGATTGGATGCATCAGGGGTGTGTGGCCTAATACGCAAAGGAGTTCTTGCTACAAAAAAAGCCCTGTATGCCCAAACAGCAGCTGCTAAGAACATCTTTTTATTATACTCTGCAAGCTTTCCAGCAGAATCTGGTTGATCACGGCTGGCAGTTGGAAACAGGGCTAGATGGGTGCTTGGTCAGATCTGCTAGGGATTTTCTTATGTGCTGAATTCTACTACATCTCTAGCACACCGCAAGTATAAATCTGCAAATGTTGAAATCAGTCGGACTGCCTGAATCTCTCCTCTCTCCCAAGAAGGCCTCTTGCCCCAACAAAGCTGCTGAAGCATACAACCAGTGTGCAAAAATTAAAATCCACATCACATCCCCCAAGATCCTAAATTTGGCCTCACGTCTCCACAGCTTTCGAAGGCAGGGGCAGACAGCCCTCACGCGGGGGGTGGCGGAAACTGCCATAAACCGCAGCCAACTTACAGTGACACCGGAGGATTTCCATGCCAAGAGACATTCATGGGTGGTTTATTATCACCTCCCTCTGCACAGGAAACCCTTGTCTGCTTTGGGAGACTCCCATCCAGGTACTGATCGGGGCTCATCTTACTTAGGCTCCAAGATCTGACGAGATTGAGCTAGCCTGGGCCACCAGGTCAAGGCAAGAGAGGAACAGAGGGGCTTTGTCATTGCCTGCCTCTGCGTAGCCATCCTGGACTTCCTTGTGGTCTCCCACCCAAGTGCTAACCATGACCAACCCCGCTTAGATTCCCAGTTCTGATGAGATCAGGCTAGCCTGGGTCAAGACAAGAGAGGAACAGAGGTGGTTTGCATTGCCTGCCTCTGCGTAGCGACCCCAGACTCTTCTTGGCAGCCTCCCATCCAATCTTAGCCAAGGGCTGACCATGCTTAGCTTCCAAGATCCGATGAGATCAGGCTAACTTGGGCAGCACAGATCAAGGCAAGAGAGGAACAGAGAGGATTTTTGCCCTTGCCTCCCTCTGCGTAGCAACCCTGGGCTTCCTTGGCAGTCCCCCCGTCCAAATACTGTCCAGGGCTGACCATGCTTCGCTTCCAAAATCTGATGAGATCGGGCTAGCTTGGGACATCCCGGTTAAGGCAAGAGAGGAACAGAGGTGGTTTGCCATTGCCTGCCTCTGCCTAGCAAACCCAGAGCCTCCTTGCAGCCTCCCATCCAAATAGTGGCCAGGGCTGACCATGTTCAGCTTCCAAAATCTGATGAGATCGGGCTAGCCTGGGCCTTACAGTTCAAGGCAAGAGAGGAACAGAGGCGGTTTGCCATTGCCTGCCTCTGTATAGCAACCTTTGATGGTCTCCCATCCAAATACAAACCAGGGCCAGCCCTGCTTAGCTTCTGAGATCTGATGAGATCAATCTAGCCTGGGCCTTACAGTTCAAGGCAAGAGAGGTATAGAGGCGGTTTGCCATTGCCTGCCTCTGAGTAGCGACCCCAGAGCCTCCTTGCAACCTCCCATCCAAATACTGGCCAGGGCTGACCGTGCTTAGCTTCTGAGATCTGACAAGATCAGGCCAGCTTGGGCTGCACCGATCAAGGCAAGAGAGGAACAGAGCAGGTCTGCCATTGGCTGCCTCTGCATAGGAACCCTGGATTTCCCTGGCAGCCTCCCATCCAAACCACACTTAGCTTCCGAGATCTGACAAGATCAGGCCGGCCTGGGCCATCCAGATTAAGGCAAGAGAGGAACAGAGGTGGTTTGCCGTTGGCTGCCTCTGCGTAGCCACCCTGAACTTCCTTGGCAGCCTCCCATCCAAGCACTAACCAGGACTGACCTTGCTTAGCTTCCAAGATCAGATGACGTCAGGCTAGTCCAGGTTAGTCCATCCCTGGTACCCACCCCCAAAGGCAGAATCCAGAGACAGCTGAGTCACAACCCCAAGAACTCCGAAATGTGAGCGAACTGCCAGTTCAGAGCCACAGGCAGCCTTTATCGCCACCCTACGTAGTGCAAAGCCTGGACAGGACTTAATCTCCTACGGAATCAGCAAGCGGAGATCTAAGGGAGAAAAACAGGCGGCGCAGAGGACACTCTGAACCCAGAGGGGAACGATTGTGCAACCGGCAGGACAGGAGGAGGATTGAAAACAGAGACGGGTTTGCTTCCAGAGAGAGAAGGAAGTGAAGAAGACCCTTTCACTGCCGCAAGCAGCCCGAAGGAGAACCCCAAAAGAGCTAACCTCGTGCTTAAGATGGGAAGACAGAAGAAAAAATTTCCATAGAGGTGAGGAGGGGGAAGAAGGGTTGGAAACCCCTCTTCTTTTAAGCTGACATGTGCAGCATAAACTGGGGTGGAATTCTAGCAGGAGCTCCTTTGAATATGAGGCCACACCCCCTGATGTAGCCAATCCTCCAAGAGCTTACAAGGCTCTTTTTTGTAAGCGCCAGGAGGATTGGCTACATCAAGGGGGTGTGGCCTAATATGCAAAGGAGCTCCTGCTAGAATTCCAACCCTGGTAAACACTACAGGCCTTGATGTTACTTTCAATTTTATTGAAGTCTGCCATAGCTACTGAGCAGAAACAGACCAAGGAGGTTCAAACGGCAACCCCCCCCCTCCCCGTTCTGTATGTTTATTTGTTTAAAGGGAACTGAGGACTGGTTAAGCAAACAGTGCTCTCTCAAAAGGGAGCTACATAAAAAGAATGGTCTACAATGAAACAATAAAGTCAGTTGACCTCAATGGCTAAACAGAAAACAAAAGGCCGGAACATGGCCAACAACAGGCAGGATTTTGTGATCAGTGAGTCTATGGCCGGGGTGGCCAAACTGTGGCTCGGGAGCCACACGCGACACTTTCACAGATACTGTGTGGCTCTTGACGCCTCCATCAGCCCACTGGCCAGCTTGGAGAAGGCATTTGTCTCTTTAAATCAGCAGTCTCCAACCTTTTTTGGCACCAGGGACTGGTTTTGTGGAAGACAATTTTTCCACGGACTGGGGGCGGGATGGTTTTGGGATGATACAGTTATGCTCTTTATTTCTATTAGTTTGGTGTGGTGGTGAAGTGTGCGGACTCTTATCTGGGAGAACCGGGTTTGATTCCCCACTCCTCCACTTGCACCTGCTGGGATGGCCTTGGGTCAGCCATAGCTATCATAGGAGTTGTCCTTGAAAGGGCAGCTTCTGTCAAGCTCTCTCAGCCCCACCTATCTCACAGGGTGTCTGTTGTGGGAGAGGAAGGTAAAGGAGATTGTAACCGCTCTGAGACTCTGAAATTTGGAGTGGAGGGCAGGATATAAATCCAATGTCGTCTTATTATTATTACTACATTGTAATATATAATAAAATAATTATACAACTCATGGTCCAGTTGCTAACAGACCACAGACCGGTACTGGTCCACAGCCTGGTGGTTGGGGACCTCTGCTTTAAATAACTTCGCCAAGCCAACTGGTGGCTCAGAGAATGTTTTTAAAGTTAAAGTTGCTTTCTTCCCACATCTCTCTCCCTCCTCCCTCCCTCATCTTCCTCCCCCATCTATTTATTTTATTTTCCTTCCTTCCTCATCTGGCATTCATGTCTTGCGGCTCTCAAACATCTGACATCTATCCGATTGTCATGAGTTCTGACAAAGAGGAGCCAGAAGGGTTAACAGACCTGGAAGAGTTGCCAGCCAGTTCCTCAGCTGAACAAACAACAGCTGGCCCATCAATCACTCTCCAGGCACCAGTGTCAGCTGTTGACCATCAATCTCCTCTGAACTCTCTTCCTTCCATCTCAAGAGTTCGAAGCAGGCTCCAGAAAGAACTTTCAGAGCAAAGAAATGAGGCACGCCGATGCTTCAGATATCTCAGCCCTGAGTTCTAGCAGAGTCACTGCCACCCAGGGAGCAAGCTGATTAAGACTCCCATATAGCTCCCACCCAGGACCTGGTAACCTTGTGGAAGCAACAAGTCTATTCTCTGGCTTGCATCCACGCTTCTTCCTGATCCTGACCTGCTTGATTTCCTTGGCACCCTGACCTTTTGGCTTTTGGACATAGACTTCTGATTCCGGTTTGTGATTCTGCATTGGTGACTTGGCTCCTGCTTGACTTCCTGGACTTTGACCTTGGACTGGCTTTGGACTCCTGCCTGCCTGCCTGCACCCTGAGAACGTGACACCGATGAGGCTCTTATATTAAGCACGTTTGGCCACCCCTGGTCTATGGCAAACATTGGTCAATGACCAATAAATAGTGGTGGAAAGGGCTGCCCAGTCATGGGTGACTTTCGGCAACCCTGTGGGGTTATCAAGGCAAGAGATGTTCAGAAGTAGTTCACCGTTGCCTGCCTCTGCATAGCAACCCTGTAATTCGTTGAGCTTCTCCCTTCCAAATATTAGCTAGGGCCGACCCTGCTTAGCTTCTGAGATCTGATGAAATCAGGCTAGCCTGGGCTATCCAGGTCACAACGATCAGTAAATACTTTCTCTTAAATGCATTAAGGACCTGGCTTTGGGAAGACGCTTGTTCAGGAGTGGCCAAACTTGCTTAACGTAAGAGCCATTCAGAACAATTGTCAGATGTTTGAGAGCCGCAAGTCATGAACGTCAGGTGTTTGAGAGCAGGGAGGGAGGGAGGAAGGAAGGCAAATAGATGGGGGAGCGAGAGGTGGAAAGAAAGCAGCTTTAACTTTAAATGTGTTCTCCAGGCCACCAGCTGAATCGGCTTGGAGAAGTGAGAGAGAAATGCCTTCTCCAAGCTGGTTGACAGGGTGGTGGGGGCTTCAAGAGCCACATGATGTGTGTGAAAGAGCCACGGGTGGCTCCCTGGCCACAGCTGGGCCACCCCTGCGCTAGTTCCTTCCGTCAGACCAGGGGGGCCTCTAATACGAAAGCCCACTCCAGTCCTTTACGGGGAACTATTAAAAGATTCTGTGACCATTAATTCTATTTCTAGAGGCTGTTTTTAAGGCTACCCTTGTCCAAAACCAGACTCAAGGCAGGGCATTATATATGTGTGAATGTCTCATCAAATCACAGTCGATTTATGGTGATCTTAGGAAAGGCTAAGCAAGAAGGTTTGCCATTGCCTTCCTTTGCAGGTTCTTCCTCATCCAAGTACCCGGCTTAGCTTCCAATTTATGATGATCCACGAAGGAATTTTCAAGGCAAGTGCGAGGCAGAGGTGGTCTGCCACGGCCTTCCTCTGCAGCATCTTCCCTGGTTGGCCTCCCATCCAAGTACGGAGTGACCCTGCTAAGCTTCCAACTTACGTTGGTCCCAACAAGGCTTTCAAGGCACGTGAGAAGCAGAGGTGGTCTGCCATCGTCTTCATCTGCAGAGTCCCTCCTTGGTGGTCTCCCATTCAAGTCCCCAACCCTGCTTATCTTCCAAGATCAAGCTACACCACAGCATTTCACCATAGCATTACCCCATAGCATTAAAAGGCAGATTACAACATATGAACATAAGACGCTGCCTTATACTGAATCAGACCCTCGGTCCATCAAAGTCAGTATTGTCTACTCAGACTGGCAGCGGCTCTCCAGGGTCTCAAGCTGAGGTTTTTCATGCCTATTTGCCTAGACCCTTTTTAGTTGGAGATGCCGGGGATTACCAAGGAGATGCTCTACCACTGAGCCACCATCCCTCCCCAACAATAATAATGACAAAAATTGATGATGATGATGATGATGATGATGATGATGATGATGATGATGATGATGATGATGGATAGATGGATGGAAGATAGATGGAAAGAAGATGGAAGGAAGGAAGGAAGGAAGGAAGGAAGGAAGGAAGGAAGGAAGGAAGGAAGGAAGGAAGGAAGGAAGGAAGGAAGATTGATAGATAGCCCCCGCAAGCACCAAGAATACAGAGCATCACTGCCCCAGACAGAGAGTTCCATCTATACCCTGCGGCTAATAGCCACTGATGGACCTCTGCTCCATATGCTTATCCAATCCCTTCTTGAAGCTGTCTATGCTTGTAGCTGCCACCACCTCCTGTGGCAGTGAATTCCACTCACAGCTGCTGAATCCATATAAGCAGGCCAACATTGCTGACAAAACAATTACGGTGCAAGGGACAGAGGTACTCCAAGAGAAGAAGTCCAGTGGCAACCATTGTCCCAAGGGAAGCTGCCTAATGCTGAATCAGAGCATTGGTCTACCAGTGTCTACTCTATGTGGCAGCAGCTCTCCAGGGTCTCAGGTAGAATCACATCCCCTACTGCTTGGACCAGGTGGCCAAACTGCGGCTCGGGAGCCCCATGTGGCCGATGTGGTTCTTTCACACATATTGTGTGGCTCTTGAAGCCCCCATCGCCCCATCAGCAGGCCTGGAGAAGGCATTTGTCTCTTTAAATCACTTCTCCAAGCCAAGCCGGCCAGCGTCTTGAAGAATGCATTTAAAGTTATTGCTGCTTTCTTTCCACCTCTCCTTCTCTTTCCTCCTTCCTTCCTTGCACTAAGAAGGACCTTTTAAAACACCCTTTATTTATTTTAATTTATCTGAAGCCCTTGGAAGTATTTCTATAGTGGTTTTTTCTCCTTGGCACCTAGCCAAGGCCCTTGCAAACTGTCGTTTTGTTTTAACGCATCCCTGAAAACAGACCCCCACGTGCCAACGCCACATAACTCCAGTCCCACACACGACTGCTGCTACGCCTATCCAAAACATCACCACCAGCTCCCTAAGGGGAGCATTCACACATGACAAAATGGAGAGGCTTTGATGAAAGATGCCATATGCTGCCTAAAGGAGATAGAAGAGGGAAAGTTTGGTTTTGATGCAAAGGTTTTTTTTGGGGGGGGGGGGGTTAAAAGGAAACAAGAAACCTTCAAGGAAATCGCCATGGTTACCTCCACCATAAGCGATACACAAGCACTGCATCCCACATGGGATAATTTTGCAATCTCAACCCACTTCGTACTGATGCTTGTGCTCTTGCCCAACACTGTGTCAGTGACTTCCATGTGCTGGAAAGTAACAATATGACTTTGATACAGGAACATTACCGAGGTGAATGAAGAAGAAGAGGACTGCAGATTTATACCCCGCCCTTTCCTCTGAATCAGAGACTCAGAGTGGCTCACAATCTCCTATAATATCTTCTCCCTCCACAACAGACACCCTATGAGGTGGGTGGGGCTGGAGAGGGCCCTCACAACAGCTGCCCTTTCAAGGGCAACCTCTGCCAGAGCTATGGCTGACCCAAGGCCAGTCCAGCAGCTGCTAGTGGAGGAGTGGGGAATCGAACCCGGTTCTCCCAAATGAGAATCCTCACAATTAACCACTCCACCAAACTGACAGAGGCATTGATCCAGATTGCCTACCTCATAAAAAAAGAAACTGTCTCCTTTCTTCTCTTAGCAGCTAGAACAGCAGTGGCAACTGGATGGAAAACAGATAAAATGCCTGACTTAAACCTCTGGCATAACAAACTATGGAGTACCTACAATCGGTGTTCCCTCTAAGCTTAGTTAGCATGAGCTAGCGTACTGATTTTTAGTTTCCAGCTCACACATTTTTGTCTCAGCTCAGGAAAAATGGCCCCAAAGCCAACTAATTTATGCAGGAGCTCACAACTTTAATGCCAGTAGCTTACAAAGTGCAATTTTTGCTCACAAGGCTCTGCAGCTTAGAGGGAACGCTGCCTACGATATTAACCAGCTCAAATGTCCTCTTTCCTTTCCTACTTCCTCGGCTGTCTAGTTTCCTATTCTAAAATAGCTCATTTCACGAGAAACCATCCCTAATACAATTGATGACCTTTTCCTTCCTTATGCTAGTTATATTATTTAATTGCATGGAATGGCTTGGTTAATCACTATTAGGATCTATATAAGAAGAAGATTCACTCTAAATCTCAGAGTGACTTACAATTTCCTTTACCTTCCTCCCTCACAACAGACATCCTGTGAGGTGGGGAAGGGCTGAGAGAGCTCTGACAGAAGTTGCCCTTTTTAAAACACCTCTATGAGAGCTATGGCTGACCCATGGCCATTCCAGCAGCTGCAAGTGGAGGAGTGGGGAATCATACCTGGTTCTTCCAGACAAGAGTCTGCGCACTCAGTCACTGCACCAAACTGGCTCGCTATAGGTAAATTTACTTACAAAGGTTTCAGCTTTACAGTCATTTATATTGGCTAATATTTGAATTTATGGTGCTTTATATTTGAGTTATGATTATATTGACCAATATATATATGTACTCTGTATATGATGGTGAAATGGCAATAAAATGTATTTGGAAGAAAGGGAAAGGAAAAAGGAAAGGAAAAAGAAGAAGAGGAGGAGGAGGCAGAAGAGGAAGGAGGAGGTAGAAGAGGAAGGAGGAGGAGGAAAAAGAAGAGGAAGAGGAAGAAGAAGAAATCGGATTTATATCCCGCACTATACTCTGAATCTCAGAGTCTCAGAGCGGTCACAATCTTTTACCTCCCCCTCTCCCAACAGACACCCTGTGAGGTAGGTGGAGCTGAGAGAGCTCTGACAGCGGCTGCCCTTTCAAGGACATCTCCTGTGATAGCTATGGCTGACCCAAGGCCATTTCAGCAGGTGCAAGTGGAGGAGTGGGAAATCAAACCCAGTTCTCCCAGAGAAGAGTCCGCGCACTTAACCACTACACCAAACTGAAGGAGACAGTCAGGTAGATCCTGCCCAAAAGCAGCCAATGAACAGGCTTGGATCTCTGTAGAGCAGGCAGCCCTTCCACTCTGAACATACAAAGCTGCCTTCTACTGAATCAGACCCCTGGGTCCCTCAAAGCCAGTATGGTCTCCTCAGACTGGCAGCGGCTCTCCAGGGGTCTCAGGTTAGAGGTCTTTCCCATCCACCTGCTCCTTTTATAATCTGGACACCCAGGGAATCAAACCTGGGACCTTCTGCACATCAAGCAGAGGCTTTACCACTGAGCCACAGCCCTTCCCTCTCCTGGTACCAAGCGACAGAGAAGCAAAGTCCACGGAAACGAAGGGGATTTATTCTAAGTGAGGAGGGGGACAAAATACATTCTCTGGGCTCAAAGCATGTATATCCAAACAGTGTGGGCCAGGGGTGGCCAAACTGCAGCTCAGGAGCCACATGGGGCTCTTTCACACATGTTGTGTGGCTCTCGAAGCCCCCTCCGTCCTGCTGGCTGGCTTGGTGAAGGCCTTTGTCTCTTTAAATCGCTTCGCCAAGCCAGACAGCGGCTTGGGAAAATATATTTTTAAATTAAAGTTGCTTTCTTTCCACCTCTCCCTCCCTCCTCCCTCCCCATCTGTTTTCCTTCCTTCCTCCCTCCCTCCGGCTCTCAAACACCTGACATTCGTATCTCGCGGCTCTCAGACATCTGACATTTATTCAACGTGGCTCTTAAGCAATGTTCCCTCTCAGCTGCAGAGTCTTGTGAGCAAAAATTCTACTTTGTGAGCTACTGGCATTAAAAAGTTGTGAGCTACTGGCATTAAAACGTTGTGAACTACTGGCATTAAGGCTGTGAGCTACTGCATCAATGAGTGTGCTCTGGGGCCATCCTTCCTGAGCTAAGACAAAAATGTGTGAGCTGGAGGCTAGTGTGAGCTAGTTCACGCTAACTCAGCTTAGAGGGAACACTGCTCTTACATTTAAAAAACGCAGGAGTCAAGTTGCACCTTTAAGACCAACCAATTTTTATTTAGAACGCAAGCTTTCGTGTGCTCTTAAGCACACTTCATCAGACAAGGAATCCAGCACAGTGAGCAAAGCCATACAGAGCTGAGCAGAGCCATACAGAGCTGGTAGGCAGTGGCCCAGAATGCAACATGGTACAGATTTAAGAACCAATGACAGTGAAGAAAAATTATCTGGTAGGCAGTGGTTTAGATCGTAAAATGGTACAATGACAGAATAGTAAAATTAACAAATTGAGCAAACCTTTGATCTGAGTAGCATGAGCATGCGAAAGCAACAAAACAGCAGTATGCAGTAAAATTAACAAACTGAGCAAACCTTTGATCTGAGTAACATGAGCATGCGAAAGCAACAAAACAGTATGTCAAAATGTGAGATTGTCTTGTCAATGACAATGGGAGATGGGCTCAATATATGTAATGGGATAAGCAACCAAAGTCCCTGTTTGAGAGTGTCAACACAGCTAAAACAGAAACACATTGGAGAGTGATTTTCCTGCTCACCTAATTTACTTCTTAGCATGTAAACATAATTCTAGTTTGCCAGAGGAAAAGGGAATACAATAAAATATAGTGAAAATGGGTAAAGCATATGTAATGAGACATACAGCCAACATCCCTATTTTGAGTATGCCAATACAAATAATTGCACTGATTTAAAAAGTTTGGCCACTCCTGGTCTGGACCGTGACGGCTTTTGCGATGCTCTGCGTGAATTGGTGGGCAAAAGAGAAACCTGCTAAAGCAAAGCAGCTCCGTCTTGCAAAAGGGGAAACCAACAGCAACGATTTTAACAGAACGCCTCCCCCCAACAACCACCCCTTAGCCAGTTTCCTGTTTTTCCTTTCCCCAACGCCAACGACGGAGGGAATAAAAAGTTCCCCGCAGCCCAGGAGAGTCCACCCGGAGCGCGCTCACCTCCTCCACCTCCTCTCCAGACGGTCGCTTCCCTAGCACGGCTCGGCTTCACCGGCAGTGCCCGGGCAGGCTGCAGGGGACTTCGGCCACCCCCGTTGGCGGCGATGAGCTCCCGAGCGCCTTGGGCGGCCTGCCCCGCTTTAGGCCTCTGCGCAAGGCCGGGCGCGTTTCCCGGAGCGGCCCATTTTGGAACAGCATTTTTAACCCGGCATGGCTTAAGGATGCGGGGCGGGGAAAGGGGCCGCCGGGCCCGGGCATGCGGGAGGAGCCCCGGCTGCTTCTTCGCCTTCCCTCCCGCGCCCGATCCACGGACGAGGATCAGCGCAAGCCCCCAAACCGGCGGCGTAGCCACCAACCGGCCGTGCGCCGCGCTTGTCGGAGAGCGCGCAGGCCGCGGGAAGCAGCCCATGGGCGGCCAGGGGGCAGCAACGAGCCGCCGCTCCAGCCCCCGGAAAGGCGCTGGCTCCATCCCTTCCGCCGCCCTCCTCCTCCTCCTCCGGAGGGAGGCCGGCTTAAAGCAGCCGCGCCTGGATTTTTTCCCCGGCTTCTGCTTCCTTGCGCGTGGGCGACGCTCGGAACAGGGACGGCCTCAGCGGCGCGCCCACAACGCAGCCACCGGCTTGCGCGTTTGCAAGGGAAGGGCTGGGAGGCCGGGGCGGGCGAAGGAGGTGCCAACCTCCAAAAGGTAAGATCGATAACACACGCACACATTTTTTTTTTTAAACCCAGTGTAACTTCTTGATAACAATTAATAAAGTTCTGTAAACCTTTCTTGTCCCGGTCTCTCTTTATGAACTTAATCAAGATCACAGAGCAGCGATTGAATCCTTTGCCAGAAGCACAATACAGTTCATGAGGACAATCGGGGCTTTTTTAAAAGTAGAAGCCCAGAAGGGACTCATTTGCATATTAGGCCACATCCCCTGACACCCTCAGTTCTCTACACGGGTTTTTTTTTTTAACAAGCCCAGCAGAAACTCATTTGCATATTAGGCCACACTCCCTGAGATCACCATTGTTTCACAAAGGGCTTTTTGTAGAAAAAGCCCAGCAGGGATTCATTTGCATATTAGGCCACACCCCCTGATGCTGAGCCAGCTGGAACTGCGTTCCTGCTCAAAATAAGCCCTGGGCACAATACTGAAATGGGTAGAGACTGAGTTGTTTAGTATTGCTTGTACCCATAAACGTTTGAGAGAAAAGGCTGAGGAAGGACCAAGGATACGAAACTGTGGAGAATCCTGGGAATACAATCCCTTACTTCCTCATTTGGAATTCGTGTTTACAGCTGAATACTGGAGGGCTCTACCCAGAGTTGCAGACAAACGAACTGATATTGCAGCGGCATTTGCCCTTTGGGAATCGAGCACTGCATCTGCTTTGGAGTAAGACTTTTGGGGGGAGCATCCTGAGTTTCAGTTTTCAGTGGCTGCAATGGATGGAAGTAATGTATGATTGTATTTAATGCAGGGGTGGATTTCTAGCAGGAGCTCGTTTGCATATTAGGCTACACACCCCTAATGTAGCCAATCCTCCAACAGCTTACAAGGCTCTAATTTGTAAGCACTTGGAGGATTGGCTACATCAGGGGGTGTAGCCTAATATGCAAACGAGCTCCTGCTAGAATTCCACCCCTGATTTAATGTATGTTTCTTTGCATTGCACTGTATAGAGCATATGTACACTGAGTGTGTGAAGGTGTTATCATTTCCCGGTGATTAGTTTTTGCAATTTTCTTCTATATACACCAGAACCCGTTGTATATCATTACGCCTGGAGAAAATGGCCACTCTGGAAAGTGGACTCTATGGCATTACACCTCATTCACATCACTCCCTCCCTCCCCTTAAGCTCCACCCCAAAAATCTCCAGGTCTTTCCCAACCCAGAGCTGGCAATCCTATTGCACACATTAAAGTATGAAGAACTATTACCACTAATTATTAGGAGGGTGTGCGTAGGCCGGGCATGTTTGCTCACAAACCAGTCCTATGGTAGTCGATGAGGTCTGTAGAACAGCCAAACTTCACCTGGAGATAGCCTGCTATTGCAACTGATCTCCAAACCAGCGGTCCCCAACCTTTTTGGCACCAGGGACCGGTTTTGTGGAAGATAAATTTCCGCAGGGACCGAGGGGGGTGGGGGGGATGGTTTCAGGATGATACAATTGTGCACTTTATTTCTGTTAGTTTGGTGTGGTGGTGAAGTGCGCCAACTCTTATCCGGGAGAACCGGGTTTGATCCCCCACTCCTCCACTTGCAGCTGCTGGAATGGCCTTGGGTCAGCCATAGCTCTGGCAGAGGTTGTCCTTGAAAGGGCAGCTGCTGTGAGAGCTCTCTCAGCCCCACCCCCCTCACATGGTTTGATCCCCCGCTCCTCCACTTGCAGCTGCTGGAATGGCCTTGGGTCAGCCATAGCTCTCACAGAGGTTGTCCTTGAGAGGGCAGCTGCTGTGAGAGCTCTCTCAGCCCCACCCACCTCGCAGGGTTTGATTCCCCACTCCTCCACCTGCACCTGCTGGAATGGCCTTGGGTCAGCCATAGCTCTCACAGAGGTTGTCCTTGAAAGGGTAGCTGCAGTGAGAGCCCTCTCAGCCCCACCCACCTCACAGGGTGTCTGTTGTGGGGGAGGAAGGTAAAGGAGACTGTGAGCTGCTCTGAGACTCTGAAATTCAGAGTGGAGGGCAGGATGTAAATCCAATGTCATTATTATCATTATCATCATTATTACTACTACTACTTGGGTGGCCAACGGTAGCTCTCCAGATGTTTTTTGCCTACAACTCCCATCAGCCCCAGCCATTGGCTCTGCTGGCTGGGGCTGATGGGAGTTGTAGGCAAAAAACATCTGGAGAGCTACCGTTGGCCACCCCTGCAATATATAATGAAATAATTATACAACTCACGGCCCGGTTGCTAACAGGCCATGGACTGGTACCGGTCCACAGACCGGGGGTAGGGGACCCCTGCTCTAGACGACCGAGATCAGTTCCCCTGGGGAAAACAGCTGCTTTGGAGGGTGGCCTCATATAGGGATGCCAGCCTCCAGGTGGGACCTGGGGATCCCCCAGAATTCCAGCTCATCTCCAGAGATCAGCTGGAAAAAATGGATGCTCAGGGGGAAGGACTCTGTGGCATTCTGCTCCATTGAAGCCCCGCCTTGAGGATGCCAGCCCCTACAGGTGGGGCCTGGGCATCCCTTTGAATTACATTTGTCTGTTTTTGTTTAGATGGTATACCTTTTGTACAATCCCAACTAGGATCATATTGTAATGACATTATGTAGACACACCCATAATGTTCAATGTAGTTATTTTATCTTTTACTGGAGTTCTTTAAATGTCTGTTCATATATAAGAAGACGACAAAGACTGCAGATTTATACCCCGCCCTTTTGGTGTAGAGAGCCAGTTTAGTGTAGTGGTTAAGCGCACAGACTTTTCTCTGGGAGAACCGGCTGTGATTCCCCCACTCCTCCACTTGTAGCTACTGGAATGGCCTTGGGTCAGCCATAGCTCTTGCAGGAGTTGTCCTTGAAAGGGCAGCTTCTGGAAGAGCTCTCTCAGCCCCACCTGCCTCACAGGGTGTCTGTTGTGGGGGAAGAAGATAAAGGAAATTGTGAGCCAATCCAATATCTTCTTCTCTCTGAATCAGAGTCTCAGAGCGGCTTACAATCTCCTATATCTTTCCCCCACACACACACCCTGTGAGGTGAGAGAGCTCTCCCAGAAGCCGCCCTTTCAAGGACAGCTCTGCAAGAACTATGGCTAACCCAAAGCCATTCCAGCAGCTGCAAGTGGAGGAGTGGGGGATCACCCGGTTCTCCCAGATAAGAGTTTGCGCACTTCACCACTACACTAAACTGGCTCTCAGTAATGTATACTGTTGAAAGTTATGGGAAAACATTCAAAGGAATAATCTCCATCTGGCCCAGCATCCTGACTCACAACCAGGCCTCGGATTCAGCGGGAGCTCACAGGAGCACAACTCCTGAACCTTTCTGAGAGTTCCACCTTCTCCTTTGCACCTTGCCAATTGAACAGTTAGGTGCAGCTGCATAACAATCCCTGGATGAGCTCCACCACCTATTTTTCTAACGACCCCTGCTCATAACCCTACCATAGGCAAATTACCCTCTGCCAGCTCTGACACCCTCCATACACACATACGCAGCACCTGCTTAATAACACTGGCCTACTTTGCAGGATTATTGTGAAGATTACAAGAGTGGAACCGTGGAATGCTTTGAGCACTCAAAAGTGATGTCTGGGTGTCCTCACGTGTTACTTTCAGCTGTTCGTTTATTTCCAGAGTCTTTCCCAGCCCACCATGGCACATGAAGATGATGATGAAGAAGAAGATGATGATGATGATATTGGATTTATATCCCGCCTTTCACTCCGAATCTCAGAATGGCTCACAATCTCCTTTATCTTCCCCCACAACAGACACCCTGTGAGGTGGGTGGAGCTGAGAGGGCTCTCCCAGCAGCTGCCCTTTCAAGGACAACCTCTGCCAGAGCTATGGCTGACCCAAGGCCATTCCAGCAGCTGCAAGTGGAGGAGTGGGGAATCAAACCCTGTGATGTAGGTGGGGCTAAGAGAGCTCTCCCAGCAGCTGCCCTTTCAAGGACAACCTCTGCCAGAGCTCTGGCTGACCCAAGGCCATTCCAGCAGCTGCAAGTGGAGGAGTGGGGAATCAAACCCAGATAAGAAAAAAATTGGAGATTTATACCCCGCCCTTCTGTCTGAATCAGAGACTCAAAGTGGCTTACCATCTCCCATATCTTCTCCCCCCCCCTCCCACAACAGACACCCTGTGAGGTGGGTGGGGCTGGAGAGGGCTCTCTCAGAAGCTGCCCTTTCAAGGACAACCTCTGCCAGAGCTATGGCTGACCCAAGGCCATGCTAGCAGGTGCAAGTGGAGGAGTGGGGAATCAAACCCGGTTCTTCCAGTTAAGAGTCTGGCAAACTGGAAGGGAGGGAGGGACTAGTTCAGGAAAATGCATTGTGTTTGTTACTTATGTAATTCCATATTCTGCATCATTTAACGTGTCACATTGAATATTTCTACTTTGTGCAAATGCCAACTCCATCTCAAAAATCCTTCAACTCCTCATCCTACCACTTCGCATTATTAGATGTCTCATCCTATCGATTGTGTCGATTTACGCTGTACAATCCACCTTGAGCCCCAGGGAGAAAAGCAGACGAGAAATAAAGAAAATGCAGATACATCCATAAGAACATAAAGGGAGGCGCTGCGCTTGTTCCTTCAGCCGTCTTCACCAGATTATTTCCTCTCCTGATTCTCTACAGCAGGGACCCGCCTGCCCACAGCGTAGAGCCAGATGCGGCTCAGTGTGGAGCCAAAAATGGCTCGTTTGAAAAAAGGAAATGAAATCTTTAAATTAAAGTAAGCGGCAGGCTAGATTGTCTAGCATGGGAAAGGAACGGCAGATGAAGGCCTGTTATGGGACTACTTGGAGATTCTTTGGTGATACTTAGAGATACTTTGGTGGTGGACAATAATGTCGTCATAGCTGACTTATGGCAACCCTTGGTGGGGGTTTTGGGGCAAGAGATGTTCAGAGGTCATTTCCTGCCTTTGTGTCCCAGCCCTGGTATTCCTCCCTGGTCTCCTTTCCAAATACTGGCTAGGTTCAACCCTGTTTAGCTGCCAAGATCTGACATGTAAGGTAGAGACGCTCTACTGAAAGGGAAATGAGAGAGGTCAACAGCAGCCAGTAATCCGAGCACTAGTAGGGTTGCCAGGTTCAATTCAAAAAATATCTGGGTAAATTGGGGGTGGAGCCAGCAGAATTTGGGGGTGGAGCCAGGAAACATTAGGGGTGGAGCCAGGAGCAAGGTTGTGACAAGCATAATTGAACTCCAAAGGTAGTTCTGGCCATCACATTTAAAGGGACAGCACACCTTATAAATGCCTTCCCTGCATTTGGAAATAATGAAAGACAGAAGCACCTTCTTTGGGGGCTCATAGAATTGGACCCCCTGGTCCAATCCTTTTGAAACTTGGAAGGTGTTTTGAGGGGAGGCACCAGACACTATGCTGAAAATTTAGTGCTTCTACTATTTAAAAAGCTCCCCCCCCCCCAATACCCACGGATCCATTCTCCATTATACCCTATGGGAATCGGTCTCCATAGGGAACATAGAGTGCCCAGCAGACATTTCTCTCCCCTTCCCTTGCTTTCTGATGACCCTGAAGCGGGGGAAGGGCCTCCAAAATGAGAGATCCCCTGCCCCCCAGCTGGGGATTGTGTAACCAAAACAGAGGTTCGCGGCAAAGAAGGCAGGGAAATATAAGCAAAAGCTCCCATTAGAACCAGCCTCCAAACCAATAAACAATATATCAAACATTTGAAATTTTGCCTTGATGCAAAATGGTGGCGTTCTAACCCAGCGTATGCAATTTGTTATGAGATGCTTGAAGAAGCTAATGCGAAACAGGAGCACTGGTACAAACCTGTTGCTTTATGGATTGCTGTCTGCATACCTTTAAGAATTGGACTAACTGAACTACTGTTCCTTTCATTCCTTTCCTTTAAAGAGGGTCCCATCCTCTTTAACTTGTTCATAAATGATTTAGAGTTGGGAGTGAGCAGTGAAGTGGCCAAATTTGCGGATGACACTAAATTGTTCAGGGTGGTGAGAACCAGAGAGGATTGTGAGGAACTCCAAAGGGATCTGTTGAGGCTGGGTGAGTGGGCGTCAACGTGGCAGATGCGGTTCAGTGTGGCCAAGTGCAAAGTAATGCACATTGGGGCCAAGAATCCCAGCTACAAATACAAGTTGATGGGGTGTGAACTGGCAGAGACAGACCAAGAGAGAGATCTTGGGGTCATGGTAGATAATTCACTGAAAATGTCAAGACAGTGTGCGTTTGCAATAAAAAAGGCCAACGCCATGCTGGGAATTATTAGGAAGGGAATTGAAAACAAATCAGCCAGTATCATAATGCCTCTGTATAAATCGATGGTGCGGTCTAATTTGGAGTACTGTGTGCAGTTCTGGTCGCCGCACCTCAAAAAGGATATTATAGCATTGGAGAAAGTTCAGAAAAGGGCAACTAAAATGATTAAAGGGCTGGAACACCTTCCCTATGAAGAAAGGTTGAAACGCTTAGGGCTCTTTAGCTTGGAGAAACGTCGACTGAGGGGTGACATGATAGAAGTTTACAAGATAATGCATGGGATGGAGAAAGTAGAGAAAGAAGTACTTTTCTCCCTTTCTCACAATACAAGAACTCGTGGGCATTCGATGAAATTGCTGAGCAGACAGGTTAAAACGGATAAAAGGAAGTACTTCTTCACCCAAAGGGTGATTAACATGTGGAATTCACTGCCACAGGAGGTGGTGGCGTCCACAAGCATAGCCACCTTCAAGAAGGGGTTAGATAAAAATATGGAGCAGAGGTCCATCAGTGGCTATTAGCCACAGTGTGTGTGTGTGTGTATATATATATATATATATATATATATATATATATATATATATATATATATATATATATATATATATATATATATTTGGCCGCTGTGTGACACAGAATGTTGGACTGGATGGGCCATTGGCCTGATCTAACATGGCTTCTCTTATGTTCTTATTCCCTTACAGGAAAGACTCTGCAGTTGCCCCATTACTGATATCGACTCAATTTCCCATATGATGCTCGATTGCCAATTACACATAGAGTCTCGTAACAAACTTCTACCCTTATCCTCTGATCTGTTTAGAAGCCAATACAGCACAGTTCGATACCTGCTCAAAAATTATACTTTTACAGAAACAACTAATACGGTAGCTAAATTTTTAGCAGAAGCAGCTGTTCTTAGATATAGGCTTTTTATATGAATTGTACTTTTTTGGACAAATTTTAATCACTGGAAGTTAGGGTTGCCAAGTCCAGTTCAAGAAATATCTGGGGACTTTGGGGGTGGAGCCAGGAGACATTAGGGGCGGAGCCAGGAGCAGGGGTGTGACAAGCATAACTGAACTCCTGGCTCCACCCCCAAAGTCCCCAGATATTTGAATTGGACTTGGCAACCCTAGCTCAGAGCCCAGCCTGGCCCAGACGCCCCCTCCTCTCCGCAGGAGCCGCCGAAGGGAAGGAAGCAGCGCAAGCGATGCCGAGCCCTCCTGGGCCTCTCACCAGCTTGAAGAGGTTGGCGACGCGCTCTGCCGCCTCTTGCCGAGGCTTCCTTCGCCTGCCGCTCGCTCCATCCTGCCCAGACCGCGCCGGGAGCTGCTGCTGCTGCTCCTCCTCCTCTTCTTCCTCCTCCTCGGCCTCCGGCAGCGCCTGCCTGCGCAGCTCCCCCCGCAACCGCCTCAAGGCCCGCCGTGACATCCCCAGGCTGTAGCAGGCCGGGCCAAAAACACCGCGGACCGGAAGCCAAGCCGGAAGAGGACCCAAAGGAGACAACTGGTTCTCCTTCGCTGAGGGAGCAAGGCCAAAAGCGGCCAGAGGGCGGTCAGCCCGGGACAAACGCCGCTGGAGCGTGGCCCCTGCCACTCACCGGGCCACGCTCCTTGGCGCCATTTCCCCCCTCCCCCCGCGGGGGAAGAGGCTGGAAATCCTGGGGTCCCCCGCCAGGGCGGGAGGGTTGGGAAGCCTACTGGAAGTGTATGCTGCAATGTATCTTTTAATGCTGTTATGTCATTAAAGGTATTTTGATTTGATATTTCATTCTTTGGAACTTCAATATATGATATTTTTGTAATGATGGTTTGATATATTGTTTTATTGGCTTGGAGGCTGGTTCTCACAGGGAACTTTTGCTTATATTCCTCTCCCATCCAGGGATTGGCAAGCCCAAGCGTGAGCCATGCGCAGATCCATGCCGCTAGACTAAAACCATCGAAGAGGATGCACCTGCGTAGATTTATGACCTACGGCGAGCCTCTGGACGCCCCTGTTCCTAAAAAACTTGAAACAACCAGTGCTCAGCCAGTGAAAATTTTATGGGTTATCAACTGATGTGCCAGCAATCAGTTACTCCAACCTGGATAGCCCAGACTAGCCCAATCTCATCAGATCTTGGAAGCTAACCAGGATCGGCCCTGATTAGTATTTGGATGGGAGACTTCCTAGGAATACCAGGGTGGGGACGCAGAGGCAGGCAGTGGCAAACCACCTCTGTTCGTCTCTTGGCTTGAAAATCCTGCAAGGTTAGGAGTTGACGGCACTTTCCACCACCCCACCTGGTCCTCAGTAATGTGAAGCTGTACAGTTTTAGCTTCAGTTTAAGTTCAGAGCCAGTTTGGTGTAGTGGTTAAGTGCGTGGACTCTTATCTGGGAGAACCGGGTTTGATTCCCCACTCCTCCACTTGCAGCTGCTGGAATGGCCTTGGGTCAGCCTTAGCTCTGGCAGAGGTTGTCCCTGAAAGGGTAGCTGCTGTGAGAGCCCTCTCAGTCCCACCCACCTCACAGGGTGTCTGTTGTGGGGGGAGAAGATATAGGAGATTGTAAGCCGCTCTGAGTCTCGGATTCAGAGAGAAGGGCAGGGTATAAATCTGCAATTCTTCTTCTTCGTGCATATAGGCTGGAGGTGGTCAAACTGTGGCTCGGGAGCCACATGTGGCTCTTCCACACAACTTGTGTCGTTCTCAAAGCCCCCACCACCCCATCAGGCGGCTCGGAGAAGGCATTTTCTCTTTTTTAAACCGCTTCTCCAAGCCAAGTCTGCTGGTGGCTTGCAGAATGCATTTAAAGTTAAAGTTGCTTTCTTTCCACCTTTTTACACCTACGAGAGCCAGTTTGGTGTAGTGGTGAAGTGAGCAGACTCTTATCTGGGAGAACCAGGTTTGATTCTCCACTCCTCCTGCTGGAATGGCCTAGGGTCAGCCATGGTTCTCACAGAGCTATCCTTGAAAGGGCAGCTTCTGTCAGAGCTCTCTCAGCCCCATCTATCTCACAGGAGGGAGAAGATATAGGAGATTGTGGGCCGCTCTGAGACTCTGAGATTCAAAGTATAGGGCAAGATATAAATCCAATATCTTCTTCTTCTTCCCCCTCCCCATCGATTTTCCTTCCTTCCTTCCTTCCTTCCTTCCTTCCTTCCTTCCTTCCTTCCTTCCTTCCTTCCTTCCTTCCTTCCTTCCTTCCTTCCTTCCTTCCTTCCTTCCTTCCTTCCTTCCTTCTCTCAAACATCTGACGTTTATTCTATGTGGCTCTTACGTCAAGCAAGTTTGGCCAACCCTGTAACAGGCTTTCTTGTACAGACTCCTTGTAGGTCTCTCCTTGTGAAGTTTCACATCCTTTCGACATTCAGCCATAAAAGGTTGCAGACGCCTGCTCAACGTTCCCTCTAATTTCCGCCCCACCCCCTGCTCCTGAGCAGAGCAGTTCACATCCTGAGCGGAACAGAACTGCTGTAATCTTAAAGCGGGCAAAGGGCACTGCGAGATCCTGAGTGGCTTCAGATTGCTGCTGAGCGGGTCTTCCTGTGTGAATGAGCGGCCGCTCCTGCCCATAGCTTAGGGAACCCTGAGGCCAATAGAGTTGCCAGCCTCCAGTTGGGGCCTGGAAACCTCCCACTTTTACAACCAATCTCCAGCTGGCAGAGATCAGCTCCCCTGAAGAAAATGGCTGCTTTGGAGGGTGGACAGTGGTGGACTGGCCCGATGGCAAGTGGGCCCTGTGGGCCCCTGATGAAGTGGGCCCCCTTAAACATTAGACCAGGGGTCCTCAAACTACGGCTCGCGGGCCAGATGCGGCCCGCTGAGGGCGTTTATGCGGCCCGCCGGGTTATGGCAAAATCAGACCGGAAGTGACGTTCGACCTAAACTCGCGTTAGCAATGCACACTTCCGGCACTGGGCTGAGGCGGCAGAGACAGAGTGTGAGGCGATACCGAGGTGAGGTGAGTTCCCAGGCTGGGGTATGTGGTGTGGGGAAGGGAGAGAGATGCAGAAGACGGAGAACTGACGGCCCGCAGCCTTGTACAGTAACGGCAGCCACCACAACAGTCCGGCCCTCTAACAGTCTGAGGGACAGTGAACTGGCCCCCTATTTAAAAAGTTTGAGGACCCCTGCATTAGACAATACGTTAAAAATCTTAATGATCTTTTAGTAGCTTGAAAACAGAACAGAAGTCCCAATATTATTACTGTAACGCAATTAAAATTTACGTTGTATTACTATTTTAATGACTCTGTGACCTGGGAAGCTGAGAGCGGCAGGGCCCGGGGAGGGGGAACCTGGCTGCAACCTGTAGGTGAGCTGGCACCCTAGACTACCACCTACCTTGCCTACTGGCACACGCCAGCCATGGGTGGGCCCCCTTTGTCTCCTGGCAACCAATATTTTTAGACCCAGTCTGCCACTGGTGAACTCTATGGCAGGGGTGGCCAACGGTAGCTCTCCAGATTTTTTTTTGCCTACAACTCCCATCAGCCCCAGCCATTGGCCATGCTGGCTGGGGCTGATGGGAGTTGTAGGCAAAAAAAACATCTGGAGAGCTACCCTTGGCCACCCCTGCTCTATGGCACTGTACCCTGCTGAGGCCCCTCCCCAAACCCCGCCCTCTCCTGGCTTCACCCCCAAAGTCTCCAGGTATTTTCCAACACAGACCAGGCAACCCTAGAGTTGGGCTCTCTGCATTCATCCCATGCAGGGGACCCCACCCTTTTTTGACCCTGCAGGAAATTTTGAAATTCTGACATGACGCGGTGTCAATCCTTGTGCTGGGGTGGCAGCTGCTGCCAAAGCGATATTTTTTTAAAAAGCTGCACAGCCCAATCAAATCCCCAGTGGCCAATCAGAAACCTTGCTGGGACAAAGCACTATTTGGCCCCGGCCACTTCCCATAAATGCTTCGCAGGCGCTAGAAAAGCTGTTGATCGACAACACGGCGCCAATGGGTGCCACACTGGGGACCCCTGATCTAATCCGTAATGCCGCATCTTCTCCATCATTAACCTTCCCGTGTGAGCCAAATGGCCATTGTGTAACTGTGAGCAGGGCTTTTTTAAAAGCAGGAACTCCTTTGATTATTAGACCACGCCCCCTGATATAGCCAATCCTCCTGGAGCTTAGAGTAGGCCCTGTACTAAGAGCCCTGTAAGCTCTTGGAGGACTGGCTACATCAGGGATGCACAGCCTAATATGCAAAGGAGTTCTTGCTAGAATCCCACCCCTGATTAGGCCACACCCCCTGGTGTAGCCAATTGTCCTGGAGCTTACAGTAGGCCCTGTACTAAGAGCCCTGTAAGCTCTTGGAGGATTGGCTACATCAGAGAGTGTGGCCTAATATGCAGAGGAGTTCCTGCTACAAAAAAAGCCCTGACTGTGACTATTATCCAGGGGTAACCAAAATAACACGGAATCTTGGAGCCGCTTCAAGACCGACGAACGTCTTGGCCAACGGCAACAATGACTCACTAAAACCTCGAGGCAGAAACGGCCCTTGAACCCAAGCCTTTCTTCCACATCCAACTGCCTCCGTACCATGCCACCAACTTCCACATTCTAGGCCGCGGCCACGCTCCACGCAAACGCACTCCCACATGGGCAAATGATCAGAGTTTATTTGGAATACAAAGTCAAATCTCGCTGGAGATGGAGCGTGATCGTTTCTAACTTCCCTTGTCTCTTGCGGTAATCGCTAAGACGGCGCTAGCTCCAGTCGCAGAATGCATTTCAGGCCCTTAAATCCATGGCATCCGCAAAGCCCACCTCACCTAACTGTACAAATCACAGCCATTTTTTCATCTGAACTCTGGGTTCTCAATTAGCATTGCCAGCTCCAAGTTGAAGAAGAAGAAGATGACGATGATATTGGATTTATATCCCGCCTCCACTCCAAATCTCACTCAGAGCGGCTCACTATCTCCTTTATCTTCCTCCTCCACAACAGACACCCTGTGAGGTGGGTGCGACTGAGAGAGCTCTCCCAGAAGCTGCCCTTTCAAGGACAACTCCTGCAAGAGCTATGGCTGACCCAAGGCCATTCCAGCAGCTGCAAGTGGAGGTGTGAGGAATCAAACCCGGTTCTCCCAGAGAAGAGTCCGCATACTTAACCACTACACACCAAACTCTCTCACCTCGAACTTGCGAGGTGTCCAGGTAAAAGTTGGGAAATACCTGGAGATTTTGGGGGTAGAACACGAGGAGACCAGAGTTAGAAGAGGGGAGGGATTTCAGTAGGGTATAATGCCATATAGTCCACCTTCCAAAGCGGCTAGTTTCCAGGGGAACTGATCTCTGTCAGCTGGAGATCAGTTTTAATTCCAGGAGATCTCCAGCCACCACCTGGAGTTGGCAACCCTGTATCTCAATCAGAACACAGCAGTTGCATCTGGGAAGGCAGAGGAGACTGTACCATTACAGATTGCAGGAGGGGAAATCCCGTTTGCGCAGCTGCCCACACAGAAAGCCAATCGCAGCAGGGATCCGGTGAGGTTCGAACTTTCCTCCCAGATATTTTGTTTTGTTTTCCTTTGCAGGGAACATCTGAGATGAACACAGCCCTGCAATATGAAGTGGTACAGTCCAGCCTATCATTTCAGGACTCTACCATCCCATTCCCACCTTCTGCTGCTGTCGTAGGGGTAGGGCCCAGCTGCAACAGGAAGGGGAAAGGAAAAACCGGGAAATGAGTTGGCAAAAAAGAAAGAAACCAACAAAAGCATTCAGGCTCGGTCCTGCGAGGTAAAAGCCAAAGTCAGCAAAAGGTTGAAAAAAGAAAAACAAGAAGTGGAGAGAGAAAAAAATCCAAACCCTCGAGAGGCTGAGAAGTCAGCAAAATAGAAGGAAAGTGAGTCATAGGGCCTCATTACAGTCTCCCCCCGCCCTCCCCTTCCACTGACACAAATCTTTCTCTCTTTTCCCTCTCTCTCCTTTATGGTTTTCTGCAAATTCAAAGCACGCGGCGGCTGGGAAAACACCGGGACTTGGGACACCGTGTCCCAAATCCCTGCCAAGTTTGGATCTACATGCCCGGCATGAACGAGAGTTCTTTGGGGGAATCCCAGCTCCTTTTCCCAGAGTCACAGATTCTCTAGTTGGATTACAAGATGGCCATTGAAAAGGGAAGCCTCAAGCACTCTGAGTGCAAATGTGAGCATAGAGCTCTTGGCGCACGCTCAGAGACTGACTCCATATATCCCAGGAGTGACAGGAAGGCAGGGTGAGGAGTCAAGGCCGCTAGCCACTTTTGTCTGGAGCAGCAAAATTAAACAGGAGTCCCGGGAAGCGGGGGTGGGTTCAAGGCTAACCAGTTATTCTGGCAAATAAATTCAGGTGAGTAGTTGGGTTGATCTAAAGCAACAGAACAAAGTTTGAGTCCACCTTGAAGACTGACAAAGTTCAATTCTAGGTGCAAAGTTTAATTTTGTACGCACATGAAAGCTTATACCCAGAACTGCATTTTGTTGGTCTTCAAGATGCCACTGGACTCAAACTTTGTTCTGTTGATTCAGACCAGGGGTGGCAAAGCTGCAATGTGGGAGCCACATGTGGCTCTTTCACGTGCATTGTGCGGCTCTCAAAACCCTCACCCTCCCATCAGCTGGCTTGGAGAAACATCTGTCTCTTTAAATTACTTCTCCAAGCCAACCCAGCTGGCAGCTTGGAGAATGCATTTAAAGTTAAAGTTGCTTTCTTTCCTCCTCTCCCTCCCTCATCTATCTGCCCTTCCCTCCCTCATCTATCTGCCCTTCCATCTATCTGCATTTAAAGTTAAAGTTGCTTTCTTTCCTCCTCTCCCTCCCTCATCTATCTGCCCTTCCTTCCTTCCTTCCTTCCTTCCTTCCTTCCTTCCTTCCTTCCTTCCTTCCTTCCTTCCTTCCTTCCTTCCTTCGAAACATCTGGTGTTCCTCTCTTGCAGCTCTCAAACATCTGACATTTATTCTATGTGATCCTTATGTTAAGCAGGGCTTTCTCTACAAAAAAAAGCCCAGCAGGAACTCATTTGCATATTAGGCCACACACCCTTGATGCCAAGCCAGCCAGAACTGCGTTCCTGCTCAAAAAAATGCCCTGATGTTAAGCAAGTTTGGCCAGCCCTGCTTCAAGACGGCTACCGCTTGAATTTGTTTGTAGGAACTATATGTCTACTCAGCCAATCCAGGTATACGAAAAGACCTCAATGCATGTGCACTCCACGCATCGGATGAAGCGAGCTCCAGCTTCCAGAAACCCAACTCTGTCTGAGATGCCCACTAGATTCCTTTCTTATTAAGCTGCTGTGGGGATTGCCATCCGAGTATCAGCCTAGGCAGGGGTGGAATTCTAGCAGGAGCTCCTTTGCATATTAGGCCACACACCCCTGAAGTAGCCAATCCTCCAAGAGCTTACAAAAAAGAGCCCTGTAAGCTCTTGGAGGATTGGCTACATCAGAGGAGTGTGGCCTAATATGCAAAGGAGCTCGTGCTAGAATTCCACCCCTGAGCCTAGGCCAGGGGTCCCCAACCTTTCTGAGACTGCAGGCACCTTTGGAATCCTGACACAGGGTGGTGGGCACAGTGACAAAATGGATGCCTTCAAATTGGCTGCTGCAGGAGGCAGAGCCAGCCACCAAACATTGCCGCTGCTGAACGTCAGCCACACAGTGAAGAGCCTTACTGTGTAGCAGCGGCAGCTGCCCAAGCAACATTTGTTTAAAATCTGCACAGCCAATCAAATTTCCAATAGCCAATCAGAAGCCTTGCTGGGGATAATCCAGACAAGGTGTCAGGGGCTGCTCACGGCCACCATGTTGGAGACCCCTGATCTAGGACGTGGAAGACCCTGGTTCAAGTAACCACACAGTGGGGTGTCACTTTTTTTTGCTGCCTAGCCTCCTTCACAGGGTTGTTGTGTGCGAAGAACATGGGGGAAGGGAGAACTGAGAGAAATGGAACTCTTTGGAGAAAGGGTGAAATAAAAACAGCTAGACCACAGGTGTCAAACATGCGGCCCAGGGGCTGAATCAGGCCCCCGAGAAACTGGCTCTTGTCTGCTTCCTTCTCCCTCTCTCTTGCTTCCTTCTGCATCTCAACTTGCTTTGCAAGGCTTGCTCAATCGCACAGGAGCTACAGAGCAAAGCCTTGGTTTTCTCCATTGGTTGAGGCTTCTCCCCTTCCTGGTTGCCTGTGGAAGGAGGGAAAGAGCCAGAACTTTCTTTGCCCAGTTCCCTGGATCCCATGGGAGAGATGCAAAGAAAGCACCTTTAAGACTGACAAGTGCTGATGTTTTAAGCATGTTTTATTTTAAGGTTTTTAAAATAAGAGGTGCGGGCCCTGCGGAGCCTCGACCAATTCCACAGGGCCTGCAAGACCACCCTTTTCAGGATGGCCTTTGCGGACTGCTGATTGAAGGATTGGTGGATTGAACATATGAACATATGAAGCTGCCTTATACTGAATCAGACCTTTGGTCCATCAAAGTCAGTATTGTCTTCTCAGACTGGCAGCGGCTCTCCAGGGTCTCAAGCTGAGGGTTTTTTTCACACCTATTTGCCTGGAGCCTTTTTTGCAGATGCCGGGGATTGAACCTGGGACCTTCTGCTTCCCAAGCAGATGCTCTACCACTGAGCCACTGTCCCTCCCCCTAATTGATGGGTTCATCTAAGTGACTCTCGCCTAAGTGACTCTCGCCATCATGCCAACTGACAGAATAGCACCAGAAATGCTTATTGTTATTGCTAATTTATGTTAACTGTGAATTAGAATGGTTTCAAAATTAATGTTGATTTTAAAGTTTTGTATAAATCACTGTATGGACATGTTGCTAGCCGCCCTGAGCCTGACTCGGCAGGGAGGGCGGGATATAAATAAAATTTTATTATTATTATATTATTTTAAAAAATCTTTAATCATATTTGTGTCCTTTAAAATTTTCTATCTCGGCTACCTAATCTTAAACAGGTACACACAAGGCCCAGCCAGGTCTCACTTATGTCCAATCTGTCCCTCATAACAAATGAATTCGACACCCCTGAGCTAGACAAAACCTAGATTTGTTGGGGTGACTGGGGTTTGGATTTCTCACAGGCGCTCAAGGCAGAAAACGGGAGATGCCACTCTTGGACCTACTCTATACCACCCTGGGCCAGGTTGCTTTCACCCCCTGCCAATTCCAGAACAGGTCTCTGCTTCCACATTAGTTAGATTGCAACAGGTCCTTTCCGGGAACCAGCCCTCCCGCAGGCCCCTAATTTTGAACTTTGGGGGCAGGAGACGTATCCTTCACTCATGAGGACAGAAAACCAATCCCTCCTTGAACCAAGGAAGCCCACTGGGTGACCTCAGGCTATCCCCCACCTTCGGCCTCACCTACCTCACAGGGTCGTTGTGAGGTTTCAAAGGGAGGAAAGAAGGACGTCGGCTGCTTTGGGCCCTCATCAGGGAGAAAGGCAGAGTGCAAATGAATTAATGAAATGAATGAGGTTTTGGCCACAGGCAATTATACTAGATCTAGGGATGCCAGCCTCCAGGTGGGACTTGGGGATCCCCCAGAATGCCTGCTCATCTCCAGACTACAGAGATCAGTTCCCCTGGAGAAAAGGGATACTTTGGAGGTGAATTCTGTGGCATCACACCCTACGGAGGTCTCCCCAGGCTCTATCCCCCAAATCTCCAGGAGTTTCCCAACCTGGATAAGAACATAAGAGAAGCCATGTCGGATCAGGCCAGTGGCCCATCCAGTCCAACACTCTGTGTCACACAGGGGCCAAAAAAAAACCCCAGGTGCCATCAGAAGGTCCATCAGTAGGGCCAGGACACTAGAAGCCCTCATACTGTTGCCCCTCCCAAGCACCAAGAATACAGAGCATCACTGCCCCAGACCAAAGAACATAGGAGAAGCCATGTTGGATCAGGCCAATAGTCCATCCAGTCCAACACTCTGTGTCACACAGTGGCCAAAAAAACCCAAGTGCCATCAGGAGGTCCATCAGTGAGGCCAGGACACTAGAAGCCCTCCCACTGTTGCCCCCCCCACAAGCACCCAGAATACAGAGCATCCCTGCCCCAGACAGAGAGTGCCAACAATACGCTGTCGCTTATAGCCACTGATGTACCGCTGCTCCATGTGTTTATCCAATCCCCTCTTGAAGCTGTCCATGCTGGCAGCCGCTGCCACCTCCTGTGGCAGTGAATTCCACATGTGCATCACCCTTTGCGTGAAGGACTTCCTTTTATCCGTTCTAACCGACTGCTCAGCAATTTCATTGCATACCCAGGAGTTCTCATATTGTGAGAAAGAGAGAAAAGTCCTTCTTTCTCTACCTTCTCTATCCTGTGCCTAATCTGGATCTGGCAACCCTACCCCCACACCTCCCCCTGGTGACCACATAGTACCTGGTAACCCGAAACAGATTTCTGGAGGGGGGTGCAAAGAAATAAGTGGGGCGCCAAAATTCCCGGGGTTCCCTGCTGATCCCGATATTTTCGACAGCAAGGTAGAGTTGCCAGAGCCAGGAAGGGAAATACCTGGAGATTTGAAGAGGAGGGGTGGAGCCTGGAAAGGACCTCCACAGGGTGTTATGTCACCGAGGCCCCCTTCCCAAGGTGCCATTTTCTCCAGGGAAACGGATCCTGGTCACCTGGAGAGCCATGGTAACAGCAAGGGCTCTCCAGGTGCCCCCTGGAGGTTGGCAAGCTGGGGCCAGGGGTGCCAGGGGCGCTCCCCCCCCCCAGCCGTTTGTACTCTCCCCCGAAGTCAACAGATTCCCCCCAGAAGCCCCTCCCCTCTTCCTTGAAGGAAGGAGGGACGGTGGCTCAGTGGTAGAGCATCTGCTTGGGAAGCAGAAGGTCCCAGGTTCAATCCCTGGCATCTCCAAAAAAGGGTCCAGGCAAATAGGTGTGAAAAACCTCAGCTTGAGACCCTGGAGAGCCACTGCCAGTCTGAGAAGACAATACTGACTTTGATGGACCCAGGGTCTGATTCAGTATACGGCAGCTTCATATGTTCATTCTCCCCCCCCTTCGCCCGCCTTGCAAATCCCGTTACACCAAAGGAGGCGGGGCTCAGCTAAGCCTCAGGGTGATACGGGGAGGGAGGGGCAGTGGTGGCCTAGCCAGGGTGTCAGCTTGCCCGATGGCAAGTGGGTACGGTGGGCCCCTGATGAAGTGGGTCGCCTTAAACATTAGGCAATATGTTAAAAATCTCAATCAACATAAGACACTTTTAGTAGCTTGAAGATATAATAGAAGTCCCAGTATCATTACTGTAATGCAACTTAAAATTTTCATTGTATTTAGGGTTGCCAGCCTCCAGGTGGGGCCTGGGGATCTCCTGCTTCTACAACTGATCTCCAGCTGGCAGAGATCAGCTGGGGTGAGGGGGAGAAAATGCAATCTCTATTTAAATTTAGTTTCTACTGTATACTGCCAGTGATATGTACAAGATATGTACACTGCAATTACTAATATATATATATATATATATTCCGCAAAAGTTTTAATGGTGCCGTTTCCCCCCACTTCTGTGTTTTTTGGAAATTTTTATTTATTTCTTACAAACAATGAAACGATAGCCTTAAGAGTTGTGGCATCTGGCGACCAATCTTTTTAGACCCAGCCCGCCTCTGGGGAGGGGGTCTCCTCTCTTGCAACTCCCACCCCCACGCCCCCCTCCTTCGCCCCTCCCCCAAAGACTCCAGGCCAGACTCACCTGAGCAGCTGGAGGGCGTCGGTGGAGCGCGGGTCCTCCACTAGGACGTAGACGGTGGCGGCGGGGGGCGGCGGATCGGGGTGGGGGGCCTTCTGGCTCCCGTCATGGGACATCATGCCCCGCCCCGCCCCCCCGGATTGCAATCGGTGGGGCTGGCGCAGCAGCAGCAGCGGCCGCCTATGGGGAGAGGAAAACGTGGAGGGGGGAGATCTGATCTGCTCGATCAAAAGCGGTTGCCAAATCTTTTTCTTTTGCGCAATGCAAATAGCAAAGGTGTTGGGGGGGATCTCCGAAGCCGGGCAAGGAAGGGATTCAGGACGAGACGCGCCTCCTCCTCCTTCTTCTCCTCCTCTCTAGACTGGAGGGGAAAACAACCCAGCCGAAGGATTGCTTCATTTTCCGGCTTGCGAGACGAGGGGGGGGGGGGGGGGGCGATCTCTCCGGGAAATGACATCAGGCGGGACTGGAGCCGCCCACTGGTGGGGTGAGCGGGTCGGAAAGCCATGAAATGCGGTGGGGTGGAAGGAGAACCGTGGCTGCTGTTGTTGTGTTGTTATTGCTGTTATGGTTATCTTCTTCCCCGAGGAGCTGATCTCTGCCAGCTGGAGATCAGTTGCAGAAGCGGGAGATCCCCAGGCCCCACCTGGAGGCTGGCAACCCTAAATATAATGTAAATTTTAAGTTGCATTACAGTAATGATGCTGGGACTTCTATTATATCTTCAAGCTACTAAAAGCGTCATTGAGATTTTTAACGTATTGCCCAAGCGCCTTCCCGTTTCTCCTAGGGACGTGGGTGCCTCTGAGCCTGTGCAGAGAGACCCCTTTTTAAAAAAAATCAAATAAACTTTATAAGAGAGACCCTTTCTGGCGTGCCCTCAGGTCACAGCCGACTTATGGCGACCCCCGAGGCGTTTCAAGGCAAAGGTAGTTCAGAGTTGGTTTGCAGAACAAAGTAGGAGTCAAGTGGTACCTTTAAGACCAACCAAGTTTTATTCAGAATGTAAGCTTTCGGGTGTGCATGCGCACTTCATCAGACGAGGAATCAGGTACAGAGAGCAGAGCTACATATAGCTCGTAGGCAGTGGTTTAGAATGCAAAATGGCACAAATTTAAAATGTAATGACAGAATAGTAAAAAAATTAACAAATTGAGCAAACCTTTGATCAGGGTAGCATGAGCGTGGAAAGGAAAGGTCCCCTGTGCGAGTATCAGTCGTTTCCGACTCTGGGGTGACGTTGCTTTCACAACGTTTCCGCAGCAGACTTTTTACGGAGTGGTTTGCCATTGCCTTCTCCAGTCATCTACACTTTCCCCCCAGCAAGCTGGGTTCTCATTTCACCAACCTCGGAAGGATGGAAGGCTGAGTCAACCTGGAGCCGGCTACCTGAAACCGGCTTCCGCTGGGATCGAACTCAGGTCGTGACTGCAGTACTGCAGCTTTACCACGAGAAACCAGTAAAACAGTAACGTCAAAATGTGAGAATGTCTGCTAATCATTCTATTGCTATAAGTCTATAATTCTATTGCTATAAGTGCTATAAGTCTGGACCAGAATGAGGGCATTTCTTTCTAAGTTTTTCCCATCCAACTAATTTACCTTTTAACATGTAACATACATATAGTTTGCCATTAGAAGAAAAATACATTAAAATATAATGGAAGATGGATTTAGTATATGTAATGAGATAAACAGCCAACCAATATCCCTTATTTGAGTATGTCAATACAGCTAAAAGAAAAATACATTGGATAGTGATGTTATTGTCCACATAATTTACTTTTTACCATATAAACGTCATTCTAGTTTGTCATTAGAAAAAAAGAATACCCTCTGCTATTGTTATTGTTGTTATGATTATCGGGGGGGAGTCAAGCGTGTCCACGTGAAGGCGTGTGCTGGGGTAGCCAAGCGTCTTCCTTTTTCTCCTGAGGATGTGGGTGCCTCTGAGCATGTGCGGAGAGACCCTTTTGTAGTGTGCCCTCAAATCACAGCCAACTTACGGTGACCCCCTAGGGCAGGGATGGCCAAACTTGCTTAACATAAGAGCCACATAGAATAAATGTCAGATCATGTTTGCGATCTGCAAGACATGAACAAATATTACACACATGTCTGTATTAAAACTCTTAATACTTTCCTCGCACTTTACAACACAACCATGCTAGAAGGAGACTTTTCAAAAAAGAAAAGCTGGGAATAACAGTGCCCATATAACCAACACAGGGAAAGGTTAGGGAATTGTTTTGGTACCGGCAGGAGAAGGAAATACACATGTACCTCATAAATCACTGACCATCATTTGCATCATTATGCATCTCTCTTTGCCTTGACACCAAGGTTAGTAAATCCAGCTCCTACCAGAGCTTTGAAACTAAGGGGGAACCCAACACAGCCCTCTTTAATTCCATCCCTCCTTCCAGTGGCTCCCTTGGCTCTTGCACTTTCTTTCTCCACTCTAGGTCTCCAGGCAACCTCTGTGATGGAGGAGAAGAGCTTGCAAGTCTGCCCCTCCCCCCGCCTCTTTCCCCACTTCGTACATGGTCAGCCTATGGGTCAGCACTTAGAGGCTGACTGAGGTCCCAATGCTAAGCACGCTTACTTGAGAGTAAGCCTTCATTAAGTTCCTCCTTGACCATAGGGAGCTGCACAATATGTGTGAAAGAGCCGCAGTTTGGCCACCCCTGCCCGAGGGGTTCCAAGGCAAGAGATGGTTCAGAGTTGGGTTGTGTCTGTGTAGCGAATCCCGGACTTCCTTGGCGATCTCCCCCATTCAAATACTAGCCGGGGCTGACCTTGCTGCCCATGATTGGAGGAGATCATGCTGTCCTCGGCTATCCAGGTCAGGGCAAGAGAGGAGCAGCGGTGGTTTGTGCCTCTGCATAGCGACCCTGGAATTCCTTGAGGGTCTCCCATCCAAATACGAGCCCGGGCCAGCCCTGCTTAGTTTCCCTTCTTAGTGAGCTTTCTTAGTTTCCACAATCTGATGAGATCAGGCTATCCTTCACTATCCATGTACGGGCAAGAGAGGAGTAGAGGTGTTTTGCCTCTGTGTAGCAACCCTGGTATTCCTTGGAAGTCTCCCATCCGATACCAGCCAGGACCAACCCTTCTTAGTTTCGATAGCCATCCTCGGCTATCCAGGTCAGGGCAAGAGAGCAGAAGTGGTTTGCCATTGCCTGCCTCTGCGTAGCGACCCTGGTATTCCTTTGAGGTCTCCCTTCCAAATACTGGGAGGGCCGTCCCTACTTAGCTTCCGAGTAAGATCAGGCCAGCCTGGGCTATCCAAGTCAGGGCACAGAAAGACCATCCTAACCCAAACGTCCACCAGCGCCTTAAAGACCAGCAGCGTTTAATTTTAATTTAATTTTCGATTTATATCCCGCCCTATCCTACAAGCATGATATAGTTCCATTGGAGCAACTGTAACAGGAGTAACTGCTGCATTATCAGGAGCTTAGGAGTTTCCAAGGCGTGGGGAGAAACTTCCAGCCATGTTTTATGGATGCCAATCTCCAGGTAGCACCTGGGGATCCCCCAGAACAAGGGTGATCAAACTTGCTTAATGAAAGAGCCACAGAGAATAAATGTTTGAAAGCTGGAAGGAAGGAAGGAAGGAAGGAAGGAAGGAAGGAAGGAAGGAAGGAAGGAAGGAAGGAAGGAAGGAAGGAAGGAAGGAAGGAAGGAAGGAAGGAAGGAAGGAAGGAAGGACAAATAGATGGGGGAGGGAGATAGAAAGCAACTTTAACTTTAAATCCATTTTCCAAGCCCCCGGCTGGCTTGGCTTGGAGAAGTGATTTCAAGAGACAAATGCCTTCTCCAAGCTGGCCGACAGAATGGTGGGGCCTTTGAGAGCCACACGTGTGGAAGAGCCACATGTGGCTCCCAAGCCACGGTTTGGCCACCCCTGCCCTGGAGTCGCAGTTTATCTCCAGGTGACAGAGATCAGTTCCCCTGCAGAACATGGATGCTTTGGGTGGTTCTCTATCATCAGGAGCCTCAACTGTGATTCTGGGAAATCTTCATCCCCCCCACCCCACCCCCCGAGGTTGGCAACCTTTGGGGAAGCTTTAGAAGTACTCGATTCAACTGCTGAAGAATCTGGTCTCCTGCCCTCTCTCTCTGTTCATTCCTTTCTTAGAGGGAGAAGATTCAATGTGTGGATCTGGTTTTGTGGAGCGAGATCCCTGGCTCATCCAGGCCCTTATTTTGGGTGTGGCTTTTTCAAAATTATTTTGTGGGGGGTTTTTAATGTGTGAATGTGTGCATCTGGAAGTTATGGCAGTAACCTCTGGTGACTGACCCCCTCCACAGGGCCTGGAGGATATTCAGGAAAGTGGATGAATAAATCCTGTCTCTGCCTCCCAGTTCTGGTATTCCAAGGCGGTCTCTCCCATCCAAGTACTTGCCAGAGTCCACCCTGCTTAGCTTCAGAGAACTGACGAGATCAGCTTGCCTGGGCTATCCAGGTCAGGCCTCATCCAGTCCCTTCTAATCTCCTTTGGCTACAAATTCTTTCCCCAGCCTCCTCTCCTGAGCTGCTTTTTGACCAGCTAGGCCAGGAAACGAATCAAAGGCTTTCTGCCTCAAGAACATGTGCTTTGACACTGATCCAAGACTTCCCTCTGTGTGTGCTAGTTTCAGTTAAGTTCGTGAGGAAGACTCTTTTGTTTGTTCATTGGTTGGCGAGGAGCTGAGGTCCTTTTGTAAGAAAAAAGGTGCCAGAGTTCATTAGCACAACTCATCTGCAGTACTCATTTGCATATGCCACCCACCCCTGACATCACCGGAAGGTGGACTAAATGATATCCGCTCAGCATCTACCTGAAAAGGCTTCTGGAATTAGAATTGTCATCATAAAACCTTCCTCCAATCCAGTGTTCCTTCTAAACTGAGTTAGTGTGAGGTAGCTAGCTCACAATTTTTTAGCCTCCCACTCACACATTTTTGTGTGAGCCAGTTTGGTGTAGCGGTTAACTGCGCGGACTCTTATCTGGGGGAACCGGGTTTGATTCCTCACTCCTCCACTTGCACCTGCTGGAATAGGGTCGCCATGTCCAATTCAAGAAACATCTGGGGACTTTGGGGGTGGAGCCAGGAGCAAGGGTGCGACAAGCATAATTGAACTCCAAGGGAGTTCTGGCCATCACATTTCGAGGGATCTCACATCTTTTTAAATGCCCTCCTTCCATAGGAAATAATGAAGAATAGGGGCACCTTCTTTGGGGGCTCATAGCACTGGACCCCCTGCTCCAATCCTTTTGAATCTTGGGGGATATTTTGGGAAGAGGCACTGGCTGCTATACTGGAAATTTGGTGCCTCTATCTGAAAAAAACAGCCCTCCAGAGCCCCAGATCCCGGCAGATCAATTCTCCATTATTTCCTATGGGAATAAGTCTCCATAGGGAATATTACAGTTCCCAGCAGACATTTTCCTCCCCCTCCCCCGCTTTCTGATGATCCTGAAGCGGGGGGAGGGCCTCCAAGCCGGAGGATCCCCTGCCCCCACCTGGGGATTGGCAACCCTATGCTGGAATGGCCTAGGGTCAGCCATAGCTCTGGCAGAGGTTGTCCTTGAAGGGCAGCTGCTGTGAGAGCCCTCTCAGTCCCACCCACCTCACAGGGTGTCTGTTGTGGGAGGAGAAGATATAGCAGATTGTAAGCCCCTCTGAGTCTCTAATTCAGAGAGAAGGGTGGCATATAAATCTGCAATTCTTGTCTCAGCTCGGGAAAAATGGCCCCAGAGCAAACTCATTTATGCAGAAGCTCACCACTTTAATGCCAGCAGCTCACAAAGTAGAATTTTTGCTCACAAGGCTCCACAGCTTAGAGGGAACATGGCTCCCATCATACTTTTAACTATGTGGCCACAGCGGCAGGATGAAAATTTCCATCTGTCTGCTTTATCTGTGTTGGTTATTTCCCCATTTTTTTGGTGGGGGGAAATATTAGAAAGATTGTCAAACCTTAACGTTCAGCAAAACTCTCATAGGGGGTTTGAACAATGGAGCCCAGAAGCAAGTATTGGGGGGGGGGGGTTGGGTAAAAAAGAAAGAGCACAATAAAATGTAAAGGTTCTGGAGCTTTGCTCCTGTGAGCTCCTGCCCAAAATGAGGCCTGGAGAGGATACAGAAACAAAGAAGACTTTGAATCCAGAAAATTGCCTTCTCGTGTCACAATCTGGGAATCGAACTGTTGATGCCAAATGGTTTCAGTGTTACAGCCTTACAGCCTTCCGTAACTAGTACTTAAAGAGGGCCCTGTTGGGTGGAACAATAGGAATACTGGTTTGTGGTCCGTCTTGGTAGCCATGGGAACCAGAACGGTATTTTCTGGGAGACTGCCAACAGGAGAGGAGCCAGTGTAGTGCGGTGCTTAGCGAGTTGGATACAGATCTAGGAGACCCAGGTTCAAATTTGTGTTCTGCCAGGGTAGCTCACCGGGTGACCCTGGGCCTGTCACGCTCAACTTCACAGGGGGGTTGAAGAAGTCCATACAGCTGTGGACCCTATACACCAGGGGTGGCCAACCTGTGGCTCTTTCGCACATATTGTGTGGCCCCCACCGCCCCATTGGCTGGCTTGGAGAAGGCGTTTCTCTCATTAAATCACTTCTCTAAGCCAAGCCATCTGGCAGCTTGGAGAATGTGTTTAAAGTTAAAGTTGCTTTCTTTCCACCTCTCCTCCCTCCTCCCTCCCTCCCTCCTCCCTCCCTCCCTCCTTCCTTCCTTCCATCTTGCAGCTCTCAAACATCTGACGTTCATGTCTTGCTGCTCTTGAACATTGGACATTTATTCTATGTGGCTCTTACATTGAGCAAGTTCGGCAATGCTAGCTATACGCTTCTTATTCCGGTTTTGTCTCCACGTATCTTTAAACATCTTCATCATGTTATATGCTAATTTGCTGCTCAGCCTCTTTTTGTAAGTTTGAATGCTTCTCTTCCATTTCATTATATCCAAAGAAGTCTGCCTGCACACGAAAGCTCATACCTTGAATAAAACTTTGTTGGTCTTAAAGGTGCCACTGGACTTCAACCTTGTTCTCTAGAACTAACTGCTCATACTGGTGGCAAAGGGCCCTAGGATGACAGTCCAGCTAGCTAGAAAACAGTGCCACTGTGGTTCTGACACTTTTAAAAAGTGGGATCCAATTTGAAACTGTTTTAGTTTCCAGTGGGTAGCCGTGTCAGTCTGCAGCAGAAGCAGCAGAAGATTCAAGTCCAGGAGTACCTTAAAAGACCACCAAGATTTCCAGGGGGTTTGTTAGGCTTAGCCCCCTTTGTCAGATACAAGCAGGAAACAAGAATCCTCTGTCCCTGTTCAGTCCCAGGGGGGGTGGGGTCCATTGTCTTGAACTTTTAAATGAATTCTTACTCCATAGTCTCACGTTGTAATCTCCCTTTGAAGCTCCTTTCTATGGGAGGTGTCCCATCCAGAAGGTGGGAGGGGTGTTGTGGAGAAGGGAGTCGGGATGCAGAGGTACAATACAAAATGCAATCTGCCTGATTAGATCAGGAGACAAAGACTTAGGGGGCAGCAGAGAGATAAGCAGATAATGAGAACATCCAGAAGACAAAAGTAATGACTGCTAGGGAGATTGCACAACTTGAAGGCTGAATCCAGTTGCACCTTTAAGACCAACAAAAGCCTTGGTTAGAAGGAGGGCTTTTTTTTGTTGCAGGAATTCCTTTGCCTATTAGGCCACACCCCTCTTATGTAGGCAATCCTCCAAGAGCTTACAGGACTCTTAGTACAGGGCCTACTGTAAGCTCCAGGAAGACTGGCTATGTGAGGGTGTGTGGCCTAATATTCAAAGGAGTTCCTGCTACAAACAAAAAAAGCCCTGGATGGGAGACCTCCATGGAAGTCCAGGGTTGCTATGCAGAGGCAGTCCATAGCCAACCATCGCTGAATGTCTCTTGCCTTGAAAACTCGACCCGGTCCAACATACATAACCAAACTGCAACCAAGAAATTAGAAGGAGACTTAGACTGGAAAGGGCAGCCGTGAAGGAGCTAGAAAAGATTCTTACACGTGTGAATGTGTTGCTGGTGACCAAGATGATACATACTGTGTATATACCTATTTACTGTCTAGTCAAAGCCAACGAATGGTGACCACGGGGGGTTTTCAAGGCAAGAGATGTTCAGAGGTGGTTGGCTATTGCCTGCCTCTGCATAGCAACCCTGGGCTTCCTTGGTTGGCCTCCCATCCAAATACTAACCGGGGCCAACCCTGCTTTGCTCCCATGATCTGACAAGGTCAGGTTATCCTTGGCTATCCAGGCCAGGACAAGAGAGGAGCAGAGATGGCTTGCTATTGCCAGCCTCTGCATAGCAACCTTGGGTTTCCTCGGTGGCCTCCCATCCAAATACTAACCAGGGCCAACCCTTCTTTGCTTCTGTGATCTGATGAGATCAGGCTGTCCTTGTCAAGATGAGAGAGGAGCAGAAGTGTTTTGCCCTTGCCTGCCTCTGCGTAGCAACCCTGGGCTTCCTCCGTGGTCTCCCATCTAAGTACTAACCAGGGCTGACCCTGCCTTAGCTTCTGATGTCTGATGATACTGGGCTAGCCTAGTCCATCCAGATCAAGGCAAGTCACAAATGGAGGTGCTTTGCCATTGCTTGCCTCTGCAGAGCAACCCTGGACTTCCTTGGTGATCTCCCATCTAAGTACTAACCAAGGTTTAGCTTCTGATGTCTGATGAGGTCAGGCTAGCCCAGGCCATCCAGGTCAAGGCAAGACACCAGTGGAGGTGGTTTGCCATTGCCTGCCTCTACAGAACGACCCTGGACTTCCTTGGTGATCTCCCATCTAAGTACTAACCAAGGTTTAGCTTCTGAGGTCTGATGATATCGGGCTAGCCCAGGCCATCCAGGCCAAGGCAAGACACCAGTGGAGGTGGTTTGCCATTGCCTGCCTCTGCGTAGGAACCCTAGACTTTCTTGGTGATCTTCTATTCGAGAACCAATCAGGGCCAATCCTACTTAGCTTCTGAGAGCTGACAACACTGGGCCATCCAGGTCGAGGCAAGAGATGAACGGAGGTGGTCTGCCCTTGCCTGCCTCTGCGTAGCAACCCTGGGCTTCCTTGGTGGTCTCCCATCCAAATACCGACGAGGTCCGACCCTGCTTTGCTTCCATTATCCAACAAGATCAAGCTAGCCTGGGTTATCCATTACCACCATTAACTCAATAAAGGAAGCCATGGCTCACAGTTTGCAAGACTTGAGCAAGGCTGTTAATTATAGGACATTTTGGTGTGTTTTTTTTTAATTCATAGAGTCACCATAAGTCAGAAGTGACTCGACAGGACTAAACGCATGCACAGTGAAATAAGAATCCTCTCTCCCTGTTCAGTCCTGGGAGGGGGGTGGGGACCATTGCCTTGAACTTTTAATGAATTCTAGTTCTGTAGACTCACCTTGTTATCTCCCTTTGAAGCTTCTTTCTGTGGGAGAACCGCCGCTCTTAGTTCTGGAACGGAATGTCCTGGAAGATGAAACTGTTCTCCTGCAGGTGTCGGAGTTTTGTGACTTTTTTTTTTAAATGTCAGATTTATGTCTGTCTATTCTTTTGTGTAGGCACTGACCTGTTTGCCTGATATAGAGAGCAGAACAACACTGCTGACCGTGTAAGGCATGCTTGCAAATCGCTCTGCATTACCTTCCCTTTCTTCGACATCAAACACAAGAATCGGACATCAATTAACCAGGGGTGGCCAAACTTGCTTAACATAAAGAGTCACAGAATAAACGTCAGATCTAGGAGAGCTGCAAGACATGAACCTCAGATGTTTGCAAGGGTCGTTTTGTAGAAAACTAGGTGGTGGAGCTCATTAGCATAACTCATTAGTATATGCCCCCCCAGCCAAAAGCAACCTAATGCTAGAAAGGAGAGTCCCAGGCAAGTGAGGCCTGCTTGGGTTGGCTAGAGATCCAGCCAGCCCAAGCAGGCTTTACTTGCCTGGGGCTCTCCTGGGCTGCTCCCCCCCCCCCCAGTTAAAAGGCCAGCAAACCACCCACCACCCAAAATCACGTAAGTGGAGAAAGGGTGGCGTGGGCTTCTCCAGGGGTTAATGAGGGCTGGTGGGGGTGTGGCAAAGCCCCTGGTGGCTGGCTGGCTGGCTGCCCGCTCTCCTCATCCAGGGATTGTTATGCAACTGCGCCTACTCTTCAATAGGCAAGGTAGGTGGGGAGGAGAAGGGGGGCTGTCAGAAAGCTTCGGGAGCTGTGCTTCTGTGAGCTCCTGCTGAATTCAAGGCCTGGATGTTTGAGATCCACAAGATGGAGGGAAGGAAGAAAGGAAGCCAAATAGATGTAGGAGGAGGTAGGAAGACATGAAAGAAAGCAACTTTAAATGCATTCTCCAAGCCCCCAACTGGCTTGGCTTGGATAAGTGATTTAAAGAGAGAAATGCCTTCTCCAAGCTGGCCGACAGGGCAGTGGGACTTCGAGAGACACACAATATATGCAAAAGAGCCACATGTGGCTCCCGAGCCACAGTTTGGCCACCCCTGTCAATTAACGATTAAGAATGTTTGGTTTTTACATGTTTGATGTTCATCAACATTCCCAAGAAAGAGTTATTTTGTAGCCATTTGGGGCATTATGTCTGGCACAGCTCTTCAGTTCTGGCCTTGGGGCCCATGCGTCAGAAAGCCATGACCCACTTGTGAATTCCAACCCAGAACGAGATCTACAGTCCTACTGGGATGGTGCCACTATGTAGGGGGTGGAATGGGACATTCCAGGTTACCAGGTTTGGGGATTTGTGAGCTGAAGATAGAATTTTTCACACTGAGAACATCAGAAGAGCCCTGCTGGATCAGACCAGTAATCTATCTAGTCCAGCATCCTGTCTCACACAGTGGCCAACCAGTTCCTCTGGAGGGCCAACAATAGGGCAGAGAGGCTGAGGCCTTCAAAGAACATCAGAAGAGCCCTGCTGGATCAGACCAGGGGTCCATCTACTCCAGCATCCTGTCTCACACAGTGGCCACCAAGTTCCTCTGGAGGGCCGACAAGAGGGCAGAGAGGCCGAGGCCTTCATGAGAACATCAGAAGAGCCCTGCTGGATCAAACCAGACGTCCACCTAGTCCAGCATCCTGCCTCACGTGGTCAACCAGTTCCTCTGAAGGGCCAACAGCAGGGCAGAGAGGCTGAGGCCTTCCCCTGATGTTGCCTCCTGGCTCTGGGATTCAGAGGCTGGCTGTGTCTGAACGTGGAGGTTCCCTTTAGTCACCAGGCCCAGCAGCCGCTGACAGACCTCTCCTCCATGAATCTGTCTATGCCCCTTTTAAAGCTGCCTGTGCCTGCGGGCTTCACTATACCTTCTGGCACCGAATTCCACACTTTAATCATCCCTCTGTGTAAAGAAGTGTTTCCGTTGTCAGCTTCATTGGATGCCCTCAAGTTCTAGTATTTTGGGAGAGGGAGAAGAATTTCTCTTGTTTGACAAGGTTCCTGAGGGCCATCCAAGAACATTTTCTCCTGTCCATCCATCAGATATCGTTTCACCGGTTCATTCTGATTTCTGGTATTTCTCAGGAGAGGTCTGAAGAGCGATTTGCAGTGTAGGGTTGCCAGGTCCAATTCAAGATATATCTGGGGACTTTGAGGGTGGATCCAGGAGACTTTGGGGGCGGAGCCAGGAAACATTGAGGGTGGAGCCAGGATCAAGGGTGTGTCAAGCATCATTGAACTCCAAAGGGGGTTCTGGCCATCACATTTCAAGGGACCGCACACCTTTTAAATGCCTTCCCTCCGTTGGAAATAATGAAGGATAGGGGTACCTTCTTTGGGGGCTCATAGAATTGGACCCCCTGGTCCAATCCTTTTGAAACTTGAAGGGTGTTTTGAGGAGAGGTACTGGATGCTATGCTGCAAATTTGGTGCCTCTGCTTTAAAAAGCAGACCCCCTCCCCCGGAGCCTCAGATAACCGTGGATCAATTTTCCATTATACCCTATAAGAATTGGTCTCCATAGGAAATAATGGAGTGCCCAGCACTCCATTTCCACCCTCCTTGCTTTTTGATGACCCTGAAGCCAGGGGAGGGCCTCCAAACCAGGGGAATCCCTTGCCCCCCGCCCGGGGATTGGCAACCCTAACACAGTGTGAGAAAGCTGTGAGACTGTTAAATAAAGGGATCCGCCAATATGGTTCTGTTTAAGGACCCTTGTTATCATGTAAACTGACAGAGATAGTGTCAGGAACATCATTGCTACTGTCAGATTAAGTTAAGTTTAATTATGTATTGACTGGTTTTTAAATAATGTTAATAAAGTTCTTATATTTATTGTATTGTATGTTTGTGAATGTTGTTAGCTGCCCTGAGCCTGCTTCGGCGGGGAGGGCGGGATATAAATAAAATTTTATTATTATTATTATTAAAGCTGTCTCTCTGCTTCCTGTAAGTCTGTCTTGTTCCAAATGTAGGATTCCTTTGCCCCCAGTGTGGATTACTTTATGGTTATTAACATGGAAACTCATTTGTCACTCAGAGCTTGCAAAAAATCCTTTTGGAGCTCTCCCAAGTCCATTCTGGAGGGTGGGGGGGGGTCACCATCCTGTGGGGGGAAATGGGTCTTGTGCGTTCTTCTATGCCTTCTTCTAACAAACAATATAAAGCCCTCTTTCAGGGGAAGAAGATCCATAAGTTAATTCATTTATTATAATTATCCATCAAGACAGCTCTTGTGTATTTTCCCCAGTGCGGCTAGTTATTCTGAGAGGCAGGAATCAACATCGGAGGAAGACATTAAACCCCTTCCTGGCCACAATCCGGAGAGCAGGAAAACCAGGGGTGGCCAAACTGTGGCTCGGGAGCCGCATGTGGCTCTTTCACACATCTTGTGTGGCTCTTGAAGCTCCCACCACTCCATCTGCCAACTTGGAGAAGGCATTTCTGTCTTTAAATCACCTCTCCAAGCCAAGCCAGCTGACAGCTCGGAGAATACATTTAACGTTAAAGTTGCTTTATTTCTACCTCTCCCTCCTCCCATCTATTTGCCTTCCTTCCTTCCTGCTCTCAAACATCTGATGTTTATGTCTTGTGGCTCTCAAATGTCTGACATCCACATCTTGTGGCTCTCAAACATCTCACATTCATGTCTTGTGGCTCTCAAACATCTGACATTTTCTATGTGGCTCATACATTACACAAGTTTGGCCACCCCTGAGAAAAACCAACAACCTGGGATCACAGTTAATATGACAAACAATACAAAAACCAAACACTGTGATATACTGGCGAGCAACATTTAGTAAAACTTTTGAAATTCGTGGAAGGCTTTTATGCACATTATGAAAAAGTTTAACTTGACAATGTTACAAGAAAGGTCAATCCAGTTTCATTCATATTAAGCTTATATCACATTAAGAAGTACAACGTTACAGTGTTGTAAGAAAAGTCCATCCAATCTCAATGAGCACCCGGATATAGGCTCATTTCGTCCAAATAACTTTCTCAAGAGTATTTCTGTTTCCTTCAGGGTTGTCAGCCTCTTATTACAATACAACGTAAATGCTCTCTGCAATCTCTTGATTTTCTTTAAGTTCTCTCATTCCAGAATAAACCATAGTAATTATAACAAGATACAACCCCAAAGCTGAATGGAGGTGAACAATTCTTATTCTTTTTAAAGACTAATTTTTAATTTTTAAATGTTATTGGTTGTTATCAGGGCTTTTATTGTAGGGAAAAGCCCAGCAGGAACTCATCTGCATATTAGGCCACACCCCCTGACAGCACCATTGTTTCACATACGGCTTTTGTGTAGAAAAAGCCCAGCAGGCACTCATTTGCATATTAGGCCACACCCCCTGATGCCAAGCCAGCCGAAACTGCCTTCCTGTGCGTTCCTGCTCAGAAAAAGCCCTGGTTGTTATAAAGAACTTACCTCCCAGTACCACTTAAGCATATTTATAATAGGAGTAAGCCAGTCCTTTTGTAAGCCTGGCAAAGCAAGTTGTGATGCAGTTCCTTTTGATGGCAAAACGCTCTCAATTCACGTATCAATTTAAGAGCGAGCTCTCTTGCTTCCTTCTGCATCACAACTTGGTTTGCCAGGCTTGCTCAATCGCACAGGAGCTACAGAGTGAAGCTCCTCCCTTGGGGAGGAAGTGGGGGAAGGAGAGCTTGCTTTGCCAGGCTCTCTCAATTGCACAGCAGAGCTACTGAGCCAAGCCTCTCTTCCTTCTGTTGGCTGAGGCTCAGCATGCCAGTGAGGTGGATTAGGCTGTGTGTGTGTATAGCGATATGTGTCCTTTATAAAGTTTTTATCTCCCTGACCCGGCGACACATTTTATGACACACATGGCTTGGCTGGACAAAGTCAAGATCTGGCTCTCATAGCAAATGAATTCGACATCCCTGCCCTAGACTCCACCCTTTGGCCTTTTTTTCCAGGACAGCTGATCTCTGCCAGCTGGAGATCAGTTTGTAGAAGTGGGAGATCTCCAGGTCCCACCTGGAAGCTGGTAACCCTATGACTAGTTTGGCCCTTCTAGATCAAAAGTGATGTAATTTGGCGTACTTCACCCTTCCCACCCAGGCTCCACCCCCAAACCTCTAGGAAATTCCCAAGCCAACACTGCAGCTGTAACCATGGAGTTTAATTGTTTTATTGCTTCTTGCTTTTCAAAGGGCTAGTAATAAAAGGTACTGGGTGGGAGATGGAGGAACTCAATCAAGGAAGCCAAGGCGTTCCGTTTGTAAGACCTGAGCAAGGCTGTTAGTGACAGGACGTCTTGGAGGACATTAATTCAGAGCAAGGGTGGCCAAACCTGCTTAACGTAAGAGCCACACCGAATAAACCACACATGTTTGAGAACTGCAAGACATGAACATCAGATGAAGGAAGGAAGGAAGGAAGGAAGGAAGGAAGGAAGGAAGGAAGGAAGGAAGGAAGGAAGGAAGGAAGGAAGGAAGGAAGGAAGGAAGGAAGGAAGGAAGGAAGGAAGGAAGGAAGGAAGGAAGGAAGGAAGGAACAGATTAACAATTAGGCCAAGTAGGCACAGGCCTACAGGCCCCCACGCCTTTAGGGGCCCTGGGCTGGCTCCCCCCCACCGCCCATTTCCCCCCTGCTTGCAGCCCTCCCAACCTGCACAGACAGCCAGCAACTGAGCTGCGCTTTGCCCAGTTAGCCTGGTGTAGCTGCTGCTGGCGTCACCAAATTTGCCTCTCTGCCTCTCCCCCGCAGCTTAGTAAAAGGGGCATTTGAGAAGGTGCTGGCAGGCTGCAGTGGGGCGGGCACTTAGACTCTGAGATAATTTGCGAGGGGGCCCCCAAGATTTCGACTGCCTAGGGGCCTCCACAGGGTTTAATCCGGCCCTGAAGGGAGGGAGAGAGGGAAATAAATGGAGGAGACGGGAGGAGAGGGAGAGGGGTGGAAAGAAAGCAACTTTAAGTTTAAACACCTTCCCCAAGCTGGCTGATGGGGCGGTGGGGGCTTCAAGAGCCACACGTGGCTCCTGAGTCACAGTTTGGCCACCCCTGATTCAGAGGGTCTCCATGAGTCGGAAGTGATAGGGTTTGCCAGTTCCTGGTTGGGAAATACCTGGAGATTTGAGCCTGAGGTGGGTGGAGTTTGAGGAGGGGAGGGACTTAAGGGAGGTATGCCATTGATTCCACCATCCAGAATGGTAAACTTCTTGCCCAGACTTGGATAGCCTACACAAGCCCAATAGTGTTGCCCGCTCTGTGTTGGAAAATACCTGGAGACTTTGGGGGTGGAACAGTGCCGGATTAAACCCCGTGGAGGCACCTAGGCAGTTGAAATCTTGCAAAGTATCTCAGTCTGAGCGCCCGCCCCACCTCCCACAGTCCCTGCTGCAGCCTGAAGGCACCTTCTTAAAAGCCCCTTTTACTAAGCTGCAGGGGAGAGGCAGAGAGAGGCAAACTTGGCAAGGATGCCAGTAGCAGCCGCACCAGACAAGCTGTGTAAATAAAAAAAAAACCTGCTAAGAGACACCATAAATTTTAAACATGAAGACAGTGTAATGTAGTGGTCAGTGGTGTTCTGACAAGACTTGCACATAGAACTTCAAAAAGAAAAGCATGTAGCAAAAAAAACATTAACGGAAGACAGTTCAAAAACAGTCTTTCCAATCACAAAGGAGTGACAATTGTCCAGTATTTCGTTCATGGAACTAAAGAAGCCCTTCCAAAGACATCTGTTCTAGAGATCAAGATGTTTCATCCGTCTTTCTTCGGTTTGGTGGGAAGTGTTTTGTTTTCCTTCTTCCCCACGATATTGTGGTGGGTTCAGGGCTTTTTTGGAGCAGGGACTCCTTTGTATATTAGGCCACACACCCTGATGTAGCCAATCCTCCAAGAGCTTACAGGGCTCTTAGTAGAGGGCCTACTGTGAGCTCCACGAGGATTGGCTACATCAGGGTGTGTGGCCTAATATGCAAAGGAGCTCTCCTAGAATTCCATCCCTGCATATTAGGCCACACATCCCTAATGTAGCCAATCCTCCAAGAGCTTACAGGACTCTTCGTACAGGGCCTACTGTGAGCTCCACGAGGATTGGCTACATCAGGGTGTGTGGCCTAATATGCAAAGGAGCTCTCCTAGAATTCCACCCCTGCAAATTAGGCCACACACCCCTGATGTAAACAATCTTCCAAGAGCTTACTGGGTTCTTCTTACAGGGCCTTCTGTAAGTTCCATTAGGATTGGCTACATCAGGGGTGTGTGGCCTAATATGCAAAGGAGTTCCTGCTACAAAAAAAGCCCTGAGTGCATTACTGCACCTCCTCGGGCAGGGGTGGCCGAACTTGTTTAACATAAGAGCCACATAGAATAAACGTCAGATGTCTGAGAGCTGCAAGACATGAACGTCACATGTTTGAGAGAAGGAAGAAAGGAAAATAGATGGGAGAGGGAGGGGGAAAGCAAGCAACTTTAAATGCATTCTCCAAACCACTGGCTGGCTTGGCTTGAAGAAGAGAGAAAGGCCTTCTCCAAGCTGGCTGACAGGGTAGTGGGAGCTTTGAGAGCCACACAATGTGTGAAAGAGCCACATGTGGCTCCCGAGCCACAGTTTGGCCACCCCTGGCCTAGGGTTTCCCTGGCTTTTCTCTCAGTTCCCTCAAACCTGCTCAACTGCAAAGTTTTGGGAAAGATCACAGCAAAGCCCAGATGGCTGCTTTGTGAGTGGGAAAGTTTTTGGGTTTCCTTGGTCCGATCCACACAGCAGCCATTTTCCCAGCCCTCATCCCTGCGGTGTTCATTTCCTTTCTGTACCACTAGAGGGCTTCCCCCCCTCGGCAACTGGATGTTATTACAACCTTATTCTCACCAGCATTTTGCATTGTAACATAACAGACTGTGCAGCAGTTTCTCTGAGGTATCACTTTTCATTTAAAACAGTTTAGCCCTTTTCGTTGTGGAGATATAAGAGGAAAGGCATCTCCCTGCATCCAGAGGAACTAGAGGCTTTTTAAAAAATCAAAGCTGGGAATCCAGTGAACCTGGTACACAGATTATTTCAATGATATGATATTCCATTGCCAGTTTTTAAAAAACTGGAAAAACCCTGGTAGTGCAGGTCAGGGAAAGGCTGGCAGGGGACTGGGGCATGGAAACTCTGATGAAACCTGCAGTATGGAAGGCCCATTGCTGCTGCTCTGTTCTGGCCGCTGTAACAGGGAAACTATAGAAGCCCGTCTCTGGGCAGAAAACATCTACCCATTCTTTTTTAAAAGACAAAAGTTAGGAATTAGTATATTGCAGGAAGAGATCATAACAATGCAGCAATATAATTAGTAATGTTCAGGGGGGGGTTTAAAGACCCTGCGGTGGAAGAGGGAAACTGTGTCTGGGACAGACTGAGCTGTAGGGAGAAATGTAAATAGAAGCTTCGTTCCCCCTGCCAATTCCTCCGCGCTCATAGCCATAATGAGACCTGTTCAGTGACTCATGCAGAGACTTTTCACATCCCCACGTTTCTGATCCTTTGAACTGGAGATGCCGGGGATTGAACCTGGGCCTTTCTGCGTGTCTAACGGAGGCTCTGCTGTTGAGTTAGAACACGTGCGTGTTCAGACAGCTGAGCTACGGCTGGGGGGAAAGCCTTGTGCGGTAAGGTCAACCTCAGGAGGAATCAGCAACATCTTGATAAATAGTTCCAGTTTAGCGGTAATTTTTGTTAAAAATGTTGTTTTTTTATAGCCCACCATTCTCCTTGAGCCTGAAGGCAGATAATAGACAGAGGAAAAAAATTATCTAGACTTTTCCAGCTGAATGGATAGACTGCCCTCAGGCAGTTAAATCAGTACACTGGAGAACTGTGGACAAGACTTTACATCATCGAGGGTCATCCCCAGGGGTGGTATTCTAGCAGAAGCTCTTTTGCATAATAGGCCACACCCTCCTGATCAATGTCCCCTCTAAACTGAGTTAGCCTGAGCTAGCTCACAGATTTTTAGCCTCCAGCTCACACATTTTTGTCTTAGTTCAGGAAGGATGACCCCAGAGCACACTCATTGATGCATTAGTAACTCACAACTTTAATGCCAGTAGCTCACAACTTTAATGGCGGTAGCTCACAAAGTAGAATTTTTGCTCACGAGACTCTGCAGCTTAGAGGGAACATTGCTCCTGATGTAGCCAATTCTCCAAGAGCTTACAAAAAAAGAGCCTTGTAAGCTCTTGGAGGATTGGCTACATCAGGGGGTGTGGCCTAATATGCAAAGGCGCTCCTGCTAGAATTCCACCCTTGGTCATCCCACATTCATGCCGTCAACATTTCAGGGTGGAGGGCTGCGAGAGAATAATGGAGAATTGATCTGCTGGTATCTGGGGCTCTGGGAGGGCTGTTTGTTGAGGTAGAGGCTCCAAATTTTCAGCATAGCATCCAGTGCCTCTCCTGAAAACACCCTCCAAATTTCAAAAGGATCAGACCAGGGGGTCCAATTCTCTGAGCCCCTAAATGAAGGTGCCCCTTTCCTTCATTATTACCAAAGGAGGGAAGGTATTTAAAAAGGTGTGCGGTCCCTTTAAATGTGGCCAGAACTTCCTTTGGAGTTCAATCCTGCTTGTCACACCTTTGCTCCTGGCTCCACCCCCAAAGTCCTCAGATATTTCTTGAATTGGCCTTGGCAACCCTAGAATCGCACCAACCCCATTCGGAGCTCAGGGGTTTCCTCAGTTGATGCCTAAGCATGCTGCGCATGTCCAGAGGCACACATGCCATCTGATTGACCAACTGACTGATGGATTGGTTATTATAATGACATGACCCAGGGTCCCATACAGTCACGCGTCTTTCAATGAAAGCCCCGTACGGACAATGATACTTTGAAAGCAGAGACTACTGGGGAATGTGATATGGTGCATCGTCAGGGAAAGGGTTTGAAGGGCAGGTATCCCCTTCAACCCATGAACATTCGAGCTTCTGCGTTGCCAGTTGGCTGGTCATATCCCCATCTGTTGTTTCTGTGCACCTCTCTGACTCACAAGGTACGGAGCGTCTGGCTTGCGTGGCCTCCATTCTTTTGCGGAGGAAAGCAAGGGCAGCGTATCGGATTGTCCCTATTTCCACACCACGGCTCACTGCCCTGCACATTGGTGAGCATCGCTGACCGCTTTTCCGTGCCAGCCGCTGATTTGTCCTGCGATAACTTGTCCCGCTGTTCGAAGGGCCCGCGGCTTTATTCACGCGTCGCAGTGCATATTCGTCTTTCCCACATGCTTGTGTGTACGTCTGCTTGTAAAAGAAAAAAGAAGCGCCGGTGTGTGCTCTTGTGTACCTAGAATTCTCGTATGAACATCAAAGTGAATGTTGAAGACTGTATCAAATAGGCGGATTTATATTGTATTTATTGCTTGTAAATGTTATCTTGCCACTATTGACGTTATTCTTCGTGCCCTTGAAGTTATATTCGGAATTATTCTGTTATTTATGCCTGTTGTTCCTAAGGATACTCTATGTAATGTAACTAACAACAAAAAAATAGACACACAAGTTATTCTTTTTATTCTTTCTGCATGTCAATTCACTACTCACTTTATTCTGGGGCTTTTTTTGTAGCAGGAACTCCTTTGTCTATTAGGCCACACACCCCTGATGTGGCCAATCCTCCACGAGCTTACAGTAGGCCTTGTATGAAGAGCCCTGTAAACCCTTGGAGGATTGGCTACATTAGTGGGGTGGCCCAATATGCAAAAAAGAGCCCCGTGGCGCAGAGTGTTAAAGCTGCAGTACTGCAGTCCTAAGCTCTGCTCACGACCTGAGTTCGATCCCCGGCAGAAGCTGGGTTTTCAGGTAGCCGGCTCGAGGTTGACTCAGCCTTCCATCCTTCTGAGGTCTGTCAAATGAGCACCCAGCTTGCTGGGAGGAAAGTGTAGATGACTGTGGAAGGCAATGGCAAACCACCCCGTAAAAAGTCTGCCATGAAAACGTTATGAAAGCAACGTCACCCCAGAGTCGAAAACGACTGGTGCTTGCACAGGGGACCTTTCCTAATATGCAAAGGAGTTCCTGCTACAAAAAAAGCCCCGCTCTCTTCTATATGTATGGCCACATTTCCTAATTCCATTTCATTGTCTGATGAAGTATGCATGCTTGTGAAAGCTCACACCTCAAATAAAACTTTGTTGGTCTTAAAGGTGCCGTGCTGGACTCAAACTGTGTTCTTCTGCCTGAACTGTGAGACTTATGTGCAACATGCCTCCTTGACATTTGCATCCTGCGGTAGCCATTCTGCTGTTGCACCCACTTTGTTGTTGTTGTTCAGTCGCACAGTCGATTCTGACTCTTTGCAACCCCATGGACCAAGTCACGCCAGGCCCTCCTGTCTTCCACCATCCTCCAAAGTCTGCTCAAATAGTTACCTCAGTAATGCTGTCCAGCCATCTCCTTTTTTGCCGTCCCCTTCTTTTGCCTTCTGTCTTTCCCAGCATCAGGGTCTTCTCCAGTGAGTGCTCCCTTCTCATTTGGTGGCCAAAGTATCTGAGCTTCAGCTTCAGCATCTGACCTTCCAGGGGACAGTCTGGGTTGATTTCTCTTAGGACTGACTGATTTGATCTTGCAGTCCAAGGGACTTTCAAGAGTATTCTCCAGCACCACAGTTCGAAAGCATCTATTCTTCTGCACTCAGCCTTCCTTATGGTCCAGCTCTCACAGCTATACATAACTACTGGGAATACCACTGCCGAGTCAGAATTCCAAACGTTCTCACCGTTTGAGCAGGAACGCATTTCTGGCTGGCTTGGCTTCAGGGGATATGGCCTAATATGCAAATGAGTCCCTGCTGGGCTTTCTCTACCCCAAAAAGCCCTGGATGAAACCATGGTGACATCAGGGGGTGTGGCCTAATATGCAAAGAAACCCTACTGGTCTTTTTCTACAAAAAAGCCGTGATATTCAGTATTGTCTACTCAGACTGGCAGCTGTTGTCCAAGGTCTCAGGCGGAGGTCTTTCATATCAGCTACTCAGGGCCGGTCCTGCTGCTAGGCAAACTAGGCGATTGCCTAGGGCGCCCGCCTTCTGGGAGTGCCAAATTGGGCACTCCTCATGTGACTCGGTGACATTATCAGTGGGGGGGGGGGAGCGCCAGAAGTTAGCCTTACCTTAGGGTGGCAGACAGTCTAGGGCAGGGATGGCCAAACTTATTCAATGTAAGTGCCACATAGAATACATGTCAGATGTTTGAGAGCCATAAGACAGGAAGGAAGGAAGGAAGGAAGGAAGGAAGGAAGGAAGGAAGGAAGGAAGGAAGGAAGGAAGGAAGGAAGGAAGGAAGGAAGGAAGGCAAATAGACGGGGGCAGGGAGAGGTGGAAAGAAAGCAACTGTAACTTTAAAAGCATTCTGCAAGTCATCAACTGGCTTAGCTTGGAGAAATTATTTAAAGAGAGCCAGCCAATGGGGCAGTGGGGCCACTGGCAGCTGCTGGAATGGCCTTGGGTCAGCCATAGCTCTCGCAGGAGTTGTCCTTGAAAGAGCAGCTTCTGTCAGAGCTCTCTCAGCCCCACCCACCTCACAAGGTGTCTGTTGTGGGGGTGGGGAGGTAGAGGAGATGAGATTCAGAGTATAGGGCAGAATATAAATCCAATATCATCATGTGGCTCCTGAGCCATCCCTGGTCTAGGGCCATCCCTGCATCTACCGCCTGGTTCTTTTACCTGGATTGCCGGGGATTGAACCCGGGACCTTCTGCCTGCCAAGCAGAGGTTCTTCCACTCAGCCACAGCCCCTGCCCCAGGGTTGCCAGTTCTTGTTGAGAAATACCTGGAGACTGAGGGGAATGGAGCTGGAAGAAAGTGGGGTTCTTTGGGGAGGGGAAGGACCACAGTGAGTTATAATGCCAGGAGAGTCCACTTTCCAAAGTGGCCATTTTCCTCCAGGTGAACTGATTTCTGTCACCTGGAGATCAGTTGTCATCCCAGGTATGGTTGCCAAGTCCAGTTCAAGAAATATCTCAGGACTTTGGGGGTGGAGCCAGGAGACTTTGGGGGTGGAGCCAGGAGCAAGGATGTGACAAGCATAATTGAACTCCAAAGGGAGTTCAGGCCCATCACATTTAAAGAGACCGCACACCTTTTAGATGCCTTCCCTCCATTGAAAATAATGAAGGATAGGGGCACCTTCCTTGGGGGCTCATCAAATTGGACCCCCTGGCCCAATCTTTCTGAAACTTGGAGGGTCTTTTGAGGAGAGGCACTGGATGATATGCTGCCAATTCGATGCCTCTACCTCAAAAAGCGGCCCCACCAGAGCCCCAGATACCCGCAGATCAATTCTCCATTATCCCCTATGGGAATGGGTCCTCATAGGGCATAATGGCGTGCCCAGCAGCCATTTCCCTTTCTCCCTCCCCCCGCGCATTCTGATAATCCTGAAACAGGGGGTGGGGGAGGGCCTCCAAACCGGAGAATCCCTTGTCCCCAATTGGGGATTGGCTACCCTAATCCCAAAAAAATCTCCAGCCACCACCTGGAGGTTGGGAACCCTACTCCCCACGGGAAGAAGCGGGCGCCCAGGTCCACGGAAAACCAATGCAAATGATGACGATGACGACGATAATAATAATAATAATAATAATACACCCTTGCTCTCTTCGAAGCGCCACCAAGATCCCCTTTTTTCCTGCAGCGCCAGGCTCCTTTTGCAACACTCCCAATTCCAAGGCTGAAGAAGAGCCCGCCGCCCACCGCAGCCTCCCCGCATCTGGCACATTCGGCAGCGGCGGGGTCTTCCAGGTTGCAGAGGGCGTGGTGGAGCCCGCCGAGAAAGCGTCTGGAGCCCGCCAGCCCATCTTTTCCGCCCCTCTCTGCCTCTCCTTGCAGCGTCACAGCCCGGGGCTGCAGCGCGCGAAGGGTTAACGCATGCAGCTGGAGCAGAACTGCACCCGCACACACGCAATCTCACACACACGCACGCACACACTAACACCCCCCCCCCCCAGCCCTACGTTGAGGGGCGTGCATGCATGCCAGAGCTAGACTTCGGCTTGCGTGTCTGTGTTTGTGTGAGGGGGGGGGGGCGCACGCAGGCACGCTGGGCCGGGCTGGGGGGCGCAGAAGGCAGCCCCATCGGAGGCTGGACGCCAGGAGGTAAACAAACAATAAGCCGTCTCCGCCGCCCCACAGATCCGCCTGTGTCCTCGGCTCCCCTTCCTGCGCCGCCCCCCCTCCCCGCTTCCCTAGCATTTTGGGCTGCAAAAAAAGGGGGGGAAATAATAGGTGCGTTTCCAAAAAGACCACCGGAGCCCTGCTTGCAAAATGGGGTCGAAGGAAGCGGGCTTCGCCCAGGGGGAAAGGGGTCGGCGCTGGGAGTGAAGATCCAGCCTAAACCCCCCCCCTTACACACACACACCTCCCCACATATACATCACTGGACCACCCACTCCGCGATCCGTCCAGATTCGTCCAGATCTTGTCTACACGGGGCCGGAGATCGGGATCGAGAGGGACACCCCCCCCCATTGTCTTGGGAGAAGAAATGGTGAGAAATCCGACAGCGGGGGAGAAGCCGCGGGGGGGGGGGGCTGTATGGCGTTGGAGGGGTGTGTGTGAGAGTGGGGTGTTTTTTGTTGGGGGGGTATGTATGGGAACTCCTCACCCCTCCACCTGAAAAGTTTCTGAGGTGGGGGGGTTGCCTAAGTTGTCCACTGATTCCAGGTTGAAAGTGGGCCAGCCCCATATAGGGGGCACAAAGGGGCAGAACTGGAAGGTGTCTCCCCCCCCCCCCCAACACACTCTGGTAGGAATGCCACGGCTCTGGTGGTGTGAGCTATTTGTGTGTGTTAAACGAAAGGGCCTGGAAGCCTTTCAAATGGTGGCCCCGATTTGCATTTTTATCTCTGTCTATTTTCCTAACAATAATCTTGCTAGGTAGGCAACAATTGCTCCTGTTTCACTGGGGACGGGTTAGCAGTGGGGGGGGGGGTCTTGCCAAAGACCCTGGGAGTAAATTCAGATTGTGAGGTCTGAAAGCCACGCTCTCTAGCCGCCGGGCCAAAATCCTGGGTTACGAACTTCAGTCTGGGACAAGGTAACCGGGAAGCGGGGGGGGGGGGGGGATCAGCAGAATCAGGATATTGCCTTCTGGGCTGGCCCTAAATTGTCTGGCTCCCTAGACAAGACTAACTTCTGACATTCCCCCCCCACACACACACACACTGATAATGACACCGAGTCACATGGGGGGCCCACTTTGGTGCCCCTAGAAGGTCAGCGCCCTAGGCAACTGCTTAGTGTACCTGCTGGCAGGGCCGGCCCTGTTTGGCTTCAGGAAGTGGACCCCATTTCCTTCCTCTGTGCACAGATCCCTGAGAAGCAAACCCTCCGTTCTTTTCCCGGTAGATCTAGATCAGGGGTGGCCAACGGTAGCTCTCCAGATGGTTTTTTTTTTTTGCTACAACTCCCATCAGCTCCAGCCATTGGCTGGCTGGGGCTGATGGGAGTTGTAGCCAAAAAAACATCTGGAGAGCTACCGTTGGCCACTCCTGATCTAGATTGCTTCCAGCCGCTGGCTGTGCAGAGGAACCAGTGTGCTTGCAATTTAGACTCTTAAAAAGGGATTGGTCTCTTCTGAACATTACTGGCAATGTTATAGTAGGGTTTTTTGTGTGGGGAGGTCGGCAGCGGGGAAAGAAAGCGTCTTCTCCTTGGAGTCAACAGAACGGGTGGGAGGGGGCAAAGTCCTCATTCGACAGACCAATGACATCTGAGAGATGATGACATCCCGGTGACTTTGAGAGCTCTCCGTATGATGTTGTAACCTTCCGCCCCACCGCTAGTCCATCTATCGGCAGGGGTGTTGGACTCATTTGTTATGAGGGCCGGATCTGACATAAATGAGACCTTGTTGGGCCGGGCCATGTCGAGCCGGGCCGTATGGGTACCTAGTTAAGATTAGATAGCAGATATATAAACTTTATAAAGGACACAAACTTAAAATAAAACATGCTTAAAACATGAGCATTTGTTGATCTTAAAGGTGCGTTCTTTGTTTCTCTCCCACGGGATCCAGGGAACTGGGTAAAGGTAGTTCTGGCCCTTTCCTTCCTTCCCCAGGGGACCAGGAGGGGGAGGAGCCTCAGCCAATAGAAGGAAGAGAGGCTTGGCTCAATAGCTCTGCTGTGTGATTGAAAGAACCTGGCAAAGCAAGCTCTCCTTTCCCCCTTCCTCCCCAAGGGAGGAGCCTCAGCCAACGGAGAAAATAGAAGTTTTGCTCTGTAGCTCCTGTGCTTTTGAGCAAGCCTGGCAAAGCAAGCTGTGATGCATAAGGAAGTGAGAAAGAGGAAGAAGGAAGCAGATGACAGTCAGTTGCTCGAGGGGGGGGGGCTGATAGGAGAGCTCTGGGGGCCTGATTCGGCCTTCGGACCACATGTTTGACATCCCTGATTTAAGGGGTGGCTTGCTATATGGCCTCAAAAAATCTGGGGTACCAAATTGTCCTGATGCAGGGACGGTGACCTGAACTTCAGTGTTCAGGGTGGGAGATTGCTGCATGAATACCTCCCTGCCGACATGGTAGAAACAGATTTCCCCCTCACACACACCCTGTGCTCATGGAAGACGCCCCCAAGAAGAAACAACTGCCCAAGCAAACTTGTATTTCCAGTTTGTTTGGGTCACATGAGCTGATTTGGAAGAGAAAAGTCCCTTGTGTGTTGCAGCTCAGGCCAAACCTTCCTTGAAGAGCAGCGGTCCTCAACCTTTTTGGTACCAGGGACTGGTTTTGTGGAAGACATTTTTCCAGGGACCGGGGTGGGTGGGGGTGGGTGGGGGTGGGGTGGTTTCAGGATGATACAATTGTGCACTTTTTTTCTATTAGTTTGGTGTGGTGGTTAAGTATGTGGACTCTTATCTGGGAGAACCGGCTTTGATTCCCCCACTTGCAGCTGCTAGAATGGCCTTGGGTCAGCTTTAGCTCTCTCACAGAGTTGTCCTTGAAAAGGCAGCTGCTGTAAGAGCTCTCTCAGCCCCACCTACCTCACAGGGTGTTGTAGGGGAGGAAGGTAAAGGAGAGTGTGAGCCACTCTGAGACTCTGAAATTCGGAGTGGAGGGCAGAATGTAAATCCAATGTCTTCTTATCATCATCATTATTACTACTACTACATATATAATGAAATAATTAAAGAAGAAGAAGAAAATATTGGATTTATATCCCACCCTCCGCTCTGAAGAGTCTCAGAGCGGCTCACAATCTCCTTTATCTCCCTCCCCCACAACAGACACCCTGTGAGGTGGGTGGGGCTGGAGAGGGCTCTCACAGCAGCTGCCCTTTCAAGGACAACCTCTGCCAGAGCTATGGCTGACCCAAGGCCATTCCAGCAACTGCAAGTGGAGGAGTGGGGAATCAAACCCGGTTCTCCCAGATAAGAGTCCGCACACTTAACCACTACACCAAACTGGCTCTCCTACAACTCAAGGCCCGGTTGATAACAGGCCACAGACCGGTACTGGTCCACAGAGCGGGGGTTGAGGACCCCTGTTGTAGAATAACGAAGACCGGTGCCGGCTGTTGCACCTCCGTGCACACTCGCCAACCCTGGTCTGTGAATTAGCTAGGAGGGACAGTTTGAATGTGTAGTGGCGGGAATCAGGGCAGAAAGAGAAACTGCCCAACCTAATCTGGGGCAAATTGAGGGCAGATGGCAGGCCAGAAATGGAGGCCCAGAAAGGAGCAGCTGCGAACTAGAAACCTGGAAGTTAAAACTGGGACCCAAAGGAGAGCTCTTGGGAACAGAACTTCTGGGTTGTCTTGCCGATCCAGAAAGCAATAATAGAGAGCCAGGCACAAGGAGGTTCTGAGCAGATCTGCGGCAGGCTGACCTAGTTTAATTTGGCTGGGCTGCTGGTGATTCCCCCTCACCCCTTCTTTCTACCAGAGGAAAGAATTGGTAGTTTGTTAAAGCGAAGGAAAGGAAAGGTGCCCTGTGCAAGCACCAGTCGTTTCTGACTCTGGGGTGATGTTGCTTTCACAACGTTTCCACGGCAGACTTTTTATGGGGTGGTTTGCCATTGCCTTCCCCAGTCATCTAATAATAATAATAATAATAAATTTTATTTATATCCCGCCCTCCCCGCCGAAGCAGGCTCAGGGCGGCTGAGTCCTCATTTGACCGACCTCGGAAGGATGGAAGGCTGAGTCAACCTCGAGCCGGCTACCTGAAAACTCAGCTTCTGCCGGGGATCGAACTCAGGTCATGAGCAGAGCTTAGGACTGCAGTACTGCAGCTTTAACACTCTGCGCTACTGGGCCAGTTAAAGCAAAAAAGCACCTTAAAATGGGCCGAAGCCTGTATGGTCTACTACCAGAAAGCGAATGTGATCTCCTAACTAGTAGCTGGGAGTCCAGGTTTAGGAAAGGAGGAAGTTGTCTCAAAAAAAGCTGCAAAAGTTGGAACTCCTCTGTCTCAAGGATCCAGTGATCTGTTCTGCTTTTGCAAATGGTTTGCACCTTGGATAAAATTAAACATAGGCAGGAATCAGGGCAGAAAGAGAAACTGCCGAATCTCCATCCTGGGATCCCAGCATCTCAGTCTAGCATTCAGGGATTACTGGAAGGTGAGATTTTGCACGGGGTTCTGAATTTGTCCTGGTTGGGTGGCTTTTGAACCTGCGTTCTGTTGCTTATATAGAGCCCCGTGGTGTTAAAGCTGCAGTACTGCAGTCCTAAGCTCTGCACACGAGTCACAACCTGAGTTCGATCCCCGGCGGAAGCTGGGTTTTCAGGTAGCCAGCTCAAGTTTGACTCAGGCTTCCATCCTTCCGAGGTCAGTAAAATGAGTACCCAGCTTGCTGGGGGAAAGTGTAGATGATTGGGGAAGGTGATGGCAAACCACCCCATAAAAAGTCTGCCGTGAAAATGTTGTGAAAGCAACGTCACCCCAGAGTCGGAAATGACTGGTGCTTGCACAGGGGACCTTTCCTTTCCTTTCAGTTGCTTATAGGGTTGTTAGGGAGGGAGGGAGGAGTTGGCAATCGCTTAGCAACTGTTGAGCGATGCTCCCCTTTGGAAACTTGGGAAGGACTCTTTGGGAGGCTGGAGGGTGAGTTTAAATTGGGATGTATGGTGTTGAATGTGGTCTGCAGCCTTTAAAATAGACTGGTTGGACAAAGTCAGTTTGGTATAATGGTTAAGTGCATGGGCTCTTATCTGGGAGAGCCAGGTTTGATTCCCCACCCCTCCACTTGCAGTTGTTGAAATGGCCTTGGGTCAGTCATAGCTTTTGTAGAGTTGTTCTTGAAAGGGCAGCTTCTGGGAGACCTCTCTCAGCCCCATCTACCTCATAGAGTGTTTGTTGTGGGGGAGGAAAAGGAGGTTGTGAGCCGCTCTGAGTCTCTGATTCAGAGAGAAAGGAAAGGTCCCCTGCGCAAGCACCAGTTGTTTCCGACTCTGGGGTGACGTTGCTTTCACGTTTTCGCCGCAGACTTTTTACGGGGTGGTTTGCCAATCCAATATCATCTTCTTTATTATCATCTCTGAATGGGACAAGTGGAAACTGTGTGGTGGAGTTGTGTCGGCAGGGAACATTTTATTTTGTGGATTTTACTTAATTTTTTTACCCCACCTTCCCCCTTAAGGGGGACTCAGAGCCATTTACATTGTTCTCTGCTTCTCTGTTTTGTCCACACAACAACCTTGTGAGGTAGACTAGGCCAAGAGTTTGTGATTGGCCCAAGGTCGCCAAGCACTTAGTGGTGGACTTTTGTCCTGTAAACAGAAGCAGGGTGGATTGTTCAGACAGACTGTGAAGGACTGAAGAGAGGCAGGGCTAAGAAGAATCACCATGCCTGCCCTCCACAAATATCCCCTCTCATACCTCCTAGGCCCCTATGAAAATAAATGCCCTGCCATGTTCTTAGGGTTGCCAGCCTCCAGGAGAGGCGTGGAGATCTCCCAGTATTACATCTGATTTCCAGACTACAGAGATCAGTTCCCTTGGAGAAAATGGCTGCTCTGAAAGGTGGACCTTATGGCATTGCATCCCACTGAGGTCCCTCCCCAAGCTTTATGCCCCAGATCTCCAGGAATTTCCCAACCCATAGGTGGCAACCCTGCTGAGGCTCTATAGGCCCTCACGCTGACCAGTGGAGATGGGCACAGACTTGAACCCGAGACAAAGGTTGTGCCAGACTTTGTCTGTTTTGTGAATCCCCAACAGAGGTCTGAGAAATATTCCTTCCCTGAACACTTACTGGGCTTTGGTTCAGTTTGGGTGTTCGCCCCCACCCCCCGCCCGGTGCACAAGCTACTTCGTAGTGGTGTTGGGTACCACCCCCGGGGTGGAGCATGTTGGGGGCACTATGTGATTTTACCACCTCCTGATGATGCCAGGGGTTCGTGAACCGCTTCAGTGCAGGTGGGCTTTTTTGCTCAGGGGTTCAGTTCAGGGGCGACCCAGTTCACAAGCCCCGAAGCAATCCAGGCTTTCCTGGTCTGCGCCCATGCCTACTGATCATGACCCCCCAAAATTGTACCCCCTGGTGCTCCCTCTTCTTCACATCCTCGAGCAGACGACCTAGACCAGGGGTGGCCAAACTATGGCTCAGGAACAACATGTGAGCCTTTCACACACATTGCGCGGCTCTTGAAGCCCCCGCTGCCCTGTTCGCCAACTCGAAGAAAGCATTTCTCTCTTTAAATTCCTTTGCCAAGTGAAGCCAGTCTACCAAGATTACAGAGCATCACTGCCCCAGACAGAGAGTTCCATCAATAAGCTGTAACTGATAGCCACTGATATTCATTCTGTTTATTCTACGTGGCTCTTGCGTTAAGTGAGTTTGGCTACCCCTGACCTAGACCTAAAGCTTGGATCCTCCTGTTTCAAGGTGTAGCCCACCTCATAGTTTTGTGTGTTGTGTGGTGCGTCCTGCCCCCCCCCACCCCCCCACCCCTGGCTTCCCTGATGAACCGAAGGTCCCCGGTCAAAATCCACATTCCTTCATCCCTCCTTCCCTTGCGAAAGGTCTACAACGGTGAGAACAGGGTGGGGCAGGGAGCCAGGCCTCTTGGATTCCTGCCCTGGCAGAAAAAGAAGATGTGTTGTGGTGGGTTGGAACAGGAAACCGAGACCCAGGATTTCGGCCCTCCCTGCGGGGCATGTGCGTGTAAATGGAAGAATCCTAAAAGGCCAACCCTCCCGGGGGTTTTGATTCCTGAGGGGAGGGGGGTGTCAAGCGGGAAGGAGGGAGGCAAAGGATCATGGCCGACTCACTCTCCGGCTTCTCCCTCTCTAAGCCGATTTAAAGTCAGGTGACCGGAGGGCGTCTTCGCTCCTCAAACTTTCTAATCCCAACTTCAGGGAATGAGGAATGAGTGGGAGGCAGACAGATGAGTGGAAAGGGAGACGGCACTTAACTGCCTGCTGCCCACACCCCTCTTAGAAGGCGAGGGCTAGCACGGAAATCCCCAAGGGATTTTGTTTTTGTTTTAAATATAGTACAGACCCCGCTTTTCTTCCCAATAGGACCCAAAAGCAGCATCCAGAGGTTTATTCCTCCTGTTTTATCCTCTTCTGTAAAATAGGTTAAGCCAAGAATGAAGGTCACTCCCATATACTTTTGTGGCAGAGAGGATTCGAACTTGGACCTCCCAGCTCTTAGTGGGACACTCTAATCCCCTGTACCACCAGGTTCTCAACCATTCTTCTCCTGCTCCTTCCTGGTTCCTGCTTCCCTTCCTTCCTTCCTCTCTCCCTCCTTCTCTCTCTTTCTCTCTTTCTTTCTTTCTTTCTTTCTTTCTTTCTTTCTTTCTTTCTTTCTTTCTTTCTTTCTTTCTTTCTTTCTTTCTTTCTTTCTTTCTTTCTTTCTTTCTTTCTTTCTTTCTTTCTTTCTTTCTTTCTTTCTTTCTTTCTTTCTTTCTTTCTTTCTTTCTTTCTCAAACAGTAGTGCAGCCAAAATAAATATATTCTGTAGGGAGCAATAATCCTGCTTTGAAGATCAGCTAGAAGGAGATATTTCGTAATAAGAAAGCACTTGAAATATATCGCCAAGCCCGGCTCCCTACTGTGAGTGGCCTCGCCCTCAAGATCTTAGTCTCCACCCCTGAGGGTTCAAAGCTTTGAGTAGGTAATCTTAGGTCAGATCACATCTTTTCAAAAAATAGCCCCCCTCCCTCCTGCTTGGTTACCAAAATCCAAAACTCCATAGATTTCTAACTAAACATAAGGCCTGGTGAAACTACAGTGGAGGTCTCCCACTAGTCAATGCAGCGGTTGAACACCACCAATAGTTTCCACTAGGTACGGTGTCCTGTTTTCCAGAACCAATGGGCTGAAATTAAATCAAAAAGGTTTCTGACTCAACTAGAAAGAACTTCCTGACCGTTACAGCGGTTCCTCAGTGGGACAGGCTCCCTCGGGAGGTGGTGGGCTCTCCCCTCTTGGGGGTTTTTCAACAGAGGCTAGATGGCCATCTGACAGCAATGCTGACCATAGGAACTTAAAGGTAAAGGTGCAAGCACCAGTCGTTTCCGACTCTGGGGTGACGTTGCTTTCACAACGTTTTCACAGCAGATTTTTTACGGGGTGGTTTGCCATTGCCTTCCCCAGTCATCTACACTTTCCCCCAGCAAGCTGGGTACTCATTTTACCGACCTCGGAAGGCTGAGTCAACCTGGAGCTGGCTACCCGAAACAGCTTCCGCTGGGATCGAACTCAGGTCGTTAGCAGAGGGCTCCGACTGCAGTACTGCAGCTTTACCACTCTGAACTTAGGGGGAGGTATTTGTGAATTTCCTGCATTGTGCAGGGGGTTGGATAGATGGCCCTGGAGGTCCCTTCCAACTCTGTGATTCTATGATTCCTGTTGAAGGAGAGCAAGTAATAGAGGACGGTGCAGAGTTGTTTTCTGTTGCCCCCAAAGTCTGGACTTAGAGTTGCCAATCCCCAGGTGGGGGGAGAATATCCCCCGGTTTGGAGGCCCTCCCCCTGCTTCAGGGTCATCAGGAAGCGGAGGGGGGAATGTCTGCTGGGCACTCCATTATTCCTTATGGAGTTCGATTCCCATAGGGTATAATAGAGAATTGATCTGCGGGTATCTGGGGCTCTGGGAGAGCTGTGTTTTGAAATAGAGGCACCAAATTTTCAGCATGGCATCTGGTGTCTCTCCCTAAAATAACCCTCTCAAGTTTCAAAAATATTGGATCAGTGGGTCTAATTCTTTGAGCCCCAAAAGAAGGTGTCCCTGGCCTTCATTATTTCCAGTGGAGGGAAGGCATTTAAAAGGTGTGCGGTCCCTTTAACTGTGATGGCCAGGACTCCCTTTGGAGTTCAGTTATGCTTGTCACAACCTTGCTCCTGGCTCCACCCCCAAAGTCCCCAGATATTTCTTGAATTGAACTTGGCAACCCTAGCTGGACCAGAACCAATGGTCTGATATTAAATCAGAAGAGTTTTTGACTGAACATTAGGAAGAATTTCCTGACAGAGCAGTTCCACAGTGGAACAGGCTTCTTCAGGAGGTGGTGGGCTCTGGGCTCTCCTTCTTGTGAGGTTTTGAAACAGAGGCTAGGTGGCCCTCTGACAGCAATGCTGATTCTGTGAACTCAGGCAAGTCATGAGAAAGAGGGCAAGAAGGGTTGCATCAGTGTTGAGTTCTTGTGACCCCCTCTTTACATGTCCAGGGAAATGCTGATCACCGCTTTGGGGTTAGGAAGCAATTTTATCCGGGCCAGTTCTGCCAGAGATCCTGGAAGGGGTATTATATTTTTTTTGCCATCTTCTGGGCATGGAGTCACTGGGTGTGTAGGGGGGGAGGTATTTGTGAATATCCTGCACTGAGCAGGGGGCTGAACTAGATGACCTTGGAGGGTACCTTCTAACGCGATGATTCTGAGGAAGTGAGAAAAAAAGAGATCATACTGATGGTGATTACAAAAGGAGCAAGAGGTCCCCAGTCAGAAGGCCAGCCTACGTCGCTGGCCCTTGCCGAATGTCCAGGTGCCAATCCTGCCTTTAGATTCTTGGTTAAAGAAAGAAAGAAGCCCTTTTCTCCCTTTCTCACAATACGAGAACTCGTGGGTGCTCCATGAAATTGCTCAGCCGTCGGGTTAGAATGGATAAAAGGAAGTCCTTCTTCATCCAAAGGGTGAGTAACACACGGAATTCACTGCCACAGGAGGTGGTGGCAGCTGCAAGCATAGACAGCTTCAAGAGGGGATTGGATAAATATATGGAGCAGAGGTCCATCAGTGGCTATTAGCCACAGGGTATCATTGAAACTCTCTGTCTGGGGCAGTGATGTTCTGTATTCTTGGTGCTTGGGGGCACAGTGGGAGGGCTTCTAGTGTCCTAGCCCCACTGATGGACCCCCTGATGGCACCTGAGTTTTTTGGCCACTGTGTGACACAGAGTGTTGGACTGAATGGGCCATTGGCCTGATCCAACATGGCTTATCTTATGTTAAGTTCAGATCTGACATCGTAGAACATTATCTCAATCTCATAGAGCACGGCTGGGAACTGTACACCCCATGGCGATCTCTAATGCAGCCTGGAGCACTTTCACAACAAATTCTTGAACCGTCTTCAGTTCTGGGTACCTGATGTCTATTGAGACTGAAGTAATGCAGCGCAGGATTACACAGTGACTCACCAGCAGCAAGCCATAGCATCTGCCTGCCCTCCTCGCCCCCTGGCTGCTTGCTTTAAATTAGAAGTGTGTTTTATATGAACACATATGAAGCTGCCTTATCAGACCCTCGGTCCATCAAAGTCAGCATTGTCTACTCAGACTGGAAGGGGCTCTTCAGGGTCTCAGGCCAAGTCCTTTCACATTACCTCCTGCCTGGTTCTTTTAACTGGAGATTTCAGGGATGGAACATGGGACCTTCTTCTATGCCAAGCAGAGGCTCTGCCACTGTGCCATGGCCTCTCTTCTGATCAGATCAGTGGTCCATCCAGTCCAGCCTCCTGTTTAACACAGTGGCCAACCAGTTCCTCTGGAGGGCAACAACAGGGCAGAGAGGCTGAGGCCTTCATAAGAACATCAGAAGAGCCCTGCTGGGTCAGACCAATGGTCCATCTAGTCCAGCACTGGATCTCACACAGTGGCCAGCCAGTTCCTCTGGACAGCCAACAAAAGGGCAGGGAGGTTGAGGACATCATGAGAACATCAGAAGAGCCCTGCTGGATCAGACCAGTAAACTATCTAGTCCAGCATCCTGTCTCACACAGTGGCCAACCAGTTCCTCTGAAGGGTCAACAAGAGCAGAGAGGCTGAGGCCTTCATAAGAACATCAGAAGAGCCCTGCTGGGTCAGACCAGTGGTCCATCTAGTCCAGCATCCTCTCTCTCCTGCAGTGGCCTACCAGTTCCTCCGGAGGGCCAATAACAGGGCACAGAGGCTGAGGCCTTCCGTTGATGTCTCCTGTCTCGGGGATTCAGAGGTTGACGGCTGTTTGGTCACCACGACTAGTAGCCACTGACTGACCAGTGTTTCTTAGAGCAGGTTAAGAAGAGCAGAATGTCTTTATGCTTCTAGAGAGGAATTCAGACAGACTTTTGCCCTGAGGAAATAGTGATTGGTGAGGCACTTTTCAACCTGCTGGGTAGGGAGTTTGACTCCAGGGTTAGAGTCAGGGCCGGCGCTAGGGTTTTTGGTGCCCTAGGTGAGCTGCCCACTGCCCCCCCCCCCCCTAAAAAAAAATTAAAAACCAGAAAACTGTAGGAGAAGTGAAGAAACTTGAAACTATTTATATTTTTAATGTACATTTTTTAATTTTTAATTTTAATTTTTTTTAAAAATTGTGAGATTAAGCAATAAAATGGTGAGAATGTGACTTGATCCTTTTATCTGGAGGTGCCAGAGACAAGACCTTCACATGACCGTTTCGACTTGGTCCTTTCAGTTGGAGGTGCCAGGGACAAGACCTTGGGCATGCGAGAAAGGTGCTCTACCACTGAGCCCTGGACCTATACATTTGCCTAGGGTGGCGGGCTGGGGGTGTGTATGTGTGTAACGTGCCAGATTAGGCTCTCCCCACATGACTTCAAATAGAAAAACAATTATTTGCATTAATTTTGCTGGCCTGAATCATTCTCCCTGTTTTTTAAGTTGATGACTTTTTATGGCCCGCGAATGATGTTATAAATATCCATATGGCCCTTGGAAAAAAGGTCCCCCACCCCTGGCTTAGATAAATAGCTAGTTTGCCATTGCCTGCCTCTGCGTAGCAACCCAGGACTTCTTTGGTGGTGTTACTAACCAGGGCTGACCATGCGTAGCTTCCAAGATCTGGTGGGATCTTGGCTAACCTGGGCCGTCCATTTCATGGCACAGGGGCACATAGGTTTATTTATATGTTCCCATGGATGGTGACTTTTTGCTGGTGGTAAAACAGGTGATGCCTCCGAGCATCTTACAAGAACTGTGTAATGAATTACAGTGAAGCTCCAGTCTTGTTTGAGGGGCTAACTACACCCACAGCGGGTGGCTATGTAGCTAGTGCAGAGGTGGCAAAACTGTGGCTCGGGAGCCACATGTGGCTCTTACACACATATTGTGTGGCTCATAAAACCTCCACCACCCTGATTGGGGAAGGCATTTGTCTCTTTAAATCACTTCTCCAATCCAAGCCAGCTGGCAGCTTGAAGAATGCATTTAAAGTTCAAGTTGCTTTCTTTCCACCTCTCCCTCTCCCCATCTATTTGCTTGCCTTCCTTCCTTGCAGCTCTCAAATGCCTGATGTTCACGTTTTGAGGCTCTCAGACATATGACATCTATTCTATGTGCCTCTTACATTAAGTAAATTTGGCCACCCCTGAGCCTTTGGTTTTCTTGTGGACAGAACGCACTGAATTCCGTGCCTCAGAGGAGCACTAGGGTTAGGGTGAATTAATTACCCCCACAGACTTTCCCAGGGTATATTTGCATTCCAACAAAGAGCTCCTGATTACATGTATTTGCTTGGACTGGGAGAGCCAAAGATGCGTAGGCGGCATTCAAGCATATGATGTTAAACTAAAAGAGGGACAGGCTCACGCCTGCAGGAATTACAGGATTTATTTCACACTGGTCAGATTGGATTTCGCCACTGTCATCGGGTGCGTGCGTGCACGTGCATGGGGAAATCCACCCGGTGGTGACAGACCCGGGTGGATTTCATGACCTCTAGTACAGAGACACTGCAAGATGTCATCATCCTGAGAACCAATTTGGTGTAGTGGTGAAGTGCGCGGACTCTCATCTGGGAGAACCGGGTTTGATTCCCCACTCCTCCACTTGCACCTGCTGGAATGGCCTTGGGTCAGCCATAGCTCTCTTAGAAGCTGTCCTTGAAAGGGCAGCTGTTGTAAGAGCTCTCTCAGCACCACCCACCTCACAGGGTGTCTGTTGTGAGGGGAGGAAGATAAAGGAGATTGTGAGCCGCTCTGAGATTCAGAGTATAAGGCAGCATATAAACCAGTGAGTCGTGTGCAGTTCTGGAGGCCTTGCTTCAAAAGCGATGCGGGCAGAATGGAGCATGTGCAGAGGAGAGCGATAAGGATGACCGGGCGCCTGGAGACCAAGCCCTACAAGGAAAAGCTGCAGGACTTGGGAATGTTCATTCGGGAGGAGAGGAGGTTGAGGGCGGATAGGATGGCTCTCTTTTAAGTATGTGAAGGGCCTTACTTTGAAGAGGGCAGGGAGGTTTTCCTGTGGGCAGCAGAGGAGAGGACACGGAATAATGGGTTTAAATTAAGAGCAGGTGGGTGCCAGCTGGGTATTAGGAAAGACTTTTTTACAGCAAGAGGCGTTCAACAGTGGAATCAGCTCCCGAGGGAGGTGGGGAGCTCCCCCTCACTGACAGTCTTGAAGCAGCGGCCGGACAAACACTTGCCAGGGATGCTATAGGCCAGGGGCAGCCAGACTGGCTTAATGTAAGAGCCACACAGAATAAACGTCAGATGCCTGAGAGACAGAAGACATGAATGCCAGAGGAAGGAAGGAAGGAAGGAAGGAAGGAAGGAAGGAAGGAAGGAAGGAAGGAAGGAAGGAAGGGAGGGAGGGAGGGAGGGAGGGAGGGAGGGAGGAAGGGAGGAGGAAAGAAGGAAGGGAGGAAGGAAGGAGGAAAGAAGGAAGGGAGGAAGGAAGGAGGGAAAGAAGGAAGGAAAACAGAAGGGGGAAGGAGGAGGGAGAGGTAGAAAGAAAGCAACTTTAACTTCAAATGCATTCTCCAAGCCACCATCTGGCTTGGCTTGGAGAACTACTTTAAAGAGATAAATGCCTTCTCCAAGCCAGGGTGGTAGGGGTTTTGAGAGCCACACAGTATGTGTGAAGGAGCCACATGTGGCTCCTGAGCCACAGTTTGGCCACCCCTGCTCTAGGCTGATCCTGCATTGGCCTGATCCAGCAGGGCTCTTCTGTTATTCTTATGAAGGCCTCAGCCTCTGTGCCATGTTGTTGGCTGTTCAGAGGAAGTAGTTGGCCACTGTGTGAGACGGGATGCTGGACTGGATGGACTATCAGTGTGATCCAGCAGGGCTCTTCTGTTGTTCTTATGAAAGCCTCAGTCTCTCTGCCCAGTTGTTGGCCCTCCAGGGGAACTGGCTGGCCACTGTGTGAGAATATGCTGGACTAAATGAATTATTGGTCTTAGGGTGGGTTTTTTTTTTTTGGTAGCAAGAACTCCTTTGCACTTTAGGCCACACCCCTTGATGTAGCCAATCCTCCAAGAACTTACAGTAGGCCCTGTACTAAGAGCCCGGTAAGCTCCTGGAGGATTGGCTACATCAGGGAGGTATGGCCTAATATGCAAAGGAGCTTCTGCTACCAAAAAAGCCCTGATTGGTCTGATTCAACAGATCTCTTACATTCTTATGTATTTTGTGCAGGTATGATTGGTGCACAAAAGGGATGTCAGCAAGACGAGTGGCGGGTTTCAGGGACACAATGTTGCTCAGCGCTTGTGTGTTCAGTGCTACTTGGCTTTTCTTGCCGCAACTGAAGACAAAATCCAGATAAATCCAGCGCAGCAAGAACAGTATACTGCGCGCAAGCCAGAGCCAGCTAAATGAAAGAACATTGTACAGAAAACAGAGTATATTATACAGGTATCTGCCCCTTCCCTTCTAGGCTTTCCCAAATCCTCTTCTGGTACATTCTTCCAGGAAAGTAAGTTTGGGAGAAATCTTACCAGGGCTCAGAAAAAACAAAAGGTTATTATCAGGGGTGGAATTCTAGCAGGAGCTCCTTTGCATATTAGGCCACACACCCATGATGTAGCCAATCCTCCTGGAGCTTACAAAAAAGAGCCTTGTAAGCTCTTGGAGGATTGGCTACATCAGGGGTGTGTGGCCTAATAAATATTTATTTATTTATTTATTTATTTATGTATTTATTTATTTATTTATTTATATCCCGCCCTTCCCAACAAGTGGCTCAGGGAGGCTCACAGCATAAGATTCCACATAATAACATTTAAACATAAAACAGTTAAAATTAATTAATACATTTAAAATTATAAAATATTTAAAATTATAAGACATTTAAACCATTTAGAACATTAGGGACAGCAACCTCTAATATAACTACACCTGGATTTCTTGTACCAGCTAGTCATAGGCCAGCCGGAAGAGGGTTGTCCTCACCTTCTCCGGCAACTGGTTCCACCAGGAGGGGGCCGCCACAGAAAAGGCCCAGTCCCTGGTGGATTTTAAGTGGGCTTCTTTTGGCCCGGGGATAACTAGGAGATTTCGAGTTCCCGATCTCAGTACTCTCTGGGGCACATGTGGGGAGAGACGGTCCTTCAGGTAGGCAGGTCCTAGGCCATATAGGGCTTTAAAGGTAATAACCAGCACCTTGTACCGGACTCGGTAAGCTATTGGCAGCCAGTGCAGATCCTGGAGCCCTGGCCGGATGTGCTCCCTTCTTGGGAGTCCTGACAACAGCTGGGCCGCGGCATTCTGCACTAGCTGTAGCTTTCGGGTTCGGCACAAAGGCAGCCCCATGTAGAGAGCATTGCAGTAGTCCAACCTCGAGGTGACCGTGGCGTGGATCACTGTTGCTAGATCGTCGCGCTCCAGGAAGGGGGCCAACTGCTTTGCCCGCCTAAGATGAAAAAAAGCGGACTTGGCAGTGGCTGCTATCTGAGCCTCCATCGTTAAGGAGGACTTCAATAGTACCCCCAGGCTTTTGACCCTGTCCGCCGCCGTCAGCGGCGCACCCTCAAAAGCTAGAAGGGGGATTTCCCTCCCCGGACCCCGACGACCCAAGCAAAGGACCTCTGTCTTCGCTGGATTTAGCTTCAGCCCGCTAATATGCAAGGAGCTCCTGCTAGAATTCCACCCCTGGTTATAAGACACGTTGCAATGTCTTGTGGAAGTCACAATTGAATCCACTGCATCTGGGGGAGGCCTGGAGCAAGAGCTGTGTGGAAGCAACCAGAGTCGGCCACATCGAGGGCAACTTGGATAGCCAAGGCCGGCCTGATCTTGTCAGATCTCAGAAGGTTAAGCAAGGTCGGCCTTGGCCAGTAGTTGGATCCTGAAGGGTTACCATGGTTGCAACAGGTAGTCAAGGCGATGGCAAACCAACTCTGAATGTCTCTTGCCTTCAGAACTAGGGATGGGCATAGAACACGAAAATGTGGTTCGTTTCATTTCATGGGTCGTGGATTTGCCCAAATCGGTGGTTCGGTTCAGTTCATGGTTTTTTGATTTTCTGAACAAATTGTGGTTCGTTGTTTTCTGGAAGGCATGGGACAGCCCCCGAGAGGGCTAGAATGCGCAGGGGTGCCATGACCAGTGTTCCCTTTAAGCGGAATTAGTGTGAGCTAGCTCAGTTTTTTAGCTTCTGGCTCACACCTTTTTGTCTTAGCTCAGGAAAAATGACCAATGGCTGGGGCTGATGGGAGTTGTAGGCAAAAAACATCTGGAGAGCCAACGTTCCCTACCCCTGGCTTAGAGGGAGTATTGGCTGTGACAGGCTTGGCATGATGGCATCACCAGGAAGTGACGTTATTGCTCCAGGCACGTTGCCGTAGGTATTTCCTCCCAAGTGATGGACTGTCCCCCCAGCAAAGTGCCTGCGTGATAACATCACTTCTGGGTGATGTTACCATGCCAGGCATATAATGGCGTGTGAGGAGGATCCCTTCCTGGTAACGACGCAAACGAACTGCACCCAAAACAAGCCGCTTTGTTTTGCAAGTTGTGCATAGCGCAAGTACCCAAACCAATTAAGAATGACCCACAAATTGGCTATTTTAGGCACAAATTGCAATTTCTGCTTTGATTTGTGCCCATCCCTATTCAGAAGAAGAAGATAATGATATTGGATTTACACTCCGCCCTGTACTCTGAATCTCAGAGCAGTCTACAATCTCCTTTACCTTCCCCTCCCCCACAACAGACACCCTGTGAGGCAGGTGGGGCTGAGAGAGCTTTCCCAGAAGCTGCCCCTTTAAGGACACTCAGAGCAGCCTACAATCTCCTTTCCATTCCTCCCCCACAGCAGACACCCTGTGAGGTGGGTGGGGCTGAGAGAGCTCTCCAGAAGCTGCCTTTTTCAAGGACAGAGTCTCAGAGCGGCCTACAATCTCCTTTCCCTTCCTCCCCCACAACAGACACCCTGTGAGGTAGGTGGGGCTGAGAGAGCTCTCCAGAAGCTGCCCTTTTCAAGGACAGAGTCTCAGAGCAGCCTACAATCTCCTTTCCCTTCCTGCCCCACAACAGACACCCTGTAAGGTGGGTGGGGCTGAGAGAGCTCTGACAGAAGCTGCCCTTTCAAGGAGAACTCTGCTAGAGCTATGGCTGACCCAAGGCCATTCCAGCAGCTGCAAATGGAAGAGTGGGGAATCAAACCCAGTTCTCCCAGATAAGAGTCCACGCCCTCAACCATTAAACCAGGGGTCACCAAAAGTCCAGATGTCCAGGGGTCAGCATAAGTCACATGTGACTTGATGGCCATAAAAAGGGACCAACCTGGATTTCACATTGTGTACGGGGTCTGTGTTGGCAGGATCTGACACACCCTTTCGTGGGTCGTTTCCGATTGCTCCTACTGACTGAAGCTGACAAGTCACCTTGGGCCTCAGGAGGCTGCTGCTTGTGAACTAGATCCTCCTTGCTCATGTCGTCTGGTTAAGACTAACCATGAGGAATTAGTAAACCTGGTCAAGATGATCAAAAGCTTCCCTTGGTACCGAAAGAGACAACTGTTTGTCTTGAACTGACACTGAAATCCTTAAAGAAGGATGACTGAATGGATTTTGGATCTGTAGCACACTTCTCTCTTTGAGTCTTGCATATAGGGTTTCCCTCTCTCGAGACAGACCTGAACTTGCTATACTGATTCACACTTCTCAGCTTGACTACTGCAACGTTCTGTACATGTGCTGCCCTTGAAGACAGTTCAGATACTTTTAGCTCAGGGGCGTCAAACTCATTTGCTATGAGGGCCACGTCTTGACCTTGTTAGGCCAGGCTACGTGTGTCGTAAAATGCAACACCAGGTGCAAGCGACATAAACTTTATAATGGACACAGGCAAACACACTCAGCCTAATTCACCTCGCTTCCTTGCTGAGGCGCAGCCAACAGAAGGAAGAGAGGCTTGGCTTAGTAGCTTTGCTGTGCAATTGAAATAACCTGGCAAAGCTAGCTCTCCTTCCTCCCCTTCCAAGGCCAGCCATAAGGCCTGCAGCGCCCCAGGCAGCCTTGCCACCCGCTGCCCCCCCCCCAATCCCACTTTCCTTGCCGCTTCTTCAGAGCGGGGAGGGAGGGGGAAGGAGGCCAGGAGAAGCGGCCAAAAGGGGGAAGGAGTAGGCTTCCCAAATCCCCCGCTTTGCATGGTGACCCCCGATTTGAAGCCTTCTTCTCCCGCTAGCCAAAACTCTGGAAAGCGGGGGGGAATGGCGGCCCTTCCCACCCAGCCCCGATCTCAGCAACTTTTCCTTGCCCTGCCCTTCCCGCCCAGCCCCGATCGCAGCAGCCTTTCTTCAGTTTTCCCAGGCTGCTTCCGGTCCCAATCAGCTGGCTGGTGGGAGAGGGGGGGAGAGAGGGAGCCCCTCCTGCAAAGGACCATGTGCCTTTGCACCTCCAGAGGCTTGACTTGAAAGGCTTCCATTTAGGATGGTGTGTCTGTGTGTGTTTCTGTGAAGAAGCTGGCAGCAAATGGTGAGTTGAGAGGCTGATCCGCTGCTTCAGACTGGCCAGAAAGGGGGGGGGGGGGGAGAGGGAAACGTCTTCATTATTTCCTATGTGATCGATTCTCATAGGGTATAATGGGGAATTGTTCTGGAGGTTTCAGGGGCTCTGGGGGAGCTGTTTTTTGAGGTAGAGGCACCAAATTTTCAATATAGTATCTAATGCCTTTTCCCAAAGTACCCCCCAAGTTTCAAAACGATTGGACCAGGGGGTCCAATTCTATGAGCCCCAAAAGAAGGTGCCCCTATCCTTCATTATTTCCTATGGAAGGAAGACATTTAAAAAGGTGTGCTGTCCCTTTAAATGTGATGGCCAGAACTCTCTTGGAGTTCAATTATGCTTGTCACACCCTTGTTCCTGGCTCCGCCCCCAGTGTCTCCTGGCTCCACCCCCAAAGTCCCCAGATACTTCTTGAACTGGGCTTGGCAACCCTAGGAAGGAGGCAGCAGCAATTTGGGGTGGGGAGGGAGGGGAAGGAGGCCAGGAGAAGTGACAGGAAGGGCGAAGGAGGCAGCAGTGATTCGGGGTGGGGAGGGAGAGGGAAGGAGGCCAGGAGAAGCAGCCAAAGGGGGGAAGGAGGCAGCAGTGATTTGGGGCAGGGAGGGAGGGGGAAGGAGCCCAGGAGAAGCAGCCAAAAGGGGGAAGGAGGCAGCAGCGATTTGGGGCAGGGAGGGAGGGGGAAGGAGCCCAGGAGAAGCGGCCAAAAGGGGGAAGGAGGCAGCAGCGATTTGGGGCGGGGAGGGGAGGGGGAAGGAGGCCAGGAGAAGCAGCGGGAAGGGGGAAGAAGGCAGCAGCGATTTGGGGTGGGGAGAAGCAACGGCAAAGGGAAGAAGAGGGAGGGAAAGGAATTTTTTAAACAAAAGTGGGGGTGCCTAATTTGGCGCCCTAGGCAACTGCCTAGTTTGCCTAGTGGAAGAGCTGGCCCTGGCCACTTCCTCCCCCAGGGAGGAGCTTTGCTCGTGTGCGATTGAGCAAGCCTGGCAAAGCAAGCAGTGATGCAGAAGGAAACGAGGAAGAGAGAAGGAAGCAGATGACAGTGAGTTGTTCACAGGCCTGATAGGAGCCCTCCGGGGGCCTGATTCAGCCCCCAGCCTGCATGTTTGACACCCCTGCTTTAAGTAGTGCGACTGTGAGCTGCCTTTTTGTTAGCTGGTGCCAGGCCTTACGAACATATTCAGCTGGGTTGGGTGCCAGTTTATTTCCAGGATCAACGCAGAGGCTCCAGCTGGTTTATTTCCAGGATCAACGCAGTGGCTCCAATTCTAATTAAACTCAAGCTACTAAATAATACCAGAAGTGCGTCTTTCCCTTTGGTCGGGCTGGCAGGAGGCAGAAATGAGGCCTCCCACACTTTGGAAGCAACTCCCCAAAGAAATGAGCAAAGAACACTCCCTTCTGCCTTTTTCAGAAGGGTTGTGAACTATTTCTCTTTGTCCTCGTTTTTCACTGAAGAGAGGGACGATATTTTACTGAGAAACAAAGAGATGTGTGAAATATTTCTGATTTGTATATATATATATATATAAATATATATATATTTGCCAGTTTGGTGTAGTGGTTAAGTGTGCGGATTCTTATCTGGGAGAACCGGGTTTGATTCCCCACTCCTCCACTTGCAGCTGCTGGAATGGCCTTGGGTCAGCCATAGCTCTGGCAGAGGTTGTCCTTGAAAGGGCAGCTGCTGTGAGAGCCCTCTCAGTCCCACCCACCTCAGAGGGTGTCTGTTGTGAGGGAAGAAGATAAAAGAGATTGTAGGCCACTCTGAGACTCTGTCCCTGAACAGGCAGCTTCTGGGAGAGCTCTCTCAGCCCCACCCACCTCACAGGGTGTTTGTTGTGGGGGGAGCAGATAAAGGAGATTGTAAGCCGCTTTGAGACTCTGATTCAAAGAGAAGGGCGGGGTATAAATCTACGGTTGTCTTCTTTTTTACTATTATTGGACAATCTTATTGTACATCATTGTGCACTGCTTTGAACCCTGGAAAGAAGATGAAGATAGAAGAAGATATTGGATTTATATCCCGCCCTCCACTCTGAAGAGTCTCAGAGCGGCTCATAATCTCCTTTACCTTCCTCCCCACAACAAACACCCTGTGAGGTGGGTGGGGCTGAAAGGGCTCTCACAGGAAAGGCCCTTTCAAGGACAACCTCTACCAGAACTATGGCTGACCCAAGGCCATTCCAGCAGCTGCAAGTGAAGGAGTGGGGAATCAAACCCGGTTCTCCCAGATAAGAGTCCGCACACTTAACCACTACACCAAACTGGCTCTCCAGAAAGGAGGCATACATGTCTTTTTCATTAAATGTAAATAGAGTAGCAGCCCCATGGCACAGAGTGGTAAGCTGCAGTCCTGCAGTCCAAGCTCTGCTCACAACCTGAGTTCCATCCTTGCGGAAGCTGGGTTCAGGTAGCCGGCTCAAGGTTGACTCAGCCTTCCATCCTTCCAATGTCAGTAAAATGAGTCCCCAGCTTGCTGGGGGGAAAGTGTAAACGACTGGGGAAGGCAAGGGCAAACTGCCCTGTAACAAAAAGTCTGCCAAGGAAACATTGTGATGTGACATCACCCCATGGGCTGGTAATGACTCAGTGCTTGTGCAGGGGACTACCTTTACCTTTAAACTGAGTAGCACCCTGACTTAATTGGCCTAGGCTTTGCTTATCTGGTCAGATCTCAGATGCTAAGCAGGGTCAGTCCCGTTCAGTATTTGGAAGGGAGGCCACCAAGAATGTCTGTGGTTCCTATGCAGAGTAGAACTACTGAGTCAAGCTTCTCTTCTTTCTATTGGCTGAGGCTCCTCCCCTTCCTGGTCCCCTGGGGAAGGAAGGAAAGAGCCAGAGCTTCCTTTGCGCAGTTCCCTGGATCCCATGGGAGAAATTACAAAGAAAGCACTTTTAAGACCAACAAGTGCTAATGTTTGAAGCATGTTTTAAATTTTAAAAAAATCTTTAATTGCGTTTGTCTGTGTCTTTTATAAAGTTTATATCTCTGCTAACTCATCTTTAAAAGGTACACATATGGCCCGGCCCGATATAGCTTGGCCCAATAAGGTCTCATTTATGTCAGATCCGGCCCTCATAACAAATTAGTTTGACACCCCTGTGTCTTGTGAGCAAAAATTGTACTTCGTGAGCTACTGGCATTAAAGTTGTGAGCAAGCAATATGGATAAATTAGTTTGCTCTGGGGCCATTTTTCCTGAACTGAGACAAAAAATGTGCGAGCTGAAAAGCTAACTAACAGCTAACTCAGCTTAGAGTTTTTGGAATTGACATACTCTAAATAGGGATATTGGTTGTCTATACACATACTTAACCCATTTTCACTATATTTTATTGTTTTCTTTTTTTCTAATGGCAAACTTGAATGATGTTTACGTGTTAAATAGTAAATAAGGTGGACGAGAACATCACTATCCAAAGTATTTCTTTTTTAGCTGCAGTGACATACTCAAATAGGGATATTGGCTGTTTATCTCATTACGTATACTAAACCCATTTTCCGCTATATTTTAATGTATTTTTCTTCTAATGGCAAACTATATGTGTGTTACATGTTAAAAGGTAAATTAGTTTGATGGGAAAAACTTCTGAGAAAGAAATGCCCTCTTTTTTTGGCCCAGGCTTATACAGTAGAGTGATTAACAGACATTCTCACGTTTTGTCGTATTATTGTTTTATTGCTTTCATGCTATCCAGATCAAAAGTTAATTTTACTATTCTGGATCTTAAATTTGCACCATTCTGCATTCCAAACCGCTCTGCTCACTGCACCTGATTCCTCGTCTGATGAAGTGTGCTTGGAGCACATGAAAGCTGACGTTCTGAATAAAACTTGGTTGGTCTTAAAGGTGCCACTTGACTCCTGCTTTGTTCTACTGCTTCAAGCCAACACGGCTGCCCACTTGGATCTATCAGCTTAGAGCAGGGGTGGCCAAACTTGCTTAACATAAGAGCCACATAGAATAAATGCCAGATGTTTGAGAAGAAGAAGATATTGGATTTATAGCCCACCCTCCACTCCGAAGAGTCTCAGAGCAGCTCACAATCTCCTTTCCCTTCCTCCCCCACAACAGACACCCTGTGAGGTAGATGAAGATATTGGATTTATAGCCCACCCTCCACTCCGAAGAGTCTCAGAGCGGCTCACAATCTCCTTTCCCTTCCTCCCCCACAACAGACACCCTGTGAGGTGGGTGGGGCTGGAGAGGACTCTCACAGCAGCTGCCCTTTCAAGGACAACCTCTGCCAGAGCTATGGCTGACCCAAGGCCATGCTAGCAGGTGCAAGTGGAGGAACAGGGAATCAAACCTGGTTCTCCCAGATAAGAGTCCGTGCACTTAACCACTGCACCAAACTGGCTCTCCAAACTGAGAGCCACAAGACATGAATGTCAGATGTTTGAGAGCCACAAGACAGGAAGGAAGGAGGGCAACTAGATGGGGGAGGGAGGGAGAGGTGGAAAGAAAGCAACTTTAAATGCATTTTACAAGCTGCTGACTAGCTTGGCTTGGAGATGTGATTTAAAGACAGAAATGCCTTCTCCAAGCCAGCTGACAGGGTGGTGTGAGAGCCACACAATATGTGTGAAAGAGCCACATGTGCCTCAGTTTGACCATCCCTGGCTTAGAGGGAACACTGGTGCTGAGCCACTTCTGGAGTCCGTCGTGGAAGGGGTTCATTGTGTCTTGTCAATGGAGAGGGAAGGGAGCTGCTTGGGAGGATCCAAAAGGGCTTTGTTTCTTTGCCCGCAGCGAGCGAGGCAGGCTTCCTGTGGCAGGAAACCAGGCAGCACTGCGACGTGCTAGGAAGAGAATGGGTCAGGGTACGTTTCTATCTCAGGAGCTGCCCTTGCTGTGTTTTCTTCCCCTCCGGAGCTGAGCAGATGTCATTTGTTCCTTTTCTTCTCTCAAGCAGAGCACACTATTGAGAACACCATCCTGAGGCAAAATAACGGCCCTTCTAGGCCCACTGACATCAGTGGTTTTGGAAGAGTGTCGCTCTGCCTTGGGCCGTGCTGATGCTGTGATTCTGCTGGACTGCGATTGGGTTGATTGTGTGCTGCTGACTTAATCTGGAGAACTGGGTTTGATTCCCCACTCCTCCTTCACATGCAGCCGGCTGGGCGGTCTGGGGTCTGTCACAGTTCTCTCCCAGTTTGAGAGCCAGTTTAGTGTAGCGGTTAAGTGCGCAGGCTCTTACCTGGGAGAACCAGGTTTGATTCCGCACTCCTCCACTTGCAGCTGCTGGAATGGCCTTGGGTCAGCCATAGCTCTCGCAGGAGTTGTCCTTAAAAGGGCAGCTGCTGTGAGAGCCCTCTCAGCCTCACCTACCTCACAGGGTGCCTGTTGTGGGGGGGAAGATAAAGGAGATTGTAAGTCGCTCTGAGACTCTGATTCAGAGAGAAGGGCAGGGTATAAATCTGCGGTCTTCTTCTTCCCAGAGCTCTCCCAGCCCCATCTACCTCACAGGGTGCCTGTTGTGGGGAGAGGAAGGGAAGGTGATTGCAAGCTGCTCTGAGTCCAAGTGAAGGGCAGGGTATCAATTCAGTCTCCTCCTCCTCTTCTTTCTTTGTTTCCTCCACTGTGTAGACAGGAAGGTGTGTGTTTTTGCAGGTCCCCCCCCACACTGGCATTATTTTCCTTTCTCAGCACTTCCCTTCCCTTACTGCCGTTTTCCTCCTGCCATCAAAATCGTAATTGACATATTGTGATATCATTATGACCGTCTCTCTGCTGCTTTCTTTCAAATTCCCATCGTTATTGGGTTTTTCACGCAAGTAGGCATGAAAAACCTCAGCTTGAGACCCTGGAAAGCCACTGCCAGTCTGAGTAGGCAATGCTGACCTTGATGGACCCAGGGCCTGATTCAGTAGAAGGCAGCTTCATGTGTGTTTGGGCAAGGGCCATAGCTCAGTGGCAGAGCCTCTTCTTGGCATGCAGAAGGCCCCAGGTTCAATCCCTGGAATCTCCAGTTGAAAGGACCAGCCAGTAGGTGATGGGAAAGACCTCTGCCTGAGACCCTGGAGAGCTGCTGTCAGTCTGAGTAGGCAATACTGATTTTGAGAGGGGCTGTGGCTCAATGATGGAGCATCTGCTTGGCATGCGAAAGGTCTCAGGTTCAATCCTTGGCATCTCTGATGGAAAGGACCAGGCAGGAGGTGATGTGAAAGACCTCCGCCCAAGACCCTGGAGAGCGCCTACCAGTCTGAGTAGACAATACTGACCTTGATGGACCCAGAGTCTGATTCAGTAGAAGGCAGCTTCATGGGTTCATGCTGGGGAGAGCTGTGGCTCAGTAGCAGCGCATCACCTTGACATGCAGAAGATCCCAGGTTCAATCCCCAGCATCTCCAGCTAAAAGGACTAGGCAGGAGGTGATGGGAAAGACCTCAGCCTGAGACCCTGGAGAGCCATGAAGTGGTCAGGGGTGGCCAAACTGTGGCTCTCAAAGCCTCCACTGCCCTGTCAGCTGGCTTGGAGAATAAGGCATTTCTGTCTTTAAAACACTTGTCCAAGCCAAGCCAGCAAATAACTTGGAGAATGGCTATAAAGTTAAAATTGCTTTCTTCCTGCCTCTCCCTCTATTGCCTCCCTCCCTTCCTGTCTTGCAGTACTCAAACATCTGACGTTCATGCCTTGTGGCTCTCAAACATCTCATGTTTATTCTATGTGCCTGTTACATTAAGCAAGTTTGGCCGCCCCTGCTCTACGTCTTTTCAGTACAGAGGCATGCCTTTCCCCTTATATCGCTGCAAAGAAAAGGGTCAGATAACTTTCTTTTAAAAAAAAGAAAGCTGGGACTTCAGACGATCTGGCAGTACTGCACTCCTAAGCTCTGCTCACGACCTGAGTTCGATCCCAGTGGAAGCTGGGTTAAGGTAGCCAGCTCAAGGTTGACTCAGCCTTACATCCTTCCGAGGTTGGTCAAATGAGGACCCAGCTTGCTGGGGGGGAAGCGTAGATGACTGGGGAAGGCAAAGGCAAACCACCCCATAAAATAAAAAGTCTGCAGTGAAAACGTGAAAGCAACGTCACCCCAGAGTCGGAAACAATTGATGCTTGCACAGGGGACTACCTTTTACTATATGCACAAAGCACAATTTGAACCCAGTTTGCCTGCAAGAAAGTCTTGTTCACGGCCATCTTAAAACCAAAACAAACCACTACCGAGAAGGCTTGACGCTGTGTCGCTTCTCAGAAATTCCCCTGTATCCTTTCTTTCTTTTGCACCTAATTCCGGGAAGAATTTCAGGCAAGTCATGCCTTTTCATGACTCATGGCACCCATCGGCCGGCTGTAACAAGAGCATTACCGTACAGCCCACAGCAAATGAAAGACACAGAAGGTGTCCCGAGGAGAACCTGTCTCTTGCGATCTTGTAGCGTTGATGCGATAAAAAAAGAATAACTGGACTATACCAGTTGGCAGGTGCGTTCGGTCAGCCAGGGGTGGGGGAGCATCCTTGAGGAATACGTAGGCTGTAATTCTATATCCTTCAGTGTCTCTGCAAAATAGGTTGGCCTCTGAAACATGCAGCGCAGTAAGAATCCTGGAGGTTGTCTGTCACGCTGTTTCCCGGTGCCCTGTAGCCTTTGGAGGCATTTCTTGGGAGGAGAAAGAAAACACCAGCAAGGGACACTCTGCTTTGTTTTGGCTCATGCCGTTGCTCCCTCTTTGCAGCCGGCATCCTTTCATTCCAACATATTGAAGGGGATGTTATGTGTCCCCTCCTTCCTCTTCTGAATCATAGAGTCATAGAGTTGGAAGGGACCTCCAGGGTCATCTAGTCCAACCCCCTGCACAATGCAGGAAACTCACAAATACCTCCCCCTAAATTCACAGGATCCTCATTGCTGTCAGATGGCCATCTAGCCTCTGTTTCAAAACCTCCAAGGAAGGAGAGCCCAGCACCTCCCGAGGAAGCCTGTTCCACTGAGGAACCGCACTAACGGTCAGGAAGTTCTTCCTAATAGAATCCTTGAGTTGGGTGGAACCTCCAGGGCCATCTAGTTCAGCCCCCTGCACAGTTCAGGAAACTCATAAACACCTCCCCCTAAATTCACAGGATCTTCATTGCTGTCAGATGGCCATCTAGCCTCTGTTTCAAAACCTCCAAGGAAGGAGAGCCCAGCACCTCCCGAGGAAGCCTGTTCCACTGAGGAACCGCACTAACGGTCAGGAAGTTCTTCCTAATAGAATCCTTGAGTTGGGTGGAACCTCCAGGGCCATCTAGTTCAGCCCCCTGCACAGTTCAGGAAACTCATAAACCCCTCCCCCTAAATTCACAGGATCCTCATTGCTGTCAGATAGCCATCTAGCCTCTGTTTCAAAACCTCCAAGGAAGGAGAGCCCACCACCTCCCGAGGAAGCCTGTTCCACTGAGAAATCGCTCTAGCGGTCAGGAAGTTCTTTCTAATGTTGAGCCGGAAACTCTTTTGATTTAATTTCAACCCACTGGTTCTGGTCTGACCTTCTGGGGCCGAAGAAAACAATTCCACACCCTTCTCTACATGACAGCCCTTCAAGGACTTGGAGATGGTGATCCTATTACCTCTCAGCCGCCTCCTCTCCAGGCTAAACATCCCCGGCTCCCTCAGCCTTTCCTCATAGGACTTGGTCTCCAGACTCCTCACCATCTTCGTCGCCCTCCTCTGGACCCGTTCCAGCTTGTCCATATCCTTCTTAAAATGTGGTGCCCAAAACTGAACACAATTCTCCAGGTGAAGTCTTATCAGAGCAGAGTAAAGCGATACCATCACGTCACGTGATCTGGACACTATACTTCTGTTGATCCAGCCCAAAATTGCATTTGCCTTTTTAGCCGCCACATAACACTGTTGACTCATGTTCAGCGTACGGTCCACTAAGACCCAGATGATTATCAGCCTTTCGCTGCCTCTCAGAGCAGTCCTTTCGAATTAGTGCATGAGCTTGATCCACCTCTATGCTTCCTAAACTCCCCTGCAACCAGTTTTCCTTCTGACTTTCTCTGCCGCTTCTTGCATTTTTTGGCCCAGACTGTCTCCCAAATCTTCCTTTCCAAAGTTCCCACCCCTAGAGTTTCTCAGATGTTCAACTTGGGTTGGGTCCCTGGCCCTGCAGAACAGAGATGTCACCAGTTTGGTGTAGTGGTTAAGTGCACAGACTCTGCCCTGGGAGAACCAGGTTTAATTCCCCGCTCCTCCATTTGCAGCTGCTGATGTGACTTTGGGTCAGCCAAAAGTTCTCACAAGGCTGTTCTGCTCGAGAGCAGTTTCTGTCAGAGCTCTCTCAGCCCCACCTACCTCACAGGCTGTCGGTTGTGGGAAGGGGAAGGGAAAGGAGATTTGTAAGCTGTTCTGAGTCCTTTGGCTAGTGAAGTTAAAGGTAAAGGACAGGTTCCCTGTGCAAGCACCAGTCGTTTCCGACTCTGGGGTGACATTGCTTTCACAACGTTTTCACGGCAGATTTTTTATGGGGCGTCTTCCCCAGTCTTCTACACTTTTCCCCCAGCAAGCTGGCAAAGAGCAGGCTATAAATCCAATATTTTCTCTTCCTTCTAAGCTGAGTTAGTGTGAGCTAGCTCACAGGTTTTTAGCCTCTGGCTCACACATTTTTGTCTTAGCTTAGGAGCAGTAGCCAAATCACTCAATCACAACTTTCATGCCAGTAGCTCACGGAGTACAGTTATTGCTCACAAGACTCCACAGCTTAGATCAAGGGCATCAAACTCTTTTGTTATGAGGGCCGGATCTGACATAAATGAGACCTTGCTGGTTTGAGCCATGCTGGGCCGTGCTGTGCGTGTACCTATTTAAGATTAGGTAGCAGAGATATAAACTTTATTTTAAAAAAACCATTAAAATAAAACATGCTTAAAACATTAACACTCATTGGTTTTAAAGGTGATTTCTTTGTATCTCTCCAATGGGATCCAGGGAACTGGGCAAAGGAAGCTCTGGCTCTTTCCTTCCATCCCCAGGGGACCAGGAGGGGGAGGAGCCTCAGCCAGTAGAAGAAAGGGAGGCTTGGCTCAGTAGCTCTTCTGTGCAATTGAGAGAACCTGGAAAAGCAAGTTCTCCCTTGCCCCCTTCCTCCCCAAGGGAGGAGGCTCAGCCAATGGAGAAAATAGAGTCTTTGCGAGCCTTGCAAAGCAAGCTGTGATGCAGAAGGAAGCGAGAGAGAGGGAGAAGGAATCAGATGACAGCCAGTTGTTCGGGGGCCTGATAGGAGCCCTCCGAGGGCCTGGTTCGGCCCCCGGGCCACAGTTTTGACACCCATGGCTTAGAGGAAGCATTGGGTGCATCTTTGAATCTGGGTCTCTCCCTTTTCCAGCCTTGCCTGAGATTGCTTGCACCTGCCCTGAGAAGGGAAGCCACTCTGCATGTCAGAAGCCGGGCCAGCAGAAAATCCCTTCATGCATTGTAATATGAAGCAGATCCAGTAGGAATTCCCTGTTGCGAAATACCACAAGGGGAGCGGCAGGGAGTAGTAGGGGGCAGTAAACCTCTTTTTCCCCCCAGGCTGGGCAGCAGGCCAAACTCCCCAAAGTGTCTTATATACTAAAGGAATGTTCATGTTTGCAACAGATGTTAAAAGGTTTCCTTTAAAAAAAACAAAACCAAACCCATGCCAGAGTGGCTTCTGTACGGCTGGATCATATACTGCTCCAGTAATGTCTTTAAGAGGGATTGGCCTGGGTGAAAGTGCTGGATCAGACCAGCGGTCCATCTAGGGTTGCCAACTGGGTTGGGAATTTCCTGGAGGCTTGGGGCTGGAGCCTGAGGGGATGGGATTTGGGGAAAAGAGGAACCTCAGGGGGGTATAATGCCGTAGAGCAGGGGTCTCCAACATTTGTGAGCCTGTGGGCGCCTTTGGAGTTCAGGCATAGGGTGGGGGCCGCAGCCACAAGACGGCCGTCACAGGAGAAGAAGAAGAAGAAATTGGATTTCTACCTCACCCTTCACTCCGTGTCTCAGAGTGGCCTACAGTCTCCTTTCAGTTGTTTGGAAGGGGCAAGTTGCTTCGGAGGGGCAAGGCTGGAAAAGAGAGAGACCCAGATTCAAAGATGCACCCAATGGTCCTTCAAAGCCAGGGGTGTCAAACCTGTGGCCTGAGGGTCGAATCAGGCCATCGGAGGGCTCCTATCAGGCCCCCAAACAACTGAAAGAAGAGCCAGTTTGGTGTAGTGGTTAAGTCTGCGGACTCTTATCGGGGAGAACCAGGTCTGATTCCCCACTCCTCTGCTTGCACCTGCTGGCATGGCCTTGAGTCAGCCATAGCTCTGGCAGAGGTTGTCCTTGAAAGGGCAGCTGCTGTGAGAGCCCTCTCAGCCCCACCCACCTCACAGGGTGTCTGTTTTGGGGGAGGAAGGGAAAGGAGATTGTGAGCCACTCTGAGACTCTTCGGAGTGGAGGGCGGGATATAAATCCAATATCTTCATCTACCTCACAGGGTGTCTGTTGTGGGGGAGGAAGGAAAAGGAGATTATGAGCCGCTCTGAGACTCTTTGGAGTGGAGGGCAGGATATAAATCCAATATCTTCATCTACCTCACAGGGTGCCTGTTGTGGGGGAGGAAGGGAAAGGAGATTGTGAGCCACTCTGAGACTCTTCGGAGTGGAGGGCGGGATATAAATCCAACATCATCTTCTTCTGCTTCCCATCCCCTCCTCACAGCAGACACCCTGTGAGATAGGTGGGGCTGAGAGAGCTCTGAAACAACTGCTCTATAGGGTTGCCAGTCTCCAGGTAGGGCAAACCGGAACCTGCGATTAGCAAACACTAGAAATAAACCACTGCTTCTATATGTTGCAAATAAATGCTTAAGCAATTTCTTTCATAATTATGCAATTGTATTATCATCATCACAAACCAAAATTCATTAAATGTCCATAGAAAAATCAAAATGTTATTTCACACCACTCTTGTAAGGTAGTACTTTCAAAATCAAGATGTTATTTCACATCACTCTTGTAAGGCAGTACTTCACAGTCCACTGTCTCAGTTCTCCTTTGCTTGGAAGACATAGACAGTCCCACGCTTGTATATGATTCCTCCTATGGGTAGCAGACCGAAGTCTGACAGGTGCGGTGGCTACGCAGATCCTAGGTTCAGTTCTGTGTTTCGTTCACCTTCCACTGGCCACTTTTCTTTTTGCTTTGGAACCCTTGCTGAAGGCAATTGCTCACACATTACAATACAATGTTACTTTGCATCTTGCACCAATGGTTCTCCAAGGACAATACAATGTTACTTCACATTGTTACAATACAATGTTACATTACAATACAATGTTACTTTGCAGCTTGCACAATGGTTTTCCAAGGACAATACAATGTTACAATATGATGTTACTTTACATTGTTACTATACAATGTTACATTACAATACAATGTTAAGAACATAAGAACATAAGAGAAGCCATGTTGGATCAGGCCAATGGCCCATCCAGTCCAACACTCTGTGTCACACAGTGGCAAAATTTTTTATACACACACACACACACACACACACACACTGTGGCTAATAGCCACTGATGGACCTCTGCTCCATATTTTTATCTAAACCCTTCTTGAAGGGGGCTATGCTTGTGGCCGCCACCACCTCCTGTGGCAGTGAATTTCACATGTTAATCACCCTTTGGGTGAAGAAGTACTTCCCTTTGGGTGAAGAAGTTAATCACCCTTTGGGTGAAGAAGTAATGTTACTTTGCAGCTTGGGCCAATGGTTCTCCAAGGACAATACAATGTTACAATATGATCTTACTTTACATTGTTACAATACAATATTACATTACAATACAATGTAACTTTGCAGCTTGCAGAATGCTTCTCCAAACCTTCCCTTCTTGGGTAAGGTTATAGAGCGGGCGGTGGCAACTCAGCTACAGGGATTCCTAGATGACACTTCCGCACTGGATCCATTCCAGCCTGGCTTTCAACCAGGTCACGGGACAGAGACGGTTCTGGTCGCCCTCATGCGACGCCTGGATCAGGGCGGCTCAGCAGTGGTGTTATTATTAGATCTGTCAGCCACATTTGATACAGTTGACCACCAGCTACTGACTAGCCGCCTTGCCGACATGGGGATGCAGGGGTCCGCCCTACTATGGTTAGCCTCCTTTCTCCAAGGCCGGGGACAAAAGGTGGTGATAGGGGAGGAATCATCCCAAAGGCACCCACTTATATGCCACAGGGTGCGGTTCTTTCCCCGAAGTTATTTAACACCTATATGCGCCCCCTTGCCCAGATTGTCAGGAGGTATGGGCTGGGATGTCACCAATATGCAGACGACACCCAGCTCTATCCATTGATGGGTGGCCAGTCCAACTGTACCCCAGAAAATCTAGACCTGGCTCTTCAAGCCGTAGCATCTTGGCTCAGGCTGAGTCGGTTGAAACTGAATCTGACGAAGATGGAGGTTCTCTATCTGAGCTGGGGTGGTCCGGAGTGGGGGGGAGATCCCTCTGCTGGCTCTTGATGGGGTGCCACTAATACCGGCCCCTAAGGGCAAGAGCTTAGGTGTGTTCCTGGAGTCCTCTCTTACAATGGAGGCCCAGGTAGCAGCCTTTTTCATCTTTGGTGGGTGTGGCAGTTGACCCCTTTCCCGGAGCATGACAACGTAGCAATAGTGATGCATGCTACGGTCACCTCAAGAATAGATCACTGTAATGCTCTCTACATGGGGCTACCCTTGACGCTGACTCGGAAACTACAGCTAGTGCAGAACGCTGCGGCACGGCTGTTAATGGGGCTTCCTCGATGGGAGCACATTCAGCTAGTGCTGAAAGAGCTGCACTGGCTACCTATTGTGTTGCGAGTCTGTTTCAAGGTGTTGGTATTGACCTTTAAAGCCCTCAATGGTCAGGGGCCTGTCTATCTACGGGACCACCTTTCTCCGCATGTTCCCCAGAGAGCACTGCGTTCAGGGACAAAAAATCTACTGTCCATCCCTGGACCAAAGGAGGCTAGCTTGCATTCAACACAGGCTAGGGCCTTCTTGGTGGCAGCACCAGAACTGTTGAATGCTCTCCCGGAGGCCATAAGGGCCCTGCGGGATCTTTCTACTTTCCGCAGGGCCTGCAAGACAGAACTGTCCCAAGAGGCCTTTGATATCTAGCCAGGAGAGCACTACCATCCCACATCATTATAGAGCTACTACGTGATCACCATCAGCAAAGAAGCTTATATTGCAGTGGTACAGCACCACGTAATGGTTTTAAATTGTAACAATATTTTATTAGTTTTAACTTGTAAATATGAATGTTGTTAGCCGCCCTGAGTCCGCTTGCAGAGAGGGCGGGATAAAAATTTAAAGTAAATAAATAAATATTTTGTTGTTGTTGTTCAGTCGCACAGTCGAGTCCGACTCTTTGTGACCCCATGGCCCAAGTCACCCCAGGCCCTCCTGTCTTTCGCCATCCTCCAAAGTCTGCTCAAATTCGTGTTTGTTACATCAGTAACGCTGTCCAGCCATCTCCTCTTTTGCTGTCCCCTTCTTCTTTTGCCTTCTGTCTTTCCCAGCATCAGGATCTTCCCCAGGGAGTGCTCCCTTTTGGTGGCCAAAGGATTTGAGCTTCAGCTTCAGCATCTGACCTTCCAGGGAACAGTCTGGGTTGATTTCCCTCAGGACTGACTGATTGGATCTTCTTGCAGTCCAAGGGACTCTCAAGAGTCTTCTCCAGCACCACAGCTCAAAAGCATCTCTTCTTCTGTGCTCGGCCTTCCTTATGGTCCAGCTCTCACAGCCATACATTACTACTTACTGGGAATACCATCTCTTTGACTATACGGACTTTTGTTGGCAGGGTGATGTCTCTACTTTTTATTATACTGCCCAGGTTCGCCATAGCTGTCCTCCCAAGGAGCAAACGTCTTTTAATTTAATGGCTACAGTCGCCATCTGCAGTGATCTTGGATCCCAGAAATGTGAAGTCTCTCCCTACTTCCATGTCTTCCCCTTCTATTTGCCAAGGTGTGATGGGGCCGGATGCCATGATCTTAGTTTTTTTGAGTTTCAAGCCTACTTTTGTGCTCTCCTCTTTCACCCACAAGAGGTTCTTTAGGTCTTCCTCACTTTCTGCCATTAGAGTGGTGTCATCTGCATATCTGAGGTTGTTGATGTTTTTCCCGGCAGTCTTAATTCCGGCTTGTGCTTCATCCAGGCCAGCATTCCGCATGATGTACCCTAGCCCACCTGTATCTGACGCATCGATGTAATGTCTGTGCTAGGAAACAGCCTGGCTTTTGGGCGTGAAGGGAGCAGGATAGCCACAAGGGGGCGCTGGGAGGTGAAGGAAGGGGGGGGGGCGCCTGCCCTTCTCTGTCTTTCTACCTGCAGGGCAAGGAGCCAAGAATGTGCAGAAACTGATCTCATCCCAGCCGAAAGACAAACACGAACCACAACAGCACCTAGAGCTGGCCTGTACCATCAGCCCAGGACACAGGGGTGGGAAATAGCAAAGCCCAGCTGGTGGGCGGGGGTGGATGGATTAACCCTTCCTTTGCTAGACATTCCTTTCCTCGGCTTCTTAGGAGGGAACAGTACCTTTGGGTGTCTTGGCTTGTCAAACGTCTTTGCACAACCCTGTATTTTGAAGTGCTTGTCCAATTGCCAATTCCAGTAACCTTTAATGGCATAACAATAGCTTACAGAAAGGAATGAGCATACAATTTGCCCATTATGTCAAGATAAAATAATATAGACACATTGAATTGTCACGCCAATCGATCATTAATAATAATAGGGATAAAAAGGACAATAATCTTAATCTTGAGTATCACAGACAACAAAACAAGAATGAAATTTTACAGTAAAAGGGCTTAACGGGACATGGTTAAATATTTTTTTAAAAACCCTTTAATGGGATAAAATATAGACAGGATCCAAAATGGGCGAAACCGAGTAAAAAAATTACACTGGCCAAAAAGGCAGTCAAGAGAACACCACAGAAGAAGAAGATGATCATATTGGATTTATATCCTGCCCTCCACTCCGAAGAGTCTCAGAGCAGCTCACAATCTCCTTTCCCTTCTTCCCCCACAACAGACTCCCTGTGAGGTAGATGAAGATATTGGATTTATATCCCGCCCTCCACTCTGAAGAGTCTCAGAGCGGCTCACAATCTCCTTTACCTTCCTCCCCCACAACAGACACCCTGTGAGGTGGGTGGGGCTGAGAGGGCTCTCACAGAAGCTGCCCTTTCAAGGACAGAGTCTCAGAGCTGCCTGCAATCTCCTTTCCCTTCCTCCCCCACAACAGACACCCTGTGAGGTGGGTGGGGCAGAGAGGGCTCTCACAGAAGTTGCCCTTTCAAGGACAGAGTCTCAGAGCGGCCTACAATCTCCTTTCCCTTCCTCCCGCACAACAGACACCCTGTGAAGTGGGTGGGGCTGAGAGGGATCTCACAGCAGCTGCCCTTTCAAGGACAACCTCTGCCAGAGCTATGGCTGACCCAAGGCCATTCCAGCAGGTGCAAGTGGAGGAGTGGGGAATCAAACCCGGTTCTCCCAGATGAGAGTCTGCGCACTTAACCACTACACCAAACTGGCTCTCCATCAGATATACATTGCCCTTACCCAAAATTATGATAGCCCCAATGCAATACACCAGCCGCACACCCAGCCCCCAGCCCCATCAATCTGGGCAATCCATCAGCAAGTGCTCGTCTACATGTGACCTGGATGAATGACGTGCCGTCTGCATGCTCCGTGAGCTTGCCCCAAGTGGAAAAGCAAAAGTTTAAAGTCAAACCCAGGGCAGTTCATGGAACACAAAGAGAGGGTGGGGTCTTGAACCAGTGCAAGAGATTCAGGGCTTTTTTGAGCAGGAACGCACAGGAATGCAGTTCTGGCTGGCTTGGCATTAGGGAGTGTGGCCTGATATGCAAATGAGTTCCTGCTGAGCTTTTTCTACCAAAAAAAAGAGCCCTGAATAGATTTAACTGCAGACTGCAAATAAGAGGGAACTGCGTTCTTGCTGGGCCTGTGTGCTAGTTTGGTGTGGTTAAGTACGCGGACTCTTACCTGGGAGAACCGGGTTTGATTCCCCACTCCTCCCATTGCAGCTGCTGGAATGGCCTTGGGTCAGCCATAGCTCTGGCAGGAGTTGTCCTTGAAAGAGCAGCTTCTGGGAGAACTCTCTCAGCCCCACCCGCCTCACAGGGCGTCTGTTGTAGGGGAGGAAGGTAGAGGAGATTGTGAGCCGCTCTGAGACCCTTGACTTGCTACTTTTCTTCCTGCAAGAGGTTTTTTTTTTAATCAAGGAAAATGATTAAAATGTGGAATTCGCTGCTGGAGGATGTCGTGACGGCCACAGGAATAAACAGCTTTAAAAGAGGATTAGATAAATTCATGGAGGAGAAGTCTATCCGTGGCTAGTGCCATGGTGACCGAGGGCAACCTCCCTGTTTAGAGGTACTAAACCTCTGGATCCCACAGCCAAGAGGCGACATCAGGGGAAGGCCTTGACCTCTATGCCCTGTTGTCGGTTGCTGTGTGAGAAAGAAGAAGAAGATATTGGATTTATATCCCGCCCTCCACTCCGAAGAGTCTCAGAGCGGCTCACAATCTCCTTTACCTTCCTCCCCCACAACAGACACCCTGTGAGGTGTGTGGGGCTGAAAGGGCTCTCACAGCAGCTGCCCTTTCAAGGACAACCTCTGCCAGAGCTATGGCTGACCCGAGGCCATTCTAGCAGGTGCAAGTGGAGGAGTGGGGAATCAAACCCGGTTCTCCCAGATAAGAGTCCGCACACTTAACCACTACACCAAACTGGCTCTCCAGAAAGGATGCTGGACTAGATAGCGGCCAAACACAGAATAAATAGAACAAAGCAGGAATCAAGTCTGACCTTTAAGACCCAACAACGTTTTACTCAGAATTTAACTTTCGTGTGCTAGAAGCACACTTTATCAGAATATCTGATGAAGTGTGCTAATTTTTGCACACTTGCACATGAAAGCTGACAGTCTGAATAAAACTTTGTTGGTGCTATTTGATTCCTGCTTTGTTCTACTGCTTCAGACCAACACGGCTGCCCACGTGGGTCTATCTACACAGAATAAATGTCAGATGTTTGAGAGTTGCAAGACATAAACTTCAGATGTTTGAGAGCTGCAAGGGAGGGAGGGAGGAAAATAGATGGGGAGGGAGAGTGGAAAGAAAGCAACTTTAACTTTAAATGCATTCTCCAAGCTGCCAGCTGGCTTGGCTTTGAGATGTGATTTAATTGCCTTCTCTAAGCAGGGTGGTGGGTCTTCAAGAGCCACACAATATGTGTGAAAGAGCCACCTGCGGCTCCCAAGCCACAGTTTGGCCACCCCTGGACTAAATGGACTATTGGACTGATCCAGCAGTGCATGTCTTATGTTCTCATGACAGTCTTGGCCTCTGTGCCCTGTTGATGGCCCTCCAGAGGAACTGACTGGCCACTGTGTGAGACAGGATGCTGGACTAGATGGACTCCTGATCCGATCCAGCAGGGCTCTTCTGGTGCTCTTACGACTTTAAGGAAGCGCTCAAAAATTGTATCTCCCTGTGGCTGGAAATGGTACAGCCCAATTCTAAGGCTTCAGCTGTCAAGTAGACCAGGACTGAGATAACTCAGAATGAGGTGGCATACTTTGGGCTACAGCACTTCAGCTGACATTGTAGGGGTGTCCTGTTTTTTTTTTTTCTTTTACAGCACTCCGGCAAGTAATGACATTCCACCCGAATTGCGAAAAAGCACATGGGGTTGCCCTCTCTCCGGTGTGGTACAGCCTGGCGGTATTTGCCGTGGGAGAAGAACCATCTGAAATATGTCCACGCCCGCAATTTGCAGTGGCACAGTTCAGAAATCTACTCCACCCCAAGCCCTTAATGACAGCTCAGATAAGCGATCTCAGAGAGAGACAGAGAAATGGCCCTGATCCCATGGATGGTGTCAAAAATTAGCCTCAGCTCCCCTGTTGCACAAAGGGGGGTAGACAATCTTTAGGTAATCCTAGCACGAGGTTGATTTGTGGACTCAGTATGGCATCGGGAAAACCTAAAATTGGGACACTGTACATGGATATACATGAAGGTTATCAATCCAAGGTTCAGGATAGGGTTGCCAATCTCCAGGTGGGGGCAGGGGATCCCCCAGTTTGGAGGCCTCCCCCCCCACTTCAGGGTCATCAGAAAGCGGAGGGGGGGGGGAAGAGAGGGAAATGTCTGCTGAGTACTCCATTATTCCCTATGGAGACCGATTCCCATAGGGCAGGGGTGGCCAACGGTAGCTCTCCAGAAGTTTTTTTTTTGCCTACAACTCCCATCAGCCCCAACCAGCATGGCCAATGGCTGGGGCTGATGGGAGTTGTAGGCAAAAAAAAAATCTGGAGAGCTACCGTTGGCCACCCCTGCCATAGGTTTTAATGGAGAATTGATCTATAGGTGTCTGGGGCTGGGGGGGGCTGTTTTTTGAGGTAGAGGCATCACAATTTCAGCATAGCATCTGGTGCCTCTCTCAACCCCCCCCCCCCCCCCCCAAGTTTCAAGAGGATTGGACCAGGGGGTCCAATTCTATGAGCCCCCGAAGAAGGTGCCCCTATCCTTCATTATTCCAAATGGAGGGAAGGCATTTAAAAGGGGTGTGGTCCCTTTAAATGTGATGGCCAGAACTCCTTTTGGAGTTCAATCGTGTTTGTCACACCCTTGCTCCTGGCTCCACCCCCAAAGCCCCCAGATATTTCTTGAGTCGGGCTTGGCAACCCTAGTTGCGAAATGCCCAGAGATTTCTGGAAGGGGCCTGAGGTCTAATGCTGCACAGTCCAACGCTGCATTTTTCTCCAGGTAACTGATCTTTTCCATCTGGAGATCAGTTGTAATCCCAGGAGATTGTCAAACCTACGTACCTATGTGCCCAGTGGGGTGTTGAGTTTTTGTGTGTGGTTTTGTGGCTGGCGTAGTTTGCATTTCTTACACTGTGTGGAACAAGGCAGCGCACCACTGCATATGCGTAACATTGTGTGCATTCTTTGCAACTTGGACTCTTGTGTGACTCATTATGTGTGCGCAGGTAGGACTCATTGGGCGGGTTTAGTGTGCATCGATTATTAATAACGTGTTCCGTTCTCCTTTGCCTGTGGGTTGGGTGGATCTGCCCCTCTTCCCTGCGGAAGGAGAGCGTGACTTTGGGCGCGGGGGAGGAGAGGGTTGCCAGGCTGAAAGGGTTCCAGTACGGCCAGGACTCAGGCTTGAAGGGGAGTGTCTCTCTGAGCGTATGCAGAGTGTCCTTTTCCCAGCTGGCATCCATAAGTCTGGGATGAAGACATGGAATCAGGCGAGTTCATTTTAAAACTCCCCCCCTTCCTGTCTTCCAAGGGACTCAGAGCAGCATTCATGGCTCCGCCTCCCCTGCCCCCATCCCGTTTTATCCTCGCAACAACCCTGTGAAGTAGGTTAGGCCCAGAGTGTGTGACTGGCCCAAGATCACCCAGTGAGCTTCGGGGGAAGAATGGGGATCGGAACCCAGATCCTTGTCTGAAACCCTGCTTTAGGGTTGCCAGTCTCCAGGTGCAGCCTGGAGATCTTCTGGAATGACAGAGATCAGTTCCCCTGGAGAAAATGGCTGCTTTGGAGATTGGATGGTGAGGAAGAAGAAGATGATATAGGATTTGTATCCCACCCTATACCCTGAATCTCAGAGTCTCAGAGTGGCTTACAATCTCCTTTTCCTCCCCCCCCCCGTGAGGTAGGTGGGGCTGAGAGAGCTCTGACAGAAGCTGCCCTTTCAAGGACAGCTCTACGAGAGCTATGGCTGACCCAGAGCTGCAAATGGAGGAGTGGGGAATCAAACCCAGTTCTTCCAAGTAAAGAGTCTGTGCACTTACCCACTACACCAAACTGGTTCTATGCCCCGCTGGGTGGGGTGGGGTCCCCCCACACCCAATCCTTCCCAGTCTCCACTTCCAGATTTTCCAACCTGGCAACCATAAATATGCCTGCTTCCAGGTCAAAGGAAACAGGGTCTTCAGCACTTCATCTTTTGAGACTGACGTATGCAAAAAGTCGAATGTCGAGGTGGTAGAACACGGCCATCCGCGGCCATTCCCAGGGCTGCCAACTCCGGGTTGGGAAATTTCTGGAGATTTGGGGATGGGGGTGAAGCCTGGGGTGGGAGGGCATATGCCATGGACTCCATCTTCCAAAGCAGCCATTTCATCCAGGGGAACTGATCTCGGAGTTGTCATTCTGGGAGATCTCCAGTCTCCCCTGGGGGCAGTGCAAACCAAACAGAGTATCCCGGCAGAGAGTGACTGGAGAAAACCCCAAGGTTTCGTGAGGTAACCAGCCTCATTGAAACATATAAACAAGGAATAGAAAATTGTTATTAACGCGCAATGACACTCTCATTAAAAAGTGATTTCAAATATATCCAGCTCCTCCAGAGGCTCCTTTGCGCACAGAACGCCCCGCGAGCAGAAAGCTAGCCCCACAGGGAGAAAGCGTAGGCCCCGTCGCGGAGCTGGTTTTCTAGCTGCCAGGAATTTTCCAAATCCAGATTGGGACATGCCTGGAGATTTTTTTGGGGGGGGGGAGGGGTGTGGAGCCTTTGGATGGTTGGACCTGGGGCGGGGCTTCCATGAGATCTAAAGCCCTTAGAAGTCACCTTCCGTTGTCGGGAGAGCTGTCGCAATCCCAGGAATCGCCTGGAGATCGGTGGCAATCCCACCGCCGGGAGGCTGGCAACCGTATCCAGGGCGCTTGGGGTAAGGGGGACCTGCTATAGTTCCCTCCTGCCTCTTGTGAATCCTGCCCCTAAAGTGGGCGGCTGGACCTTCGGCCAGCCCCCGGCGAGGCGGGGGTTAAAAGGGGGTGGCCCCTCCCCGCCCCCCGGCTGGCTGGCTGGCGAGTCCCGGTCGCCGCTCTGCCACTTCGCTTTCGCCCTGCGCCGCAGCCGGCCGGATTTGGGGCGTCGCTCCGTGGGGCGATCTCGCCCTTCCCTCCCAGGAGGGGGGCTTTGGAGAGAGGCAGGTGAGGGGGGCGCGTCGGGGTTTTGCAAGGGGGGGCGCTTAAAATCCTCCACCCGCCCCAAGCAGAAAAGTTGGGGCAAGTTTGCAAAAAGTCCTGCAAAAAAAAAACAAAAAAAAACCGGCTTGCGATTGCAATTGTGGCGGGGGGGGGGCGCCTCGGTGGAAGGGGTTTTTTGCAGCGGTGGGGCGGAGTTTTTGCGAGGGGGGAAGCGCTTAAAATCCCCCACCCCCCCCCAGCAGAAAAGTCGGGGTAAGTTTGCAAAAAGCCCTGCAAAACCAGCTTGCAATTGCAATGGGCGGGGGCGGGGGGGGCGCTTCGGATGAAGGGGGCAGCGGTGGGGCGGGGAGGGACGTGACCTCGCGGCGCCCTCCCGTTCGCCGGAGCGCTCCGCTTTTCCTGCTTTTGTTTCCTGGTGCGAAGGGGCGGGCTGGGCTGGGCTCCGCGAGCGTTCCATGCGGCGTGACTCCGGAGCCCAGGCTCGGAATTCGAAATCGGTTTCTCCCGGGGCGTCGGACGTTGGCGAAGGTTTGGGACGAAGTGCTCGGGTTGCGATGGGTGCGGGAGGGGAGACAAAGGTTGAGAAAATCGTAGGCTTTGGTTCGTGCTCTGGGGCTGGGGTGGGGGGGGCAGTATTCCCTCTTAAGTTGTGGAGCCTTGTGAGCAAAAATTATACTTCGGCAGCTACTGGCATTAAAGTGGTGAGCTTACTGCACAAATTAGTTTGCTCTGGGGCCATTTTTCCTGAGCGAAGACAGAAATGTGTGAGCCGGAGGCTAAAAAACTGTGAGCTAGCTCACACTAACTCAGCTTAGAGGGAATACTGGTGAGGATCCTCCCTCTAAGATGTGCAGTCTTGTGAGCAAAAAATCCACTTTGTGAGTTGCTGCGTTGAAGTTGTAAACTACTGTGCAAGTGAGTTTGCTCTGGGGCCATTTTTCCTGCGCTAAGACAGAAATGTGTGAGCCGGAGGCTAAAACACTGTGAGCTAGCTCGCACCAACTGTCCCTCTAAGATGTGCAGTCTTGTGAGCAAAAATTCCACTTTGTGAGTTGCTGCGTTGAAGTTGTAAACTACTGTGTAAATTAGTTTGCTCTGGGGCCATTTTTCCTGAGCTAAGACAGAAATTCGTGAGCCGGAGGCTAAAACACTGTGAGCTAGCTCACACCAACTCAGCTTAGAGAGAACACTGGTGGGGGGGTGGGGTGGGATCATTCTTGCCCCAGCATGATTACTATTAACATTTCAAGGATAAATTTAGAAGTGGGTCTTTCCCCCCACCCAAGACTTGGAATACAGCAGCCCAAACACCATTAAAACTCAAGCCAGGGGGATCTGTGGAACAAGGCAGCCCGTGTCCTGAGTCTTTGGGAAACTGGGGGCGCACAGGTGTGTGCGTACATGTTAACCTAAGAGTAAATATTTTACCCCTTCTTGTAGCAAAATTTTCCAAGCTGGGGGAGGTGAGGGCAGGATGGTTAACCCTCTGGAGTGGCATGGGAGAGGAGGGAGAAAAGACCCGCCAATAAATTGATTATTAATATGCTGATAATAATGCCAGGAGAAAGGAAGGCAGCTGGCCATAGCTCAATCTGGCCAGATCTTGCTGGATTGGTACTTAATTTAATATAATGTTTCGAAATGTGCAGACTCTTATCTGGGAGAAACGGGTTTGATTCCCCACTCCTCCACTTGCAGCTGCTGGAATGGCCTTGGGTTAGCCATAGCTCTGGCAGAGGTTGTCCTTGAAAGGGCAGCTGCTGTGAGAGCCCTCTCAGTCCCACCCACCTCACAGGGTGTTTGTTGTGGGGGAGGAAGGTAAAGGAGATTGTGAGCCGCTCTGAGACTCTGTCCTTGAAAGCGCAGCTGTGAGAGCCCTCTCCAGCCCCACCCACCTCACAGGGTGTCCGTTGTGGGGGAGGAAGTTAAAGGAGATTGTGAGCCGCTCTGAGACTCTTCAGAGTGGTGGGCGGGATATAAATTCAATATCTTCTTCTTCGATTTATACACCGCCCTATCCCGCAAGCGGGCTCAGGGCGGCGTACAACCATTAAAAACTTTACAGCAAGATTAAATAAACCACATCCAAGCTAAACGATACTATAATTACAAATTTTATCAAATTAGATCCAAACCATGACCCACGTCATTGGCGACAAGTCATAAAGCCACGTATAGGGCTGGTAGTATTCAGCATAACTTGAGCAACTAGGTAGTAAAGTGCTGGAGGAAGCGATAACTTCAGGGGACACCCACTGGATCGATTTAAAGCCTGGCGGAAGAACTCTGTCTTACAGGCCCTGTGAAACGTGGAGTTCTTTCCACCAGGTAGGGGCCTGGACCAAAAAGGCTCTGGCCAGTTGGGCATCTTTAGGACCAGGGATCACGAGAAGATGTTGTGCAGCTGACCTCAGAGCCAGGGCGGGGGGGGGGGGGAGGGCTGGTCCCCCTGCAGGACTTACTTGGAGGGGAGATTACAGAGGCGGCTAACAGCAACCCCCCTCCTCAGCCTTGAAATCTGCTTGCTGGGGTCACCGTAAGCTGGAAGCTAAGCAGGGTCAGCTACTTGGATGGGAGGCCCACCAAGGAAGGCTCTGCAGAGAAAGGCAATGGCAAACCACCTCTGCTTCTCGCTTGCCTTGAAAGTCCCTTGCTGGGGTCACTATAAATTGGAATCTGAGCAGGGTCATGTCCTTGGATGGGAGACACCAAGGAAGCCTCTGCAGATTTAGGCAGTGGCAAAACCACCTCTGTGTCTTGTTTGCCTTAAAAGCCCCTTGCTGGGGTGGCCATAAATTAGATCTAAGCAGGACCAGTACTTGGAAGGGAGACCACCAAGGAGGGCTCTGCAGAGGCAGGCAATGTCAAACCGGCCCTGCTTCTCACTTGCCCTGAAAGCCCCCTTGCTGGGGTCACCACAAGCCGGCTGCGACCCAGCAGCGATTGACACACATAATAATGCCAGAGCAGGAAAGATCCCAGTTGCCTCGTTGCCCTGACACCTAAAATTCATGTTGATGCCCTTTCTAATCCAGACCTGTTGATTGCACATATCGTTCGTCGGGGCAGCGCAGCAGCGACAAGGGTGAGTGTTGAGGTGGAAAGTCCCGAGTTCCAATCCTGCTTCCCACAACACGGTCACAGGGGCGACTCGTTCCTTCTCATCCTCTCGTAAAATATAAGAGTGTTTCCGGGGATAGGAAAATGTTAAATATTATTAATAAATACATTAAAATGTATTTTTATAAAGGGCTTTTGTTTAAATAAAGGATGAAAGCACTGGCCCTGAATGTAATAAACTGCCTTACACTCAGGCCTCAGATTCAGCAGGAGCTTGCAAGAGCACAGCTCCTGAACCTTTCTGAGGGTTCCCCCTCTTCCTCCCCACCTACCTTGTCCATTGAATAGTAGGTGCAGCTGCATAACAATCCTTGGATTAGGAGAGCGGGCAGCCAGCCGGCCACCAGGGGCTTTGCCACACCCCCAGCAGCCCTCATGAACCCCTGGAGAAGCCCACACCACCCTTTCTCCACTTCTTATGTGATTTTGGTGGTGGGTGGCTTGCTGGCCTTTTGACCCACACATGGATCTCTAACCAGCCCAAGCAGGCCTCACTCACACGGGGCTCACCTTCCTTGCATTGGGTTCTTTTGGCTGGGGGGGGGGATATCCTAATGAGTTATGCTAATGAGCTCTGGCACCTATTTTTCTACAAAACGATCCCTGCATTAAACTAAATCAGACCTTTGGTTTATCGACTTTAGTTTTGATTTCTCAGACTGGCAGTGGCCCTTTGAGGGTCTCAGGTAGACATCTTTTACCACCACCGCAATTACTTTTTTGTGTGTGCGCCAAGATTGAACCTAGGACTTCCTGTATACAAAGTTGAGGCTCTAACACAAGGGTGGCCAAACTTGCTTAATGTAAGAGCCACGTAGAATAAACGTCAGATATTTGAGAGCCACAAGACATGAATGTTAAATATTTGAGAGAAGGAAGGAAGAAAGGAGGGAGGGAGAAATGGAAAGAAAGCAACTTTAACTATAAATGCTTTCTCCAAGCTGCTGACTGCCTTGGCTTAGCAAAGTGATTTAAAGAGACAAACGCCTCCTCAAAGCCGGTTGATGAGGCAGTGGGGGCTTCAAGAGCAGCATAATATGTGTGAAAGCCACTGTTTGGCCACCCCTGCTCCAACAACTGAGCCCACTAGCTTTCCCATTTTACAGAAGGGAGCCTAAAAGAACCTCCCTGCCCCGCATTTGAACAAGGCATTGAAACCCAGGTTCATTTCTTTGCTGCCTGATCACACTGGTGGATCAAAATCACACTGGTGGATCATTGGTGGATTGCAAAAATCCTGTTCTGGTATCCCTGCTTTCTAGCTCTTGCTAGAACAACTTTGCTTGTCCTTCTTGTCACTCCAAACTCCAGGCTTGTTTGCGGTTTGTTTCCTGGAGCGACTGGCTGCGCTTCTGTTTCTGAGTGACGTTTTCAGATGTTTCTTATTTGAAGTTATTTAGCGACCGCTTTTTCTCCAGAACTGGCGCTTGGCAGGTTGAGGAACTGTGTTCTGCTGGGAACCGGAATGGCTTTGGAGGGCGAGACAGCTTGAGATTTAGAATAAGGTCAGGCCTTGATGCTGTGTTTCACTGCTGCTGGGCAAAAGAGCTGGATTCTAAACCTGCCGGGAAATCTACTCTCCTTGGTGTGGAAGCCCCTTTTCCCCGTATTGTCCCAGGTGCGAGGAAGGTCAGGGGCTGAGGCTGGATTACATTCCCTTGAAGGCGGTGGAAAGGCTCAAACTCATAAGAACATAAGAGAAGCCATGTTGGATCAGGCCAGTGGCCCATCCAATCCAACACTCTGTGTCACACAGTGGCCAAAAAACCCAGGTGCCATCAGGAGGTCCACCAGTGGAGCGAGAACTCCAGAAGCCCTCCCACTGTTGCCCCCACAGCACCAAGAATATAAGCATCACTGCCCCCAGACAGAGTTCCATCAATACCCTGTGGCTAATAGCCACTGATGGACATTGAGGGGTCTGGAGACCAAGTCCTATGAAGAAAGGCTGAAGGAGCTGGGCATGTTTAGCTTGGAGAGGAGGCAGTTGAGAGGTGATAGGATCACCATCTTCAAGTACTTGAAGGGTCGTCATCTAGAGGATTGTGTGGAATTGTTTTCTGTGGCCCCAGAAGGTAGGACCAGAATTAGTGGGTTGAAATTAAATCAGAAGAGTTTCTGGCTCAACATTAGGAAGAACGTCCTGACAGTAAGAGCAGTTCCTCAGTGGAACAGGCTTCCTCAGGAGGTGGTGGGCTCTCCTTCCTTGGAGGTTTTAAAACAGAGACGGGATGACCATCTGACAGCAATGAGGATCCTGTGAATTTAGGAGGAGGTATTTGTGAGTTTCCTGCATTGTGCAGGGTGTTGGACTAGATGACCCTGGAGGGGTCTATGATTCTATGACTTCTGCTCAATATGTTTATCCAACCCCAAAGCAGTTCCTTTGCCGACTGCTTCATTTGTTCAGGACCGAGCCCGGGGAAGGTTGAAAATACATCCAAGCGATTGAAGGGCCTCGATTCTTGAAAAAAAACCAACACCTTATTAGAAACCCGAATTCCTGGGTGTAGACTTTTGCAGAGAGGATTCTGAGTCGGAAATGAATGGTTGCTGAGGCCACGGGGGAAGGGGAGGGTGTAGGAAATTGCTACCTTGGGTCTCTGGGCGGAGGACGTGTCGAGTCCTGCCCGCATTGACTCTCGTCTGGGGATTAGGTGAACCTCTGCCTTGGGCGACCAGCCAGGGTGATGTCACCCAGATGTCGCAAGGATTTCCGGGGAGGGGCCCCACGTGTCGAACGCTGCCCGGGCATCGCAGTGGCAGCTCATAAAAATGCCATCTCACCAAGCCGGCCGGGCTCTCCCCTCCAGACCGATCTGCCATTTGCCCGATTGTCCTGAACACCCACATTTTCTCCTAAGAATGAGCCGGTGGCAAAGAGCGTGGCGTCCAGGAGGGCTCAGTTTTCTCAATCTGTGAAATTTAATTTAATTTTTAGATTTCTATCCCGTCCTATCCCGCAAGCGGGCTCAGGGCAGCTTGCAACAATAAAACTACAATAACGCTGTAGTATGTGGCGAAACTTGCTTAACAGAAGAGCCACGCAGAATAAACGTCAGATGTTTGAGAGCCGCAAGACATGAACTTCAAGTGTTTGAGGGAAGGAAGGAAGGAAGGAAGGAAGGAAGGAAGGAAGGAAGGAAGGAAGGAAGGAAAAAAATAGATGGGGGGAGAGGTGAAAAGAAAGCAACTTTAACTTGCAATGCATTCTCCAAGCCACCAGCTGGCTTGGCTTGAAGACGTCATTTAAAGAGACAGATGCCTTCTCAAAGCCAGTCAATGGGGCAGTGGGAGCTTCAAGAGCCACACAATATGTGTGAAAGAGCCACGTGTGGCTCCGGAGCCACAGTTTGGCCACCCCTGTATCTATCTGAATCATCCTCCTCCCTCCCCCCTCACATTTTGGTTGAAGCAAACATTGGCGCCGCAGCCAGAAATGCGCAGGTTGACGTTGCCCGTGGCCCTTGCGGCCTGCGCTCATTGGTCTGTTATTACCGATGGCCACCTGCAGCTCTGCCTTCTTCTGCTGTGACCGAGGAGGCACGTCCGGCTTCCTGGGAACAGGCTGGCAAGCAGAGACTGGGAGCGGTAGGGAGGGAAGGTGTTGACGCTCGCCAGTCATGGAAAAGGAATTGACTGCTACGCTTTCGAGAGCTCGCAAAAAAAAAAAAGAGAGAGAGATGAAAACCTGTCCTTTCTTCTTCCTTGTCTGGAGTTCAGCAGGGCGAATTCTGCCCAGCAAGGGAAAGAAACTGTGCCTGTGCGAATTTGTTGTGTCTGGGTTCACCTTGGCTTCTGCCTTATCTGCAGCTGTCTTGAGCAATTAATGCTGTGGGGCGAGGGGAAAGAGCTGGCCTCATCGCCTCAGATCTTGGAAGCGAAGCAGGGTCGGCTCTGGTTAGTGTTTGGAGGGGAGACCGCCAAGGGAGCAGCCCAGGGTTGCTACGCAGAGGCAGGCAAGGGCAAACCCATCTCTGTTTGGCTCTGCCTTGACCTGGATGGCCCTGGCTAGCCTGATCTTATCAGATCTCAGGAGCTAAGCAAGATTGGCCTCGGTTAGTACTTGGATGGGAGACCACCAAGGAAGTCCAAGGTTGTTGTGCAGAGGCAGACCACCTGTTTGTCTCTGCCCTGACCTGGAAAACCAGACTAGCCTGATCTCATCAGATCTCAGAAGCTAAGCAAGGTCAACCCTGGTTAGAACTTGGATGGGAGACCACCATGGAAGAACAGGGTTGCTGTGCAGAGGCAGACAATGGCAGACCACCTCTGTTTGTCTTTGCCCTGACCTGGAGGGCCCAGGCTAGCTCGATCTCATCAGCTCTTGGAAGCTAAGCAGGGAAGACACTGGTCAGTATTTAGATGGGAGACCACCAAGGACGTCCAGGGTCACTATGCAGAGGTAGACAAGGGCAAACCCATCTCTGTTTGTCTCTGCCCTGACCTGGATGGCCCAGGCTAGCCTGATATTCTTATCAGATCTCAGAAGCTAAGCGAGGTCAACCCTGGTTAGAACTTGGATGGGAGACCACCATGGAAGAACAGGGTTGCTGTGCAGAGGCAGACAATGGCAGACCACCTCTGTTTGTCTTTGCCCTGACCTGGAGGGCTCAGGCTAGCTCGATCTCATCAGCTCTTGGAAGCTAAGCAGGGAAGACACTGGTCAGTATTTAGATGGGAGACCACCAAGGACGTCCAGGGTCACTATGCAGAGGTAGACAAGGGCAAACCCATCTCTGTTTGTCTCTGCCCTGACCTGGATGGCCCAGGCTAGCCTGATATTCTTATCAGATCTCAGAAGCTAAGCGAGGTCAACCCTGGTTAGAACTTGGATGGGAGACCACCATGGAAGAACAGGGTTGCTGTGCAGAGGCAGACATTGGCAGACCACCTCTGTTTGTCTTTGCCCTGACCTGGATGGCCCAGGCTAGCCTACTCTCAACAGAACTCAGGAGTGAAGCATGGTTGGCCCTGGGGAGTCTTTGGATGGGAGACCTCCAAGGAAGTCTAGGGTTGCTGTGCAGAGGCAGCCAACGGCAAAACACCTTCGATTGTCTCTTTCCTTTGGACATGAGGAGCAGAGGTAGAATTCTAGCAGGAGCTCCTTTGCATATTAGGCCACACACCCCTGATGTAGCCAATTCTCCAAGAGCTTACAAAAAAGAGCCTTGTAAGCTCTTGGAGGATTGGCTACATCAAGGGTGTGTGTGGTCTAATATGCAAAGGAGCTCCTGCTAGAATTCCACCCCAGATGAGGAGTCTCCATAAGTTACTGTAGCTGCAAATTGACGGCACTTCCCACCACTGCCAGAGGTGGCAGCGGCGTTCTGGTTCACAGCACCGTGCTGCTCTGAGGCTGCCCTACCTGAAAGGGATGGCGTTCGGGGTGTGATTCGTGGAGGGCTGCTCCGATCTCCACTGAGCCTGGGATCAGTGACGTAACTGTTTTCTCTAGACTCCCAGCTGGGCTTGGCCCTCGCTTGGTTCTCCAAGGGAAGCAGCTGTCAGCCCTGGACTCGGTCCAGAGACAGAGGGAACCAGCCAGTTTCCCTGCTGCCCCCGGACTTCCCACCAGGCTGTGTTTATCAGGGGGTTTTGGCTGGCTCGGAGCAAGGAGGCAGAGCCAGGGAAAGGGATCTTTGACCTCGCTTTCCCGTGAAGCCGTGAGTAAGAAAGAGAGATGACTGCATGCAGGTAAGAAAGAGAGATGACTGCATGCAGTCGAATTGGGAGGCAGAGCGGTAAGTGTGTTGGGTTATGACCGAGGAGGGCACAGGAACGCTTTGAAACGTCCTGATACTGAATCAGACCAGCAATCCATCAAGGTCAGTGTCGTTTACGTGGATTGGCAGCGGCTCTCCAGGGTCTCAGGCTCTCGCGTCCAGAGGTGGAATTCTAGCGGGAGCTCCTTTGCATATTAGAAGAAGAAGAAGATATTGGATTTATATCCCGCCCTCCACTCTGAAGAGTCTCAGAGCGGCTCACAATCTCCTTTACCTTCCTCCCCCACAACAGACACCCTGTGAGGTGGGTGGGGCTGGAGAGGGCTCTCACAGCAGCTGCCCTTTCAAGGACAACCTCTGCCAGAGCTATGGCTGACCCAAGGCCATTCCAGCAGGTGCAAGTGGAGGAGTGGGGAATCAAACCCGGTTCTCCCAGATAAGAGTCTGCACACTTAACCACTACACCAAACTGGCTCTCACACACACACCCCTGATGTAGCCAATCCTCCTGGCGCTTACAAAAAAGAGCCTTGTAAGCTCTTGGAGGATTGGCTACATCAGGGAGGTGTGGCCTAATATGCAAAGGAGCTCCTGCTAGAATTCCACTCCTGCTCACGTCCGCCTAGTACAGAGGTGGCCAAACTGGCTCTTTCACACATATTGTGTGGCTCTCAAAGTCCCCACTGCCCCATTGGCCAACTTGGAGAAGGCATTTCTCTGTTTAAATCACTTCTCTTAGTCAGCCAGCAGCTTGGACAATGTATTTAAAGTTAAAGTTGCTTTCTTTCCACCTCTCCCTCATCTATTTGCTCTTCCTTCCTTCCTTCCAACATCTGATGTTAATGTCTGGCAACTCTCAAACATCTGTGTGGCTCTTATGTTAAGCAAGTTTGGTCACCCCTGACCTAGTACCTAGTCCTTGAGAGCTAGTTTGGCGTAGAGGTTAAGAGCAGCGGACTCTAATCTAGAAAACCAGGTTTGATCTCACTCCTCCACATGCAGCTTGCTGGGTGACCTTGGGTCAGTCACAGTTCCGTCAGAGCTCTCTCAGCCCCACCGACCTTACAGGGCGTCTGTTGTGGGGAGAGAAGGAGAGTGTAAGCCGCTCTGAGACTCCCAAGCGAAGGGTGGGGTAGAAATCCAACTCTTCTCCTTCTTCAAGTGGAGATGCCGGGGATTGAACCTGGGACCTTCCACATGTGAAGCAGCTGCTCTCCCCTGGAGACACAGCTGGGCTCAAATTGCCACTTCACCACCAACCTTGGGCCAGTCATTCTTTCTTTCCACCTGTGCTGTGTTGTTGTGAAGCCAAGGTTGTTCACAAGGTTGTTGTGAAGCCAAAATTGAGGAAGAACCATTTAAAAAAACCCAAACAAACGGATCAGTTTAAAATATTTACACTTAAAGCAGCGCGCTTGTGAAAGAGGAAGAGAAACATTATATATGTATATTTTTTCCTCTCCAGGTTAGTGTTTTCCTCTTGAGTAGGATAGCTGTATGTTAAGGAAGACCTTGACGAGAGCAATCAATTTAATATATGCAAATACTTATTTACATGTTGAGTGCGCTCTCACAAGGGCTTGGCAAAACATGTATATCAAACAGCCCATTAGAATCCAGTTGGCTATAATTGCAGAACGCAGCCTCCATGCTCAGAGGCACGATCCCTGCAATTACCGGACGCCAGCGGTTTGTGTCCGTGTTCGTTGCGGAGTCTGTCCTGCCCCACTTCTCAGCATTGCTGTGTCAGCCAATCCCCTCCAGTACGGGTGATGCTTTCATTCAGACCTTATTGAAGCCCTGATGTCTTGGGGGAGGGGCAGAATGGCCGGCACGGGACAGCAGAGGTGACTTCCCAGGGCTTTTTTTTGTAGCAGGAACTCCTTTGCTTATTAGACCACTCCCCCTGATGTAGCCAATCCTCCAAGAGCTTACAGTTGGCCCTGTAAGAAGAACCCTGTAAGCTCCAGGAGGATTGGCTACATCAGGTTTGTGTGTGACCTAATAGGCAAAGGAGTTCCTGCTATAAAAAAGCCCTGGACCTCACAGCGATGTAGCAGGAAGATGCTCGACGTAAACATGCTCGACATAAGAGCCACGTAGAATACACGTCAGATGTTTGAGAACCACAAGAAAACAAACATCAGATGTTTGAGAGCTGCCAGACAGGAAGGAAGGAAAAAAAATAGGTGGGGAGGGAGAAGTGGAAAGAAAGCAACTTTAACTTTTTAAATGCGTTCTCCAAGCCACCAGCTGGCTTGGCTTGGAGAAGTGATTTAAAGAGAGAAATCCCTTCTGCTAGCTGGCTGATGGGGTGGTGGAGGCTTCGAGAGCCACGCAATATGTGTGAGAGAGCCACGTGTGGCTCCCGAGCCCCAGTTTGGCCACCCTGGTCCAGGGTCTTTCAACCTCCCCGGTCTAAAAGAGCGTCCTCTCCTCTGCAGTGGCCCTCACGTTTTATCAGCAATTCATCATCATCAATTTTATTTATATCCCGCCCTCCCCGCCGAGGCAGGCTCAGGGCGGCTAACAACACAAGTCAATATTTACATTGTACAATGTTTAACAATACTAATTTAACAGTTTAATTAAAATTCTATTAAAATTCTAAAACGATAAAATTAATTAATATGTTGGTGCTATTATACAGATGGTGAGCTTGCTCAGCAGTCTCTCTCTTAGTCGGTGAAGGCCATTCGGAAAAGGATGGTCTTGCAGGCTCTACGGAACTGTTCAAAGTCCCACAGGGCCCGCATTTCCTCCGGAAGCTGGTTCCATAGGTGTGGAGCCATAGCAGAGAAGGGCCGAGTGCGGGTACTCTGTAGCTTTACCTCTTTTGGCCCAGGAATAGTCAGCAGGTTCTTCCCTGCTGACCTCAGTGCTCTCTGGGGTTCATACGGGGAGAGACGGTCCCTAAGGTAGGCAGGTCCTCGGCCATATAGGGCTTTAAAGGTGATAACCAGCACTTTGTAACGAATCCGGTATATAACTGGCAGCCAGTGCAGTTCGCGCAGCCCTGGCTGTATGTGCTCCCACTTTGGGAGCCCCAGCAACAGTCTGGCAGCTGCGTTCTGCACCAGCTGCAGCTTCCGGGTTCGGCACAGAGGCAGCCCCATGTAGAGGGCATTACAGTAATCCAATCTCGAGGTGAGCGTTGCATGGATCACTGTTGCCAGGTCCTGACGCTCTAGGAAGGGAGCCAGCTGCCTCGCCCGCCTCAGATGGAAAAAGGCTGACTTGGCAGTGGCTGCTATCTGGGCCTCCATTGATAACGAAGGCTCCAGTAGAACTCCCAGGCTCCTGACTCGGCATGCCGCTTTCAGCGGCGCCCCATCAAAAACCGGGAGAGATATTTCCCCTCCCAGAGTGCCCCGACCCAAGCAAAGGACCTCTGTCTTCGCTGGATTCAGTTTCAACCCACTCAGCCTTAACCAAGTTGCCGTGGCCTGCAGTGCCAGGTCCAAATTCTCTGGGACGCAGTCAGGCCGGCCATCCATTAGCAGATAGAGCTGGGTGTCATCTGCATACTGGTGACACCCAAGCCCATACCTCCTGGCGATCTGGGCAAGGGGGCGCATATAGATATTAAATAGCATCAGTGAGAGGACTGCTCCCTGAGGCACCCCCACAATGTAGTGTGTGCCTCTGGGAGAGCTCACCCCCGATTGCCACCCTTTGTCCCCGATCCTCGAGGAAGGAGGAGAGCCATTGTAGGGCCAACCCCCTAACCCCAACATCGGCGAGGCGGCGGGTCAGTAGCCGATGGTCGACCGTATCGAACGCGGCCGACAGGTCTAACAGCATCAGCACCGCCTCGATCCAGATGCCGCTGGAGCTCATCTGCCAAGGCGACCAGCACCGTCTGGTCCCGTTTTAGCCCTGCAGCCCCATTCCATGGGCATGCAAAGAGAGGCAGGCGTCCTTCCTCTCTGCGCATGCGCAGTAACAGCAGGTCCTTGCAAAAGATAAGGTTCCTGGGCTGTGCAGCTGCAGACCTCCACGACCCACCAGAGAGGACCCTGATCCACATGCTGCCTTGGGGCGATCCTGGTCATGCAGTTCTCCATCCTGCATTGTGCAGGGGGTTGAACTAGATGACCCTGGAGGTCCCTTCCAACGCAGTGATTCTATGTATAATATTCATGTCTTGTGGCTCTCAAACACCTGACGTTTATTCTATGTGTTTCTTACGTTAAGCAATTTTGGCCACCCCGATCTATAGGGTGTAGCTTGAGGGACCAGTTGAGGCCTCAGTGGTAGATCCAGCCAGCAAGGTCTTTTGGTCTGGAAGCCACAAGTCCAGTAACCGGCCTCAGTCTTTTCGAGTTCGCCCTTGTGGGGTTGGCCAAGCTGCCCTGCGCTCAACCAATCGGGTAATTAATAATTAAAGTTTTTTAAAAAGGGGAAAGGTAGTTCCCTGTGCAAGCATCGGTCGTTTTTCGACTCTGGAGTGACGTTGCCTTCGCAACGTTTTCACAGCAGACTTTCTACGGGGTGGTTTGCCATTGCCTTCCCTAGTCATCTACACTTTCCCCCCAGCAAGCTGGGGACTCATTTGACCGACCTCGGAAGGATGGAAGGTTGAGTCAACCTCGAGCCGGCTACCTGAACCAGCTTTCGCTGGGATCGAACTCAGGTCGTGAGCTGAGGGCTCCGACTGCAGTATTGCAGCTTTATGTGTGTAGTATAGTCAGGAGATCCTGAGATTGTCTGGCAGCCGGAGGTTCTAGCTCTTTTAGGGTTATGCACCGCTAGGTGGCGAGCTAGACTTGTTGTTAAGGCAGGAGGCCTTTCAGTGGCGGTTTGTCTTTGCATCGCGACCCTGGTATTCTTTGGAGGTTGCCCTTGCAAATACTAGCCAAGGCTGACCCTGGCTTAGCTTCCGAGATCTGACGTGATTGGTCTGACTGGGTCAGGACAACCGATTGGGTGGTAAGAAGACGCTAACATGGAGAAAGGTCATTGCTGTCAAGCTAGCTAGCGCTCAGTGTCGGAAAGTTGCTGCTATTTCACTTATGCCCTGCCTTTCTACTCAACGGGGACCCCCCCCAGAGCAGCTGACGTCGTTGTCCTCCTCTCCATTTTCTCCTCACAGCAGCCCTGTGAGATAGGCTAGGCTGAAAGTGTGTGACTGGTCCAAAGTCACCTGGCAAGTGTCCATGGTAGAGTAGGGATTTGAACCTGGGTGTCCCAGATTGTAATCCAGTACTCTAACCAACTGTTACATCAAGCTGGCCCATGGTGTTGTGAGGGCTTTTTTTTGTTGGTAGCAGGAACTCCTTTGCATATTAGGCCACACACCCCTGATGTTGCCAGGCCTCCCAAGAGCTTACAGTGGGCCCTGTACGAAGAGTCCTGCATGCTCTTGGAGGATTGGCTACATCAGGGATGTGTGGCCCAGGGTTTCTTTTGTAGCAGGGACTCCTTTGCATATTAGGCCACACCTTCCTGATGTAGCCAATCCTCCTGGAGCTCCTGGAGGATCCTGGAGGATTGGCTACATTAGGGGTGTGTGGCCTAACAGGCAAAGGAGCTCCTACTACAACAAAAGCCCTGACTGCATGGATTCCAGCTGGATGTGGAAAATGACTGGGATCTTTTTCTAGCAGAAGCTCCTCTACATATTAGGCCACACACCCCTGATATAGCCAGTCCTCCAAGAGCTTACGGGGCTGTTAGTCCAGGGCCTACTGTAAACTCCAGGAGGATTGGCTACATTAGGAGGGTGTGGCCTAGTATGCAAAGGAGTTCCTGCTACAAAAGAAGCCCTGGGCCACAGACCCCTGATGTAGCCAGTCCTCCTGGAGCTTACAGTAGGCCCTGGACTAACAGCCCCGTAAGCTCTTGGAGGATTGGCTATATCGGGGGGGCGTGACCTAACATGCAAAGGAGTCCGTGCTACAAAAGAAGCCCTGTGTTCCCCCACGCAGAGGTTGATAGGAAATCCACCTAGGATCTGCTCGCCAGCTGGTCAAGCAGCTGTGGTATTTGTAACCTGCTTTTTCTTCCTAATTAGGACCCAGAATGGCTTACGACATTGTTCTCCTCTCCTCCGTTTTATCCTCACGACAACCTTGTGAGGTAAATTAGATTGAGAGATTGTGTGACTGGCTCAGGGGTCACCCAGCGAGCTTCTATGGCAGACCGGGGATTTGCCCCTGGCTCTCCCAGATCGTAGTCCAACACGCTAACCACTGCCCCATGCTGTCTCCCAATAGGATCCATCAGATGCCGCTTCTTTTATCTCTGTTTCATCATAAGCTGCCAACCAAAGCCCCCAAGGATGGTCTTGGTACTGCCCTGGGGCTCGGTTGGTGCCACTTGCGCAGAACATTGCCGAGTCCTGTTTTAGTGTGGCCCGCCAGGTCTGCCCGTGCTCATGTGCACACTTGCCCCTGGTGGATCAGCTGTCTTCACTCTGTGGTGCATCTCCTTATGTCCTATGTTGAGCTACTGTTTCTCTCAACTCTGGAATGGCATTCCCTTATCCTTACCGGTGCCTTCTCTTCTCTCATTGTGGCAGTAACCCGCCAAGACGCCCTCTGTTGGACGGCCTGATGGGTCGCGGCGCAAAGTGATCCCCCCCTGGAAGCAGAGCCGTCTCTCCTAGCGATGGAGGTGAAGGGGCAGCTGATCAACTCCACCAGCTACAGCTCTTCCGGTAACTCCTTCCTTCCTTCCTTCCTTCCTTCCTTCCTTCCTTCCTTCCTTCCTTCCTTCCTTCCTTCCTTCCTTCCTTCCTTCCTTCCTTCCTTCCTTCCTTCCCAACTCCACCTGGAAGTTGGCAACCCTAGTATGAAATTGCTGAGCAGTCGGGTTGGAACGGATAAAAGGAGGTACTTCTTCACCCAAAGGGTGATTAACATGTGGAATTCACTGCCACAGGAGGTGGTGGTGGCTACAAGCATAGCCAGCTTCAAGAGGGGGTTAGATAAAAATATGGTAAATTTTTGGCCACTGTGTGATACAGAGTGTTGGACTGGATGGGCCATTGGCCTGATCCAACATGGCTTCTCTTATGTTCTTCTTAGTATAATGCTGTGTTGTCCACCTTCCAAAGCTGCTGCTTTCTCTAGGGCAGAAGTGGCCAGCTGTGGCTCTTTCACACATTGTGTGGCTCCCAAAGCCCCCACCGCCCCGTTGGCTGACTTGGAGAAGGCATATCACTTCTCCAAGCCAGGCCAGCTGGCGTCTTCGAGAATGCATTTAAAGTTAAAGCTGCTTTCTTTCCACCTCTTCCTCCCTCATCTATTTGCCTCCCACCCTCCCTCCTTCCCACATCTGACGTTTATTCTATGTGGCTCTTACTTTAAGCGAGTTTGGCCGTCTCTGCTCTAGGGGAACACAGCCTGGAGCTCAGTTGTACTTTCAGGCAATCTCCAGGCCTTGCCTGTTGACTAGCAACCTGCGTTCGGCAAGATTCAGATTTCTGAGCTTCACCTCTGCTGATCCTCACCAGTCCAATCTGCTTTTTCCCCCCCCCCTCCCCACAGAGGCTCTGCAGCGGGACCTTTGTCCCCGGATCCGGCTGGAGCGGGTTCAGGAGCTGCTGGAGAAGCAGCGGGCCCTTCAGCAGGTTCTCAGCCTGCGCCTGAAGGAGCTGCGTCGGGTGTGCCTACAAGAAGCGGTGAGGCCTGGGGGAGGGCGAAGAGCTGAAAGCAGGTGGGCGGGAAACTGAGGGAGGGGGCTCTTCCCAGACAAGGACCCCAAAGATGTTGAGGCGAGCCGAGCCAAAATAGTATTTAGTCGAGGCAGCCATGAGTTCAAAACATTATCTCGCTGCCAGGTCAGTGTTATTGTCCCTCTGTTGCAGATAGTGTGGGCGGACGGGGATGAGATGAAGAGATGGTGGCATAATGTCGCCCACTCGCTTCTTGGCTGAGGCGTGTTTCGAACTTGGGACTTCCTGGATGAGCAACACAGTTATTAGCTGCTAAGCTACACCACCTCGTAACCCCCAAGATTACTTCTTATAATTAGGAAAGTTCCTTGCATTCTTTCACTGTTTCCTCTCTTCCTCTATGGAGCTGAGGGTGGCGGAATCCAGTTTCCCCGTTTCACAACAATCCTGTGAGGTTGCTTGGGCGGAAACAGAATGGCTACCCCAAGGGTTGTGTCAGTTTGATGTAAAGGTTAAGTGCACGGACTCTTACCTGGGAGAACTTCGGTTTGACTCCTCCATTTGCATCTGCTGGAATGGCCTTGGGTCAGCCACAGCTCTTGACAGAGGTTGTTGTCAAGCATCGATATTTCCCAATAATCAGTCTTTTGTTATTGAAAGGGCAGCTGCTGTGAGAGCCCTCTCAGCCCCACCCATCTCACGGGGTGTCTGTTGTGGGGGGAAGATAAAGGAGATTGTAAGTGACTCTGAGATTCGGAGTGGAGGGTGGGATATAAATCCAATATCATCTTCCTCTTCTATTTCTCTACATGCAACTGCTGGAGTGGCCTTGGGTCAGTCATAACTCCCTCAGAGCTGTTCTGCTCAAGAGCAGTTTCTCTCAGTCCCATCTACCTCACAGGGTGTCTGTTGTGGGAAGGGAAAGATTATAAAATGCTCTGAGACTCCAAGTAAAGGGCAGGTTATAAATCCAATCTCTTCTTCGTCCGTGAATTTTATGGCCTGAGTGGGGATTTGAACCCTGGTCTCCACCATTTGAGGAAGCACCCTAGCCACCCTTCTAGCGGGGGTTCCCAACCTTTCTGAGTTTGTGGGTGACTTTGGAATGCTGACATCTCATGGTGAGTGCAGCCACAAAATGGCTACCATAAAATGGCTGCCACAGTAGGCGGAGCCAGCTATTAAATGGCTGTTGCTGCTTACCCTAAGTGACACAGTGAATATCCTTCTGCTATGGTGACAGTTGCTGCCAAAGTAACATTGTAAAAAAAAAAAATCTCCGCAGCCAATCAGAAGCCTGGCTGGGCAAAGGACCCACCCGGCCCCACTTGCTTTCTAAAAATACTTGACAAGCACCTGGAGAGGTCTTTGTGGGCCTCACATTGCAAACACATGCCCCATAAATTCTTACAAGTGTATTTACAGTAAGGTATAAAACTTGGTGATGAGTAGACAGCCTAAATGGAGAGAGATCTGGAAACAGGTAATTGTTCTCCCTTTACCAAAGCACAAGGAGCCAAACCAATTAAATACCTTGGGAAAAACCTTTCAGGATGTCCGGTCCGCCACTGAGAAGGCCCTGCATATGAATCTGAGAATTTTGGGATGAAGCTATAAGAGGATGCCCTCCTTAAATTATTCAGGGCCTAATCCACACTGGGTTTTGATGGTACTTGCCAGCAGTGTTCCCTCTAAGCTGAGGTAGTGTGAGCTAGCTCACAGTTTTTTAGTCTCTGGCTCACACATTTTTGTCTTAGCTCATGAAAAAATGGTCCCAGCGCAAACTTAATTTATGCAGGAGCTCACAACTTTAATGCTAGTAGCTCACAAAGTAGAATTTCTGCTCACAAGACTCCACAGCTTAGAGGGAACATTGCTTGTCAGCACCGGGAATTGGGTGTGAGCACACAAAGATAGGCCCCTGTTCCTAATTTCTGTGTAGGCTGCAAAATTCCGCCATTGTTGGTGCAGAATTTTTCATGATTAAATTTTTAATTTTTTTCCAAGAAAGAAAAAGGGTGGGGTACAGAAGGGAAAAAAAGGGAAGGGGACAGTATAAAATCATCAATAATTTTCAGATATTATGAATAGTAACATACAAGTAAAATCAAGTGAAGTCAACTGCTTTAGTAAAAATACATAATTCACACGTGAAGCAGATAGTAAAAGATTATTACAGTATTTTGAGGCAAATTCTTTTTAGAAGAATTCTCTCTTTAGAAGAATTTTCTTAGTTGTGATACCAATAAAAAAAGGTTACCTCTCTTACAGTAAGACGAATTCCTGTACTAAATTTGAACCACTCTGGAAAACTTAGATACTGTCTAAATCATTTAATAATCTCAGGTGTAAAAGCAGATAGTAAAGCAACATTATTACAGTATTTTGAGGTGAACAAACAAGAACTTCCTTAGTTGCAGTATCCTATTAACAATAAGAAGGCAACATAAATTAGGGAGATTTTAATGATAAGTTTAAACCATTCGAAGAGTGTAGGTATTATCGTAATTATTTAACAATTTATAATATTTGCAGGATATTTAAATGCTGGTGGAATACTGAATAATAAAAAGAGTTATAACTGTAATAAATATCTTCATCATCTCTGATATAATATACAAATAGCTTCAGATACTTAACTATTTGCATAATATGAGTAATAGGGGCTTGCCATTTCTGCTTTAAATTTCTTCAGTGACCTTCTGTTTATATAAGTGGGCTGCGATCACACACACTAAATAATGCACTTTCGATCCACTTTCAGTGCACTGTCCAACTGGATTGTGCCAGTCCACGCAGTAAAATCTAGTTGGAAAGTGCATTGAGTGTGGATTGAAAGTGCATAATTTAGAGCAGGGGTGGGGGAACCTCTGTCCCGGGGGCCGTATGCAGCCCTTGAGGTCACTTGGTGTGGCCCTCAGGGATTGCTGGGCTGAACCGAGCCATGTGGCATCCTCCCTGGGGCCTGGCTGGCCAGTGAGGATCGTGGGGCCCAGCCGTGCTGTGAAGCAGCCTCCCCAGGGCCAGGCAGGGATCACAGGGCCCAGATGTGCTGTGCGGCAGCCTCCCTGGGGCCTGGCTGGCCGGCCAGAATTGCTCGAGTGTGTGACCTAATATGCTAATATCAGGGGACGTGGTCTAACATGCTACTGGGTTCCTGCTGGGCTTTTTCTACAAAAAAGCCCTGGACCTATGCATTTGCCTAGGGCGGCAGGCCGGGATTCTGTCTGTGTGTGTGTGTGTGCGCCAGATGAGGCTCTCCCCACATGACTTCAAATAGAAAAACAATTATTTGCATTAATTTTGCTGGCCTGAATCATTCTCCCTTGACGGAGCACTGTTTTTTAAGTTGATAATTTTTTATGGTCCACGAATGATGTTATAAATATCCATATG